>NC_140384.1:1742500-2342500 GCF_054491055.1 Hypomesus nipponensis | reverse complement strand
GAAGTCGCTTTGGATAAAAGCGTATGCTAAATGAATACATGTAAAATGTCAATGACGTCATAGACATTGCACGACCAGGTGCGTTCGACATGGACTGCGGCTGCATGAAACGACCGGCGAGAGTAGCCGCTTCCAGTCGGGGAGGCTCTGTGAAGCTTTTCGTGGTTTGCTCATAGGGTTTTCTGAGTTGACGTCAGTTACGGCCGATTAAGCGCTGTTTTCTTAATTTACTTTATTTATAATTAAACGTAATTAATCTTTCTGTTTGTGAAGAGGCGGAATAAAACCCTTTCTTCAAAAATATTTTTATTCAATTAAGTTTAGTTAGTTAATTAATTTGGTCCGGATATGAGCATTGGCGAAACTGAAGGTGTCAGTGGGACTCTAGAATACATTTATACAACTCAGTTGTACAGGAAGGCAAGAATTATTGCATGTGATGAGCTGCATCCCTTAAGCAACGGGTTTCAGTTACTTCCCTCAGGTTGCCGGTTTGTGGTCCAGAGATAGAAAACAAAACGCTACAGGAATACGTTTGTTCCTGCAGCAATTGAGGTTTTAATAATATTAAGAGTAGAGATGTTTTAGTGTGCAATAGTTAGTTAAATACAAGAAGGGATATACAAGTGTTTGGTGCAGCCTGTCATGATGTTATCAACCGGTATATTTGTTGTGTCATGTATGTGTTTTTTTCTGGACAACAAAATTCTATTTATCTGTAAAACTATTTTACCTACGGGTACGAAATAAAGCTACCTTGACCTTGGCCTTAATGTAAAAGTCCTTCAACAAATATTCCTTGCAGCTGGACGAGTTGACTGACATTAGTGGGCATGCTCAGCTCAGGGTGGGGGGTGCCACAAAATGTAGAAACTTTTATAAGGGTCCCATGACTGAAAAATGGTTGGGAAACACTGTCCTACAACACACGTAAAAAAATAAATACAATTAAGGCCAGGATTTTAAAGCATAAAATATGGCATTGTAAACCTGCATTTTAAACAAATTTGTTTTTATTGTAATACCGGTTACAGAGAAACACCTGTAGTTCACGCAGTTATAAACAAACACAAATAATTGAAAACAAACCAAAAATCATTAATTTACACAGGTATTCCATAGGGGTCAGTGGTTTAGTCCTCTGTCTAAACAGATGGAGTGGGAGGAAAAACAACTTCTCTACTTTTGGTCTGCCCAAAGTGTTTCTTAACAAAACATACCTACTGTATGTCAACAAGAATGGAAAATCTTGAACATCCATCATTTGTTTTCCTTGAACTTAAATCAATATTCCATTCTGACTTGTTCCATATATGTATTCACATTTTGCAAAAATGTAAGCATCCATTTCTTAATATATTGAATAATAGGTCCTGCCTTGGAATTTCTAAAGGAAGACAAACAAAGAAGAAAATTAACTTTTTTCCTATCTGTCCTGGGTCTAAATGCATGGTAACTTTAAAGTAGCCCAGATACACAGTACATGTGTGAGACAATTGCACAGTGCCTTCAGGGCCCACACAATCCATGGAAACTTCATAATTGTGTGCACAGAATGCAGCAAATGATTTCCCTAATGTGTATTTTGTTCATGCCCATATATAATGTCAGATGACATTTTTGATCTGCTATAGTGACTTGGAGGTGAAACAGTGAGAAGGAAAGAGGGGAGATGGAATGAGCATGTTGCACAAGGGCAAATAAATGACACTAGAGACTCTTCACATAACATAGACGTCTGAATAAGAGGATCCTGAAGAGGTTTAGGATTAGCCCTAACCCTATAATTGTCTTTTATACTAGTATATTTGAATTAAGATGATTGTGTGTGCTCAAAGCAAAGTATTCCTTTAAAGAAAATTGTGTGTATAATCCAATTTAGAGGTTACTTGTATTAGTGAAGAGGCCCTGACACTAGACAAGACTACATGTAAACAGCATGCCCTCTCTGCAATGACCCTATGGATGACTGTGGCCAGACGGGACAAACTGTAGTACAGTTACAGACACCGTCAGTCCTCTACATGTTACATGGTAGCCCCAAATCATACTCATATACACCCCTCCATTAACGCTGTGAAGTGAGAGTGAGGAGCAAAAAATGGAACAAGCATACTTGGGTGTTATAGAGTGTGCTCTCTTTGGTGTATGTTGAATCCATGTGTGGGCTCGGTTTGTGGCATACAAGTCCATGTATCCACATCAAATTTGGCATAGACAGTACTTCTACTGCACACAACCAGGAAGGAGTGGGACTGTGGGGTTTGTAATTTAACATTTCGTTTTTGTAGTGTATTTGTGCTTCTATCAGTGACTGAGCAGGTGGAGGGGTGTAGGTTGAGAAGACAGGGCCCTTGGCAGTGACTTTGGTAGCTGCAGGGTGTTGGGGTGGATTCAGCAGGGGCAGAGGACATAGGTGGGGGTCATGGAGGTGGGAGGGAGGGGTGAGGTGGACAGGACCAGGTGGTTCATGATCGTTTCCTCCTTCCCTCAAAGTTTCTGAAGTTGGACGGCCTGATTTTCATCTCGGCAAACTCAATGGAATGCTCATGGCCTTTCCAGTGGAACCAGTTCACACCCTGGGAATAACAAAAATTATTGCAGAATAAAATCAATACATAGTAACCAAAATGCATAAATATTCAAAGATCGTAGTTTTTTTAAAATATTGCTCTCAAGCCTTAATATGCATGTAGCAGAGCTTGTATATGATTTTTATTTGAACTTACCTTGCTGTGACTATTGTCTCCATATCGTCCCATAAGGTTGACGCGATGGCAGTTCTTATACCAGAAGGCACCCTTGTAGGACAGGGCACAGTTGGTAACAGCAATGTCATTATCATGGTCATAGGTTGAGAACGGACGGCCATGGTGGTACGTCATAGAATCACCTGCAGGGGTGGACAGAGAGAAGTATCGAGAGGGTAAGGATAAAGATAGACATTACTGACAGATACTAAATGCTTGAAGTTCTCAACAAGCATTTCCATAATTCAATTAACTGGAAGCAAACTTTTTTACTCCACTATTGAACCTTGCTGTGTTCATTGTACAATGCTGGTGAACCGGGCTTACCAGCAGTACCACTGTAGCCTCCAACGTGCACCTTGTAGCGTGTGCGGGGTTCAGAGATGGAGAACTTGTCATACTGGGCATATGCCACCTCTCCCTTGTCCCTGAGATCCACACGCAACTCATATTGACCACCTGCTGTAATCTTGTGCAGGTTGGACAGACCTGGACATAAATCGTGGCAAATTGTTAAACTTGCAAACAATTACTAAAATCTTATAGTATATGTATTGTAGTCATTCATAAAGTAAAGTTGGGACAGAAGCACCATTCTGGGATTGAATTAACTGTTTCAACGTGACAATGTGGAGAAACTGTTTGCTCTGATATTTGCACATTTTGGAATATTTGTCAGAATTTACCAAGCCAGAATTCGTCATTCATGTCTCCGAAGCCTGAAGTGTAGTTCTTCCAGTTACGGAAAAACTCAAGTTTTCCACTCTGACGCCTCACAAACACCTGGCAAAGTAAACTATGTTAGTCCTTCATTACAAATGTCAATTCAGAACTCTTACCGTTATGAAAATGATATACCAAAGAGCTTTGGAAGCTTAGCTCTTGACATTAGCAACTAACTTACTATCCATCCACCTCCATCGGTGGTCATGTCACAGTAGACCTGTATGGGCTGGCCCTCATCTCCTCCCAGGTAGATAGTGTACAGACCTGAGACATTGTCCCCATTCAGCAAGGCCTGGGAGCAGTCCCTGGGGTGTCTGTATAGCACACCAACTACGGGCAAACACACGCACACAAAAAAACAAACAAAAACACACATGCACGCAAACACACACAAACACAGGATTAGTTAAGGAGCAACAACATCTGCTTGACTAAGAGGAGATGAGTAGAGATCGTCCCAGTAGGGGGTTGATATAAGGACTGGGCTCTGCTGGACTCACTGGTGGTGAACACAGTGTTAACGAGGCGGCTTCTCTTGGGCCCGGCGATGGCCTGCAGGCGAACTGTGTACTCGGTGGAGGCGTGCAGCTGGGCCATGTTGTACGAGGTGGCTGTTGGGCTCAATACCACCTCCTAGCAGAGTAGAGTAAAAGAAAGTAGAGTAGAGTGAGATTGAGTAGAGAGGAGTAAAGTAGAAAATGCACTGTTAAAGTGGCAGTAACACTTTCTAGACAGATCAGTTAGAATATACAAAATACATCGGTAAATACAGGAAATACAAAATATTTAACAAGTGTACAAAAAAACAATTACTGAAACTAGTTTTTGAAAGTTAATTTAACACCAATGTCCATTTTGATCGTTAAATGTTTATTTACTCTCATGAGATGGAGCCATACAAACACTCCTGGGGTTGAACTCTTCGAAATGTGTCTGCTGCAGATTCAGCAGTACATACTGGTCGAAAAACATGTGGAAGATACCAACAATACTATTCTACTGTATGTTAGGACCTTGATTCCTCCTCTACCCCTTCACGGTCAACCCCTGACCCCTCTGACACTCTCACCCTGACAGTGCCGTCGACGGACTCAAAGCTGAGGATGTAGCCTGTGATGTCGGCCCGTGGGGCCCTCCAGCTCAGCATGGCGCTCTCCGTCTGGACGTTGCTGGCTGCCAGGTCCTGGGGGGCGTCCACATCTGGAGCAGAGCCATAGACGGGGGTCAGAGGGAGGTCAGGAGGCACCCAGCAGAGAAGATACACCAACAACGGCTTTTGAGAGTTGGAGTTGAATTGTGTGTTTAAACACGTCTTTAGTAGTTAGGCATTATTTCATAATAATTTAATGTAATAATAATTTATTATCACATTGAATTATGAATGTGTTAGTTTATTTGATACTAGCTTCTTTCTTATGCTGACTGAGCGTTCTTGTTAATGTTGACACCAGCCCACACTTACCAGTGGTGAACTCAGTTGTGGTAGCAGCACTCTTGGCAGCATCCCTGACTGCATATATCTTGACTGTGTAGTGTGTGGCGGGGGTGAGGGAGCTCATCTCAAACTCCACAATGTTGCCCGACACTCTCTCCATCACTGGGGCCACTGCAAAATGCAAGCACACACATACACACAGACACACACACACACACAGACACACACAGCAAGCATAGATCAGCATGCTCAAGATAAGCAGATTACATCAATCTGTAGACTTACTCACAGCAGATTTCCCCCCACCCTCGAAAAACATGGAGTGAATGTGAACACACGCAATGTTATACATAATGTCTTCCCTCTTTTAATCCTTCATCACGTTTAGTCCAACCAGATGGAAGAGCTGCCACTCATTCCTCTGTGTGTAAGTCTGTGTCACTATCCCATGCATGGATGTATTTGTATGTGTTTATGGATCCGTTTGAATGCTTGAATGTGCCGGCAAACTGGTTTGATGAAATGTATTGCCTACAACTTTGCGAGTTGAAGAACTGGATCAATTGAGTAAACTGCACCTTCAACTTATCAGGTTTTACATTGTGTGGGTGAATGCGTGTGTGTTGTAACCTTACCAGTGTCTGCGCTGTAGGATATGACGTAGCCATCTACAGTAGCGATGGCAGGTTGCCATAGAAGCAGAGCCTCACTGTCTGTGATGTTGACTGCCGTCAGGCCACGAGGCTTGTCCAGAGCTGTAAATCACACGCAAACACAAAACCACATCAAACAGCATCCGACAAGCATGACTGTTGAATGCTGTTGTAAAGAGGGAAGAGACATCCATACTTGCACAGGCATTAAAAAATCAGCCTCAATAGCCAGCATGGTAAACGTTCAATGATTGGAAACTAAGCTCAATGTCACAGTCATGAGATACAAGATAAGATAATAGGGTGCGTGCCTGTTGGTTTGGGACTCGCAGTCTCACCTGTGGTGACACTGTCTGAGGTTGGCTGGCTCTCCTTTTGACCCTTGACAGCAATGACGGTGACCTGGTACGTGACACCCGGGATCAGGTTGGGCAGGACTGTCTGGGCATCGGCTCCATCCACCGTCAGAGTCTTTGGACTTCCTGAACACACACACACACACAATAAAAAATACACATGTGATGTCACATTCAGTTTGATCAGCATATCACAATTAATGTTTTGAATCAGTTGAAGTAATCTGCAGACTAAATGCAGGGATCACTTTCACCCTGGACTTTAAATCGAGTTATGCACTATTGCCACCAGGGGGCAGACTGAGACTATATGTGGACTAGCATTGCGTTGAACAGATTTACCCAAAAGATAATACAACATAAAAAACCTAATCAGACTACCTTTATGAAAATAAAACATTAATTTGAAATAAATCTGTGTTCTGGTGTAATAACCAGCCTGTGTAGGAAATGACTGGCACTCACCTCCCTGAATGGGCACGTAGGTGACACGGTAGTTGTCTACTCGGGCTCTGGGCACTGTCCAGTGAACTGTGGCAGAGGTATCAGTGACATCCGAGAAACGGATACCCTTTGGAGAGCCAAGGCCTGGCACAGAATAGCAAACAGATACAGTTGACAACAAACAGGTAGAGAATCTGTGATTGAAGCTTTATCAAAAAATAAGACACAGAATACAATGATATGCCAAAGAAGGGAGAAAATACATTTTTTCCTTTAAATGAGCTTCAATGTGAAGCTTTTTTAAAGACCATCAGGCAAAACATGTATTGGACAAGCATGGACAAATGTTATTTTAGTGACATCAACAAAACCCATTTGGTTAGAGAGTGAAGAGGGAGACAGGCTGAAACTAAACGTCTGGAGGAGTCCAGGACCTCCGTCGACTGTCACCAACACTGAGCCACAGTATCTTGCGTGACAGACCCAGGGAGATTAACTTGCCCCCATTTCAGGCACACAAAAGTGAAACATGCGCCATCGAACCCAAGAGTAAAGCCATATCCCCCTGGGGGGAAAACAGGGGGGCGGCCACAGACACCAATTCATTTCACACGAAGACAAGTCTCGCTTTTGAAAAGAAGAGAGACACCCAAGTGCTGGATAGACAAAGACAACATTGTATAGGTGAGCACCGATAGCAACAAACTGGGAAAATAACAAAATGAAGAGATGAATAAATCTCCTGAGCGGCTCTCTCTGGACAGCCTTGAAGGGCATTACCATCCCAATTTGAGTGTTTGTTTACGCAGACAGAGAAAGCGTGTTGTCAGATACTGGCGTTGGTTTTAGATGAGATGGCTTGTTGACTGTATCCACTGGAGCCATTCAGGAGGGCTAACACACGGGACAATGACAGGACACAGAGCAGACAGGACCATGATGAGACACATACCCCAACGGAGAGGGAAAGAGAGAGGAGGGGGAGACAGAGGCGAGAGAGATAGAGAGATAGAGAGAGAGAGAGAGAGAGAGAGAGAGAGAGAGAGAGAGAGAGAGAGAGAGAGAGAGAGAGAGAGAGAGAGAGAGAGAAAGCAGGAGAGAGAGAGAGGGAGATCACACACATCTGCTGACAAGAGGCACGCAAGGCAACCAGGGTGGTTCTTAATCACATTCATGACAAACCAGGGACCCTCCATTTAAAGGGCTTAATTAAACTTAATTCCGAAAGATAATCCTTTTGATTTGACCAGATGGCTGCCTTCAATGCCTTAGACAATATCGTTATGATGTGATTATTGGGTTAGTGAACAACAAGAGCTGCAATGTTGCAGATAATCGTTGGTAGTTGGAAGACTGACACAAATTACATGCTGTTAACACTTAACAAAAGTAGAAAACACAACACAAAATTTAAGTAATTCATAAAAATGTCTGGTTTTAACCAGATAGGCCACTGTGGCCAGTGAGACGTTACCCAACTGCAATACAATATACCTGTTCGTGCCAACTCCGACACAGTTTTGGAGCGTCGTTCCAAAATGAGCCCAGAGATCTCAACTTGGTATTCGGTATCCTCAGAGAGCTCGGTAATAACTGTGCTTCTCTCCTCGCCCGCTATAACCACCTCCTGTACTTGAGCGAGGTTGGCTGAGTCCCGGACCATGAGGACAAATGTATCAAAGACATCTTCTTCTGCAGCCCAGGTCAGCCTAAAGCTCTCTGGTGTGATGTCGGAGACTAGAAGTTCTTCCACCTCTGGTTCAGCCTCTGGGTGACAGGGGAACATATGGTATCCTGCTCTGAGGAGCTCAAGAGCACTTGAAGATTTTGATCAAGATTACAGAAGACATGGAGGAGATTACTAGAGAACAATTTCTTGATGTCAAGCCCTATCAAACAAGAGGAACGACTCTAACTCATTCTAAGGAAAGAGGTTGGTTTCAGGAAATGGTATATGTATATGTTAGTAATGTTGCACAGCTGATAGATAACACGTTTTGATCCTCACACTGGGAAATTTGGGTTGTTCAATGTGTCAGCTAAAAATAGCTTGTGTGGATGTTAAATAGAAGTAAATAGTCCATAACATTAAGAGTATTCATCACTTATAACCAGTGCCAACCAGAGCAAATTGATCATGAACCTTGAGCTTATAGTATACCAATGGCAGTTATGTAACTGGATTGAATATAGATCATGTTTACTCCCTTAATTGATTCAATTGCTGAGTGCAGAGATGAGTCTGTGTGCATGGTACATGTAAAGCTGCCCATGTTATGCAGTCATTACCAGTAGCTAATAATGGCTGGGAAGGAAGAAGAGGAGGAGGATAGTTTCAGACAGCAGGAGCCTACAGCTGCTGGAGGAAGTGCACTACAGCAGAGGAGGTGTCCGAACTCCTTGCACACCACATGGCAGCCAATTAGCTACACACACTTAATGGAGAACATCCATGCAGAAGAAGAGATGGACTAGAGTGCTTTTAAAAGTAGCTGATAAAGAGATGTACCCTTTTAGTGGGCTCTTTCATCACAGCCGGAGTAAGCCCAAAGACAAAACAAATTAAAACATGACACCCAACGTGAAAAAAGGTCAAAAGGTTCTGAACTTGGGCTAAGTTCTTTTATTTGGGGATTTGGGGTGACAGGAAAGACACAAGGCATTTGTTGCGAGACGAAAAGGTGGAAATGGAAAGCGGAGCAGACAAATCCTGGGGAGCTGTCACTCTTCATTACCCAGGCAGGTTGCTCTGGCTGGACTGTTAGCAAGGGAGGGATAGCAGGCATGGGGGCCTTCGAGGTAGCTGGCGTATTCTATCCACTGACACCCCCTTCTCTCTCTCCCCGCCCCTCCACAGAGCCAGACTTCAGGGAACGCTATCCACACTCACAAAGGGGTGCCTGTTATTGGAAGAGGTATGAGGCGCCAGCTAACCTTGCTGAATGGGGGTCTGCCCGCAAGCAGTAACAATTCCTGTCTTCCAGTCTAAGGCAATGGGGTCTTCAATAACTTGGAGCAGGAACAGCTTGTGTTGATCTACATTAAAACGGAGCTAACCTTTTCAGTGTCTAAAAGGCTCCATCTGGCTTTACAAGACTGTAAGACTTTACCCATTCCATCTTACCATTGTGTGTGTGTTTTTTTTTTAAAGCTCACCCGATCCATTTACTAGGCAACTGACTTGACAATACCTAGGTACTCCAGGCCTCATTACGTAGAGAAGAACAGAAGTATTCTTTTTTGCATCCCTTACATGTAGTGCTTGTATGGATAATTTATAGTGTTTTATGGACTGAGTGGTCCTAATGTAAATGTGGAGCTGGCCTCCTTAGCCCTTTAGCCATTAGCATGCAGACAATGGGCAGACTTGAGTGTATGCCATATTCTGCATTGGGGCCCCAGCAAGCCCCTGGCATCCCAAAGCCAGGCCAGAGTAGCAATGCCAGCATGAGAATGAGAAGCAGTTGAGGGCTGAGGAAATGGGCATGCATACAGAAAAGAGCCCTCACAGAAAGTTAAAAAAAAGCCCCAGGCTTTTTTTTCTTCTGTCAATCCCACACGTTTTCTCAGTCAGTTTATCTTCGGAAGGAAAGTTATGATGTTGTACTGAATGTGAGATGTTTTAAAATGTTATCTATGAATCTTTGACAGGATAAAACAAAAAAAAAGAATAGATTCTTGTCTGACATGACATACTTGCTTGTTCCCAAAAGACAAAGAACTAAAATATAGTGTGTGTGGAGGGGTGTGTGTGTGTGTGTGAGAGAGAGAGAGAGAGAGTGAGTGAGTTTGAGAGAGTATAGGGAGAGTGGGTGTTATCAAGGCACTAACTGGCTTACAATTGCAGGTATTACTGTAGTGAGTAATGCAGAACCTGGGTTTGCTGACACCCTAAGATGCCAAAACAGGTGGTTTTAAAACACTACTGACAAAAATGGTCAGCGTCTCACATTGACAGTGTGAATGTGTTGCTGTCAAACTCCACACTTATTGAACCTACTGTATACATTCTACTATCCATATTTTAACTGACTAAAAAATACATAATGAGAGACTCCCTGTGTAAAAGCTTAATTATTCTGTCAATACATTGTAATTCTCAGAATGTAAAGCATTGATAATGACTATGATTGGCACCTTGGGTGGATAAAAGAGTGCACCTGTTTGGCTTCAGTTTACAAGCCAAATTACAAGATGGGTGTTGAAGGATCAGAGAAAGGTCCAGGTGGAGCTGGAGTCATGACAAGTACTGACAGGATGGAAGATCCACGCCTCTCAGAGGAACTGAATGGGATTGGTCTGGGTGGGACTGCATTTGGCTTCCACAATGGGTAAGTAGGACGTACAGTTTGTAGGTAAATTATGCGGTTCTTTTTGTCATTGAAATCAATCCCAGAGGCTGTATAGCAATGAACTAAGACAGGTAAGATCTTCTAATGCTAAAAGAAACGTTTCTGCTGGTTTCAACATGGCTCAGTAATATATGGCTACTGCATGGTGATGTGTACAGCATGTAGAGACCAGGTTGAAATGACCCCCATCAGGTAGAGTGAGAAAGAGCAGAGAGGAAGAGAGGATAACACAAGAGTTTGGGGCCTCCAAGAGTGTGGGATACCTGTGATGGTTTCTGCAGACATGGGCTCTAGAAGGCCTCCCCTGTAAGCCCCATACAGACTGGCCTTGTACCAGGTGCTGGGGGTGAGGCCTACGATGCCCAAACTGCGGGCATTGGCAGACAAGGTATGGTTCTGCCATTCGGCCCCTGCTTCTGCATCAATGAGCTCTACCACAAAGCCCTCAAAAGCCCCCTCCTCGGCCTGCCAGGACACGAGGAAACTGTCCCACGACACGTCGGATATGTGAATATTGTACACTTCAGGTTTCTTCTCTTCTAGATGGCAAACACATTAGCAAAATGTTAAATGAATCCATACGGTGAACAAACACTTAGGGATAGTGATGGAAATGATACATGGTCTTTTTCCCAGACTGGTCCTCCATCATCTGATACAACAGTAATGAGTTAAAACTGAACAAATGAACGACGAGAGGAAAACATCCATGAACCTAGAGGAGAAGATATTTCCCTGGGGAAAATGAGTTTATGTGTTTACATTGATCATATCTCATTTGTGTTTCAAACACTTCACTGTAACTCAGAAAGAAGATTGTGACTGTCTGGAGAAATACTATCCATACATTTCTATAACAAAAGACCACAACGAACAAACACACTCATTAGCTCAAGGTGGGCTACACAGTAGCTCCATACCAGGGGACAGCGCTGCAGTCTGCATGCACCCGACTGACTCAGACACCTTAAAGCAGCTTTCAAATTAATGGTTCTGAACGAGCCATAAATTTTTTGAAGGTTCGGTGTAGTCTACCTGAGCAGAAGTACACAGTCCACTTCAAAAGCCGCGGAGAAGCCATGCAGTTCCATGCACCCTATAATTGGAGGCCCATTGTGAGGTGTCAGCATTCAGGGATTCTGAGAGGCAGATAGGGCACGTCAAGGCTGCCATTATCTCCCTTTCCACCTCACAGTGGAGTGGGAAGGAAAATGATGAGATGAAGGGTAAATGGAATGGAAGACAATGAGGATGAGGTGGATGACCTTTCCTGGGACAAGCCTCACTGCTGCTCATGAAAGCTGAAATGGGAGTGTGTGTGTATGTCTCTGGCTCTGTGTGGCTTATGTAATAATGATCTTAGGGCACTGGGTGCATCGGCCCAGAGGAAATAAATAGGGTTTAAGAAGTGTTTGTGCACCATATTTCAGTAATGTGTATATGATTGATGAACCATGAAAGGCCAATCATGTTTAGTTTTGTTTGAGTTTGTATGCAATGACTATCCCATGGTTACACTTTTTATAAACACTGCACTACTGTACTTCACTGTACTTCGCCATCAGGCTTTCAGCTGCTGGTTGCACTATATGTAATTTTGCACTATTACACTCACTGTACTCCACCTCGGTTAGAATAGGTTATAGGGTTGTAATAGGTTTTATGTGTATTTAGGGTTAGTATAGTGTATTATTTATTGTTATCTTTATATTTAGGACGTTTTAGTATTTAGGGTTAGTAAAGTGTATTATTTATTGTCATCTGTATATTTATGAAGTTTTACTTATTTAAGCTTAGCATAGATGTAAATTATGTTCTGTGTACTTATTTGTTATGTTATGTTATGCCAGGTGCTTGCGTTGTCTTGTCTTAAGAATTTCAGTGCCCAGTCTGACCTTGAGTTGTTCTGTGTACCTGACAATAAAATACTTGAACTTGAACTAAACAGCTGGATATTGGTCTTAGATCTGGTCTCCACACATTCTGATGGGGATAGATCTTGGTTAGTGTGGGGATGATGACTTAATTGATTTTGTGTCCTTCTAAAGTCATCTCAGGCCCATGCAGTCCTACATGTTATACCTGATAGGCATTGTGTTCCATGTTCCAAAATGGGATTAGTGATTTGTCATGCTGTATATGTTAATTCAAACGCAACGTAAATGTCTTCACTCAAAATAACATCATTTTTGACTTTGGGTTACACAATTTTGTTTTCAGTTTGTGTGGTGGTGTGATACCACCCAAGGAATCCAAAACAGAGAGGGTTGGTTCTTGTTTTTACAGCAGTAAAGCAAATGGACAAAGCCAAACCGATTGCATCTCCATGTGCTATCTTTCAAATCTGGTTATTGACTCCTTTGACGAGTGCTTAAGATATTGTCATTCAAAGACTTTTCATTTGTTTTCACAGTCTTTCCGTTTACACAAAGGCCAGACTCGACCAGTCTGTCAATCTCCTGATTAGCCTAAATTATGATAATCCAATTTTTTTTTGTCTTTCCTGTTGACACATTGTCAACATGGCCAGGCTGGGGGGTGCATAATGTGCCATGGAATTACTTGAAGGCTTGCTGTCAAAAATCCGTACTTGAACACGGTTCACCAATTTAGCAATCCAGACTTGTTCTGCGAGGCTGTAATATTTCCCGTTGCACTCTCCAGTGGGTCTCACGAACACTTGAACTCATATTCTTGTAATCCTTTCAATGCCTGAAGATTGTCAAACACAAATGAAACCCAAACCTGAAGGGGGCTCTGGGACCTTCAGCCCCCTCTCCCCCCTACCCTCTACCCCCCTTCCACAATCCTTTTATATCCCAGCAAACGTGCCAGTGCTGTGTTTACACTTTGTGTCTGGAGATGATAAAGCTTCAAGATTCGGTGGCTGTGGATTAGACGAGTGGAGATTTCGGAGACAATGTCGTAACAGAGGTCCCAGCATGTGGCCTTTTATCTGACAGGCCCACAGTTCATCGTGGTCAAATCACACAAAACCAGAGGGGAGTGGGCGCACACCAACAATTATCACATGAATGAGCTTTGTATTGAGCTCACACATGTATGGACACACATGCTCTAGCGCACGCATGGGCACATGCACACTCACACACAATCATGCAAACACACATAGACATTCTGCAACTTTCCAAACAAAATATGAGTTGTTCTGAACCATACCAGGTTTTCCCTCATGCCATATCGATTCTGACCATAGCCATGCACTTAATTGGCACCCGTTACATAACTGAAATATATTCTTCAGAAATGTTTGGTTTGGAAGCACCCCGACCACAGAATCAAAAAAAATATCACAATCATCTTATTTGTCTTTCCTTGTTTCAATACAGAAGAGTAAAATAAACCAGCATGCCTTAACTGAAAGAATGGAAGAAAAAACATAGAGAGAGTTAAGGAGAGGCTAACAATGAATTCAATTCATTCCCTTGGTCTGGCCATGTGGTTGCAGAGCTAAATCCACCAATGGTTGATGAGGAAAGTCTCCAAGCTAACCAGCACAAAAAACTCCCAAAAAAGGTTTGAAATCACTTGGGAAGAGGCTGAAAGGGCTCTCTCATGTACAATCTCACGCTCTCACGTACGAAACATGTACGATAAACACTGGAAACATCTCATGTTTAATTTATAAAAGCAAAGCATTTAATACTTATCAGACCTGTAATCAAAGGTGTGAGACACTACATGTCCCTTACTGACTGACCTGTGGGGGACGAGATGGTGGTGGAGGCACTCTGTCTGCGGCCTCTCTCTGCCGTGATGGTGATGGTATACAGCATGCCAGGGCTCAGATTCCGCAAGGTGTGTGTCACACTGCCCCCCTGGACCACAGCCTCGGCCTTGCGCCCATCAACAGACACGTACACTAGCCGGTAGATATCAATCTTAGCCTGGGGCTTCTTCCAGGTCAGGGTCATGGTTGTCTCTGTCACGTCCGTTGCTGTCAAGTCCTTAGGAGCATCCAGCGCTAGAGGAGTGGCCAGGTGCATCAGTATTGGGATGCAATAGTACAGACAGATGTTTTGGATACTATTTCCTATTACTAGTTTATATTGAATTATGGAGCACAGATAGCATAGATAGATACCATCCATACACATTTTCACTATGGGTTTCTGTTAACAAGTTAAACAGAATACAGTAATGAAACAGTCTTACCTGTCACTGCATTGGTGGTTGCGGGCAGGCTCTCACGCTCCTCCTTCACTGCAGTCACACCCATTCCATACTCCGTTCCAGGTCGTAGACCTTCACAACACAAGGAAAACACTTGTTGTACTACCCTGTACCTCAGACTCTTACTCTACTATCCTAAGAGGTATCTGCATGCAAGCCAAGATTCTGCAGTGTGACCTCACATGGGTGCTAATCAATGTCTACGTCTGAGTTTTGGAGTTGCGCGGAGAATCGTTCGGCTGTTGAAAGCTTCAGCGACAAGAGAGAGTCACAGAGGCTCCTGTAGGTCTCAATTGCATGATAGAATGAGGCACAATTGTATTTAATGTAAGACACTTCATTGTGGAGCCTTAATTTGGAACTTGCATTGAAGAATCTATGGGGCCTCAATGGTGCATAGAAACAACATTAGTGGGGATGCACAGAGATATTGAGATCCCTTTAGCCTGGACAATTACTCTGGCTCTGGGTCCAACTGCCTTTGATTCCTTTATTAACTCCCACAGAGGTCACCACACAGGAGTCTTGCAGCATGAAATTACACCTAATGCAGAGGAAACTCATTATCAATAAAATCACAAGCGTGAAGGCAATTACAGATAATAAGTGTGTGAAAAAACTGCTGAGGTGTGTGCAGTGCAGAGGGGGACATAAGCTGAATAGACACACTGCCGTATTTACAGGGGATGGGCCTCACAAGGACAAAGAATGGGGCCAGACAAAGACACTATTACCCATTTAGAACCCATTTTTTCTCAGGGAGTCTAATCCTTCCATGCAGTGGCACATGATTTCGAGAAATGTGTCTGATTCAAAGCAGGACCACATAATGGGGAAGGCACAGGAGAATGAGAAAAGCTCAGTTTTTCTTGTTTGAGGATTGCCACTGAAACAAGCAGCAGTGTTATTTCCATTTAGGGAATTAATAGGAAAAAACTACCCGTGGGGTTGTTTTCCAATAAAGTGGGGCTTTGTGGTCAGGCACAATGTTTTGTTACACAAAAAAACAATGAAGCCCCTCTTTCTAAATATGAGCATTGAATTGAAATATTTTAGAAGACACCACAAAGTTGGCACAGGGATAATCCTTTCCATTTACTTCCCCCTAATCACAGACAAAGTGGCTCCTTTATAAGTAATATCATCTGAATATGGCAAGCAGTTCAACTTTAAATTTCAGACCAAATGTAAACTCAAAACACATCAGTAAAATACTAATTAGGGTGCATTGCCTTTGTAGAGTGAGAGGGAATCAACAAATGACTGAAGTCACACAAAAACGATTCCGCACAGATCTCATGCTAATGTTTGGCTAATCGCTAGAACATCAACTCTATCATTTCTCTCAGGGTTCTCACCTGTGATCTTGGCTTGGCTGGTGTCTCGGGGTCCAGAGGGGAAGATCAACTCTCCGTGGTCTCCCCCGGACAGAGGGCCGTACTTGATGCGGTAATTGTCTACTCTGGCCAGGCTGTTCCTCCACTCCAGCGTGATGCTCTCGTCAGTCAGCTCCGTAGCCTGCAGGTCCAGGGGGGCATCCAGGTCTGGAAATCGTTCCAGACACACAGCACATCAGCAGGGAGACTCTCCCCTCGTAATCACACCGCCACCGGCATACAGTCACAGACTGTGTGGTCCCCACCCCCAGCAGAGCACCCAACACGCTCTCAGTACAGCTTGTTGATCAGGTCAAATAAATATGGCATGATGGTCAAAGCATTTAGATTGAAGGAAATCATTAGGTTGTATTTTATTGGAAATCTAAATTGGTTTTCAATGGTTACATCGCTTAATGGATAACACCAACGCATCAGCATCAGATCATTTGAATGGATTCTACATTAAAACAATCAAGCCATCCTGAATGGTGTGTACACAATGTTCTTTCGAAGACACCAGAAACATCTTTGATGTGTTTCAACGGTGTGAAAGAAGCATGTCCTCTGCCTCACCTGTGAGGAATGTCTCGTACACGGGCACGCTGGTCATCTCCCCCCTGCGTGCCATCAGCGACACCTCATACTCGGTGTCTGGGTGCAGACGGCCCAGGTGGTGCTGGGTTTCAGAGGAGGACAGCTCCACTGTGTTCCTGTCTGCACGATTGCTGCTGGGGCCGTAAGAAATGCTCACCCCATCCACTTGGGCCACCGGGTGGAACCAGGTGATCAGTGCAGTGGTGTCAGTGACGTCGCGCACGTCCACTGAGTTGGGGCCATCGATCACTAAACAGAAAAGATGTACATAGAGAAAGGTCAAGAAGGCCAATGAAGACTGTATTTTGATTGTGCTTCACTGTACCTCGCAGCTACTACAAGTGAAAGGCAGATATTCTTGTATTCATGAGGTTATTTGTGTAATTGTGGATTAAGACTCCTTAACCATGAAAGGCACTTTTCTACAAGGTAAATTGATTTGTCACATGCAAGCAACTTTAAGAGAAAGTCAAGTCTCTGCAAAAAGCAGATAAAACAGCTTAGCATAGATTTGTCTCCAATGTGGCCTGGCAGTGTAATATTCTGGTGTTGTGATTGTCTCTCCTGGGAGGCTGGCTTCCGTGGGTCTGAGTGGAGCAGCCCCCCTGTAAATCTGTAATGGACTGTTTTTGTGTCCTTTATATCAAGTAAAGTAAAGTATTTGTGTGTATGTGTGTGTTCTAGATCCGTTGTGTTCAACACTGCAGAGTACCCATCTGATACAGATTTGGATATGTTCATGAGCTACAATAATGTGTCTGTCCTCACCATGTTTCCCAGGCACTAATGGCTTTTCCTTTCATACTCCAGTTTACTCTGGCAACGTGTGGGAAATTTTAAAACCATAAATAAATAGTGCACTGGACATGGCATTGCACGAAGGGGAAGATATGAACATTGCTCGAAGTCTTGAAATTGCTGTGTTCAGATTTGTTGAAACAGAAATCTCACTTGATCGAAAGGTAAAACTGTTCAGCTCCAATTTCTAGTCTGGAATGTTCCATCTCACCTTATTCAGAAAGAAAGTACACTCTCAGCGATTTGAATGGGTTGGTGCCTTGTTTTAACCTACCCTTGAGTCATCTAAAAATAGCAATGCTGGGGAAAGTGGCCAAAATCATAGGTGAGGTTGAGTTTCAACTCCTTAAGCCAAGTCTTATATTGATCCCAAACCTCAAGTACTTCACAGCGATACAGACCAATGGGCTTTATACCAGGCTGATGGAGATATGATTCCCTCATAATTGTAAACCCACTAAAGGGAGTCGCAGTGACATTTTACTACCTCTGCTAAATCAGAGCTACAGCTACAGCACGAAACTTAACTGTAATTAACTAATCACTCAAAGTGAGCACATGAGCAGTTCTTAGATAGAGGAAAGCTGTAGAGTGAATATCCAGAAGGTGGTGGGGGGGTTGAATTTATGCCTGACATCAAGGTGAAAATGTGTTTTGTGTTTAACTGTGACCGCTGGCTCCAAGCAGTGTCTTACCGTCTGCATTATTCTCTGTGAATCTCAGGCGGTCAGAAAAGGATAAGAGGGTTTTTAGGCTTATTTTCACTTGAATGTGCTTTGAATGTAAGGATTAGGATTGAGGTCGGCAGATTATTACCATATTTTGATATATTGCCTTAATTTACTGGTTTAATTGTGTGTAACCAGCATAGATGAGGATCACATATCAAATGGGTAACTTCAAATACTGATTGAATTATTAAATTCAAATTACGTGCTTATTCTCAGATCCATTTAGGCATGACATATCACAGGCCCATACACTGTAGTGCCAGGCTGTGCTCAACATGCATCAACACATCACCAAAGCTGCAATTTAACAGTCGCTGACGATTAATCACTTTGTAAAGAGAAACTCACTTGTAACAACGTTCTTTTTTGCTGGTGGTCCTCGAGTCTTGTTTTTCACCACCTCCAGTTTGACTTCGTACTCCTGACCAGGCCCCAAGCCCGACTGCTCGAAGGTGGTCTCGGGCCAACCCAGAGAGTTCATAATTTCCCCGTTCTCCTCTTTCTACCAACACCAGAAAGTCATTATTCACTACATACTCTGGCCCTGCAATAATGTACAGTACTAAGAAGAGGCTGACTGTAATAAGCTGTTGCTTTTCATGTCTCAGGGGTACTATTTTCTTATAGTTTACATAAGTTCTCGCAAAAGAAAACAAAGCATGACATTTTTTGCGATCTGTGCTGCAACATGGTCAGCAGAGCTGTCAACAGAGGCGTTTTAGGACATTTAGCTGACTTTGAGACAACAGTCTTGGCACACTGGTTTGGCTAAAAGTCATTTTCTACAGGATAGACCCCGTCTCACATAGACACATTTGGTAATTACTGGAGCTTGGAGGGGTAGGGGGTTTGCCCTGGGGTGTAATGGTTTCTACCACAGGAGAATGTGGATAATGACAGGCTTTCGTCTGGGGATCTCAACCTCCTTATGGAATATATAAAGATATATTAACAACAAACTGGGGCTTGTGGGAAGAGAGGGGTAGTGGGGGTGCTCAACTGGAGTAGCTGACTTACGGTGTTTCTGAAGATGAGGTTCCAGCCATCAAAGTGGATGTTCAGGGGGTCCCACTGTACCTCCACAGAAGTGTCCCTCACAGACTTGAACTTGAGACCTTCAGGCTCAGGGAGATCTGAAGGGGATATGAACAAAAAGTAAAACAGTGCTGCGTTTACTTAACCCCAGGAACACGCTCACAGCTAACAAGATCCAACCATGGGTTTTGTAAATCAAGAGTAACATAATAATAACATAGGAACGCTTGCTACATAAAATATCCACTTTAATTGCTTGATTAAATTAACATAATTCAGAGACATGAGGCCCATCACTGGTTAACAACAAGTTTATAAACTACACTTATTAAATATCTTTATTTTTTTGTATATAGTGTGCAGCAAAGTATTAGCCTTGAAGGTAATTTCCAGATGTAGGTCAGCTGTGATGTAGGACAGTTGTGATGTCATGGAGGGACTTACGTGTTGCCACTCTGGCACTGACGGGCACACTCTTCTTGTTCTTGAGGATGGCATAGACGCTTATCAGGTACTCTATACCGGGTTCTAGCTCTCGGATGGTGGCAATCTTCTGGTCTCCTGGCACCCGCAGATCCAGCTCCAGACCCCCAGGGGCGGTGGGCATATAGGTGACCAGATACTCGGTCACCGTCATCTCATTGACCCAGGAGAGGTCCACTGTCTCTGAAGTGACCTCCACCACTGTCAGGTCCTTAGGTGGAGAGACTACAGACAACAAGGTAAGTTAGAAAGCCATGCATTGTGGGCCTTGAGCAAAGATACAACATTGCTGATGCAATTTGCCTGGTTGTATGGAAGATTTATTGAAACATAAATTAATCCTAAACTGTATCAGGATAAAAATGATGACCCACTTCAAATGGAGAAGACCTGTCCTATTCATGTAGAAATATTACTTAACCTAACCTTACTGCAATGTCAAATTTCCATGAGCATTTGCCAAGCCACGTTTCAATATATGTGATCTAAGTTACATTGCGGAAAGGAATATCATAAACTAAACCATGCCATCAATCTACCAAGGCAAACAACCATGGAAAATGTCAAAACATCTGTCAAAATGTCACACCCATATTACAGTGCATTATTCATTAATTTAAATACTACAACTTTGTGACCAAAGACATTAACAGTTAACCATCAAGGAAATCATCTTGCAATCTTACAATTCCAAAACAAACAAACAACATAAAAAAGCTGTTGTCTGAGAGCCCATATGACTCAAGTGCTATCTTACCCTCAGAGCAGTCTTCTCCAACGAAGCCCTCATCACAAACACACACTCCGTTCTCACAGCGACCTTGGTCCTGGCACTCTCCCGGACAGGTGAGCTCTGAACAGTCGAGGCCTGTGAAGCCTTCAAAGCACACACAGTTCCCATCCACGCAGTAGCCTCGATCCAGACAGTTGTTCGGGCAAGTCTTCTCACTGCAGTCCTCCCCAGTGAACCCCTTGCTGCACATGCACTGTCCGTTCACACAGCGGCCTCGATTTTGGCAGTTGTTAGGACAGGTCAGCTCTCCGCAGTCCTTGCCTGTGAAACCGAGGAAGCACACACATTTGCCGTCCACGCACTCTCCACGCCCCATGCAGTCTTTGGGACAGGTTTTGATGCTGCAGTCTTCTCCGGCGAAACCCTTGTCACACATGCAACGGCCATTGATACACCGCCCACGGTTCAAGCAGTTGTTAGGGCAGGAGAGCTCGCCGCAGTCGTCCCCTTGGTACCCAGCTTCGCAGATACACTCACCATTGACACACTTGCCTCTGTCATTGCAGTTGTCAGGGCAGGACAGGATAGAGCAATCCTCACCCTCAAAGCCCGGGTCGCAGATGCACCTTCCGTTGAAACAATGGCCTCTCTCACTACAGTCAGCGGGGCAAGTGAGCTTAGAGCAGTCCTCTCCACTGTAACCTAAATTACATGCACACTGGCCATTGACGCAGACCCCACGGTTGTTGCAGTTGTTCGGGCAGGTGAGCTCACCGCAGTCTTCACCGGTGAACCCCTCATCGCAGTAACAGGTGCCATTGATGCATCGCCCACGATCATAGCAGTCGTTGGGGCAGATGAGCTCAGAGCAGTCGAAGCCCGTCCAAGGCTCGTCGCAGATGCACTCGTCGTCCACACAGCGCCCACGGCCCAAGCAGTTGTTCAGGCAGTTGGTCTGGGAGCAATCCTCGCCAACAAAGCCCTCCTCACACAGGCAGGCACCGTCGATGCACTCGCCGTTCTCCCCACAGTCCACCGGGCACAGCTCTACGCTGCAGTCGTCACCAGCAAAGCCCTCAAAGCAGACACACCTGCCGTCCACACAGCGGCCCTGGTCCTGGCAGTCATTGGGGCACTCGGGCTCGGAGCAGTTGGGCCCCTTCCATCCAGGCTCACACACACAGCTGCAGGTCTCAGCGCTGTAGTTCCCACGGCCATTACAATAGGGCTTGGTGGCCACCTCACCTGAGAAAGCAAAGAGGTAAACAACACAATCATCTTTAAACTGAGAATTGAACCTGTTGAGCAGGGTGTCTGCAGGCGACTTTCTGTTGGTGAATGAATACATACTGAACATGTATGGTGCAAGGGAAACAGGTTTCATTCCTGACTTTTGATTGACAGTTGGTTGGGGATGTAATGTTATGTGCCCTATAATAATGACCAGTCAATGGGTTCTAAAACCATGGCGATGGGCTTACCTGTGACTTGAGCTCCACAGCAGCCCGCCCCACCAGAACACTGATCCCTCAGACTGGACACCTCCGCCTCCAGCATCTCCAGCCTGTTGAGGAGACCCTTCAGATCTGGCAGCTGGTTGTCGCAGCCACAGGCCTGCTTGGGGATGTTGATGCGGTGGGTGAAGACAATCTGGTTCTCCCCGTCCACCGTGTGCTCCATGTGCTGCAGGTCCGACTGGGGAGCCTTGTTGTGGGGCTTTATTTCTGTGGCTCCTTCGGAGTCCAGGTCCACGGAGCAGAGGGGGGTGGAGGGAACGTTGATGTTGTAGACGTGGTTGAAGACCACCGGTTGGTCAGGGTTGGGGAGGGTGACATTCTCCGAGGTGGGGGGCATCAGGGTTTCTCTTCGGTGGCGGATGACCTTCTTCACCAGGCCGGCACCAGAGAAGTGGAGAAGAATCGACACAGTCGCATAGCCTAGGAGAAGGCTTTTCATCCCCATGGTGGAAGCCTGTCACTGGGCTAGCTTCTCTCAGCAGCGAGGGAGGAAGATAGAGTTGTCTCTCTGTGGGATAGAGCCGATGTCCTCGTGTCCTAAAATGATACAAAGCATGATGGGAATGGAAGAGAGCGTAACCTTCATGTCTGCAAAAATAAATGATTTAATCAATAATAGATATACTACTTCAAATGAAAAACAAAATTAGTATTTAGTAGGTATTAATCGAACAAATCCACCTGGAACAAGAGCATCTATTACACTCAACTGTCTCATTGAGGACTTTTTGGGGTTACCCTTGACAGTATGGATCCATCAACACAGGCTCATCCACTAGGGACCATGTGGGTGCAGTGAAATGTCATAGTATCCCACTAAAAGCAATTAACCTTCCACAGTTGCCCTTAACAAAAGCCCACCTCCAATATATTACCCTGTTGCTGTCCCATTTCAGCCCCTCTGTTCACAGTGGAGTTGACACACACTTAGTGGATGACATTGGGGACATTCTTTTCACTATTTCTCAAAGGAACAGGCTAACACTGGCAATTACAACGGAGGCGGAAGGGGTGACCTTGAGCACTACAGCTTATTCTCCGACCATGTTTCTCATGACAAGCTGCCATGAACAGCAGGCAACACCTGCATGGGGGGATGCCCTCCCCTCCCGATAGACTAGACCACAACCTAAACTGACAGATTAATACTTGTGAGGGAGACACCATCTGCAGGGTTCTTGCTAGCACGGGGGTGAAGAATTCCCACTACTCACAAAGCAGCAGATCAGCGTTCTCTGACCGCTCTCCAGACGGCCACTCAGTTTCAGTTAGGCAACATGATTCTTTCCACAGGAGAAGTAACCGTGCTGTTTCGCAAGGCCCCAGGGACACATTGTTTCTTTTAAAAGTAACAGCCTGCCGGAGAATGTGCTGAGATTGAATTGTGGTTGGAGGCAACTGTAAAACTTTATGTTTCTCCTACCCTTTGATCTTCTTGTAACATAAAATATACAGGTTGGTGGAAGTATGCCCCCTTCTGTGTGCAAGAGGGCAATGTACGTTGTTCTGGACTCTGTAACAAGATAAGGAGAGACTTGGTCACTTAAATGAAATAAGCTAAATTTAAGAGCAACTGAAATTGGCAACACAAAGTTTTAACACTTAATAAATGACTTCCCTTCTTTAGAAAAGTCACAGCGACAGCACAGCACCTTGTCAAAATGCTGACACTATCTCATTTGTGTCCCACACCTTTGCAACAAACAAAACACATTTCAGAGTTGCACTGAAGCAGACAAGATTAACTTTTCTATATGGTTAAAACCAAATTCCAACTGCAAAAGAATACTGGTAAATGTCAACATAAACTACACTATCTGTTTCCATAATCTGACATATCTAAACATACAGTATAAAATTTAAGATTCAATAGGACAGTTCATTTTCTTTGGGTGATGAATACGGTTCAAAAGTGACATAGAATGTACTAACGGCCAACAGCAAATCATCAATCTCCCATGCGCTCCTGCTGGAGAGATAGCAGGGGGGAGGACTGCCACTGTCAGAGAGGTCACAAGCAGGTAATTTCCTGTGAGGAACAGCTCAGTCTCCTGAACCTGGGCAGACGCGTGATTAGCCAGGCTGACAGATGAGCTCCAGTCTGAGGGATCCCACGGCTTCACAAGCCCCAGCTCCCAGCTCCCTGATTAGACAGACAAGGATGAGCGCTTCTGTGATGGACGCACTGTAAGAGCGCTAATGTAGCCTGCCTGATGGGAACGCTAAGATCTGGCCCCTCAGGGGTGCGAGAATGCTACTCCCCCCCACACACACCTCACACACTCGCACACACACTCTGCTGTGCCTGAGCATGGCAAACCAGGGATTAAATCAACAAAATAGCCAGAAAATTGCTTTGAGTTGCAACTAGGGTTTTAGTGATGGGCGGATGGTTGGCTTTCGCACTTCAGAGGCTGGCTGCTCTCCACATGGACCTTGGAGGGAGACAACCCTGAAAGAGCAGACTTGTCTTTGTATGAGCATTGAGCAAATCTGTGGCACAAGATTAAAAAAAACACTCAAAGGAAGTGAAAAGAAGGAAAACAAGCAGAAATGGAAAACATAGTACTAGTACACAGTGCCATAACATGAATACATTTACCCAGTTTAGCTACTTTTTTAGCATGAGAAACCTGGAATAAAGCCTCTGTTTTTTGGATTTCCGTCAGGACACCCCCGTGGCTATGCAGCTGGTTGCTGGCACACTCAGGTGGACTTGACACAAGTTGACTGCTGCGGCTTTCTAATTCTCTTACTTGTTTAGACTCTATTGTTAGTTTTTCAGACTGCAACAAAGCCGGTTGGCTGCGATGTGGCCAATGTGAGGAGAATTATACCAGGGGAAACCTGCTGGCACACAAATTTAGTGCAAGTGATCTAAATTAGCCCTGTATTGAATGAGTGCTTGAGGCAACCATAAAAATCTTTTTACCTCACACTGGGCAGAGCTGGAAACGTTTTCAAAAGATATTATTTTAAATACAGAATAACATTTAAAAAAATGACTTAATCATAATACAAAGTCAATTATTTTATTTCAAGTTTGTATAATAGAATAAAATGAGTAATTTACAAACTAAAATATAGAGACATTGTTTGGGGGCTCAAAAGTGTATAATGGTAAACTGCATGAATGCACGCATTGACACATCTACTGTATGTTACTTGTCCATGGAACATTAATATAAAACTGGTAGGTAGGCTGACCATGTGCGAAACATTAATAAGCATGCATCTCATTGAAAAGAAAACAGTGATGTTACATGCAGTAGAGAATAGACACCTTCCCCAGAAGTGACTCTGTACAAGCCTTGCACACCTCACTGGTTCCTACATGAATGTAATGTAAAAAACATGGTATCGGCAACCACAGTATGATACCACATCCCCTTTGTGCAGTTTTTTACTACCATGTTGTGTAAATCAAGTGTATGTACTCATTTAACACAAAGCAGCACCGATAGGATCAAGCTAAGAAAGAAATCAGGGCACCCATAGGCTACAATATACCATTTGAGTTTGGCATGCAAAGAACTGTGCCCTAATGGTGTTATATCAATCAATGTTGATCCTGTTTCTCATTGCAATCTATTGTTCGATGGGAAATGAAAAATCGATATTTACCAGTGGACTTTTCCTTTCTTCCTTTTCTGTCATTTTTTAGATGTATGTTTTGCTTTCACATAGTTCTGGAAGAGCACTTTGTGATTGACGAGAAGGCTTTCCGCCTTTGGAGGATTTCAGATGTCATACTACGTGCAAATGCCAGGATTTTTCTCAAACCTCAGCCTCATCACTGTAGTCGACCTATACTAATACTCTGCCATATGGTGAGCCAAAGATAAATCACAGCAAAGACAACTGCTCACCATGCATTTTAGCAAGGCTGTCACGGCAGCTAGTTTGGTGAGGGATGTCAAGCATGCTTATAAGGAGAGGTAACTTTGGGCAACAACTGCATGTGTTGCATGACTTAATGCAGACCATGATCCTAAACCGAAGATACACAGAACTGAAATACATCATGACCTCAGCCCACCATAACATTTGTAAAGATAACACAACAACAAACAAAATGCATAATGGAGCAGTCTGCCCCACTTGATGTGTAAAATCTGTAAATATTCAATGACTTACAACTCAAGTCCCAAGACTGTATGTTAAACAGGGAAAGGGGAATGCTTGCTTTCTTTTCATTTCTGAAGAATTATCAAGCTTGCCTAGCTTTATAGGTCATCCATGACAAAAAACTTGCTTCCCTTCTTTGGCGTACAGTCTTAATCTGGGTCGCTGGTGAGGACTGAATGAACAGTTATTGTCTGGGGGCCTTTTCACCTTGAGAGACGCCATACAAATGCTATGACAGTTATTGTTAGAGTAAACCAAAGTAAATGACCAGGAAATACCATTCCATCAAAGCCTAATGTGCAACTACAGCAAACTGCCATACTGGGGCCCCACATAGTACAGTCCAGTGCAATACTGTGAATGATCAATTAAGGGCCCTCGGTAGCAATCTCTGAAATCTTTTATTGAGAAAGTCCACAACAAGGCGGC
Source organism: Hypomesus nipponensis (assembly GCF_054491055.1). NCBI lineage: Eukaryota > Metazoa > Chordata > Actinopteri > Osmeriformes > Osmeridae > Hypomesus > Hypomesus nipponensis. Next base: position 2,315,763 of record NC_140384.1, on the reverse strand, counting down.
TCATTTGGAAATCAGTTGATGTAGACATAAATCATAATCAAATCCGGGTAAGGTCTACTTATACGCTGTTCAGAAGCAGTTAAGTATTGATTTATTTCAATCCACACCAAGGTTATTATCAGAGAGACAGAATGCTGCTGAGGACAGCAATATGGTTGTGAGTTATTATCATCAAACACAAAAATGGATTTCCAGGATTACTCTTAACGTGAATCGACCGCGAGACGCTGGGATCGATTACTCGGCTGTTCATGGTCTTCAGAACAGCTTTCTGAGTTATCACCTAGCCTACTCTCGCTGTCTGCCATTTGTGAGCTATGCGGCTATTGCACAGTTACTTGGAGCAAACAGCGACTAAATTGAAGATTAACCGTACAAGGATTTAGAATTGGATATCCAAACAGATGAGAAATCAATTAATGGAATCTCATCTTTTCATGTGAACCCAATGGACAGACAGAAGAACCAAGAGTTAATAAGTCAACAGTACTTTCTCAACCAGGGAACAGTTTCTGCAACAATTATGATTTGAGAAACTAAATAGAATTCCACTTAAATGAACTTTGAGGAACTTAACTAAATAAATTGCGTAGAACTTGGTGAAAAGCAGATGGAGGTCATTACATCAATTATGTGTATCATTAATTTGATTACAACCCTCTTGGCATAGCTTATCTGGGATCTTTTTCCTTCATGGCACAAACATAATTTGACTTGCTAAATGGAAATGAAATGGGAATATGGGCTGTTTTTGACGGATGAAAAGGCTTGCTGTCATTTTTTTTTAAATCTGTGTGTCTGTGCTCTGTGACCCTGCTGGATCTGATGGCACAGATAGCGGGGAGTGGTGGGGGTTGGTGTGTTCGTGTCTGATAAGGCAAAATGGGGGTGGGTGTCTGTGATAGCAGCAGACGCACTTATCTGGATGCACTGTGCCAAGGGTGAACAGAATCCCACTGAAGGGACCACAAGGGTTATTTAGAGCTCACTTTTTTTTTTACTGATACCATCATTTATTTTACTGAAAACAATTTTCCAACTCTGACACCAAGATAGGAAGACAAAAAATGAGGCCATCTATGCACACGGCTGGGAATTGCAAGGTTTCAATGCCTAAATCTCAATTCAATTTTATTGCCTCAAGATTTTTTCTCATTTCTTGTCATGGAGCCCATCAATTTTCTTTAGGGCCTCTGCAGCCCCTGTGCTATCTGTGTTACAGTTTACGCTGCTGTTTTAGAATAATTCAGACGGAGAGAAGTGATGCCAGTCTATTGGTTGTTGGTCTTTTGTTTATGAGGTCTCTTTTACTTATTGTGGGCCAGTGACCTTCAGTCCAGTTTTTCAGTCTAACCTCTGTGTGGGCAGTGAGAACGGAGCCTCATCTGTTATCTTTTCAACACAACCAACCTAGGATTTCTCCAGACACTCATAACAATGCTACACATGCAACATACTTTCCTTAGCTTGACTTTTAAACTGCCCTGCTATAAAAAATCTCCTTGTATCCTACCTGACCAGCCATGTCGAAATACGTCACAAAGCCATTGTGGCCAACCTTGAAGACAGATGTGGATAGACTTACAGAGTAACTAACACCTTCCATCTCAGGTAGTCAACTGCAAGAGGAGATAACCAGCATTTCCATTGCAGTGATATAGCAAGACTGGAGCCAGCTCATTTAGCATATCAGATAACCTCAAGTGAGCTTTTGTAAACTCAATTGGTTAAAGTGTATCATCTAAAGTGGCATCAAAAACAGATATATGAGGGGTTGGGGTTGGATACTGGGATTCCTCAGCTACCCAGCAAGACCCTGGAATGTATTTTTTTGTGTTCTTCTGATTCAATGATTAGAACTTCCTGTACTGTGTTAGACAGGGACAGTTTGGATTTTCCTGTTTGTGTAGGACAGGAAACAATCAATCAACAGTGGACAGAAAGTTTCCTTTCCTGGGGAGCGCCTCATAAGTATGTGGAGTGGAGAGAGACTGTGCTGCTGCTAGACTGGAGCAGTAAATCTGAATACTAGTGTTTTCTCTGTCCTTGGTACTAGTTCCTTTCTTACATAATGCACTGTGAATACAGTCCTTTGAATGGACCAAATGTACTGGCAATGACTAGATGATGAGGCAAAGAGCACATTTAGGACTTAAAGTGGTTAGACAAGGACAGTTGATGACAGACAAGTGTACATTTCCACTTGTAACAGAATAACCAAAATACGTTCATTTAGGGAAGGGACGTGTTCCCCCCCCCCCCCCCCCCGGAAACAGAGACAGGCATGTTGGCTATGTTATGTGGACATCTGTTTGTCTTTGTCTGTGATGAAAGCCCAAAGTGTGTCCCGTATCGAAACTGGGAGTGGCATCCATTCAGACTCTTGTATGAGCTTAATGACCCCAACCCCTGATGTCTGCTGATTATTGGGGTTCCACGGTTTCCATTTTCACCAACTAAATAACTACGTCTTTCAATAAGCCTGTCTTGTTCAAGGCATATGCATTCCAATGAGATGGGGCATGTTGATGAAAACATAATGTCAGAGCACGTGTTGATCTGCTTGACTCGACCAATGGAGGCCCTGGTTTGCACAATGGAAGCTGGAACATTGAGTCCAGTGCCTCGCTGCTCTCTCCCTCACATTGACATCAGAGGAACATCACAAACCATCTGGGACTCCAGCACTTAAATACATTGGACTCTATTGAGGGAACCTTTGTTCTCTGTTGATGACTAATCTGCCAGGATCTTTTTGTCTCATCAGAGGCCAGTCGAAGAAATGACAAGCGGAAAGGCTTTTCTATGGCTTTTCTTTCTAACTTGACAGAGCACCAAATCAAAGTATAAAGAAAGCACAATCATTTGAGGTCAATCTACTGGGTTGCAACTCTGACATATACGCCAGCCTACATCCCCCAAAGAGAAATGTGGTATTCCTTACAAGTGGTGGCAAGCAAACAACATGTTTCCTTACACTCAGCACCAGAGCGTTTGTGCTTTGTATATTGTGGCTCGCTCTCAGGTACTCCGATGGTTTGCACAAAGCTCTTTGTGAAACCATCTGGCAGACAGGTGACTATGCCAGCGAGTTGGTTGGATATGCTCGGCGGATTGTTTACGACCTCTATATAACTAATAAACACATGCCTGTACTGTACAATTTAAGGTGGAATTGCCAATAAGTGAATCCAGTGTAAGGACCTCGGAACATGACATTTTCCGACATACTTCGATAAGAGACTAATGAAAGTGAGTGGGCAGGGTGAGAGAGGGAGTGGGGTGGGGGCGGGGGGATGGGTGGCTTGAATTGCAGATGACAACTCATTAGAGACAGCACTGACCATCCAGAGTTCCTTGGGCAATGCACTCCAGCTCAGCTCATCACCTGCATTATGTCTGTACTAGCATGTCCAGAGACACCTCCTTGGGTCATTACAGAACACCACAGATCCTATTCCCTCAGCCAGAAACCCAGGAGCTAAGAGGGCTGAATGCAGTTACTCTCCACACACACCAGGCACGAGACGAGGGAGACAAACAGCTGTCTAAACAAAGGACCATTTCCCACTCATTCAAGCACCGGGTGTCAGTGTCAATGGCTATCCTGCATTTCGCAATAGCACAATAAAACCCTTATTTGCAAAGCCTGAGCAAACAACACAAACAATTGTCATGAAAACATCATAATAATCTTAACTAATGTCAACTGATCAAAAAAATTAAACAACATTAAACAAAAGTTTAATTTAGCAAACAATCTACAGAAGTCCACACAGCATAAAATATTAAGGTTTTAGTTCAAACTGTTTCCACAGGTATTAAATGTACATTTACATTGTGACTACGGTACACGTCCCTATGATGAACTACCATCCAACAGAAGAAGCCCTGGTATCCTGTGGGTCTCCTTCTCTTATAACCCCCACATTCACACACACACTCACACACTTCCTGCTACTCCTCCGGTTTGGTTGGGTGGTGTCCCCAACCACAACTCACTTACACACACCTCTTATTCAAGGAGGTGTGCTCCCTGTGTGGGACGCTATTACCAAAACCCCTGTCAAGTAAGCTCCTTACAATTTAGTCCTCTGGTGGACGAAATGTATGAGAACCCCATGCCAGGCTGAACAGTCAGCACATGGCTCTCAGGGAGGGGAGGGTGAGCCCCGTGTCAGTGGAGCCGCCAGCTTCGACAGCGTACAGTGCGAGGAGCCGATAGAGAAGGGAGGGCAGAGAGTGGAGAACAAATCGCTAATGCCGAGCAGCTGTCCATCTCCCAGGCTACAGAAGCCTGCTGTCTGCTGGCACACACACAGTAGCCGGGGAGAAATAGAGAAGGCAGTACACATAGACTATCACCACTCCCCTACCCCCGGCTGCCCGTAACTCAACACAAGCCACAAGTCGGGCAGAATTATTTAGAAGTTTCTCTGCTTATTGGATCACACAGTTGACTCAATCTGGCACTGAATGTTTTCAGGTCAAGTTTTGCTCAGGTGGCAAATAATACATTTGCAAATGTGTGCAACAAAAATTTGCATTGGCATGTCTGAGCATGTTTGCAAGATTCAGGCACTAACTGAAGTTTAAACTTGTTAAAGACAGACACAAATAAGTATTTCTTTTACATTATTTCTACCACAATTCAAATATTTTTTTTAATAAAATGTCAGTAAAGAAATGTTCCCTCAACGTATATTTAGGAGTAAGACTAATTAAAATCCTGAATGCTGACTAAACTCAACACTTCTTTGAGGAATATCAATTTGGAAACTGAATTAAGCATGGAGTTGTAATAATGGTATTGCAATACTGACTAAAAGATATGCTATACATTTCAACACGTCTGTGTAGTCCAATTCAGAGAGCATCCTAATATAGCACACAGGTAAGGAGAGACAGGAGCTTACCTTTGACAGAATTCACTACAACCTCCACTGAAGAAATCTTCTCTGCTAGTTGAATCAAGCCCTCAAACTCTGGGACAGACTGCTTTCAATCAACCTGCCTCAACAACTGTTCTTGTGAGTCTGTGTGTTAGCCTTCTATAGCAGTGACAGCTCAGTCATCTTTTCTCACTGGTCTCCTCTCAGTCTGTCTATTCTATCCACCTAGAGAGCTTGCTGATGCTGTAGCCAGCGAGGGGAGAGAGAGCGAGTCACAACCAGGAGAGAGGAAGTGAAAGAGAGAGGGGAGGGAGAATTCCCTTTCTCTTAAACAGTAGACACTGCGGTCAGACCCCACTCCCACCTACCGCTTTTAAATATCCCCCTCCTCTCTGACTGGAAACTAAGGACTTGAAACAGGATGCCTCAAGGCTGGCTCCCACTCACACAAAAAAGAGAGAGACAGAATAAAGAAGGGGGATGGATAACAGCAAGAGGGGGGAGGACCATTAGCCACAAAGTGGAACAGCCAATGGAAGGAACATTAACATACTATTTTTGACATTGGGGGTTTATAGGCTGCCTCCTCTTCTGATGACAACAGTAACAATAACAATAATGCTGACAGTCCTGATGTTGGTGGTGATAATTACCATGAATATGGGCAGGGGGGAGTTTTCCAAGCCAATACTTGACTTGCCCACCCAATAACTACCTTCACCCAGTTTGTCTCCAACTGTCTGTGAGTACACAGCTCCTTGATTAGTGTGTTTAGGCATTTACATGCATGTCCCCTGTAGCTAAGGCTCTCTATACACTGGCTCATCAATTCAGGCTCCAGGTAGAGCAAGGCTCAGAGGATGCCGGCTTCAATTACAAGCCAAGCACAGACTAAATATCCACCTCACCTCAAATAAACACGGGAACAGAGAAAAAGAAAATAGAAAAACACAGCTGCACGCAGCTTTCAGGACCCCCCCCCCCTCCCCCACTACACATACACACACTCCAATCTACATAGGAAAGCAGAGTAGCAGGGGACTTCCAATATGTGCTTCAAAGATGTTCCAGAAGAGCTAGCAACATAGAGGATGGAGTGACACTCATTAAATCAGAGTGTGACCCCGTAGACTAATAGAGGGGCTACAAAGAAGCTGGTGCTGATGGTGTTGGTGCCGAGGACCTTCCCTGGGGGATGTTCAAGAAGCCTTTGACGAATAAATCAGCCCACATCAGTTTCCTGCTTGATGTGTCATGAAATGGAGATAAGCCCTGCAAAACATTAGAATTCAGAGGCCATATTGTCTGCCATTGTACAATCCCGTTGATTGACATGCATTGCAAACATACACAAATTCAAATCTTATTTATTTTTGTCTTGGGTGACCGAGACTTTCTTGGTATTGTCCTTCTTTCCAAAGCGCAGCCACTTGCGGGCAATAAGCATTGCTTGTGTCAGCCTTGCTCCATGCAGGAGGCAGTGGTGTGTGGCGAGGAGAGACTGCCGGGCTGAAAGCAGCTTTCTCAGCGGGGGAAATGATCCTCGCCTTGTTATTGAGAAGCAGTGACCAGTCAGGCAGAAAAGATCCCTCCTAATCCCATATAGAACACAATGGCACATATGTATCACCACTATGGGGTAATAGAGCATATTCAATGACTCTGGGCCTTAAATTCATTTTCCTGCTGTTCCCTTGGGAATAAGGTAATTCTATACATTTCTGTGTGGGATAATAATATTTTGTATTTCTCTTTCTTCAGAACTGGGTTGTAATGAGACTTGTCCTTTGTGTTGAAGCTGTACGGTACATCCACATGTCTAAGTATAGCACCTGTTTTAAATGAGTATGTCTGTACATGCAGAGAGCGTCAGAGTCCTCGCGACCACGGAAACACGTAGCGCGCCTCTCCATCTGTTCCTCTTCTCACCTTCCTGTCACTCTCTCTCCTTCAAGGCATCGCAGGGATTCACGGATGGGGGAATTGCTGTGGGAGAACACTCTCCCTGTTTGTGAATCATTCCACCATCTACAGACTCTAAAAAATAATCATGGAGCAGGTTTGATTTCCCCGCTGACATCCATGTGCGCATCCTTCCCTTTCATCCAATTTCATACCTTCAGAACCCAGAAACTTGCTGGAGGGAACCTATTTTATTTTCATTAGCACAGTTGTTCACATTTATCCACTGACATTTAAATGTGCACAGCTACAATGCATTAATTTCATGAATATATCAAGTAGAAACGGTATAAAATTGATCTAAATACTTCAGCATTGCACACAACTAAAGACAACCTAAGAAACTACAGAACTAGTAGAGTACCATACTGTTTCACTTCATCGGTGCTATTAAGCAACTTGCTACAACACAAACAAATTGGGTTATTGCCATTTCCCTGTCCCTGCCATTTCCAAGCAGCATAACAGAAAGCAATCAATACTGCCCTGTTGCTTCTCAATTGCAAATGCACTAGATTTTGTATAATGCACTTCGAACAGAAAACTTAATCTGGTGAGACCAAGGAAAACTGAGGCAAAGGTTGCCTCGAGCACATTTAATAAGGTCTCCATGCCACTATATAATTGGTGGCTTTCAACTTATAGGCGAGGAGAAGGACTCTGTGGGAAGTGAGACACTTTCTGTCAATGACAGTGAGACCTAATTATAAGACGGAGCCCCTGCAGCAATTCTCTGTATCAGAACGGGCAGCAATGCAACGGATGGGGCGGACGCATACACACATACCCACACGGACACACACACACCACCCTCTGAGGGTGTACGCGGCAGCAGTTGACCTGAAGAGACCTGTTTATCTCATTAAAAATGTAGTCCCAGGTAATAATGGCCTTATGCTGTCACTCCCTTCCCTCCCAATGTCTCTGCTTCATCCATTATGCAGGTGCTAGCTGGGACCACACGGGTTAAACTCTCAGGGAGGGTCACGGGGAAAGATCACGGTCTGTAGAGATCCAGGCTCAGTGAACAGGTACCCATGTTGCACAATGCAGTAATGAGACAATAACACAGCGATGGATGCTGCCCTGTAAGTGTAATGTTGAGGGTGTAATGCCAGTAAAATCAGCCATCAGCAAAAATAAGCCTGTCGTTACCGTAAGTTAAACAAGGGTAAGAGAGCCTATTAGGAGTGATTCATAATTCATAACAGCGTGGAGAGACACAGCTCAGTAAAAATGTTGGATGAGACAGAGGCATGCAAAGAGATCTGGGAGAGCAAGGCATGGAATTCTGTCTCTTTCGCAATTAACAAATCTGAGCGCAGAAAGATTGATTCAGCCTATGTACTGTATAGAAAGACAACCTCACAATGATTCAAAGGTAATTCAGTAAGGGAAACAAATGACAACACATAGCTCTGACAAACTATCAGATATAATTGTTTTCCTTCTTGCAAACCATTCTTTCCCACTGCAGAGTATTATTTGGACCACACACATTTCTACTGTGTCCAGCCTTGAAAAAAAAGCTTGTAAACGTACCAACACAATGAGAGGACCTTGCCACTTTACAGCTGCTTCTGACCTATGACCTGTATTAAAACGAGGTCCCCCACACCGTTTGTGTTGTTACAGTTGGAGCCATGTTCCCATTGTCAGCTGTGGCCACCACATCTCTGCTGTATCTCAGGTCTCAGAAGACATGCATGAATGACACATTGGCATTACACAAAAGGGTGTGAAATAAAAAATCTAGTATAGTTATTACACCATATCACACCAGTTTATATTTGTGACAGGAATGGTTGATCATTAAATCATTAACAATAATTACATTTCCTGTGTTATGGATCAGGTGGGGAAGGAGAGCTGAAACATAAACACCAAGATATGCTATGGTATGTCATGGTATGATTTCTATGGAAACATTTTGTATATTTTGTCTAACAAAAAGATAGAATTCTCCAGTTTGAGCTTCCTGTAGAGGCTTAATGCTAACGTCTTCCAACAAACAAAGGTTGCACAGTACATGTAAAACAAGCAAACCATTTCCGCCTGACTGGGTTCCTACAACGGACTCAGTCGTGAATGAGACAGTCTTGGAAGCGAAGATAGGGTTGCAGAATTATTTTTATTGGGGAACCTGAATGGCTGGACTGAGGGAGGCTATACCGCATGTTGCCACTCCGGAAACTGTGTACAAGTCCTAACCTTGGATTGGTTCGAAGTACTTTAAGAGAGCCAATCAAGGAATTGGTTGCTCTGCATTAAAACACTGCTGTACAATGAACATGAGTAAAAGTGTATGTGCAATGTGTGTACACATTTTAATAGTCAGTCAGTTTCTATGGTATTCAACTTTCACCACAGTAATGTGTTCTCTGTGGTTGTAGCAGTAACTGTCCACTCAACTTGTCAACCTGTGTTGAGACTTCATAGTAACTAAACTCTGGACAGTAAACATAGGGTTCGGTTTGTCACTGAACAAGGAGAGCATAAAAACTCTGACAAGAACACCTTCATTTATCCTGTCTGCATTTCCAGTGTGAAATGAACCAATGCAAAATCCCAAGGTCGTGTGGATGATGTACTGTACGTCTACACCATCAGCTCATATCGTACTATGTTCTCATAACGTCTATTGAGACCATCTCCATATCTCCACAAGCTCAGTTCTAAGCTCGTCACAGCTGACGAACAACATGGCAGTTCAGCAGTGCATCTTGTAGCTCAACTGTTGATTTATTAATGCCACACTGCACAGTTAGGAAGAAATAGACTGCCACAGTATTTGTCAGGGTTTATTCCAGTGTAGATTAACGTATACCATAAGCTGATGGAGATATATGGGATGTAGTTTGTGCCACAAAGCATCACGGAGGCCTGGAAATCCTTCTGACAGCATGGCTTCTGCCTGCAGGCTTTCTTATCAGGATATACTACACAGAATACGAATGTTTTGATGAAATGACTGACCAATTTATATTGTTCCATATTCACAGCCATCCTTCATATGACCATAAGACCAAAATGCAGTCCTAACATTGTTATTACAGATAAAGCAAAAACTAAAGGACATAGCAAAATCACGTTTTACAGTTGTGTGACAATGCAATTCAAGCATCCTGCCTAGACAGACATTGGCTGGGATGGGTGGGGTCCACTCCAAACAGAGAATTGTCCAGGTTTAAGGAATCCCCACCACAGTCCCATTGAAACACACCAACCCGAGTCCTTTATGGCCCTTATTTCCCAGTCTGTCTGGGCCATGGGTTCAGCTCCCTCTTTGACTCCTTTGTCTGCACTCCAACGGGAACATGAATGGGAGGTGTTGGGAAGAACAAAAGGCAGATCACGGGTCTATTGGGGGGACAAACAAGCTTAGTTTGGGTCATGGTAGCCAATGGAATAGGGAGGTCGGAATCATATAAAGCATCATGTTAAAGCGGGACAGGAAGGAGATGAGTGTAACTGAAACAGCTGAGTTCCTCACTTTTCTGTTCTCACATAGTGTGTCTTACTTGTTTTGTATTCATACCTCAGGCATATTCATACCTCAGCCAGACCTCATTCATATCATGAATGTCGATGCCGACAGGTGGAGAATTGGCAAGCCTGCTGGCTAAAAGTAAAGTGGTCTGGGAATTGAAGAGAGTGGAGATTCGTTAATATACTGATAGGCCATGGTAATCAGGGTTTTTCCTGCACAGAGAACATTTTGGCACGAGTGGCATAAGTGTGTCTTCTTGTCTGATCAATATGCAACTGTGAGGTGCGCGAATGGACAGAGTGGCCACTAAACTGTCGTTCCGCTGTGAGGGCCAGCCCGACGTGCTTGACACCTTACAAATGCAAATGAAATGTCCACTCAAAATGCTGACAAAAGTTTGATTTACGATTTCCAATGCAACCTCCATTGGTATTCTTAACCTGGAATAATAATATATAGTGCAGTGTTTCCTCTATGGCTAAATTTCTGCCACCACGGTATCACAAATCAGGCTGTGCAACATTTTAGGCCGTCTATCAGTGATTGTTAGAGTGCATGTCGGAGAATACATTGATTCGAAAAAAAAGAATATGTACTTTTTTTTGGGGGGGGGGGAGCACCAAAGACCCATTTTGACCCAGGAAAAACCCTGGTAATGTTTTCAATATTATGTTTTAAATGCTCTTGTTCAGAAATGATTGGAAATCTGTTCAAAATAACTGATATCACATCAAAGCCATATGTTCTGTACTAATTACTTTGAAGCAAAATTGCATGTGTCCTTCATATACGTGATAAACCTTTCCTTTTATAGGAGACATGGATTGGAGATTTCTTTAAATGTCACCTTCTCTGTCGCCACTTGAATTGAGCTGTCTTTGCTTGCTTTTTCTCTTTTAGTCCTGTCTTCTTCAGAACTGATTTTTTATTTTTGCACCAAAGCCCTCTCTTTGTGTCCTCCCCCATCCAAGTTCCCCACCCCCATTCGTTCTTTCTTGTCTGTGTCTTATCAACACTTCCTTTCAGCTCCGTAGCCCCATTCCCCTGTGTCAGTAATCCAGCAGGGTGCTAAACAGAGGACAAGTCACGCCTCAGAACTGCCAATAAGGCACATCAGCTCCTATTCCCGTACACACACACACACACAAGCACATGTATAACACACAGAGCCACACGTGTGAGAAGCAACATTGTACAAACTGTGAAACAAATTAACGCCCCATTACATTACAACGCTTCATTAACATTTCCACGTGAAGAACGTCATGACCTGGAAAGTGACATCCAATTGCTGTTTGTTAAACATGTACAATGACCCACAGGAAGGCCAGCTGTAATCATTCAGGATGAGGACAGCCTACAGGGTGTTGGCTGACCGTGACCTATGGACATCAAATGAAGGGGCTCAGTGACAGGTGATGACCACTGGTGAAGAGAGCTGTGATGTCTGAATAAAGACTATTGTCAAAGTATATCCATCTCCCAATATATCAAATGTCAGGCCTAGCATCAGTCTCCAGACAGGGGCACCACTGCCCAGCCTAGCCTAGCCTAGCACATGATTGATGTCCACCTTGGGACTGGTCTGATAAGCTGTGGGTGGTCCACAAATGTAACATGCAGCCCATGTTGAAGAGATGTACCCAACAGTCTGTCCACTAAGGGTAACATGAGTATCAGTCATTCTCCCTGTGTCTGTTGAATTGCTAGTGTCTGATCATTTAATTCTTCATTTGTTGGTATCTGGGTGAGACTGACATGGAACTGACATGTTTGTTTAGCAGCGGATTATGCAAGAGGCAGCAAAGGGAGGAGGGGAGTGACAATTTAATTACCGTAAATGTAATGCTTTTGAAGGATGGAGAACTTTAAATGAAATAGGCTCTTCCTATGAATCTAGACATGACCTATTTATATATTCAGACAGAAATTTGAGGGTCAAGGGACTGGGAGGAAATTGAAGCTGAAAATATTTTTCTCAGAAAGTGGTTTGGCCTCTGTCTCTCACTCTCTCTCTCCCTTTTGCCTTGGACACTGCTGCTGTTATCGTAAAGAGAAGTAGAACAGGATGAAGGGAAAGTCTCAGTCAAGAATCCCCAGCACTTCCTTGTTCAATGGCGGCCATTGACTACAATAAATCATCTTTGAGCTATCAACAGAGAGGAGCTCTGAACACCCCCACAGCCAAGAAAACAACCATCCATCACAGCATCGCGGATGCCCTGATGGATAGAGGGTCAAATGTCAGTATGTGTGGTCAGCAAGGGAGGCCATCTGAAGACCAGGCCCAAGAGCAACCTATGCCAGAAATATGCCGGAACAACTCATATTAGGGATTTGGAGGCAGCTATCACGTTACACCATAGTTGATGACAAAGGAAAATATAGGCTTCTGTTTGGAATGCTATATCTTCCTGTTTGCACCACTTTTATTCAATTTTTTATGTCTATGCTTCCATTGTGTCTGGCATTGTTAATGCTCTGGCTGTGGGTATAATGATTCCACTTGAGAAACTCATGGCATTTCTATTTCTATTACCAATACTAAAATATGTATTGACATTATTGGACTATTACAATGTCTTGTCTCCAGAAGCACTAATAGTTCATTTGGCACTGGGATTGTCTGGGTGTTGATGGCCTAGTTGGGCAAGCTACCAGCTGTGTTACTTTTCCCCCGGGCCACCAACACTTTGACCCCACAGTTTCAATTCGCATTCTTATTACTCGCCAATTGATTTTCCTGATCCACGTTTGCTTGGTCACTGGAGACCTCACTGCAGCAAATGAAAAAGGGCTCAATGGCCACAGAAGTCTTGTAGTCACTGTAGCAGTGACAATAAGTTCCATGGTTTGTCTCTTTTATCTGGCCTCCTCTCTCTTGGAACAATGGGCCTCATTCACCAATATCTTCCTAAGTTATTTCTTACGAAAGTTCCTAAGAAAAGTCTATGTGTGATTCATGACGTGTTCCTTAACAGCAGAATTGTTCGCAGGTGTGGTCTTAGAATGATGAATCCCAATATGTCATAAATTGAAAGCTTGTGCCCCGTTGCTCCTATTTAACATAGGTAAACGCCACGTTAATTCCCATAAAAAGGCATGAGATGGAAGGGCCGTGTGCTCACTTAGAGAAATGTCGAAAATACATGGTAAAGACGGTGGAGGCCTCAACTCCAAAAGCAAAAAAACATTAGTAATTCTGAAGAGGAGGTACTGCTGCAAGTAGTTTGCGAAAAACGACACATTTAGTAGCGTCAGCGGTGGATACATACAGTAAATACGCCATTTTGTGGTGTAGTCCTTGTGTGATTGTATATTATACGCCTACTTTGGGCCTATAATATAATGTGATCAGTCACTTATTATTGGATGGCAAGGATCCCCGTTAACATAATTGATGTGAATTGAAGGCAAAGCAAGGTTAGTTTATTCATATAGGCCTAGAACAATTCATACACAATGGCAATTCAAAGTGCTTTACAAATGAAATGAAAGTGTGTATTTCTTAGAACAAACATAATTATGTGTAAAATAATGAAAATAATTAGTTGCAAAATTATGAAGGAGAGAAATATTCAATTTTAAATTAGAACGGACAAAAACGGTATAACTACTTATTTTGCGCAAACATGTCAACATGTCATGTCACTTTGTGTATGAGTGCTCTTGAGTGTGTGCAAATTCTGTTCTTATCTAAGAACAAATCACAAATAACAAAACATTGGTGAATGCCAGAATCTTAAGTAAGTGGGGTTGAAGAACAAATTTGTTCTTAAAAACATTTGGTGAATGAGACCCATTGCTACCGGGAGGAAATTATCATTGTCATTTAAGCATCTCACAAAATGTTGGGTCCAATAGCTTAACAAAACAATATATTTTGGAGCTTTTTCTCTCTATCTCTCTCTCTGTATCTCTCTCTGTCTTTCTTCCTCTTTTCTCTCTCTCTCTCTGTCTCTTTGTCACTCTCTCTTTCTCTCTTGCCACCCTCAAGGCAGCCCAGTGGCACATCCAACCACAATAAAGACACCTAATGATTCACCCCTGACAGTGGAGGGAGGGAGAGAGGGGGAATCCTAAGTGTTTATTAATGATAAACCAGCAATTCAAACTCCAGTGGGGTTCTGGGAATCTCCTGAGGTGTGCAGTCTGTGGTCTTTATATCCACAACCCAAATTGCTTGCTGCACAAAAAGAGAAACAATTTGGAGTCCTGCTGGGCTCACTTAATGTAAGTTCGGACCATTCAACAGAAAATGCTCATTACGTATAAATTTACCCCAAAGCCTTCCCGCACTGCTAAAATAATACAGGCTACACAAATTCTACTGAAACTCAATCAGAACACAAGAAAGCGATTGAAACCATGTGTGTATCTTTTGAAGTGCATTGTATGTGTTCGGTTACGTAAACTTAATATTGTTATAAAGGTTATGATTTTTTTGTGTGCGGAGCTCCTCCCTGAGTATGACGTTGTTCTGCTCGAATTCAAACTCCATTGTAAATAAACCACTAATGTCCTGAATATATACATTGGTGCTCATAATGATAACCACACAATGATACAAAATCCAAATTGACCCCATAATGCATACAGTGAGTGCAGCCGAAAGCAGATAATCAGAAACTAGAAGTGTGCAGTTCTACAGTATTGCAGTGGTTCATGACAAGGAATGATTCTTCATTATCAAGACACAGTGCAACAACAGTATCATCTCAACTGTGGATCTCACTCATCAGCTAAACAACACTGTAATGTTGCATAATTCAACATATAAGTCATCCAAAGGTATCCTCAAGCCCACTGATAAAATAGTGCAACATCTCCTGTCAGTTCTGTGACACCAAATACTACATAGATAGCATAGAGTAAATGTTGCTAAAATTGTCACTTTGGTGTAGACATTTAATAATGTCTATACGTGTAAATCAGTCTTTAAATATGCTCAGAAATATGATGTTGCACCAGTGTCACCTTATTCCTGTAGTTTTTACAAAAGACACCTTGATGTTATGACACAAGCAGCAGTACAGAGTTGCTGTACATGTTTGGGCTGTCTTAGACATGACATCAACCAGGTGTTCAAAGGCATGTCCTCTGTAAACATCCCCTCATCCAATCTGGTGTCTGGTTGCTTGGTTCCCTTCACATTATTTTGGTTCACGTTCACCTTCACGTTATTTTGGAATGTATGTTTGCAGGACTTGCTGGAAAGAGAGTGAGAAAGAGAGAAGAAAGGGAGAGAGCGTGACAGTGAGAGAGGGAGAGCGTGACAGTGAGAGAGAGAGAAAGAGAGAGAGAGAGAGAGAGAGAGAGAGAGAGAGAGAGAGAGAGAGAGAGAAAGAGAGAGAGAGACAGAAAGAAAGAAAGACAGAAAGACAGAAAGACAGAAAGAAAGAAAGAAAGAAAGAAAGAAAGAAAGGAGAGCAACAAAGCGAGTGAGAGGAAGAGAGCAACAGAGACAGAGAGAAAGTAACCTAGACAGAGTGAGAGAAAGAGAGAGAGTGACAGAGAGAAAGAGAGAAATACACAGAGAGAGACAGAGAAAAAGAGAGAGATCGAGAGAGATGGACCAGCAGCCCTGCAACCCAGCAGGCTATAATTACAGAGGCAGCTTCTGTGCAAGAGCAAAGGTGGGTGGGAGAGCACCAGAGGAAGTATGGCTCCTTACTTCAAGCACTTCTTCAAATGAATCAAGCCAAGCCATTCCATAGAGTAGTGCAGGCCAGTAACTCATCCCCAACCCTCATCTGAAAATGTCATCAGAAAAGAAAAAGAGGATTCCTTATCTTTATTGCAACAGGTTAACAGTCAATTCATAAAAACTGAAAAACTTAAAATTAAAAAGTTGAATGAATTCCTTTTCTCTTGTGTTTGGAAATGATTAAGTAAGATCTTACACAGACCAAAAGACAGGACCTCTAGTTGGCTGTAAAAGGTTAAAGGTACATTACAGAGAGAGTTATGATAGGTCACACCTTTCCCCTTTATAAGTTGGGTGCACAGTCAAAGCACACAAATGCAAAGTTTAGTATTGTGCGCTGTTCAAAGCTTGCCAGACTGTAAAACGAATCCAGAAGTGTACAAGTTACACCACACGGACCCACACACATTCTGAACAACCTGAGAAGTCCTCAGGGACCAAGGCAGCTGGCAAAGGGTTACAACCTTGTCTGACAGATCTGACAATTTACTGCAGTGGAGAGTCTGCACAGTGGGAAATATATAGCCACCTCCAGATACCAAGGATTGATTCTGCCAAATGTGATGGTCTGTTGGAAAAAAGCAAACGACTGGTCATAAAGACACACCAGAAAGACCTGGAATGCGTTTCTTTTCTGGGATTTTATAGAGTATGAATGTCATCTTATCAAGTGATAAGCATCCTGTCTTTGCTATTAGTGGTACCTCGTGTTATTTTTATGCTTGACCAATAATGTATCTTTTATAATAATTGTATTCATGAACATCATGTCAACCATTGTTAAAGGTATGTATTTCTTTTGTTATCTTTAAATTTGACACATCGTTATTAATTTAATATCCACATAACACATGTTAATTAAAAGAAATACTGTCAAGAATGAAGTCATAACCTCAAAACCATACCGTATCGCTGGTGTATAACTGTCTGTGATTTCTTGATATAGAGCAACTAAGAAAATAAAGATGAAACTTTTTGCAATCCTGACAGGGTTCCAAGGGCAAGTTGAGGGTATGACAACAAAATATCTCATGTCAAATAGATATTATTTCATGGGTAGTGGTCTTACATAATTGATGGCATGGCAGGCTCAGTTCACCCAGTCTGTCAAATTCAATCCTCACTTGCGCCAGTGAGTTGATACATTTGTTTGAGTGGAGCTGAATGATTGTCAGCTTACAGTACTGTCTACAGATATTCAATAGAGACTTTTACAGAATCTTGTTATGATTTTAAAATGAGAACATAATGAGATACATAACAATTTGTATCAAGGCCACACAACCTGTCAAATGAATCCACTACTGTAAGTCTGAAGGTTGAAAATGTTATTATGTTATCAATGGACATGGAGTCTGCATGCTTTATGTAGGTACATTTACTAGGCTTGAACAATCCTATCAGAGTATTGAGTATTGAGTAAGTCAAGCTTGAAAAGGTGAAAATCTTGGAGAGATATGGTTTACACACAACACCCTCTCCTTTACTTGACATACAGTATACAAAAGCTGTGTTATTAAAACACCAACTCTGAATTTTGTCTTTACATACAGAGTTTATACAGATACAGATAACAGCTGAACCTGAACTGAATCAAAGTTCAATGTGTTTTTTTTTTTATGTAAACAAACAAGATATAGTCTCAGCATGTCATAAGCCACTTTGGAGCATCCAGGTTGCGACCTCAGAACTTCCACTCTGACCCAAAGCCAGGCACAAAATGCAGTAAATGAAGTTAAATATATCACTTGTGCTCCCAACCGGAGCATCCAACAACAATAAAATGTACTGTAATACACTGGCCTAACAAGACTGGGTGACTCTTCACAGAAAGTCACTAAAACAAAGATTCCAAGTGAAGGAAGTGAAGACTTGTGGGCTGGAGGGGTGCATGCTCAGCAGTAGCATGGGGGATTTACGAGAGATTCAGATGTGAATGAAACCAAGACTCTCTTTCTCTTTCTCAGTTACTGTCTCTTTGTCTTCCTTAAAAGCACACACACAATATACACACACACCGTTTTCTGCAAGCCTGTAACTTGGATCAGGACTTTAAAGCCAGACAGCAACATTCAGTAGGTTTGGTGCACAGAGGGGTCGATATCAAAATTCAAACATGGTTTTGTTTGGCCTGTGATGGACAGTCTGTGATGGACAGTCCAGGTTGCAAAATGATACTTCTGGTGAACAAAATATAAGCCCCATTGACACTATAACTTTCTTGAATCAAAACATTAACCCTAATGATACGTGATTAAAGGCCCAGTCATTTATCATTCAAAGAACCTGGAAGGCTGGAACTATTTCACCGTGCGTCAAAACTTAGACCATGCAAAAAACAAGAACATATTTATCCCGTTATGTAAAACATGCTGAACTCATTTAAGCCCATTCATATTTTCTTCATTTTTAAAGAAATAAAAAGCTTTTCAAGGTAGGGATGAGAAAAAGGCACTCCTTTCTTCAGCTTCAAAAAGCCCAGGAGGTATTGAGATCACTGCAGTTCCTGTTGTGTGATTGACAAGCACTGCAGCTCTGTAACCTCATTGCATCGCTGGCTGGGGACGCCTGTAAAGTCCATTAGAAAGGGGCTATACATTGACATGCTGGGAGAGTATCAGGGCTGAATGAGTGGGGATGGTGGGTTACTTGTTTTTATTTCCGTTCTTTATTTCAAAAGTGAGCTACCCAGCTGGTTATGACACAAAGAACTTAGTGTCTCACTCTAGGTGCAAAAAAGAACAGACCTCGGGGTATTCCAGCTAGCGGGTTGAGTGAAAACTTTGAGTTGGTAAAGCCTGAAAAGAGGCATACTCCAGGTTTTACGTTCCAGAAAGAAAGGTAACGAAAACTTTGGGTCAGTGTCCATGGTAATTTACTCTGTGAACCTAACTTGCTCGCTAGCAGGTTTTCCATGACAAACTCTGCGTTTCTAGCTATCCCCTCCCTCTTTCTGAGCCTGATACAGTTGACAGACATGGGATGTCCTTTCCTCGTTCAGCCGACCGATCTCAAACTAAATTTAATTAGCTTAGTTAATGTGCTTTAATTCCCTGATGAAGATAACCTTACCGTTTCCTGTCACACACTTATTTTAGCTAATGTTACACATCGTGGACGTGCACTCAGAACCGATCAAATCCTTTTTGGCACTGAAATAAAGATAAATAATAAGGGTTCCTCCAGTAGGAGGAAACCTATTGTTTTTGTTTGTATTCTTATTATTATTTTTCCTCTTCTCCATGACATGGCTCAATAGCTCAAAAAGTCCTCGACCTGATCTTTTCAAATTTGGCCCAAGGATACAACAGGTCACTCACTACTCCCAGACGGCTAGTGCCCCATGTACGCCCAGAGGTGGCGCTATAAGCCACGCCCAAAGTCTACGTGATTTCTCCTGCGCCCCATTTCTCCAAAATGCCTGAAAATTGGTATACATGTCTTATTTCTCATGGGGAACAAAAAAGCCTCAAGGACCCATAAGGTCCGCCATGATAAATGTTTCTGTACTGTCCAAATTTGGTACAACTGTGACCTCTCGTGGCATCACACAACCTCATGAACCATAGATCCAATCAACTTGAAATGTGTTACAGATGTGCAGAATACATATCTTTATATAGGGTGAAATGGAATAAGAAATGCAATACAAAATAGCTGAAAGGGGTGTATTTATGTAAATGTCCACATTGCCTCAATATCTTTGTGTCAATAAATTTAGTTAGCAAAAAAAAGTTACCATAAAACCAACCCACAAAACCCTGAAATATGATCCTTTTCCCTTCCCCTTCACCAGCCCTTCACACACACATTGACTCACACATACATACACACACACCTGTCCACTATCTTCCCCTTCCTTGCCTTCAGAGGGACTAAAAGGGTGATGGAGAACCAGCCTATCTCTCCTCCATCCCAGGGCTCAGACACATTATACTGGGAGATCCCCCCCTAGACCGTCGCCTGCCTCTAATATACTGCCTGTCTGAGCGTCTGTGGACGCATCAAGTTATTGGCTCTCCAAAGCCATTATGGTATCAGCACTGCAGTAGCCATTTATTTGACAAAATCAAATAAACACTTTGAGCGTGGTTGAGTGTGTGTGTTTGTGGGTGTGGAACAGTCCGTGTGCATGAGATCAAGTAAACTTCTCAGTGTGATTGTGCATGTGTGTTTTAATGGACTGCCATTTTCCTTTTATGTATAATTTTTTAACTGTTCTTCTCCTCTCTCGGTTCATGTTCCCCTGCAGTGAGAGATGCATGACTCCTCAAGGACTCCTTGAGGAGTCATGATCTCCTCAATTAGAATTTGTTTTTTTCTCTTAGAACCTGGAATGGTAAATGAATTATTTTTGGACTATTGTGCAGCTTTGTGAACCATTGTGCCAATGCAGTGTTCACCCCCAGGTCTGGCAGTGATTGCTGTTAGAGTTACCATACACTGAATGGGGTTGGAAATGGATGCTAAACCAGCACAGGTATAACAACAAACAACAAAAATCTGGCATGTAACTCCTTACAAATGGATAAGTCTTCTTCCTAGTTCTTCTTCAATACCCTGATACCTTTTACAATCATGTGTCGGTTTATCTACCTCTCTCTGTCATCTTCAGTGTTAACAATGAAGTGTGGGGGGGGGGGTGTCAGATGATACCTCTAAATTAACGGTGCAGTGCAACGGGCAGGCTGTCTTTGAAATGGATACTTAGCACACAGTGGAGACATACTATCTTCTTTTAGGCAAATCTTTAAACAGGACACTCACTGCCAAAAGATACACTTGGAGGACCCTGTGCGGTCAATTACGGTTTACAGTTTATACTACAGTAACCTGATGGACTACAGGAGCTATGCGGGGTCCCATCGATTTATTATCACGCCTCCATTAACAGGGTGACAGATTTGTCAGGGAAGAACAGAGGGATCCAATAGAAGTCCAGGGTCAATAACCTGTGGCCTTCCTCCTTCCAGACATAGATCAGACTGGAACCTAAGAATATTTCACCACGCATAGCAGCGGGGTAGTTTTTGAGGTCTCCCGATTAGTTCAACAAGGTCATGGATCGTGCGGATGAATGATGGCAGCAGTAAAACCGTACCATATGCATGCAGCCAGCTAGGGTATGTTCTGTTGTTCAGGTCATTAACTCCAGGTTTTATTCTCAGGGGATGATAAGATTACAGTTGACTAGATGTGCCTGTGGTTGAAAACAATCGTAAATTGACAGAAGTCTGTGTGAAAGACTACGTTTCTAAACCTGTAACCCGTTTCACATCTAAGGTTAAAAGCTGACGCATCAATTAGCCCTTAAAGTGATTTGAGTGTATTTTCAGAAAAGGTAATGACATCATCAGCGAGAGTTTGCCAAGAGAGTGGAACCAGACCGGATGAGAGAGTCGTTAGTTCAGCACGACTCAGACTAAATCTTATTTGGCCTCCAGAGCAGGGCCGGTGTGCAGTTCTCTGATTGTACCTCGGACAAGGACACTTACCAGCCATTACCACAATGGCTGATGGGATTCAACCATGGTTGCAGTAATGGCACTAAGCAAATACTTTGCAAGCCTGCTGGGTCCTGGCAGGGCAGACTGTCTGACCTCCCAACACCATCCCATGTCCATTAAACAATTGATGAGAGAATAACGAGGCAGCAGCCACTTAAAGTGAGTGTACTGTGCTTCCATATAAACACATTCAATGTTCCGGTGCAGATTGGCTTTTATCAACTGAGGCTTGGCTGCACCATGGTGGCTATTTGCAAGCTTGTAACCATACTTCAACTCCTCAGTAGCGGGACTAGAATTACTGAATAAGAATCATCAACTGTCCCATCAAGAAGTTACTTACTTTAAGCTGCTGTTTGGACATAATGTAGAGTAACTTGTATTGGAACTTTGGCCATGCCGATGGTTCAAATTTCCATACTGTTTAACAAAAGGGTGTGTATAAATTGCTTAATATGCTTAATATGCTGCCTTCTGGTAAACATATTGGTCGACTGTAGCCCGGCAGGCTGGCGTGATGATAGGACACCCGCTTTAGTGCGAGATGGCAGACTGAATAATGCAGGCGTTTGTTCTCAGGGATGAAAAGGAGCTGGCACGGGGGCAACTCTACTGGCAGACGATTCAGTGGCAGGGTGCCGCCCTCTCCCAGGGCAAAATAGGTCTGTCCAATAGGCTCAGGTTCAGAAACCCAACTGGCGGGCGAGACGAGAAGGAAAAACAACATGTTTAGGTGGTTGGTGGGTCACAAAGCTACCAGCTGATGAAAAAACTATACAAAGACTTAATTGAGCTCTAAGGGGCCATACCTGTTCCCCTTTGACACAAACCCCTCGCTTGAGCCCAGGGAAACTGGAGACTTTGAAAAGCACTGTGCAAGGTGTTTTGATCCCACACACCCTGATTAATTGGTTGCCAACAGCACTTGACTGTAGCAAGCTGAAGCCCCCTCTCAGTGGGTCTTTAGAGGAGCCCAGAGAAAGAGGGGGGAGTGCCAGATGAGTGGACTCCGTGCCAGAAGTCTGTGCCAAGAAGCCAGGTCATTCGAATTTGGCATGATTAGATAGCCGCCATGTGTCATGAGAGGCTGGTCTGACCAAACTCTTTTACCATCTTCTCTCTCTTTCTCCCTCCCTTACTTTCTCGCTCTTTTCCTTCTCCTCTCCTTCACTTTCTCTCTCCCTCTCTTTCCTTCAGCTTCTGTTTCCTCCAATGATGGACTAAAGATAGGAGCCTCATGAAGTGAAATCATGTGGACAAAATGTTTTCACTTGTCTTACATCACTGATGAAAGGAGGTTGAGAGATGGTTTTTCTCATCGCTCATCTCCAGACTATTCAAGTGGACCAGGAGAAATGAAGAAGCCTCACTACTGCACTTAGCACTTAAACCAGAGACTTTAACATGATTGCCGTATGAAGAAAGGTAAAATATAATGATATTCTAGTCAGGGGAACATTGCGTTTCATGAATGCTCACCCTACGAGTCAACAAAAGTATAAGGGCATGTTGAGAAAAAATACAATGTATCAATTTGTCAATCTTCAGATCTGTTTGAGTAACGACTACATGATCTACCCATTTACATTTTAGTCATTTAGTAGACGCTCTTATCCAGAGCGACTTACAGTGAGCACATGGACATTCTCCCCAAGGCAAGTAGGGTGAAGTGCTTCGCACAAGGACACAACGTCATTTGGCACGGCCAGGATTCGAACTGGCAACCTTCAGATTACTAGCCCGGTTCCCTAACTGCTCAGCCACCTGACTCTAATCATGATGATAAGGTCGTGGAATAGCTACCCACAGTTCCCCATTTGTTGTCAAGATATTTTAACCTGATATGTTCCATTCATACTCCATTCACACAATGAACACCACTTTCCTGTGTGACGGTGTGATTATTCTCTCTCCCAGTTAGAGCTATTATATTAGGATCACCTTTCAGAAAATAGCCTGCAGCAGTCTAGCAGGGGCCAAACTATGGAGCCATAGGAGCCATAACATCAGACAGGCTCATCGGACTGTCAATCAAGGATTCTGATGAGACTTTTGACACATTCAGGGGTGAGAAGGTTTCTTCCAATGCAAAATCATTTTACAGTAAAGTCTGGAAAACCTCACAGTCAGTACCAGCAAAGCTACTAACATCTTATAAATGCTTTTGAGACTGAATGGAGTATGATTAGGAAAACTTACTATAATGGGCCTTGGAACAACTGACATGTTGACTTTAAGCGAAGAAAACACTGAAAATATGAACTTCTACACTATTCCATTAAACTTTCAAAATGTGACGCCTGTAAAAACAACAAGAGCCACTATTCATTAACCCTCAACAACGTAATGACTGCCCATTAGTGAGCCGTACATTTTGTACAGTTAATCTCTTAGCTCTTGGGTTCACTGCAAGTTACTTTTAGATGCCTCATTGATGGATTTCCATGGTAACTTTCAAATGTCTTACTGATGCAAGAACACATTTCATGAGCAGAAATGGTTAATCATTCTTTGCCTTAACACAATTCTGATCATTGAGCTCTGAAAATAATTGTATACAAATATGGAGAAGAGAAGATTGAAGAACAACTCAGGAGGTAAAACATTTGTTTTTCAATGGCAATACTTACATTTATTAAGCAATGCCATCACTTTAAAGCGCATTGTGTTGCCTCCTGGTATGAAATATGTTTTAAATAAAGTTTGATTGATTGATTGATTACTATTGCCTTCAGTCAGTATTCCACTGACAAGCTAAAAACATACTTTGGTGTGTGTGTGTGTGTGTGTGACGGAGAGAGAGTACACCATCTTCCAACCTTGCACATTTCTTGATCTCCTCTCACTTCTTTACTCACCCCCCATTATATCTTTACATTACATATTTCCCCATGTTTAGCATCTTTATGTAAATATGGAGTGATTTGCTCTCTGAACTCTGACTTGGAAATAATACAAAAAAAATCTGCTGTACTGTTGCAATGAAATGGAATGGCAATATGTACAGAAACAATCCTGTCAATACCATGCATTTATTGGAAACAATAGGATGATTATGAGGGCTGGATTGAGGATTAGTTCCTCCTTTTCCTGAAGCCATGATAAATGTGTGTTACAGAATGTGTATAATCCCAAAGAAGCACTTACTGTCCAACAGCAACATTTTGATCTAAAACCAAGATAAGAAGATCAGAAGAAGGTTGTCACATGCAATCCCAGCCCTTTCTTGCTATCTGGCTATCTCATCTGTTCATGTTTTCATGTCTCCTACTGCAACCAGGTTGTCCACTGGCCTAACACAGAGAGCTTCTCCACTCTCAGGAACTGTATAGAATGTGTGGCAGAGCTCCATAAATTGGTTAGACATGTTGGTAAATGTTAAGGAAATTAGTAGTGTCAATAAAGCCCTTGTTTGCCTGTCTACAAAACCCTCACCTCCACCCTCGCCCTCTAATCCCCTCCCCAGACAGGCTAAGGCCAGATCAGCTACTAGCCCTAGAGTCCCCCTCCTGGCCCAAAATAAGCTTTGGACCCTCCCTCAGAACAGAGGGGCCACATGCTCTCCAGCCTGCCTTCTGCCCCAGACACAAAACGGTAACTCACAACCCGAGAGACACCTAAAGCTGTCAAAACACACAAAACATGCTAAACGACCATGGCCGAGGATCAATTTCACGTCCTGACATTTAAGTTTTAAAGTCTGTTGTCCATCGCTGAAAGATAAGCAATGGCTGTTTGTCAGTTAAAAAGACCAACATTGTGAGCAGAATAGCATTTCGCCAAACCCAAACAAAAAAGATCAAACCATGTATGATAGGGAGCACAAATCAGCCTGGCAATAAGTCATTAATATGTCTATAGTGTGCACTGCACTCATTAAAACCCACCGGCACTTAAAGTACATCTGGAAGAACTATGGTGTGCGTGACCTTTGAGAAAAGCATTTTCAATAAAAACCAAATGGCGGCCCTAGACAGTCTCTTGACATGGAATACTAAATTGACTTACCATGAGCCTCGCCTCTGTGACCAGGCCTCTGAAATCACCCAGATTAAACTGATAAGGCCACTAGTCTTTTTGTTGCCATAGATATACAGGACATGCACGGACTGGGATTCAATATCACTCGAGGGCATGCTCTGAATTTCTATGAGGAACTGCTGTAAACCCCCTACCTCTCAATTCACTATAAATCTCATTCAAGTTTTCATCCCCCTCTTCATCCCTATCACCAATCTGTCATATTAGCTCATATTTGTATCCATTGTTTGATAAGCACACTGCAAGCCACTTCAGATCAATGACTGATTACAGAAAATACAGAAAATAAGCATTGTATCTCCAACCAAAGCCGATGCGCTGAGCGCAAATGGTAACTAACAAGAGACTGTCTAATCTGATAAACCATGAGAACGGAAACCATGGCTACATAGATTCTATGTGAAGCTTAAATTATTTCCGTACAAATCCTTTCTAAATACACATTGGTCAGTCGAACACAGGCTTGAATCAATAGTATGTCTGAACAAACTGCCTTGTGGTTTTGTCCTGTCAGCCTAATTAGTTTCTAGAGGAAATTGGGTTGATGAACGAATATGAACACATCAATATTACATGTGTCTGAATCCCCCCAAATTTTGGGGGGATAACTGGGCTAAACTCTCTTGATATTCTTGGAGGTAGTTGCTTATGAATAAATACATTTATAAAATGTAATGGGGAATCTAACCCCATTAAATGTGTTTACATTTTTTTTTACAATTTCCTGGCATTTCCTAAACACCAACACACATTTTTTTACATGCAATACAGAAAATCACAAAACACACTTTGGGATTTGTATTAATGTATCACAGTTCAATGTAGCAAAGAAGAATTTAGAAAGTGTACCTTAGTCTATATGGAGACAGAGCACTTCAGTGGCACAGTCAGAAGGTGGCTGCAGGGTGACTGGTTCCCCAGTGAACTGAGACAGATGTCACCAGAGACACCTGCTCAGCCTCAGTCTCCTCCTCTCCTTCACTGCCTGACTGCCTCCCTTGGTCTCGGGGGTCGGAGCCCTGATCCAAAATAGACCCATCACTTATCCCCCTGACATGCTATTGTCTTAAGCACACACTCGGATTTATAGGGAAACTCATTAGCAGGCATTTAAGCATTTTTTATAAAATACATGATGATCAAAGGTTGTATCCTTTTTTTAAAGAAACATTACCTCAGACATGTCAGATCAGAAGTCTCTGAAAGTATTTTCTTAGACCATATCATTGTGCGTGGAAAAAAAGGGGAATATTGCTTTGATGAGGAGAACCAAATTAGTGAGTGGCATGAAATAATCTAAGAAGCTTATAGTCTCTTACCAAGGGAGCATGTCCGGGTGGATGGGTAGGGTGGGGGTGCATTCTCAAAGCTATTGCCATCTGTCTGGATGTTTCATGGTGGAGTCACATCAACACCCACTTGATTGACTGGCAGTTGGGTCATCCAATCTCTGCTGTTCCTGGTGTGTGCTGTAGCATAGGCCACACTTCCTGTCCGTGTTTGATATTAAATTACATGGCCTACATCACCTTGGAGGCACAATCCTACATAATCAAGGAAGAAGAGAAGGATCTGTTGATTATAACTGTCTCTAAACAGTGTAATGAATAGGTAGGAGCTTTAATCAGAGCTTGCTGGTGGAGGCCACTGCTGGAGAAACAGACTGACCTACATTCTTTTTCAGCTGAATGACAGATGTCCTTCTGTCTTTACTGTAAAGTGGGTTGGGGAACTGTGTTGGGATACTGTTGGGATTTCTCGTGTACTGCAGTATTTAGTATATCGTGTAAGCATGTTAAGATTTTGCAACGTGACGGAATTAAACTCCATATTACCACTATGGTACGATAGTTCCCTTATTCCAGAATAGGAACCTTTACATTTATTCTGAATGGTAGGACACCCCATGCTGATGATCAAAGTATTTTTGAAGTGCTTTACCTTCAAAGATGTACAGTACCAGTCAAAAGTTTTTGACTGGTACTGTACACATTTTCCCACCCACCCACCCCACCTCATCCCATTTCATGACTCACAACCTGCTTTGGCTGTGAAGCTTTTCTGATCTGAAGTAGCCATATTTGACAAACGACTGAACTCCTTTATGGATCTGTAACCTTTGAAATCCAAATCTGGTTGTCTACAAACCCTGGGCAATCTATGGGCATGGTGGCAACAGGATAGCATCTATCATGTGTCGCATTAAAGTTCAACCACACACCAGCGGTTCAGCACTTGACCAAAAGACACGGTCATGTTCCACAGGCACTCTCACACTGTCACACTACCACAGCAGAGAGAGAGAGAGAGAGAGAGAGAGAGAGAGAGAGAGAGAGAGAAAGAGAGAGAAAGAGAGAGAAAGAGAGAGAAAGAGAGAGAATCAAAGAAAGAAAGAAAGAAAGAAAGAAAGAAAGAAAGAAAGAAAGAAAAAGAGAAAGAAAGAGAGAGAGAGTTATTTTAGAGAGGTTAAATTAATTCATTTAATCTCTGTCATAATTTAAAACGTCATTCAAACTTCAACATTCAAGCTCTGTTTGTGGCAGACTAATTAATGAATCACCCACCAGCGTCAACTTGTGCAATATGTGGGAGTTCGTCCCCACTAGGGGAAATATCTAGGCACAGACTGTCACAGCAGCCACTGCACAGGTACTCTATGTCAATGAGTGTAATATCACAATCTGGCACAGCAGATGGTCATTTGTTAGTCCTAGAGGGTGAAAGTAAGTGAGAGATAACCTTCTCAACAGTGAGTTTGTGCTGGTTAAATAACGTTGTTTCCTGAAATGTTTCACTGAGTTTATGATGTGTGAAAGACATGGCCCCCATTAAAGACAACCATTCAATATCTCCTTAAAACTAGTCATGGCCAAAAGTATTAACAGTGACATATTTTTTGTTTGTTGTTTCAGTATATCCATTATTAAGTTTAATGTCTGTCTTGAAAGAGTAGATGGGGAAATTGTGGTCTTAATAATGCCATTAGTCATCATTGATCTCAAGATGGGATATATGGATTAATTCAGGGATTAGTCCATCCATTTTAATTATTATGATCATCAACATGGGGTGTCTTACCATTTAGAATTCATATGAATCCAGTTATCTGTTTCAGCCACTCCCCTCTGGCAGCAGGCTGCGGTCCATCAGGACCAAAACCTCACGCCACAAAAAGTTTCTTCCCATCCGCTGCTGGCCTCTTCAACAAGGCCAAGGACTCACACTGACTTTAAAGGGGTGATTGACTGGGTTTTGGGGGTATTTCACACTGTTCCTTAAGGTTTCCGAATAGGGTATGTAACATTAGTTGAGCTGAAAATGGCCCGGGTGCTGTTCTATGCCCACTGATAGATCCTCTGAAATGTTCCCGGGAAAAAACACTAGCTTTTCTCCTTTTATGGTATGCTCATTAATATTTAGATGAGCTGCGCGCTAATTGGTTGGTTTTCAATGAGTGAAGGTGCAGAGAAAAAACGCAACACGGCCCTGAAATACCGAAGGTGGAAACTTGAAATAAAAACGTGCAAATACATCTATTGTGTCTACAAAACACTGGTTTCAACAGATTGACTAAATATCATTTCAAATTATAATTTTAGTTGTTTCCACTTCTGTTGTCGAAGCAAACAGGATTGACTTAGGTGGGTAGAACATTACAGCTTAGCAACCAAACTATATTAGCTAGCTCGAGATATCTTGCTGAAAAATAACCTGACAACCCAGGTAAAAAATGTATATACTAAGTATACTAAATCATAGACCGAATCCCAATACTCCCCCTCTTACCCCTTCCCCTTAGTTTTGCTCGTTCCCGTGAGAGCTAGTGGTGTCCCAATACTCCTTTTGAGCTAGTGGTAGGGCTAAGACAAAGGGGTATACACCCCTTGAAACCAAGTAAGATCGGGAGCTTACTTGAAACCTAGGGCTATGTGAATACTGCGCGACCGGCAACAATGGCGGCCAGATCATCCAGAGTCCAATAAATGTAATATTTTCAGCTTAATTAATTGATTATTGAAAAATTATGACAGTCTTGTTTTGTGGTATACACAGTCCTGTACATTTGTATTTGCAACCATTTTTCTAATTGAAATGTTTCAAAAAATTGCTAGTTTGGTACGCTACTGTTACAGGGCTGATTTGCACAACAGTCCTGCATTTCTCTGACTAGCATGTCTACAGTTTTTAGAAAACTCCATTAGCAGCGAATTTCGTTTGATATCAGTGCATAACACTACTTGCTTTGGAGATATCAATACGTGCTAGATGATGTTCCCATAACAAAGTGGCGTCCCATTTCTTAGGGATATGTTGCCCTTACCCCTCAGTTTCGAGGGCCAAGGGTTAGGGGTAAATTAAGGGCTAGGAGTAAGGGGAAGGGGTAAGGAGGAGTATTGGGATTCGGCCATACCCCTAACCCTTGGCCCTCGAAACTGAGGGGTAAGGGCTACATATCCCAAAGAAATGGGACAAATGCAAATCAGCCCTGTTAACCCTAACCCTAACATTAGCGTACTAAAACAAGCAATTTTTAGAAACGTTTCAATTAGGAAAATGGTTGCAAATACAAATGTACAGGACTGTGTATACCACAAAACAAGACTGTCATAACTTTTTTAATCAATTAATTAAGCCGGAAATATTACATTTATCGAACTCTCTAGATCAGAGGTCTTCAACCCTGGTCCTCAGGGACCCCTGCCCTGCATGTTTTAGATGTTTCCCTGCTCCAACACACCTGATTCAAATGAATGGTCGTTAACAGGCTTCTGCATAACTAGATAACGACCCATTCATTTGAATCAGGTAATACATTTTATGTTGATGTTGTCCTTTTTACATATTGGTAGCAATTACATGATATTTATATAAGCTTGTTTTCAAATAACTTTTAATCTGCTCCCCAATCCTGTCTGTTTATGCTATTCCTATCATCAGTATTTTCATCAAAAGTCCTCCCCCCACCCATATTCTAATAAAGCACTATCAGTGAACCCCAGAGGGAGGGGGGGTTTATCTGAAGAGGGCCAGCTTGTATTACCGCCAGGGGTTCCCGTTCTCTCTGCTTCAACCCCCCCCCCCCCCCCCTGCCAAGATTTCAGTCTTTGTTCGAATGTGGCCATCCAAAACTCATAAAGCATCCTTCCAATGGGAAGCTCAAACTATTATATCCATCACTTGATTAAATATTTGGTTGCCAGGGCCAACACAAGCCCTGGAGGTGTGGCGTGTGCAGGAAAGAAGCATCCCCTTGTGACAACTAACTTATATATGGGAACTGTTGAAACTACTATGCTACGGCACAAACCTGCATTGCATGTGATTGCTATAGCAATTGACTTCCATATCAGACCCAATTGCCTGGGGTAGAAAATTGTACCATGCAGTACATTGCTCATTGTTGGACAAGGCAGCAGGAAGGAGAGGAGAAATAAGAAGTGACAGATGCTTGCAGGGTGTCATTTCTAAAACTCATTCAAATGAATGAGGAGCCTTGGACTGGGTTAAATGTGTTTATCTGTAGCCAATAGGTGTTCAGAATTGATTGAATTTGCTCAAATAATAAGAGTTCAAGTAACATTATTGGCATTTGTGACTGTAATAGACATTGCCTTGGTGGCTTTATTGCCACCAGGAATTTCATTTTCATTCATAGATATTGAGCACTTTGCTTTTCTATATACAAGCAATGAAATGAAACGAGTAATTTAATTATGTGTCTCAAAGCGATATAGATATATTTTCACTCTGTGGAAGATAGAAAAAGAGCAGTGAGGCATGAAACAAGCCCATTTATGATTGAATATTGTGCATTCGCACATTTTCCTTTTTGTCCACCTCTCTCATACCTCAACAGTTTGACAACCAATGTCTATTTGCAATGTTTTGCATAATTCATGACTGCTCTCAATCATTCCAATTGTAAGCAATGCTCACTGACCCCTAAATCATTTTTTGATTTATCTCTCCAATAGGAGAGATTTTATGATCCTATGAAAATGTATAGTTTCTGTCAGTCACTTACTTTTTAAACACACTCCCCACTAAGGTCATATTTATTTTATTGGGTTACTCCCTATTGTTATCCTGTGTTTCACACCCTTTAGGGCTGCATTAAACAATAAGAACAGAGTCTGAGATGCCTTACAATGCTATGATAAAATTGGAGTCATCCCCTTGAATGAAACCATTGAATTTCACCTACATTTTCCCTTTAGCTCTTTCTAAAAAGTTGAGGAAAATGGATACTGAACATCCTGGTTAAGTTAACAGAAAATTATTTTCGGAAATACCTTTGCAGGGTTCTCCAATCCTGGTCCTTGAGGGCCGCTGTCCTGCATGTTTTAGATGTTTCCCTGCTCCAGCACACCTGATTTAAATGAATGGGTTGTTATCAATCTCTGTGGAAGCCGGGTAATGACTATTCATTTGAATCAGGTGTGCTGGAGCAGGGAAACATCTAAAACATGCAGGACAGCGGCCCTCGAGGACCAGAATTGGAGAACCCTAAAGCAATGAAATCATTTGTACAATGGAGAGACAACTAAATCAAATGTTACAATGACTACCGTATTTTTCTGAAAATAAGCCGCATTTTCTATAAACCGCACCCCACCAGAATGGGAGCTTTGTGTTTGTAAATCTGAGTATAAACTGCACTGGAATATATGCCGCACTTGATACAGGAACAATGATTCCAAGCAATGCACGAGTATAGGCAGTACAGCATGCCGTTGTGTAACACACTTCGAAAACGAAGTGCGTAATGTAGGTTTCTATTGCCCGGGAATTAAAGGTCACAGGAAATGCAGTTTTTTTATGCTTTTATATAGGCCTTAGTGGTCCCCTAATACTGTATCTGAAGTCTCTTTCCTGAAATTCAGCCTTGGTGCAGAATTACAGCCACTACGAGTAGTCCCACAATGAGCTTTCCTCAGAACGCGCTGTTTCTGTGTCTGTAGCTTTAAATGCTAATGAGGAGGAGAGAGGTGGCACCATGCGCTAATGTTTACAGTGGATGTATCGCATTGGCTCGTAGACCCGTTGCTGTAAGAAGCCTCGAATTTGCCCATTCTCATCTGATAACCCTGGTTTGCACACCTGCACACTCAGTCATTTCAGTGTGGGGAAAGGCGGATATCGCGCGCGCCATAACACCAACAGCAGAATGGTTATCCACATAACAACAAAGTGTACAACACTAGATTTGTGTATTCACACACATACTTGATGCTATCTACCTTTACATTAGCAACAGTACCTCAGCTGTTAGCTGCAGAGATAATGTTACAGCCACAGGGCTCTCAAGTGTCACGCATTGAGCGTGACAGTCACTCGTTTCGGTCTTTTGTCACGCTCCCCCGCCACACATTGTATTTCTCACGCTGAAAAAAAATATTGATAATAGGCTATATTAAATATGCTGCAGCACCCAAACAAAATTCCTCTGGCCGCGCCACTCTCACTATGGAACCGGCAGGAATCAAGCGCGTCTTCCCTGGTTCTTAGTTGAGCCTGCCACTTTTCAGCCAACCTATCAAAAAACGAAAGGGTCTATACAATAGCCAATCGGAAAATGTTTCCCAGATAATTAGCATCAGTTTTTCATGAGTGTCTTAATCAACAGTTTTACAGCCTGTTCACTGACAACACCTGCTCAGAACAAGTAGTTCATAGATGTAGCCGGTGTGTATCGGTGAAACTCACTCCTCAGGTATGTAATAGGCCACCCGCATACAGGGAATGCTAGCTTTTCGTATGCGTAGCTGGTAGTGGGGGCGCTTGGGATGTCAGAGGTGGCAGGTTCAAACTCAGTGCGAGGCGAACGGAGGCTAGATACCTCTGACGGAGTTTGCAATTCTTTGTTTGTTTAATTTAATAGGCCGAGTTATAGTTTCGTTATCACACGATGGCTGACATATTGTCACATTAAAAACATCTCTTTCCAAATAGACAAAATAATTTTATTAACACTAAATACATTAAAAACATTTTTGTGCTTCACGGAGACATGGCTGTGCGATTTGATCCCGGACGCCGCTTTACAACTGGCAGGCATACATCAGCTTCTGTGAGGACTGCTGTATATCAACACGCACCAGGGTGTGCTTTCACAACGACAAGTCCTGGTTCTCAGCAGAGCTGAGAAGGTTGAGGTCAGAGAAGGAGAAAGCTTTTAGGAGTGGGGATAGAGACAGATTCAAGGAGTCGAAGAACAGGCTTAGCAAGGCGGTGAGAGAAGCTAAACAACTGTACTCTGAGAAACTGAAGCGTCAATTCTCTGCTAACGACTCTGCTTCTGTCTGGAGAGGGCTCAAGCAAATCACCAACTACAAGCCCAGAGCCCCCCCCACTCCACCAACGACTCCCGCCTGGCCAACGACCTGAACAAGTTCTACTGCAGATTTGAAAGACAATTGGACAGTCCTGATCTACCCCTTCCCATCCATGTGGCCTCCCCCCCTCTACAGCGACGACTCTCTCCATTCAGGGGGGTGAAGTTAAGAGACTTTTCAAGAGGCAGAACCCCCGCAAAGCAGCTGGGCTGGACTCTGTCTCTCCTGCCACCCTCAAGCACTGCGCTGACCAGCTGTCTCCTGTATTTACAAACATCTTTAACACCTCCCTGGAGACATGCCATGTGCCATCCTGTCTCAAGTCCTCCACCATCTTCCCTGTGCCCAAAAAGCCAAGGCCAACAGGACTTAATGACTACAGACCCGTCGCCCTGACCTCTTTGGTAATGAAGTCTTTTGAGCGCCTTGTACTGGCACACCTCAATTCCATCACAGTCCCCTTCCTGGACCCGCTGCAGTTTGCCTACAGAGCCAACAGGTCTGTGGATGATGCCGTTAACATGGCCCTCCACTTCTCCCTACAGCATCTGGACTCCCCAGCATCCTACGCCAGGATCCTGTTTGTGGACTTCAGCTCTGCCTTCAACACCATCATCCCTGCTCTGCTACAGGACAAGCTCTCCCAGCTGAACGTGCCCGACTCCACCTGCAGGTGGATCACAGACTCCCAGTCCATCAGGATCTCCTCAGGGCTGCGTCCTTTCCCCTCTGCTCTTCTCCCTGTACACCAACAGCTGCACCTCGAGTCATCCGTCTGTCAAACTCCTGAAGTTTGCGGACAACACCACCCTCATTGGGCTCATCTCTGACGGGGATGAGTCTGACTACAGGTGGGAAACTGACAACCGGGTGACCTGGTGCAGCCAGAACAACTTAGAGCTCAATGCTCTTAAGAGAGTGGAGATGATTGTGGACTTCAGGAAGAACACAGCCCCACTCACCCCCATCACCCTGAGTGACTCCCCAGTCAACACTGTGGAGTCCTTCCGCTTCCTGAGCACCATCCTCTCCCAGGACCTCAAGTGGGAACTGAACATCAGCTCCCTCACCAAAAAAGCACAACAGAGGATGTACTTCCTACGGCAGCTGAAGAAATTCAACCTGCCAAAGACAATGATGGTGCACTTCTACACAGCCATCATTGAGTCCATCCTCACTTCTTCTATCACCATCTGATACGCTGCTGCCACTGCCAAGGACAAGAGCAGACTGCAGCGTATCATCCGCAATGCTGAGAAGGTGATCGGCTGCAATCTGCCTTCCCTCGAGGATCTGCACACCTCAAGGTCCCTGAGGCGAGCCAGGAAGATTGTGGCCGACCCCTCCCACCCTGGACACTCCCTGTTTCAACTACTCCCCTCCGGCAGAAGGCTGCGGTCCATCAAGACCAAAACCTCATGCCACAAGAACAGTTTCTTCCCATCCACTGTTGGCCACTTTAAAAGGCCAAGGACTCTCACTGACTTTAAACCACAAGCTGCACAATGACACCCTGCACATTGCAATTTGTATTGTTCTCTTGCACAATCTGTTTTTTTTTAGGTTAGATTGTAAATTATGACTACTTATATTTTACATTTTATTTTATTCCCTTAGTAGTAGCCAGACCCCCCTTAGTATTAGCTAGACTTTGCTCCTTTTGTATAGTTAGTCCACATATTTAAGTTTCAATATTCCCATATGTTTAATGTATGCACCTCCCTGACAAAGTAAATTCCTTGTTTGTGCAAACATTCATGGAAAATAAAAAATCCCTTCTCATTCTGAAGTGTTTTGCATTGTCGATGTTATAGGTCACTTTTAAAATAATGTCATATTTTATTATTATATCCTGGTCATGGATGTATTAATCATTGCTGCCTTTCAAAGATGTCAGGTAAAAAGCAAATAATTAATTTTGACCCCCTGAGGGGAGGGGGGGGGGGGAGGAGGAATATCACTCTTGCCTGTCTTCAAAACTTGAGAGCCCTGCAGCCAGATTCTAAGGGTAGCAAGCTAGGTAACCATATAGTAAGCAACAAAATTATATGGCGTTAGTTGGCTTACTTGTCCGAGGTTGTAGCTGGACCAAGGAGTTAGTACTGATCCAGAATTTAATTTCAGACGGCCAGCAAGGCCAACTTTGTATTGGCTCAAGTTAAGGAAACAGTGGTGGCTGAAATGTTTGACGCAGACATGCAAAACTTTGGGAAGTTGTGTCGTCGCATTTCCAGTGAAAATGAAATTAAGATACTGGTTGTGCAGAGGCTCTGATGAAGGAACTAAAAAAATACTTTGTCTTCATTTGTACATCCAAGCTCTGAGCAACTGTTATGCTTCGTTTGTTTGCTCGCCATGATGTCTCTCCAGGAAAAAACGATATTGCACTCGCCCTTGCACGGTGGTAGCTCAGTTTCTCATGAACGGGCCAGATGATCTGGGCGAGCAAAGCAGAGAGGGGAGGTAACCTTGCTCCTATCTACATCACTAGGAGGAGATTTTCACACAGAGCAATTGCCTTCATTTTGTCAAAGGCGGAGAAGAACACCCAGGGCTTAGTTTACACCTATCAAAAATTCTAGCCACTGGGGGACCAAAGGCAGGCTAGGGGAACTCATATTAATGTTAAATAAGTTTTCATGTCATGTGACCTTTAACTAATATTTACCTTTTAGACGCGAGTTGTAAATATTTCCGACGGTCCCCAAAGCGCAAGTAATTTTTTCCCAAACGGTAGCTAGCTTTAGTTAGCTTCCGGGCTAAGTTATCTAGCATAGTACTTGTAGCAATGCAACTACTATGCTAGCAGACATCCCAACCTGCAAAACCTAATTTGGCTTCACCAGCTACGCATATATGCAACGTCACACTGTGAGACCCATATTCTGATTACATATGTGCGACGCTACTCCTTAACAGGTTCAATCCAGCCCCCCACCCATAGACATAATAAAGAGTAGACGCTGCATCAACCGCTACTGCTTACTGGCGCTGACGAGCCAGTCAGGGGCCGCCATCTAGGAACTGGCAACCGCTCCACTCAGTGTAATCAGTTTGGCTAGGGCAATGAGCTGTCATTGCATTTAATTAATCATACCGAACAGAATACCGAACTGATTTTCACACAGTTTGCTTTGCTGCAAAGGTCATACATGTAGCTATGATACAGGACATGGTTATTCTTTTCACAAAATACAACCCATAGTATGGTAATGTTAAATCTTACTTGTGAAAAGTAATCCCCGAGCCCTGTTTGCGATTGTTCGCCAATTTTAGCAAGAATATGCTGG
The DNA here is from genome assembly GCF_054491055.1 of Hypomesus nipponensis. NCBI lineage: Eukaryota > Metazoa > Chordata > Actinopteri > Osmeriformes > Osmeridae > Hypomesus > Hypomesus nipponensis. The sequence goes on along the minus strand of NC_140384.1, from coordinate 2,278,538 downwards.
TCGAGGAGGACAGCCTTTAAGAGAGAAAGCGATTACCCATTGATCTGTCACATCAGAATTTTGATTCAGGTCACGAAAGTCTTGAAATTTGAGTGAGAATGTCGCCCGGTACAGACCGCATAGTTGAGCGGCAACCATGTCCTCACGTCATGTCACAAAGTTCATAATTTTACAGTTTTACAGTCAATTCTACATCTAAAAAGTTGAGCAGGGGAGCTTTCAAGAGAAATGGGAATTCTGCTTTTAGCCAGGTGGTCCGATTATTTTTCTGATTTGTTTAAACTGGCAATCTGAGTGAGACTGCACCCCCGTTACACTGTTTTGACGTTAGCTTCACTGGCACTGTGCACAATGTTGTATCCATACTACACCAGAAACGTCAGGGAAGACTGCCTAATGTGGATACGAGCCTGATGAAGATAGCCAGCATTGCGGATTTATTTAACCGAGCCTGTTTCATTCGTCATTTGCCTGAGAAAGCGACCTCCGTCAGCCAGGCTAGTTTTGCCCGATCACTTGGGCTATTTAAGGGTATTGGGGTCAAATGACTTTTGTGCATAGACGAGTGAAATGTAAATGTATTGTCCAAAGGCCAAGAGCCTCAAAAAGTTAATATCAAGCCCTGCAATCCAGTGGCCAGAGATATATGATGACCTGATCGACACTGCAAGTGTAATAGACCGGGGAGAAGTTGTCATTTGCAACCGACATGCGCAGTTGAGCCTGCTTGACAGTTGTGTACGTCAGGTGATAATTGGTCTATTAAAGGGGTGATGGACTGGGTTTTTGGGGTATTTCACACTGTTCCTTAAGGTCTCCGAAGAGGGTATGTAACATTGGTTGGGCTGAAAATGGCCTGGTGCTGTTCTATGCGCCCTTATGCCACCCTGTGAAATGAAATAGCCTATAATGAAACAAGCTGTTTTCTCCTATTTATGGTATGCTCATGAATATATAGATGAGCTGCGCTGATTGGTTGGTTTACAACAAGTGAAGCTGCGGAGCAAAGACGCAACACGGCCAACAGCACTCACTGAAACATCGAAAGTGGAGACTTGAAAAATAAACTTACTAATAAATCTATTGTGTCTACTCAACACTGTTTTCAACAGATTGACTAGATTTAACTTTGTTTCCGGGAAGCTTCCGGCTTCTGAACTGGTTGCAGTTCCACTCTGAGGGCGCTCACCAGTCTATGGAGCTATACCCCTCAAAATCCACTTTTCTCAGGATAAAATGTTTTGTCTAGTCATTTGAACGTTGCATTCGAAAGAAAACGCGCAGAAAATACACACTGCTGGGTGTTATATTTTTTTAAGTCACTTTTTTATTCTAAAAAGCCTTTTAAAATGTCAATGACGTAATACAATTAGCCTTCATTAGCAGAATGCTAGCATGTTATGGGCAACAACAACACTCACCCTGTAAGAAATCGAAAGGACTTAAGTACTTGTTGATTCAACTTTCGATCGATCCATGTTGAACTTGCAAAAACTACAGTTTTACAAATCGTTGCAGACCTACATGACGTTGTTTGTCGAGTTTATTTCCGTTATTCTAAAGCAGATTTAACCATTTTGTATTATTATGTTCATGGCATGACAAACGTAATTATAGCCTAATGTAATAAGTGATATCGTGGCATGTTAAGGTGTCATTATAGATTGTTAACGTCAATCAAGAACAAGGCCAGACACTTTCCTGCGCAAGACCTGACGAGCCGGAACTGGAAAGTTGGCGCGGTCCATTTCGCGTTCTCGCTTGCCTCACTGCGCTACTGTATGGAGGACCAAACCTGCCATATTTAAAAATGAATGAATGAATAAATAAATGTCCACATCCATGCATTTAGACATAAATAAATGAATACATGTACTAATTAATGCACAATTGTCAATCAATATTACCTTAAAATTTACATGTATTTATTTGTGTATTCATTTATTCGTCGTCGTCATCTGCCGCTTGTCCGGGGATCGGGTCACGGGGGCAACGACCTAAGCAGGGAGGCCCAGGCTTCCCTCTCCCCGGCCACTTCCACCACCTCTTCCTGGGGGACCCCGAGGCGTTCCCAGGCCAGCCGAGTGACATAGTCCCTCCAGCGTGTCCTGGGTCTTCCCTGGGGCCTCTTCCCAGTGGGACGTGCCCGGAACACCTCACCAGGGAGGCGTCCAGGAGGCATCCTAATCAGATGCCCGAGCCACCTCAGCTGGCTCCTCTCGACGCGGAGGAGCAGCGGTTCTACTCTGAGCCCCTCCCGGATGACCGAGCTTCTCACCCTATCTCTAAGGGAGATCCCGGACACCCTGCGGAGAAAGCTCATTTCGGCCGCTTGTATTCGCGTTCTCGTTCTTTCGGTCACTACCCATAGTTCGTGACCATAGGTGAGGGTAGGAACGTAGATCGACTGGTAAATAGAGAGCTTCGCCTTTCGACTCAGCTCCTTCTTCACCACGACGGACCGATGCAGAGCCCGCATCACTGCGGACGCCGCACCGATCCGCCTGTCGACCTCACGCTCCATTCTTCCCTCACTCGTGAACAAGACCCCGAGATACTTGAACTCCTCCACTTGGTTCAGGATCTCCTCCCCGACCCGGAGATGGCACTCCACCCTTTTCCGGTCGATAACCATGGCCTCAGATTTGGAGGTGCTGATTCGCATCCCAGCCGCTTCACATTCGGTTGCGAACCGCTCCAGTGAGAGCTGAAGGTCACGGCCCGATGAAGCCAACAGGACCACATCATCTGCAAACAGCAGCGACCCGATCCTGAGGTCACCAAACCGGACCCCCTCAACACCCTGGCTGCGCCTAGAAATCCTGTCCATATAGGTAATGAACAGAATCGGTGACATAGGGCAGCCCTGGCGGAGTCCAACCCTCACCGGAAACAAGTTCGACTTACTACCGGCAATGCGGACCAAACTCTGGCACCGGTCGTACAGGGACCGGACAGCCCCGATCAGGGAATCCGGTACCCCGTACTCTCGGAGCACCCCCCACATGAGCCCCCGAGGGACACGGTCGAACGCCTTTTCCAAATCCACAAAACATGTGTAGACTGGTTGGGCGAACTCCCATGTACCCTCCAGGACTCCGCGGAGGGTATAGAGCTGGTCCACTGTTCCACGGCCAGGACGAAAACCACATTGCTCCTCCTGAATCCGAGGTTCGACAATCCGGCGGACCCTCCTCTCCAGGACCCCTGAATAGACTTTCCCAGGGAGGCTGAGGAGTGTGATCCCCTAAAGTTGGAGCACACCCTCCGGTCCCCCCTTTTTAAAGAGGGGAACCACCACCCCGGTCTGCCAGTCCAGAGGCACTGTCCCCGATGTCCACGCGATGTTGCAGAGTCGTGTCAACCAAGACAGCCCTACAACATCCAGAGCCTTAAGGAACTCCGGGCGGACCTCGTCCACCCCAGGGGCCCTGCCACCGCGGAGCTTTTCAACCACCTCGGCGACCTCGGCCCCAGAGATAGAAGGGCCCCCCCCGATGTCCCCAGACTCTGCCTCCACGTCGGAAAGCGTGTTGGTGGAATTAAGGAGGTCTCCAAAGTATTCCTTCCACCGATCCAGGACGTTCCCGATCAGTTGACAGCTCCGCCCCTCTCCTCACCAGAGTGTCCAAGACATGCGGCCTCAAGTCCGACGACACGACTACGAAGTCGATCATCGAACTGAGACTTCGGGTGTCCTGGTGCCAGGTGCACATATGGACACCCTTATGCTTGAACATGGTGTTCGTTATGGTATTCATTTATTTATTCATTTATTTATTCATTCATGTATTCATTCATTTATTAATTCATGTGTTCATTCATTTATTCATTCATTTATTCATTCATTTATTCATTCCTGTATTTCTTCTTCTCAATATGTTAATGAGATGTGTCAATCAAAATAGGTAGGCGGTATTTGACACACCATTGGCTAATCGTTTTCCACGCTTTGTATTCGATTATGTAGCCTTACATCCATCCTTGCTGTCATGGAACAATGGATTTTTGGTGTTTCAAAACCCATTGACACTGTATGACTATGTTTAGCTTGTGTTCTGCTCCTCTCTCTTGCCAACCGTCTCTGGAGGAGGGGATCCCTCTCTGAATTGTTCCTCCCAAGGTTTCTTCCATTTTTTCTCCCGTTGGGAGTTTTTCTGGGAGTTTTTCCTTGTCTTCCTTGAGGGTTTAGGTTGGTTGAGGGGCAGTTCTATGGGCGTATGTGGAGCCCTCTGTGACATGCTTGCGTGTAAAAAGGGCTATACAAATAAATTTTATTTGATTTGATGGACAACATAGCCTACATGGACAGGCTGGCCGACCTTGTTGAAAACAAAGATTTAATTCACCATATATGATATTTGGATAAACAAACATGTTATAAAGATTTTACTACGTTAGTTGTGGGCTATCACTTAACACCCAACTTCACTACGCTGACCGGCCAACCATGTGTTTACCCCGATAAAAACGTAAACATTTAAAAATAAAAAATCCTTGTTGATTGTCAAACCAACATATTTGTCCTGTGTGTAAGAGCGAGATAGACAATCTGGCATATAGCCCCCAATCAAGCAGAAGAGAAATTTGTGAAGATTGACGACACAAAGTTAATCATCGAAGATGAAAAGTAGCTTAGTCCTAAATGGAGTTGTATGCCCAATAGCACATATTTTACAAAGACTTCGGCAACAAAAGCCAAACGTTGCCACGTTATGTTGGGAATGGGATGCCGTTGCGACGGTTATTGTTGGAGCAACAAGTTGCCTAAATAGCCTGTAGCCTATGCCATGTTTATGTACATGTCAGCTTTACATGTAGAAAATAAAATCTCAGAGAAGGTGAAAGGCTTGGTGACCGGCGTGGAGAAATGCGCGTCTAGTGTGAACAGCATCGCACCATTCGTAGTATATTGTGGCGCTCCAGGGCGCTTCGCAGCCAGTGTGTCCCAGGCGTTAGCTAGATTGAATCTATGGCTCTGGATTGATTGCAATGTCTGAACATCAGTTTCCACGCCTACTGGCCTCCTCTCATTATCATATTGGGAACAATGAATGAATGAATGAATGAATGAATGAATAAATAAATGAATAAATAAATGAATATATAAATGAATGAATGAATCAATAAATCAATACATAAATGAATACAAAATAAATAAATACATAAATGTAAAATATATGTAACTATTGATTGACAATTGTGCATTAATTAATATATATATTCGTTTATTTCTGTCTAAATGCATGGATGTGGACATTTATTTATTCATTCATTCATTCATTTGTAAATATGGCAGGTTTAGTCCTCCATACTACTGAGCACTTCATAGAAATGAATGGGGACACCATCTTAAAAAAGCAGGCTTGCTGGTCTTTGTATTTAACCCATAGACTTCTATACAGCAGGGCTCCAGACTAACTTTTACCCTTGGTTGCACTGGTGCACCAAACCTTTTTATTTAGGTGCACCAGCACAAAATGTAGGCGTACCCACATTTTTCCTTGCGTCGCCACAATTTCAAGGTCACCTTTTTGTCAGGCTGCATATACATTCATATATATTATGTAAATGATCGTAAACAAGAATAAGGTGTAGGTAAATCGTTTTTTTATTTGAAGCACAATTATACTATATATACAAATATTAATATTTTAAGTGCTTCACTGGGCTGCCAAACTAAAACATTTTAAGCAAAATAAAACATTTCAAAATAGAAAGTGCTACTGTTTAAGTGTGCTTCCCTGAACTAAGATCCTAACATTTCATGGCTCAAAGTATTATAGCGGGTCTCCCCTTGCTGTTGCATGCCCGTCAGATGGCCAACACCTGTGATTTGGCCTTCATGCCCTTTGGCCTTGGCTAAACCAGCTAGCCACACTCTCCCTAGCATCAAAATCCCAGCTCCATGGGTTAGCTCCACAGCTCCATAACTCAGGGGTGGGCAATTAATTTTTACAAGGGGCCACGTAAGAAACCTGAAATGTGTTGGAGGGCCGCTTCAATGATAACGAACTTAATTCTCCCATTGAAAAAAGCAGTAAAGTTTATATTTTGATTAGCTGCTACTGGTTATCAGAAGAATAAGGATATTCTGTAAATATTTATATAAATATTGTACATTTTGGTGTAGGTCAAATAGGAAAAGACTATAGAAGTAACAGTAAAAACAAAAACATTCATTACATCAGTGTTTCATTTGATTTGTAACCAGTTAATCTTCACAAACACTGAAAAGTTGTTTTGCAGAATGTTAAAGGTATGCAATTGATAAACTTTATACAAAAAGAAATACTTTTTTCAGTTCATTTTGTTCTGTAAGAGAAATCCAGTGGGCTTGAACCAGTGCATCAAAATCTGGCTGAATGTCTGAGGTGGATATGCGAAGGACTTGGACAGCAGACAGGTGATGATCAAGGTCTGCAGTTTAACTAGCAAACCATCAGCGGCCCGCGCCCACTGAATCAGCCAAGTTCTTATTATGTCCGCGTTCGTTTTTTTCTTTAGTCCCTTAGTGCCGATTCAAATTATAATCCTTCAACACAGCGACCTGTTCTCCACAAACTAAGAACACAGGTTTGACTTTGACCTCAGTAAACATATACTTACAATCCATGTCTTGTTTAAAACTCTACATTCTGTATCAACCTTTTGTTTTTCATTTTTCATTTTCGAGGGCTTACCAACAGCTAACTCTTCTGTCGGTAAGGTTGTGCAAGCGCTCATATGTAAATCGCCTGATCACTGTAGTCTTTCAGGACTACATATTTACTACCGCTCATCACATTTATTTTTATTTTTTTATTTACCTCACGCGGGCCGGATTGTGACAGGCCGTAGGCTGGTTGAGGCCCGCGGGCTGTACAATGCCTAGGTCTGCCGTAACTGATTATCTGGTGCTCAGGTCGTGATTTCTATCACACAGCATGGAGCATGTCAACAGCTCTGTAATATTTTAGTTCTCAGATGTCTTGATCCATGTAAAGGATGGCCACACGCTATGGCCTCAGTCACAAAAACCAGAGGTCTTCAGCAAAGCACCACCACCCATGCTACAATCCATCTTCACTTTAGTTTCTACCATGCATGATCCTCTTGTAAACAGATTACAAGGACATTCTGGAGTCTATCAAATACAGAGGCAGGCTGTTCTGCATGACCTGTCTTGAAACAATTACTGCATGTAATTCAAACACAGATGCTTTGGCACTTACTGAACCCATACGGGAAGTCAAGTTGTAGAAAATAAGATAATGGTGTAAAATTCCTGATTTAATCTGTTTTATCACTCAGTGTAATTACCTTACTGTTGTGCTACCCATCTCCCACTGTGGTAGGCACTGTAGGCAGTAGGAATGCTTTTGATTAATGAGTCGTGTTTTTAAGGTTAGGTGATAAAGTGGTCAATTTCCTGTCAAGCCAGACTATACTAACAGTGTGTTGGCCACCTTCCAGATTAGAAATGAATTCCAATGAGTGCAGTGACATCGTCCACATACAGTAAGTGTGTTTCAAATAAAAATAACAATCTATAGCACTGCAACAATAGTGCCTCTGTGATTTTAAAGGAACCATCATTTCCAATGAAAAGTCACTGGCAGCGTCTGCTTCTGAAGTATGATTATAAACATATCAGAGATGCTTGGACCAGTACTTTTGGTGTTTTCTCTCATGGATGTCTGATCTTATGCTACTGAAAAATGTATGCGAATGGCCACATGGTAAGAAAAGGAGGACACGAGAAATATCAAAAACATCCTTCTTCAATTGACTTATAATTCAAGATGTGCCTATTGACCAAACCCCTCTTCCTTGTCACAATTTCTTCTATATATTTCATGCACACCTATTTGCTCTTTCATATACACAGCCTTTCCCTTCTCCATTTGCAACACACAGACACATACTGTACGTCTAACTTTTTCTGTGTTTCTCTCTCCACCTCTGTTTTCAGATGGTTTCCTCATTAGCTGCCCACCTGCTAGAGAGAGCAAATAAGAGTTCACCCATCAAACTCGAGGTAAACTACAGGAGGAAGTGTGGTGGCCCTGGGGGAGCCTTCATCCTCAAGTTTCCTCCACAGGAGCAGGTAAAACAGAACTCTCTGTTCGAAACCAAAGGCTGTTTGAAGCCAGCAGTGCTATGGGAGAAATATCCCCCAGGCCTGCCTGCGTCCAGCCCTGCTTACTCTTACTTATGTATGCATTCTAAATGTTGCTTATTCACTGTTCCCAGTATATTTTTCTTCCAACTATCCATCCGGTGCAATACTCCTTGGAGTGGATTAAGTAAGTTGCCTTGTGGTTGTTTGAAGGCGTTGTAAAGATACTGCAGATTCCATTCATGCAGTGTGATTTAAACCCCAGTAATCCTGAGGCCCCAGTTCCCAGGAGACAAATATTAATTGGCTTGAGTCTCACCTGGCACCAATGTTAACTCTAAACTATGCGCCTGCGCGACCGCGCAGACCAGTTGAAGGACCCGCGCGCTAGATTTTCCACACAAAATATAATCTGTATTTTTTTTAATAAAACTATAACTTAGGTTTGCATAGGGTCCATAGGGACTAGTCACAACCAAAGTTAGGGAAAGATACAATCGTCCCCACAAATATTTTGTTACATTTTCGAAAAAAATATTTTGCACAATATATTTGCAAAACTCATTCGTATTATTATCTTTACTATCTTCGTCCCCCAGAAAAGTGAAAAATACATTTCCAAGTTAAACAATGCGCCCTCGAGCCTGCGAGACAAGATTATGTCATTTGAAGTGGCAGGCAGAATCAGAAACACTTAGTGAATCATGACTTGCAGAAAGAGAGCTGGCAGTACGCCAGGAAATAATAAAGCCTCATTTTAGTATTTCGTTTGGTCTCAGCATTGATATTTTTGACCGTTGTGTGCTTTATACATAGGAAAATGTCACCCAAAAAGAAGAGAGATATCAGAAGTTTTTTCACCACCTAGAGAGTAAGTAGCTATCAAGAAGGTTGTTGTTAGTTAGCTAGTAGGAAAACTACACACACAGTACAGACCTGCTAGCCTTACACTGATACCCATTCTACAATGGAAACATGTTTTGAAAGTTGTAAACTAGTGTAGTAGAGCATGTAACTTTTGCTTGTATTAAATATATCCCTAGCGTCTGCAATCTATCGACCAGTGTGTTAGCAGCAGCGTGTCTTGTTGAAGCCAGAAGGATAAAGCTAACCTACCCACATAATGGGACCATGCTAGTTTAACCTAGTACCAGCAGGCTAGCAACTCAAAAGTGATATTAACTGGTAATAAGTAGGCCTATATGATCCCTTGACATAGCCACGGGAACATATTTTATCAAGGGCGTGCTGGGGGGGGGCTTAATGTTTTGGGGCGGCAGGGACGTACTGGGAGTAAAAATAGGGCCTGGACTTTGATCCAGACCGGCCCACCAGAACTGGCCCCCACATACGCCACCACAGCTGGCCTGCTAATGCAAGCATATTCGGTGTTCGATGTGATGCAAGTTTGGGAGTTCTCTCCTTAATGCAAGCGCGCATAGCGCGCAAGGCCATTTTTTGGGCCTTTATTTAAGCACAAAATATTTGAGCTTTATGTAAGATAAACATAACCGTTTTTCAATTGGTAAAACCTTGTCTAGTGAAGGTGATTTCTTTGTCTCTTAATTTTTCAGCCCCAACCTACGTTTCTTAGCCTGGTTTTCCATCGTTATTCTTCTCCCGGTGCTTCCGATGGCCAGTCCGCTACTGCGGAGCTGTGCCACGGTGGTGGATTTTTAAGTGATATCAATTTAAATGCTCGTGCTGTAAGGGGGTGCTGCAGCACCCTCAGCACCCCTAGTTCCCTCGGCTATGTCCCTTGGATAGTAATAGGCCTATCCCTGTAATCTCGACCAATGTCAGCAGTCAACTAAGCATGGTTAGCGTCTTACTACTGTGCAGGAAAAACAGCACCCTGAAGATACAGATGTAGAGCAGGTTGGTGATGAATCAGCATCAGGGGTTAAGGTGAGAAGTTGAATTTTCCATTTTGGTAAATATTGCATTAAATTGCAGTTTTATAAGGGATGTTTAGACAATGTTACCCATGAATGTTATCATTCACAGTTATACTTTTAGATATTAAAAAGGTGCTATAAATTGGGATGCCCAAATGTATGCATCATATATGATTTAATTGCTCAGAAGTCCAGTACAGATGATGTAACTGCTAGACCTAGTACAGCTCTATAAAACCTGAACCAATTACCTACCTTAAAAAAAAAAAATTCTGAACAAACAAGTGTCCCTAACAAAGCTGAGACCAAACCTGTCCTTGTTACAGGTGCCCCAAAAAAAGGGGAAATTTTACATTTAAACACGAATGGCTTGATGAAAATGTTCAAACGGACACAAGCGATGGTCCAGGTAGGCTGGTGAAGCTTTCTGATATATTTAGCTACGAAGGAGCTAGCGGAGTTCTCTGCAAACTGGTGGAGTACTGAGGTTTGTGCTCAGAAAGATTTTCTATTTGCTCAGTGCGGAATTTTTTTTAAGGGAACATTGCCTGGCACCCTATTTATGTGTGACTATCTATTCTTATGTGTTCCTTTTTCAACCTATTTGAACTGATAAAGAATAGGAAGTGAGAGACATGTTCTGTCTCTTTACAGTGTTATATTTGGTGGCCAAGCCGCGAAGCGGCGAAGCCACATAAGAGTTTCTACCTTTTCTTATAATTATTATTATTATAATTATTATTATACATCTGCCATGGGAGTCTATGGCAGTCCCTAGAACCACATGCTCAGAAGTTGTGAAATTTGGCACACTCTTTGGGACCTGTCCCCTCATCACTTTCACCAAGTTTCATGTCTCCCATTTCAACCCTCTAGCGCCACCAATGGGTCAAAGTTGAAGGTGTGTTTACACACGTTACCTTTGAACCATATGCCGCATTTTCCAAAATGAGGTATCATTGGATTCCCTGGATCAAGACAAGTTCAACGCACTCTATGACGTCATACCCAGTCATATAGATTCTCCGCCATTTTGAATGTTAACGAAAAGCGTTTTTTCGCTACTCCTCCTACAATTCTTGACGAAGCCTCACAAAAGTTATCCCCTGGAGCTTTGATTTTCGCAACCGTTTGTTAGTTACAGCCAATCAAATTCAGCAACTGATCCGGAAAAAGGGAAGTGAGGTCATATCTTAGTGAATCTTTGATGCATTGACTCCAAACTTGGTGTATGGATTCATGACCCTGTTATTAAGAGGTCCGTAAAAGGTAGGGTCATTTGAGCTCTAGGGGGCACTACAATAAGCAAAACTGTGTTTTGACCAATAACTGTTGATTTGTTTGTCGTATGTAAGTGATTCCTATGTCTCGTGATATCTTAGGAGATCCCGTGTCTTGCGCATGTTAACGCATGATACCAGACGAATTGATGAGGCCGCCATTTTGAATGAATGAATGAAACTTTTTTCCCTACTCCTACACAATGTATCCAATATTCACCAGATTTGGCACAGACTATCTTCAGACCACAATCACCTTGACATGTCAAAATAGGACTAAATTACAGCTGTTGGGGCAACAATCTGGGCCAAATCTGACCACGCGTGCCACAGGAGAAACAGCTTACTTTTTGTACACAGTAACTGTACACAGCAATTCCCAGCGCTGAAAATGGCTCACTGGGATAAGACGGCTCCTTTGAAGTGCAAGGTCGTAGGTTCGAATCCAGCCAAAGTCTTAAGCATGTCATGATACTGGTTTATCTGTTTAGTGATGCCAGGTATGCGACAGTAGCTGTCGAGCAGTATAATCATAATGGTCACGATAATGGTTCATTCTCAGGGGATTTATACTCAGAGTCAGATATATTGTGCTTTGTCGATATAGTGATGCTACATCTAGCCAGTGCATCGGATTTCTTGCATCATAACTTCTAAACAGATTTGTCATAAATCACAAGATTGGTCTCTTCTGATTCTATGTGGCATACTAAGTCAAAATATATCACACTGTCCCGTGTCTGCCATTTTGGGTGTCATCCATTTGGAATTTTCATAAAAACAAACTCCTCGTTCGCCGTTGCTCCTATTTTCATGGACATGTAATCAAATCATTTTCAGACCACAATCACCTTGACATGTCAAAATAGGACTGAATTACAGCTTTTTATACTTGGGTCAAATCTGACAACGCTTCCCACAGGAGAAACTGCTTACTTTTTTTTATACAGTAACTGAACACAGCATATCCCTGCAGTGAGAATAGCTCACTGGGATAAGACGGGTTCCTCTGAAGTGTAAGGTCATAGGTTCGAACCCAGCCTCAGGCATGTCATGACACTGGTTTATCTGTTTAGTGAAGCCTGGTATGCCACAGTAGCTGTCTAACAGTATAATGGTAATGATCATGTTTCATTCTCAGGGGATCTATACTCAAGAAGAGTCAGATTTATTGTGCTTTGTAGATATGTGTCCTCTAACCTCTAGGGGGTCGATCCCGTGTCTGACACATGTTAACTTGTGATACCAGCCGAATTGATGCTGCCATTTTGAATGAATTAATAAAACTTTTTTGTTCACTCCTCCTACAAAATGTTAGCCTGACATTGTCATACTCATAATTCTAGTCAGAATATGAGTCTGAGAACTCTCCGTTGGGCTGTGACTATGGGGCATGTTTCAAACAAACCTGGAAAACAAATGCCTCTTCGCTCAATTGGATAGATCTACAACCAATCAGAGCAACATAGTATGTTAACTTTGACCAAATCCCGTAGGAAGGACGGCAAGAACATATTTTCCATCGACAAATGCCTTGATTGCGTTTCTCTGTTCCTCTTTCAAAATTAATGCGCTGTCGATGTCTTCTAAAACAGACTCGATGGCAGAATCATAATTGGTGGCCAAGCCGCGAAGCGGCGAAGCCACATAAGGGTTTCTACCTTTTCTTATAATTGGTGGCCAAGCCGCGAAGCGGTGAAGCCACCTTAAGGGTTTCTACGTATTCTTATTATTATTATTATTATTACACATCTGTCATTGGAGTCTATGGCAGCCCCAACCACATGGTCAGAAGTTGTGAAAATTGGCACATTCTTTGGGATCAGTCCCCTCATCAATTTCACTAAGTTTCATGTCTCCCATTCCAACCATCTAGCGCTACCAATGGGTCAAAGTTGAAGGTGTGTTTACACATGTTACTTTTGAACCATATGCCCCATTGTCCAAAATGAGGTATCGTTGGATTCCCTGGATCAAGACGAGTTCAACGCACTCTATGACATCATACCCAGTTCCATAGATTCTCCGCCATTTTGAATGTAAAGAAAAAGCTTTTTTTCGCTACTCCTCCTACAATTCTTGTTGAATTTTCTTCAAAATTGCCACAGATGATATTCAGACCAAGCCTCACCAAAATTATCCCCTGGAGCTTTAATTTTCGCAACCGTTTGTTAGTTACAGCCACATCAAATTTATGTGGCTGAATTGATATGGCCGCCATTTGGAATATACCGTTTTTTCGCTACCTCTCCTATAAGGTTTGTCCAATCTTCACCAAATTTGGCACAGATCATCTTCAGACCAAGCCTCACAAGTTTTTTTGATTATCTAAACCTATTGACTGGAACAGCATATCAAAGTCGTCAGCCAATCAAAGTCATCAACCAAGCCACCATAAAAGAAATGAGGTCATATCTCAGCACCTTTTTACTGCATTGACACCAAATTTGGTATAGGGACTAGGGACACTGTTCTAAAGAGGTCCAAAATAGGTCATGCCATTTCACCTCTAGGTGGCGCTGCAATAAGTAAAAATTTTGCACCATTTATCTTCAGATCAAGCCTCACAAAAGACATCACGTTTTTTTGATTTTCTACACTTTTGACTGGAACAGCCAATCAAAGTCGTCAGCCAATCAAAGTCGTCAACCAAGCCACCATAAAAGAAGTGAGGTCATATCTCAGCACCTCTTTACTGCATTGACACCAAATTTGGTATAGGGACTAGGGACACTGTTCTAAAGAGGTCCAAATAGATCATGCCATTTCACCTCTAGGTGGCGCTGCAATAAGCAAAAAATTGTCATTTATCTTCTGATCAAGCCTCACAAACACTTTCACATTTCGGTAAAGCTGATCAAATTCGGCGATGAAGCCGCCAAAACAGGACGTGAGATCATATCTCAGGAAATATTTGCTGAAACGACATCAAACTTGGTACAGGTGCTCAGGACCGTGTTCCAAAGACGTCCACAAAAGGTTGTGTCATCTAACTGCTAGGGGGCGATCCTGTGTTTGACACATGTTAAATTGTGATACCAGCTGAATTGATGTGGCCGCCATTTTAAATGAATGAACTGTTTTTGGTAAATATCATATATTCACCTCATTTGGCACAGATTATCTTCAGACCACAATCACCTTTACATGTCAAAATAGAACTGAATTACAGCTGTTTAAACTTTGGACAAATCACATTTTTACCCAGTAACTGAAATCCGTGATTTCCAGCACTGAGAATAGCTCACTAGGATAAGTTGGTGTCCTGGCAATGTCAACGTCAGAGGTTCGAATCCAGCCAAAGTTGACAAGCTTGTCATGTCTCTGATTCTCTGTTTAGCAAGACTGTAAGCCACTGCAAAGGAAGCCAGGTACAACGCAGTCACTAGATGTTGAAAGTTCCTTCTGGGTCATCTGACCTGCTTGGCCACCACATTGCTGCTTGCAGCTATATTTTCTTATATTTTTGCCAGGGTTACATAACAGGTTCTGAGTCAAACTGAAAACTAGCTCTGTGAAAATTTTTCTAGAGTCCAAATATTATCAACAGCAGAAATTATTATATTTTGTTGCTTGATTGTACCTCACTAAATTGCATCTACCGTCATGTACAGTAGACAAAAGTGAAATGTACTATACTGAACTGTATATCACTCTATTTAAATGAAAATGCCTGCCTGAACACGGAATGCATCTGAACTGATTGTGTGTCTTCTGATTTGAATATTTTTAGTGGTAGCAAACAGAGATAAATGTTTCTTTATTGAGGGTTTTAAGCAAACGTTGAATGTCATTCCACTTAAATGTATTTTTAGCTCTCCAGATTTTTCTCCTTCCCAGTCTGTAATCAGGCTGTCTTGGTGAGCAAGTATGTGCCCCTGTGTAGCCGCAACATTATGGAATGAGTCATGATAGCTAAATTCAAAAGGCTGCCTGTTCTGAGCTGAATGCTATACACACGTCTATAGTGTCCCGGGGGATAGCAGTCCGAGTTCTTACTCTCAGACTCCAGGAGAGGTAAACTTTACATCAGTCTCTTTCAACTAGATAGGATCTCCTTTCAGCTGCAGCACTGATCACCTTTATCCAACAGCAAAACATAACCATGCAGCTTCACTACTTTAAATGCATTAATGTTCCTGAAAAGTCAAGCAACCATATATCCCTCTCAGGGGTTTGAATGTGATTTATCTCTGGTTTCAGTGCTTTTTCCACAAAATTCCTTTGAACAACTAAACTAAAAATCCATTTTTGGGTACAGTATGTGTGCTCAAAATGTATTTTTGTCAAGGATTCTTGAAAGTCCTCTAATCCTGAAGATTGGAGAGTTTCAAAGCCACATATCTGAATTAAACCTTCATTTAGCATTCAGATATACTGTTGAAGGGATGGATTAACATAACCCGATTAGCTTCAGAATGGTCCCACATCTGTGCGAAAGGATATGTTAATACACCCTTTTACACAAGTCAAAGTTTCCAGTTGACTTTGTACAGCTGTTGAATGTTATTCTATATTCCCATAAATTATTCACTAATAGTAGACTGTGAAAATTAACTTGGTTCATTATTCATTTCCATCTTTAAATAACATGGTTAAAAAATAGACAACAATTTTGTATACTTAAAGACTGTACAATTTGTAGATTGATGCATGCATTATTTTTCGTGTCACAGGAATATTGCAAAATACATTACATTCCAAATATGCCATGCAAGCAGCTTGTTACATTTTGAACAGTATTATAGATACAGTATTACACATTGTATTTAATATCTACTGAAATACTGCATTGGCTGCTAATGTTGATGAGGTAAAGTGCATGAAAAGCCTGGCTACTTAGTGTTGTCAGCCAAGTCAGCAGATAGATTCATAAACCAGATGTTTAGGTGGAGAATCCACCACTATATGTCAGTTAAATGTTCAATTAGTGAGGCCAATGCAAAATGAACTGAGACAGCCTTTCATTCATCATCAGAGCACAAACAAGGGCTTCTCATAACTCATTAGTCCACACTGGTAACAGGATCTGGTAGGAGAGACTGATAGTGGACATGTAGGCACTTTTTCATCTCTTCACGAGAATTACATGAAAGGACTGAGATGAGTTGAAGGACTGGATGAACTGAGAGACACCGTTACCATGACAACTGCAGAGTAGGTTTGTTCATTTCTAGAGGAATGTTACAATGATGAGTTTGTTGCTTAAATCAGACCAAAAAGGGAAATCCTGAAACTGAGCCAATTGTAATACAATGTATGATAACAAAGACTAATTTGTAATTTGCTCAGCACCAACACCCACCCACCAAAGCCCCCTTCAGAAAAAAAATACTTGGCAGAGATCAGAAGAGAACTGGTGAGACCCTCACAATGTAAAATGGAGAGTAATTGGATGAGGTATGCATGGGATCCATTGTCTTTTGAACAGTCTCAGCAGGATCCCTCTTGAGAATTTTCATTAGAAGCGTGAGGGCGCAGCAGTGGCAGTAGGGAAAGAGGCCCAGACTGTAGCGTTTCTTTACAATTGTTTATTGAACTGGCTCCAGGGAATGACCAAATTTCATTGTGATCCCCAGTGAGGCTCAGTATCTCTATAGACTGCCACTGCCTCCTGCCTTCCCTCATGCCCACATCAAGTCTCTCCCAAAAGTTTGGATTTCTTGATCCACCCACTCAAAAACGAGGAAGAATGGACTTAGTGTGTTATAATTATGGACTGATAATCTATGGGTCTAATGAAAGAAAACAGAGCAGGAGAGGAGTGTCATGGGAGAGCAGAAACACTACAACTTCATCTGGGTATCAGGAGGCGTGAAGAATGCCAAACGACAAAGGCATAGTCTGGTGGAGGATAGGAATGAGTCGATAGTAAAAAAACACATTGGATTGAGGGAGCACTGATCTCCATGAGTGTCTGACACCATGAGGGAATCACATCAGGTTGGCAGAAAGTGCAGTATGAAGAGCAGAACTCATGTCTATCACAGTAATTGTCCCTCTGTTCAAAATCATTGCAATTTGTTGAATCACAAGTGTCTAAGATGAGGACGTTCTATGTGCTTGCCTCTGGATATCCCACAATTATCCCCTACCAGGTTCAAATGCAAAATCTAAACCATTGTCTTCATGGAGAGATTGTTGTTGGTGCCAGAACCTTCATTGAAATTAGTTAAAAATCTTCCAAATGTCTAGCATCCGAAACATAAATACGTTTTTGATGTGTTCTTATATCTTGGCTGCAAAGTATGTGTGAGTGGAGGAGGGTGTCCTTATCGCTTCCCTTAAAGGTGTGTATTTATAAAAGACAACAGCTGGTGTACAAAAGCAGGTCGGGAAATCACTATTTTCTGATAACTAAAATCCCATTAGACATAGTTCTGTGGCTTGCAATTTGACGTGTCAGGTTGTTGCTGCAAGAGGATCACAAACTGTCAACACCATTGTCCAACAGATGAATCTTCCCTCTACTGCACTGACTACGGCAGTGACAAGCCTCATCAAACAGGCAATCAAATATGGTCTTCCACCAGGGGAATGGCACAGAAACAATTAAGAAATGGACTGCCATGAAGCTTATTACACCCACTATTAAAATAAGGTAAAAAGGATCACACAATACTGTTGGCTGGAGGTGTAGACAACCAACTCAACTGTGTGATTGTAACGTATGTAATTTAAAAGCGCTGTACGAGCAACTGTTCTGGATATTCTGTATGCAAACAGTGTTTATGTAGTCAACAAGATACACACAGTACAAGTTACATACTCCAAATGGATGGTCACCTTCAGCCATTGTCTCAACAGCACAAGAGACACTTACATAACTCTTAAGACATGAGAGAGGGCTCTGACCCCCTCGTTCACAAGGGAGGAGTCAGCTCCAGACATACAATGCCTATAAAAAATAACTCACCCCCCTTGGATGTTTTCCCCTTTTGTTGCTTTTATACATGAAATGATGGTCCATATAATTAGTTTTTTTTGGACAGGAATTAAAAAAAAAAAAAGCTTCTTTCATGTCAAAGGGAAAACCGATTTTTACAACCTAATGTCAATTATAAAAAATATACAGTGTAAAATAAGTGTTTGTTTTAAAGTGACTGACCTAATTCAACAGAAGTCCTGCTAGTTGATGCAAACAGTGTCACAATTAGGGAAATGGAGATCACCTGAGTGCAGTTGATGTGTGTCAAGTGATTGTAGTATAAAAACACCTGTGTCTGAGCGGTCCAGTCTCTGGTTCATCAGTATTCCTACTACAATTACAACATGAAGACAAAAGAACACTCAAAGCAACTCAACTCAATGGACATCCCACGGAGTTCAGTTAAATCCATCATTAAGAAATAGAGGGAGTATGGCATCTGCCTAGAGCTGGCCGTCCACACAAACTGAGTGACCGGGCAAGAAGAAAACTGGTGAGGGAGGCCACCAAGACACCCACGAACACTCTGAAGGAGTAAGGGCCAATCCCAATACTCCCCCTTACCCTTAGTTTACCCCTAGCCCTTGGCCCTCGAAACTGAGTGGTAAGGGCTACCGTACCTAGCGTACCAAACTAGCAATTTTTTGAAACGTTTCACTTAGGAAAATGGTTGCAAATATATGTACAGGACTGTGTATACCACAAAACAAGACTGTCTTAATTTTTTTATCAATGACATTAAGCCGAAAATATTACATTTATCGGACTCTGGATGATCTGGCCGCCATTGTTGCCTGTCGCGCAGTATTCACATAGCCCTAGGTTTCAAGTAAGCTCCCGATCTTACTTGGTTTTAAGGGGTGTATACCCCTTCGTTTTAGCCCTACCCCTAGCTCAAAAAGAGTATTAGGACACCACTAGCTTAAGGGGGAGTATTGGGATTCGGCCTTAAAAGCTTAAGTGGCTCCGATGGGAGAGACTGTACATACAACAACTGTTGCCCGGGTTCTTCACCAGTCAAAGCTTTATGGGAGAGGGGCAAAGAGAAAGCCACTCTTGAAAAAAGCTCATTTGAAATCTTGCCTGAAATTTGCCCAAAGGCATGTGGTAGACTCAAAGGTCAATTGGCAGAAGGTTCTTGGGTCTGATAAAACACAAATTTAGCTTTTTGTCCATCAGACTAGATGCTATGTTTGGCAAAGACCAAACACTGCACATCACTACAAACACACAATCTCCACCTTGAAGCATGGTGGTGGCAGAATCATGCTCTGGGTATGCTTCTCAGCAGCAGGCCCTGGAAGGCTTGTAAAGGTAGAGGGGAATATGAATGTAGGACAATATCACCAAATCTTGGAGGATAATCGGACTCAGTCTGCAAGAGAACTACGACCTGGGAAAATAGTTATTTTCCAGCAAGACAACAATCCTCACCATACGGCAAAAGCTACACAGAAATGGTTCAAAGACCACAAGGTGTTCTGGAGTGGCCAAGTCAAAGCCCAGATCTAAGTCCAATCGAGAATTTGTGGCTGGACTTGAAAAGAGCTGTTCACTCCCGATCCCCGAGCAACCTGACTGAGCTTGAGGTGTTTCGCAAGGAAGAATGGAGAAAAATTGCAGTGTCCAGATGTGCCAGCCTGATTGAGACATATCCACACAGACTCTGCTGTGATTGCAGCCAAAGGTCTACTAAATACTCACCTGAAGGGGGTGAATATTTATGCAATCATCTACTTTACCTTATATTTTTAATTAATTTATATTATTTTGTAAAAAATCATTTTTCACTTTGATATTAAAGTTTTTTTCTTCAAATTGTTGTCAAAAAGCCAAATCATATTGACTATGATTTCATGTATAAAAGCAACAAATGTTGAAACATCCAAGGAGGGGTGAATACTTTTTATAGGCATTGTACATGGTGTACCGTACTTACGGCTCGGTAGCTGCAGCCAGCCAGGGTTGAGATGTCGGCCAGGTGTCTAGAGGCAAGGCAGGGGACATGATTTACGCAGATCTGGTCTAATCGCTGGACCAGACCTCAACCGGGCTACGGTCCAGGGACATCCCACGGTTTGAGGCAAAAGCCAAGCAATGCAACCTGTACGTGTGTGGGTCCTGGAACATCAACATCCTTTCTGTAGTTTCCATTCATTGGTAAGCAATGTTTCTTTTTCTTACAGGATGGATAATAATGTATAGCACACTATCAAGATGTTAAATTACATTTTCCCTCAAATTCCAATGTTCTGCTCTGACATATCCTCAATATACAGCTAATCCTTTATTTAAGACTAGGTCACAAACCATTAGTAAACGGAGCAGTTGTTGTGCCCTCCTCCTCTCTATAAGTTCATAAATACAATTCTAACTGTGCATGATGAAACACTGAGTCACTTCTTTAAGAGGCTAAGGGAGTGAATTGAGGTCTCGGTACCGTTGCATTTGGAAAATAGTGCCATGTTCCAGACTGGGCCAACTTCAGACCCCCAACCTTCGGCTTCTATTATTTTAAAGGGATCATTGATAACTAAACCGATTTTACCTTGTCATAGTTGAATAACGACAGTTCAGTGGATAACATGGACATGCAGTGAACCTCAAAGTTCATTGACACCTCTTTCCTATCTAAATTTCACAACTTGAAACTGCAGCTTTAATACGACCGATTTCGAAAAAGCGGAATTTGTGTTGTCACGAATTCCGCATCACCTTTATCACACCCCAACATTTACATACAGACCAGCCCTCTGGTGTTCTGGCCCAGGATCTCAGATACTAGTTTAGCTGCGCGCTGCTTTGTGTAGGCCCTACTTCCACGCAAACAAAAAAGAAGAAGGTTTGAAAGTTATTGAAGTATATTGAAAATTGACCATTGTAAATGCAGTGTTCCAGAAAGAAAAAATCGGCCTTGGTGGTGGCACATACAGCGTACAAGTAAATTAACTTCTCTTCGTCTGTCGGGAGAAGTTGGCTAATGCTAACATGGTGCCAAGTAAATAGAAGAGGCACTTGGAAACCAAACATCCCTTTCATGTTGAGAGAAACTTGGCCTTCTTTAAAAGAGCGAGGGATCTGAACCAGAGGCAGCAAGACCGTTTGTTTTTATTGTTTAAAAGTGTCTGATAAGGCTATGGAGGCAAGTTATATGATAACGGAGCTTATTGCAAAGCGGAAAAAAACACACACAATAGCGGAGACGCTCATCCTCCCCGCTTATTTTTTTTCAGGTGTCATGCTGGGTCCAGATGCCGCAAATGCCTTATCAAAAGTGCCTTCGTCAGATAATACAGTCAAAAGAAGGATTGACGACATGTCAGATGACATAGAACAACGGTTGAGGAGAAACTACAGGTCAGCGGCACATTTTCTCACAGGTAGACGAGTCAACTGACATAAGTGGGGCTGCCCAACTTCTGGCAAACATCAGATATGTTGATGGTGATTCAATCATAGACTTTTTTATTCTGTAAAGAAATGGAAAGCCACACAACAGGGGAAGAGATATTTAGGGTAACTAATGACTATTTAAAAGAGAAAAGTCTGACCTGGGAAATGTGCGTCAGTCTTTGTACAGATGGTGTGGCATGCATGATGGGGAGAGTGAGAGGTTTTATTGCCAAGGTGAAAGAAATAAAACCCAAATATTGTGACAAAGCACTGTATTTTACATCGAGAGTCATTAATTGCCAAAACCATGCTCTGTGCAGGTGGTGAATTACATCAAATCAAGGCCACTAAAGTCTCGGCTATTCTCCCAACTGTGCGCTGAGATGGGAGCTGACCACCAAAGCCTACTCATCCACACCGAGGTACGTTGGCTGTCACGGGGGAAAGTCCTGTCCCGTCTTTATGAGCTGCAAGAAGAGGTTTTGGAGTTTTCGAAAGAACACCCTGTCCCTCATAAGGACAAGCTCGCGGATCAGAGATGGTGCCCCAAGCTGACTTACCTTGCAGATATATTTGGGCATTTCAACGAGTTAAACACCAAGCTTCAGGGCAGGAATGAGAACATTCTATCGTCCACAGACAAGATTCAGGGGTTTATGGGCAAGCTTATCCTATGGCAGGAGGCTTTGGAACAGGGTTCCATGGAGATATTCCCACTGGCATCAGCCGCGCCACAGGCAGCTAGGGAGCGCGCTTTATTTGCTGAACACCTTCAGACATTAAAAGAGAGGTTTGAGCGCTACTTTCCACTTGTGGCCGACATCGAGGACTTTGACTGGATTCGAGCCCCATTCAATCAGGAAACCTCAACAGAAAAGCTCATTTTGAGGGAAAGAGAGGAATGTGCAGAGCTCCAGATGGACCGCTCAATGAAACTCAAATTCAGTGAGCTCCCACTGGATCAGTTTTGGTTGTTTTCTGCATCAGAGTACCCAACCATCTCCCGCCACGCGATTGAACAACTTCTTCTTTTTCCCCACTACCTGCCTGTGTGAATTGGCATTCTCTACTCTAGTTTACATGAAGAGCAACAGGAGGTCACGCCTCTCCGTTGAACAGGACTCGCGAGTGGCCCTCTCTTCAGTACCACCAAGAATTTTAAAAATCTGCGAGCAATTTCTGGCACATGTTTCTCACTAGCTTGTAAGCAGGAAAAATAGCAAAGGTTAAAAAGCACATGTACAATATAAAATGTTTAAATTAATCATTGAATTATTTTGTCAGTAAATATTTAATAAGTAGTAATATAGTTTTTTGACAAATTGTATTTGGCATTAGATGTTAAAAAAAGGCCATAATAAATTGTTAAGTTGCCTAGTTAAGGTGTGTCTATTTAAATGACCATATATGGAAATCACGTTGGTCACATGACTCCACTCCATGTAGCTCTTTGTATTGAAGTATTTAATACAAAGAGTTATCATTCTACTGGATATCCAAGTCTCCCTTTTTTTCTTCATTCTAATTGGACCCTCAGCGATTGTACCTTTCCCTATAACATCAGTAAATAAAAATAAACGTTTACAGAGTGATAACACGTTATAGAGGCGCTTTTCACAGATATGAATACAGGTGTGCCTTGAGATTTTGACTTGCCTTTTGGTGTGCTTTGGGCACAAAAAGTTTGAAAACCACTGGTCTAGCCTATTGCTAACGCCTGTCTAGATTATCTATTTGAAAACACTGGAGAAAGGCAGGTGGTAGATACAGAATACATTAGCATTGCTAATACCTGTTACCAACACAATCACACTACAGCTTGCGGTTGTGATGAACATAAGGTCGGAACGCACCTCTTTTTAGCAACAGCTTCACAGCAAATCCTGCTTTACATTGTCCCAGGTTTTCAAAACCTGGTGAAATGGTTCGCGCAAATGTGTCGAGGGTCGAACTGCACACGGATCTTCTACGCTACGATATAGACAAGCATCCATGCCTGTTGAGTCAATGTTAGCTATAGACTCTAGCTCATCTGCTTTTTATTAACGCTGATTTGCAAGAAATGCAAGAACAGCTACATAGCGAAAACCAGGGCTGGCGCGAGTACCTTTGCCACCCTAGGCAAGCACCCCCCCCAACACCACCCCCCCGGGAGCGCAAATCGGAGAGACGCCCACCCCGCCTCGGCGCCCTCTGCTGGTGGTGTGGGACGGTTACTTCATGGACGCGCTTCGGTATTTGGCGCCCCCCTCTTCATGGCGCCCTAAGTGGCTGCCTCATTCGCCTGTAGCAAACGCCGGCCCTGGCAAAAACACTGTATAGGTGGTGGGCCGAAGCTCAAAATTGGGCATTTGAGCGATCCCTGGCGATGGAGGAGCTGGCTTTTTCTGTATCGCTATAAAAACGTTTCTACAACCCTTAAAAAATGTGTTGACATGTCCAGTTCTTGCACATTTTTCAAGGAACAAACATTTTGCTTCTTTATCGACACAGGCATGTTTTCCGGACAACTATGGTCCACATCCAATAAGAGTTCATATACCTGACACCTTCATAAAATCCACCAATCGTATATGTTGGGAAAATTGAAGATGTAACACATTTATCCTGTATATGAATGATTCTGTGTTCAGCATTCCTTGTGTGTAGAGAGAGGCCTACCCCCAAATCTGAACTTTGGGGAACACGAGGCATATGTAAACAAGGTGACCTGGGCTGACCACTCTCTTACTGGAGAGGCCATAAAAGATGTCTGGCCTTATCTGTGTTGGGTGAATCATGTGGTCAAGCTTACAGGGGTCAAAAGGCACACACACTCTAACACGCACGCACACACGCGCGCCAGGTCTGCAAGGAGCCAATGAAGAAGAGCAATGGAACATTTGCATGCCTTTGTCTTAACCAATGACTGTAAAGAGCAGTTCTGCTTAAATAGCTAGCTAGCGCAACAATCTAGCGGCCAAACTTTGTAGCACAATGGCGTGTGATGTTTTTGTCTCCTTGTGGGCCGGCCGCAAGCAATAAAGCTTTCTTAAAATTGTTCATCGACTGACTGTGCAATGCTTGATAGATTAATATTTCTGACACAATGGTCCTTCGAGCCGGATTCCAACATCCATTTCACCATCCAGAACCCAAGAACCAAGAATTAAAAATTGTGCAGACTTGCATGACGATGGAGAACCTCGCAGCAAATATGGCTGTTTAAAAAGAGGCCAATTTTTTTGGGGGGGGAGGGGATGGTGGAAAGGTGACAGAATTCTGGACTAGCTAAGAGGCACAGCTTTTGATGGACAAGGTAAGAATACATTGTATATATATAGTCAACTTTGTTTTATTTTAGGCCTATGTTGAGAAAAATTACATAGTGTAGTCGTTAAAGGTGCACTCTGGTCCCTATCAGCTAAGATCTGGTTAAAGCCCAGTGCAGCGAGTAGGGCGTCATATTTACTGAGATCCGTGATCTGTGACGTAGTAGGAGCAGAAAGATCGGTGAAGTAAATAGACTGTAGGTTTTGCTAAGAATATGGCGCCGGGAGATCCGGGAAACAGAATCAGTTACGGCCTGACCGACCAGAACTGAGATATTTGAAACATATCTGAGTTTGGTGGTAGTTAAATACCTAACCAAATGGAAAGATTATTGCTGATTTATGTGGGAATGCCATTGCAGTAAAACTGAGGGATGAAATACTACGCTGTGAAGTTGTACACTAAAACTCTAAATGGATCCTGACCTGTAAATGTATATTGGTTGAATTTGACACATAATAACTGATTGTTATTGCTGATGAATTGGGAATTGTAATTTACACATGGTAAAGGCGTTTGACATGCCATTAGAGAGTGGAGTTCTGCATTAGTGCGTTTATTGTTGCTGAGATGTAATTGTTTTGATAGATCTGGGTCTGGTGGTAGACACGTGCCTTACAAACATGTGTTATTAAATCCTAGCCAAACGAACAGGTTGAGGCCTGGGCGACCAGGACTCAGATATATGTGTGAACAAAAGATAGGACTTTTCAGTGTACATTGCAGAATTTGAACTCTCGATTTTTAAGTTAAAGTTAAATTAGACGTGCAGTTCTATCACCTACATTTGCTTAATTCAGATCCAGTTGTGAGAGAGTGAAGACTAATCACAGAGTCATACTCGCTAAGATGTGGTGCCGGAGTCCGGGAAGCAGCGTTAGTAACCTATTTTACTAAGTTCTGTAGAATACCAGTGAAGCGGGTAGGCTGTCCACAGCCTGTGAGAAGGCTACAGGTAAAAGATATCTCCGTGCGCCCGTAAAAAAGATCCAGTCTGAAGGACTGAAGTGTATACAAGGGGAAATAATTCGCGATTGTTGTTAAGGCCTAATTTTTATGTTGTTATTAAAATAGAGTTGATAGAATTGTAAATATCGAGGTTCTATATAAATATAACCATGGTTACTTGTTTTAAAAGTTGTACAGTGGAAGTGTGAATTGCTTAGAAATATGGAAACCAAAAATCGGGTTCAATGGTGAAATTGAAGTTTGAATTCCGTTTTTGGGGTTAAAGAGTGAGGATAATGTGGTAATTTGTCTCAAATGAATCACAAAGAGGGCTGACATGATTCTAGGAATTTGCCAGTCCGGTGCCTGTTGAATAATGTCAGAAAAAATTGCCAGAAAGACAGCGCTTGGATCGGAAAGATCAAGGCTGTGGTTTTGTGAGTGTCCAGAGAGACAGGAAAAATGGCAAAGGTCTTGTCATAGTTTACAGACAGAATCAACAGCGATGGCGGCGGGTACAGGCTAGTAAAGGAATTGCAGCTTGACATATGAGATCAAAGATGAGTAACCGCATGACGCACGCGCAGAGAAATTGAGAGATTGAAAAGACGCAAATTTAGAGAAATAGGCGAATTTGATATTAATTTGGTGATTTTTAAAACATGTTACGTGATGAGTATTTTGAAATATTTGCTAACAAGGTTTTTGGTTGTTTGAGTACATTTTCTGGGGACATCGGGGGGGGTCCCTTCTATCTCTGGGGCCGAGGTCGCCGAGGTGGTTGAAAAGCTCCGCGGTGGCAGGGCCCCTGGGGTGGACGAGGTCCGCCCGGAGTTCCTTAAGGCTCTGGATGTTGTAGGGCTGTCTTGGTTGACACGACTCTGCAACATCGCGTGGACATCGGGGACAGTGCCTCTGGACTGGCAGACCGGGGTGGTGGTTCCCCTCTTTAAAAAGGGGGACCGGAGGGTGTGCTCCAACTTTAGGGGGATCACACTCCTCAGCCTCCCTGGGAAAGTCTATTCAGGGGTCCTGGAGAGGAGGGTCCGCCGGATTGTCGAACCTCGGATTCAGGAGGAGCAATGTGGTTTTCGTCCTGGCCGTGGAACAGTGGACCAGCTCTATACCTTCCGCGGAGTCCTGGAGGGTACATGGGAGTTCGCCCAACCAGTCTACACATGTTTTGTGGATTTGGAAAAGGCGTTCGACCGTGTCCCTCGGGGGCTCATGTGGGGGGTGCTCCGAGAGTACGGGGTACCGGATTCCCTGATCGGGGCTGTCCGGTCCCTGTACGACCGGTGCCAGAGTTTGGTCCGCATTGCCGGTAGTAAGTCAAACTTGTTTCCGGTGAGGGTTGGACTCCGCCAGGGCTGCCCTATGTCACCGATTCTGTTCATTACCTATATGGACAGGATTTCTAGGCGCAGCCAGGGTGTTGAGGGGGTCCGGTTTGGTGACCTCAGGATCGGGTCGCTGCTTTTTGCAGATGATGTGGTCCTGTTGGCTTCATCGGGCCGTGACCTTCAGCTCTCACTGGAGCGGTTCGCAACCGAATGTGAAGCGGCTGGGATGCGAATCAGCACCTCCAAATCTGAGGCCATGGTTATCGACCGGAAAAGGGTGGAGTGCCATCTCCGGGTCGGGGAGGAGATCCTGAACCAAGTGGAGGAGTTCAAGTATCTCGGGGTCTTGTTCACGAGTGAGGGAAGAATGGAGCGTGAGGTCGACAGGCGGATCGGTGCGGCGTCCGCAGTGATGCGGGCTCTGCATCGGTCCGTCGTGCTGAAGAAGGAGCTGAGTCGAAAGGCGAAGCTCTCTATTTACCAGTCGATCTACGTTCCTACCCTCACCTATGGTCACGAACTATGGGTAGTGACCGAAAGAACGAGATTGCGAATACAAGCGGCCGAAATGAGCTTTCTCCGCAGGGTGTCCGGGCTCTCCCTTAGAGATAGGGTGAGAAGCTCGGTCATCCGGGAGGGGCTCAGAGTAGAACCGCTGCTCCTCCGCGTCGAGAGGAGCCAGCTGAGGTGGCTCGGGCATCTGATTAGGATGCCTCCTGGACGCCTCCCTGGTGAGGTGTTCCGGGCACGTCCCACTGGGAAGAGGCCCCGGGGAAGACCCAGGACACGCTGGAGGGACTATGTCACTCGGCTGGCCTGGGAACGCCTCGGGGTCCCCCAGGAAGAGGTGGTGGAAGTGGCTGGGGAGAGGGAAGCCTGGGCCTCCCTGCTCCCGCGACCCGATCCCCGGACAAGCGGTAGATGACGACGACGACGACGACGAGTACATTTAACATGAGTTTCAGAAATTCAGAGGAAAGGTGACTCCAGAGGGTAATTCTGCATAATTATGTGAGTATTAATGCTGAAAGATGTGTTCGTTGGATGAATTCGAAGTTTGGTGGTTAACAAATGCGTGATCAACATTTGCTGTAATTCCTAGCCAAACAGGGAGGTTTTTGAAACCTTTCCGACCAGAACTTGTATTTATAAGCGGCATATCTGTGTGAAGGTATTCAATAAGAATGCAGAAATTACACCCCTGGTTTAAAAATGGGTTCTAATACATACAATCAGAAGAGTTATAGAGCAAAATTAAGTGAATAGAAGGTAAACGCCAACCATCTGTGTTGTTCAAAGAAAAATATGTTTTTGCTTTGTTCCAGAGCGCGCTGTTTGTTTGATTCGAGTTTGAAGCGGGCGCTGATGGAAAAGATTTGAGTTATTAAAAATTAAGAGTAATTGAGAAAGTAACAAGAGTGTTGCATTAAATCATAATACAAACTATAAAATATTAAAATTAAATATTTTCATTTAGGGTTTTTGGTCCGCAAAATTGAGATTTGAAGAATTGTCCGTGCATTACGCATGCCGAGGGCACAATGGCTGGTAAATATAGGAATATTCAAAGGCGTATTCTGTATTACATGCTTTGATAAGACTTTTGAGAAGTTATAGAATAAGGTTATGTTTTACATGCTTATGTTACTCTTGTTAAATTGTGAATTTAAAGGTTTAAAACAGAAACAGTTGACGTGATTACGAAGTGTAATACTGGCATGAGTGACTTAGGTCTGGGAGCAGTTTTAACTGTCCGAACATTGATTTGGTGACAACATTATGATAACGATAGTAGCAAATTGAAATGTGACTCAGAGAATTAGTAGAAGGCTAATTTTGAAATCAAACGGTGAGATTTAGCCAATAATGGCAGCCTTGGGTGTTATGGGAACTTATGGGAAGTTTGTGTTTACACAGTGGTTGTTTTTATTTGGCAAAGGAATGCGTTTTGTTTAAAGATTTGATTTAATTTGTAATTGTAACTCTATTATCTGATTTTAATAACCACGTGCACCACAAATCAATTGGAATCAATTGATGGCACTTTTTCAGTTGGGTTATTTTGAAGCTGTGTTTTTACAAATATTTTATTTGGTTTAAGGAAATTTGAGTAAAAAAGCAATTAGAAAGTTACATAAAAGATTGGTTTAAGAGGATCATGGAAGGTTATGAAATGAAACAAGAGAACGTTTTGTGGTTGTGAAGAGATGATTGGTTTAAACACTTTGATGTTCTGAAAAGGGAACTATCGCATATACTTTAGGTATATGGGAAAACATTTTAAGTCAAAATAGTCAAATCTAGGGTTTTTAAGAGTTTTGATAATGCAGTTTGGTTATAAATGAGAAAGAGAAAATTACTAAAATATACTTTTATTTAGAGTTTGATTGTAATTTGGCTTTAAGTTTTATTTTGATGTTTTGTCAAGAGCATGACACAATGGTTGGGATAAACAGTTAGACTGTGGTGAGATTGTATTAATGAATGGTATTAGTGCATAAGGAGGGTTATTATAACCTTTGTTCTGAAATAATTTGGGAAGACTCATTAAGTCTGATAAATTGTGGTTATGATGGTTCGTGCTTATTAGCTTGTTTTGGACTGCAGCCAAAGCACGTTATGAAGTTCTACCTATCTGACCTTTATAGAAAATATAGTTGGGAAAAAATGTTTGGTTAATAGCTACATTAAGAACATTATGTGGTTTATATTTTCATTTGAGAAACATACATAATAAATTCTGGTTTGGGATGACGATGGTTTTTATCATATCTTCGACAAAAAGAGGTGTGATTTGGTTAAACAGAGAATCTAAAATGATATAGGTCTTAAACTTAACAGGTTTTAAACAAAGAAAGGTTTTTGGAGTGAAAGAAATTAGACTAACAGTTGATTTTGTTTAAAAGGGAACAAAGAAACAGATTTCTAGAAATAAGTAATAGGAGTTGAATATCAAATGACGTGTTATTGTCTTGTCATATATGTTTGCTCAACAATGGATAAATAGGGCAATGATCACTTGGAAAGATAAGAATTCTGAAGAACTTGTGTTGGTTTTACTAGAACTAGTCCAAATTCCTGAAGAGGTGGATCAAAAAGTTAACCGATTGTATACAAAATGCTAACTAGAAAAAATATATCTTCTGCTAAATTCTGTTCCAGGTGAAGCAGTAAACCAAAGCGTGGACGAGTCAAACCAGTAGATTGGGTATTGATTAAAGTTATTAAAAGAAAGAACTGGTCCAGCCCAGGTGGGAGGGACCATAACAGGTACTGCTCACCACACCCACTGCAGTCAAAATAGCAGAGAGGACACTTTGGAGATGCTTGTCACATTGTAAGAAAGTAAGGGACATTGATACAGGGACTGATTAGTTACGCACCACAGTCTTGAGGCACAAGTCTGACTACAAAGGGGAGTCATTCTCTTAAAGAAAGGCGCGTCTCAACCTCAGTGAAGAAACGGCCAACAGAGACATAGGGTGTAGACTAAATAGGCTAAAAAGATAGGAGACAGTAAGCAGGGAAAGGTAGAAAAGATCACCCATTTCCTTGTCCGTAGTATTGTGACATCCGTGCTACCATATTTAGCTTACTGTTGCTAATATTCATAATAGTCTTCCCTATACTATGGTTTGAAAAAGTGATTGCTCCTGTATGATGCCCCTAGTGGAAACAATAGGACAGATAAAGACAACACCGCTGAGACGAGCAGAACACACTAGTATTAAGAACTGGATTTACTGACAGAAAATTAGTGGTTGGAATGGATAAAGTTTAAACTTGCAAAAAGGGAAGTCCAACTGTCTTGCATGCACCAAGCTAGACCTCAACTAGGCACAGTGCTATTCCGGCTGATTCAACAGATTACACAGGGTATAATGTGTGCTTCAACATTATGACAATAGTTTTATGTTTACTGAACAATGAAATAGCATCTCATTACTGTTCGCTATGGTTAAAAGATGCAATGTTTTAACCTCAGTGACTATCTACAAGGAAAGATATTGATTATGAAGAATTTGTTTGCTCAACTAGAAGTTCATACTGATAACATTGATTTTATTTTTCTGGGAATGCTAAAACATGTGTGGCAGCGAAAGAGGCAGCCATACAAGTCTGTCTGTCTTGACATTAGAAAAGGTATAATGGGGATGAGACTGTCTTGAGAGATATGCAAGAATTGTCACCAAAATGAGGGGTTGTGTAAATCCACAGGAGGAACTTATGTTACTGAAGAATCTATTTTGTTATGCTATAATATTGAGCCATGAGATTCATCATGTCTCAACAGGAGGGAGTGATAACGAAAGAGTGTTCACAGCATATGGATTTGCAAACTATTCAAGAAAAACTTTAAGAAAAAACTTTTTTAGCATACCCGATTTGAGTGAGAACAAGATATGCATGAACTTTATTGAGTTAAAGAAATGTTGTAAAGGTTCAGGAATGAGCCGATGATGAGTCAGTTGCTTTCAACTGACCTCTGTGAGAATGTAATTTTAATTGCTGTGTAGTCCACTTCTTCTGAAATTCCAGACAGGAGAGAGATGCTGTCTAAATCCAGGGAGAGGTCCCTGACCTAAGGAGACTGGATTGTGGTGACGGATTTGACACGTTAAGTCCTGGAAAATGACCCAAGGTGAACAAGGAGATCACTTCGGGGGAGGGGGAGAAGCTTTTGCCACCTATAAAATGGAGATAAGGTTGACTGGAGGAGTACATTTGGAGACAAAATCTGGGGTGACTTAAGGGTCAAACAGGTTTTTGTTTGGGTAACTGAGGTTTATGACTCCCTGACCTGGAGAGAAATGCATATCACCTAACCTGGAGAGGAAGAGCACAATCAGGGCCTGTCTTAGAAAAACCTGACTGACAGTGTACTGAATGTTTGATGGTTTTAGAGATGATCATGTTGACAACAAGTAGGCATGCTCTTATATCCTGATAATTTCTGTATTGATTTCTTTGTTGCAATCTTTGTTTCTATTTTGATTTTGTGTGAAGGAGATCTGAGATGACGTCCAGGTCTGTTGGTGACTGCAACAGACGTCAAATGATCACTGTTGAGTGATGACGGGTTTTTTATTGAAATTTACACATTTTTGATTTTTATGAATTATTTTATTTTATGTATTTTTATTTTATTGACTGTGTGTAGGCGTGGTTTTGGAATAATACATTTTATTCAGGATAAACAGGAGGGATATGTTGGGAAAATTGAAGATGTAACACATTTATCCTGTATAAGAATGACTGTGTTCAGCATTCCTTGTGTGTAGAGAGAGGCCTACCCCCAAATCTGAACTTTGGGGAACACGAGGCATATGTAAACAAGGTGACCTGGGCTGACCACTCTCTTACTGGAGAGGCCATAAAAGATGTCTGGCCTTATCTGTGTTGGGTGAATCATGTGGTCAAGCTTACAGGGGTCAAAAGGCACACACACTCTAACACGCACGCACACACGCGCGCCAGGTCTGCAAGGAGCAAATGAAGAAGAACAATGGAACATTTGCATGCCTTTGTCTTAACCAATTACTGTAAAGAGCGGTTCTGCTTAAATAGCTAGCTAGCGCAACAATCTAGCGGACAAACTTTGTAGCACAATGGCGTGTGATGTTTTTGTCTCCTTGTGGGCCGGCCGCAAGCAATAAAGCTTTCTTAAACTTGTTCATCGACTGACTGTGCAATGCTTGATAGATTAATATTTCTGACAGTATACCCCGATATTCAAGGCGAGTAAACAAGGAAGTAAACATTCACATGTGCATTTTGGTGAGCCGGTATATATTTAGTGTTTCATCTAATTTGCAATATATTTTGTATGTCAATTAGGTATTACATTATATAATTACAAGTATTTATTTATTTTATTTTGGCCCCTATAATCCTCCATACTGTACATCTTGCCATACAAAATACAGAAAACCTTCTCCAGACCTGTATTTTTACTCTTGCATGCGTTAGCTATATTTGTTGTGGCGGTGAAGTTACTGTAACAACCCTGTGAAATCCAGCATTATCTAGCATAGTGGTTCCCAACCATGGTCCTCAGGGCACCCCTGTCCTGCAAGTTTTAGATGCAGGGGGGGGGGGGGGTGCTTTTTTGTTTTCTGCTATTTTTCTACACAGGGTGACCACTGGCTAAGAAATTGTGAATGACAAGTCATGTTCCTTAGTATGTGCAAACTTATTTTAAGTCGCAGACACGGTCAGTCATAGACAACGGTCGGTCAGCTGTAACAGTTGCTCCCGGCAACGTTGTGGTAAGTTTGAGTGCACGGGCAGCGGCTCTATGACATGACGAGCAAGCACTTTCTTACCGCTGCTGGCATATAGTAGCTTCCTCGAGCAAAACGTGCAGAAACAAGCACCAGGCTCTCTCAGTTTCTTGCACCAACTGCCAAATGGCTCGCCGTCTCTACCTTCTTTTATCCATGTGTTTACCTGCTCCAACACACCTGATTCAAACGACTGGTCATAAGCAGGCTTCTGCAGAGCTGTCAATATGTATTGATAAGTGTTAGGCTACTGAAGTGGTACACCTATTCTTGGCTAATTATAATTACCTATGTCATTGATTCATGTCATTATTAAATGTTTAGGCAACACACACATAAAACAATACTGTACATATATTTGAACAATGTTCTGCACATGTCATTATCACTTGACTGTTAACTTGCTCTGATGACTAATAGCAGCGCAATAATATAACAAATATGCTAGTTTAAGTGGAATGTTATAATGTTTATTTTTCCATACATTTGGAGCCCAGTCGACCACTGACAATATAAATGTTACATGTATTTGTGTGTATATATATATATACGTTTTACTGTGTTCACATTTATTTATTTATCCTTACATTATTTATTTATCCTTACATTTATCCACAGTGTAACGTGCAGCAAAATAAATCCGTTGTCCGCCGTCACCAAGTCAGGGGACAGGTAACCCTCTGATTGGTGAATGAACAGTCCTACACACCAGGCAGGCTCAAATAGTCGATCAAGCTCTCTTCAATCTAGAGGGATCCTCTATTGCCTCACTCTGCAGCTGCTAGGGGTGTGTGATACAGCAAAATGTGGTATTCATCCGATACAAAGGAGTAAATAGGGGCCATACGGCGCCCCTGCCAATATTGCTGATTTGCAATATAACTTTTTACTTAGAAAAGTAGTTTATCTACTTTCGTGTTGAGGGCGCAATGCCTCATAATTTATGAAATGAATGCAACATCAATATGAAAATCTGAATTAAAATTTGAATTTTCATGATCTTTTAATGATTTTTCCTTTAATAACTTGTTCATGATTATGATCATGATAAAACACAGGACAAAGAGTTTTGTAAAAAATACTGTTAGTGTGTGACGCTGAGTCGTGTTACTGCACGTACACGCCAGCAACAACTCACAGCCTAGCAGGGGAGAAGCAAAGTGAGTTTGAGCAAAGTTAGACCGTGTTTGCACAAGTTATATCCACTATGATGTAAAGGGAATTTTGTACTGAATGGAGAGAACAGAAATTGAAAATTAAGTATCGATCATCTTGTCACGCCAGTATCAATCAATAGGCTACTGATATCAACGTTGGTATCAGGGTCGGACTGGGATCAAAAAACAGCCCGGGACTTTGAAACAAAGACCAGCCCACCCCCCCTCACTTTCTCCCTCACTTTCTTTTTCCATACTTGTCTTTGTTTCTGCATCTGCTATTTGATGTTGCAAAAGTACAATAATCAGTTAACTATATTCAATAATGACATTCAACAAATGAATTTCCATATAATAACCCTGTTAACAGACTAACTATATTGTGTACAGTTGCAGTGCTGCACCTGACATAGTCTCCACTGGACCCTGTCATCACAGCAGCCTCCATCTCTTGCCCTGTCCCACCTGTGGCTGCTATATTACACTGAACAGAAAATCAGGACAATTACATTTGAGCCACATTGCACACTTATTATTTAAAGTCCAAAAACATGTTGTGCATATTTAAAAGAGTGCCTTTTTCTCTTGGCCATTTATTTTACTTCATTTAAAATGTATAGCCTATATATTTACTCACAGTATTACCAAATGTATAATGTTTTTAGAAAAATTAAAACTAAGATTGATATTTGAATTTTGTAAATGTTGAAAATACAGCTGCTTACAGCTGCTTACAGCTGCTTGCACCTGGCGCCTCTTGTACAGCCTCATCGTCGGGCTGTAACCTCTCCTCCTCCGTCTTTTGACGGCCTAAACATTTATTCTATACTTCTACATTGTGCAGCATTTGCTTGCAGTGCCATTGTGTTTTTTTTAATCTCTAGCATTTCCAGCGCCACTTTTTTCTCATTTTCTTTTCCTTTCCATTTCTTTGCTAAAGAACCAGCTAAATTAGCTCCAACGAACTGTCTGTACCCGGAAAACGATTGATTTTTGACCAATCGTGATTTGTAAAATGGACGGACAAGTCCACCGTTCAAGTTTACACGGGGGTAATGCCCACCCCGACCTTTGGATTTGCTCCAGTTAAACAGTTGCCTGGATATAGGCCGTCCTCAAGTGAGCGTAAACTATTAGGATTTTTTTTCTTGAATAGTGCCGTGGCCGTAGCGGCCGTTTGTTTGACCGGCCGTTCGGGAAATCTCCCGAGTCTCCCGATGGCCAGTCCGACCCTGGTTGGTATCGATACTAGTGAGATCGATTCGCCCACCCCTATGCTGTACCATCTCGCCGAGGATCGTGAGCAAATTTTCAATGATGTCTGTGTCAGTCAGGGCCGATATCATTGTTATAATTTCAGCGAAGCTCTCAATATGATGTAAAAAAAAAAAAGTGAATTGGCAGTTGCCTCCATCTCTTCATCTACCGACAACATTTCGACCACTGTAGCATGCAATATTTAATTCATTGAATCCGCACCAGGTGCCGCCATCTTGAATGGGTCAAAAGCAGTCGATTCAAGTTGAACCACCAATCAAGACACTTTAACCTGCTCCCTGACTTGGTGAACGCGGGCGATTTATTTTGCTGCAGCAAGTTACACTGTGGTAGCCTGACGTTGTCATACTCATAATTCTAGTCAGAATATGACGGTGCTTTCACACCTGACATGTTTAGTCCGTTTCAATCGGACCATGGTCCGTTTTCTCTGAAAGTACGGTTAGTTTGGAGAGGTGAGAACACACATTCGAACTCTAGTGCGGATCAAACAACCGAACCATGGTCCCCCTAAAAAGATGGGACTCGGTCCGGTTCCAAGTGAACCATGGTTCGGTTCGCTTTACGTCTGAACGAAATTGGACTTAATATTGACCTATTCTAGGAAGCAAACCTAAATGTAGTGCATTGTGGGTTGAAAAAGGAATTTACACTTGGCGGAGACAGCCGTGCCACTCATTAACAGCGAAATGAGTTGAGGGAAAACGTGGGGGAATGATGAAGTGAAGGAACGGCAAATATGGGCTGATGATCATATTGCAGAGATACTTGTGGAGACACATTAGAGTAGCGAGGTATTTAAATTATTTAGTGATATACTGAAATAAAGCGTCATTATTGCACAGTGGACCAATGTTGGTTGAAAGTTAAAAACGTAGACAGCTAAAAGTGCTTGATGTTCTATGGAAAAGTGGTAGCTCGTCAGACGAAAACATATAGTTCCCATGGTTTGATAACCTGGATATAATCCTGAGTAAAAGACCAACGAGCTACCCAAAAACTGTGGTCGTGCAACACCAAATCATAACAATTAAAGATAGTATTGCAATCGCTGCTGTCCATTGTTGTTCGTGACAAGGAAGGGATTTTCCCTCACACATTTTCTGTCCAATAGATTAACAACCTGTATGACCGCGTGTCATTGTTTTTTTTAAATGTCAGTTTTTTTTTTTCAAACGTTGGTTCGCTTAAAACGGGACCGTGTGAACACTAACCGGACCTTATGAAAAATGCAACAAAGTAGCAACTCATCCACTGATTCAGACCAAGCAAACTGACTAATAGGTGTGAAAGCACCCTGAGTCTGAAAACTCTCCGTTGGGCTGTGACTACGGGGCGTGTTTCAACCGAACTCGTAAAACAAATGCCTCTTCGCTCAATTGGATAGACCTACAACCAATCAGAGCAACATAATGTGTTTTTTGTTGAAAACAATTTCAACCCAAGGGCTCTTTCGTGACGTTGTTGATTACGTTACTGTTGATCATCTGTCCATCATCGTATAAAGCCCGGCCTGGCAATTTCATTGATCCGTCCTGATCCTGGTTTTATGTAGTTGTTCCCAATACGAGACCCTCCAGATCCAACTTCCCGACCAAATTTTTGTGGGCGGGGAGAAGTTGGGCTGGCAGCCAGGCTAACACTGTGGATAAGTATAAATAAATAAATGTGAACACATTAAAACGTAAATATATATATTCAAGCGATTACAATATTTAATCACGATTAATTGCATTATTTCATATGATTAATCGCATTTAATCGCAAAATTATTAAATCTATTTAATCTGTTAAAATGTTACCCCAATAAATTATTTTTTTGTGGAAATAACATCAAAAGGGTGTACCTAACTTCAGATAGGCCTAACTGGATGATAATGTCAATATAACAATTTCAGATGGAACACAACAATTGTGAGGGAGTTTTATTCACTCACAAACTGTATAATACACATCCACAAATGTATAATAAACATCCGGCTGTATAATAAACATCCACAAAATTTGACTTATTCTGGAATATAAAATACATTTAAGACATGTTGTCCCATAGCCTACGATATCCTGCTCCATAATATTCAAATCTCAGTTAAACATACTTCATATTTAAGCAACCACAGATTGACCTTAATATTGAACAATACAGTTTCTATCTTGTTGAACCCAGTCAGCTGCTCGGTTATTTTACAAGTGTTGTCTGCCATATATTACCGGAGCGAACGCTACTGCTGCTACCGCTAATGCTGCTGTTAGCTGTGTGCTTTGCTTGCATGTGATAGTTTAGGCTGGAAGTACTCCGGTGATAACTAAACTCTGCCTGACAATCAGTCAACCGAACCGTCTCGGAACTTTTTGAAGAGGAACTTCCCATCTAAAATCCCTTTCTCCATCTGCTACCGTCGGCAGTTGAAATCAAGTGACGATAGGTGATTCCCAGGGTCAAAAAGAAACCTGCGTTTCCATGAGAATTTTTGTGGGCGGGGAGAAGTTGGGCTGGCAGCCAGGCTACCGAGCCAGTACCAAAAACTGCGCCAAGTCTTAAGAAAAATTGAAGATTAAGAGATAATTTGAAAGTCAACGAGTGATTTGATGATTTACGTGTGTGTACTGGCTTCAGGTGGCTGAACAAGAGGACTTTGAAGGATGCTCACCCTCTGCCGCATCAAGCCAATTGCTTGGCAGCACTTGGTGGTAATTCACTGTTCAGCAACATGGATTTGACTTCAGGGTTTTATAACATGCCCTTACATGAGGACGATAGGAAGTATTCAGCATTCACTACACCTATGGGGCTCTACAAATACAACAGGCTGCCAGAGGGGCTCTGTAACAGTCCAGGGAGCTTTATGAGAATAATGACTTCCATTTTTGGTGATCAAAATTATCAAAGTCTGTTATGCTATCTAGATGATATTTTGGTTTTGGCTCCTGATGAAAGTTCTGCCCTTGCACGTCTTGAGATGGTGTTCAACAGACTCCGTGCCCACAACTTGAAATTGGCTCCTAAGAAATGCTACTTTTTGAGGAAGTCTGTCAAATTCCTTCGTCACATCGTGGAGCATGGAGTTTCCACTGACCCAGGCAAAGTTGAGAGCATAAGCAGTATGGCTGTGACTGATTTGATGGAGGCTGATGGAGTGACGCCGTCTGAGGAACGTGTGCGGTCCTTTCTTGGCATTCTGAAGTTTTATCAGTAGTTCATCTCAGGATACTCAGCTATTGCGAAGCCCCTGTTCTCGCTGCTGGCTGGTCAGAGACAGAAGAAAGGCAGAAAGCCGAAGTGTGCTGTGGTGGGTCGCAAACTAAAGTTGACCGACTGGGTCACTGACCATGACTGGGCATTTGCTGAACTTAAACAGGCCCTCATCGATTCCGTTGTTTTTTGCTCACCCAGACTTTAGTCAACCATTTTTGCTGTCCACGGACACCTCATTAGATGGCCTCGGGGCCGTTTTAGCTCAAGTGCATGAAGGTGACTC
Organism: Hypomesus nipponensis; assembly: GCF_054491055.1. NCBI lineage: Eukaryota > Metazoa > Chordata > Actinopteri > Osmeriformes > Osmeridae > Hypomesus > Hypomesus nipponensis. Next base: position 2,239,137 of record NC_140384.1, on the reverse strand, counting down.
CGTGGCTAGACCAATTGCATTTGTCTACACAGGAGGTCACTGCTGTTATTCAGTCACACACTGAATGGGCCTCTGGAGCAAGAACTCGTACAATACTTTGCTGTTGGAGATCTCTGTGAGGCGCAGTCTAGAGATAGTACGTTGTCTCGCATCCGTTTTTTTGTGGGGAGATCCCGGAGACCATCCAGACGGGAAAGAGCACAGGAGTCAAGTCTTGAGGCTTCTGAAACATTGGGAAAAGTTTGTTCTGAGTGATGACGTCTCATACAGAGTGTCTCGTGATCAGATTTCAAAGACGAGACGCCAACAGCTTGTCGGTCCTGATTGCCTGAAGGCTAAAGTCTTGAACGGAGTGCATGACAGTGTGGGTCATCAAGGTCAGTCAAGGACCCTGAGCATTGCCAGACAGAGATTTTTTTGGCTGCACTTGGATAGAGCTGTTAGGGAGTACGTTCGCCATTGTCAGCGTTGTATAGTGAGCAAGATGGCCAAGCCTGTAGGAAGAACGATAGTTAATGGCGGTACCTCCAGTTCTATGAGTGGAGCGGAGCCCCATAGGGGAGCTCTGCTCCTATTGGTTTACCCGCTGCCTAGTGCAGCCAATGACTGAAGATCAAAATGTATACACACCTGTCCCTCACACAGGTGCCCTATATAAGGGGGTGACAGCCGTCACTCATCCTCCCAAAAGTATTAAATACAGCCGGGTTGAATAAATCGAGCTGGGCCTGCAGCCCTATGGGGCTCCGCTCCACTCATAGAACTGGAGTTACCTCCATTAACTATCGTTCTATTTCTTGGAGCTCCGCCCCATACGGGAGCTCTGCTCCTATTGGTTTAGACAGAGCGAACAAGGCCAAATATACCCCCAGCGAGACCAGATCTAACAGACACATAATCTCACAAGGCACCGAAGACAGACCTGCTGATGTAAATAATACACAGGGTCTGTCCTCCCGGTCAGGCCACTACTGTGACACAGAGAGCCGTCCAGGGTGAAAACGGGAGAGTTTACTCAAAAACTCATGTCGTTCCTCTCATCTGCACAACAGCTAAGCTGGAGGGGCAACAGAACACATCCAGTATAGGCATCTCAACTGAGAATGTCTGACTGTCCCACATTTGGCGATATAACCAACAAACAACTCGCATCTTGGGCCCACAAGAACTTCGCGAGTTGTCATCTCGCAACACCTGATCCACCAGCCATGCTGAGGACAGAACGCGCAAAAGATGAGGAGGAAACGTCCAACAGATAATATTGCACAAATGGTGAAGGCGTTGGTGAACGTGGTGGACGTGGTGAACGTCCAAGACGCTGCTTCACAAATCTCCTCCACTCCTCCACCCCTGAGGATGGTGGCTGATGCCGCCACTCCTCGGGTGGAATGAGCCCGAATGCCAGGTGGCACGGGACATCTCATAGACTCGTACGCGAGACCAATAGCCTCGCAGAGCCAGTGAGAAAGTCTCTGTTTGGAGAGTGGCAAGCCAGCCCTCGATCCACCGTAGCAGATCAGTAACTGGGGAGAAGATCTGATGCTTACTGTGCATTCCAGATAGCGCGAGAGAGCGCGCACTGGGCACAGACTATGTGAGCGTCTTTCCTCCTCTCCGCTGTGCGGAGGTGGGAAAAAAGCTCTCTGTTCGCAGCTGTGTGCCCTGAACGCTCGGCCAATCACCTTGGGGATAAAGGCAGGGTTAGGACGCAACACAGCTCTTGTTCGATCACCCGAGATGATCAAACAATCTGCGCGAGTTGACAAAGCGCACAAGCCGCTCACTCACTTAGCTGTAGTCAAAACGAGGAGCAGACTTGTTTTGAGAGAAAGCAGACGTAACTAGAGAGGGTACAATTTCTGGGGAAATTGTAGGGTGTGCTTTCTTGCTTCAGATGCAGGTGGGTCCGTTTTCCCCTTCTAGTGATATTTTCAAGCATTTAGCCTACTCATATTGCATGATTCATTAAGAACAGCCTTTGAAACAAGCTACTGTAACAACGTTGTCACTGGCAGTATATCAGATAGAATTGCGATTCAAATAGTACCGTCTGCTAACTGAAAATAAGCCACACAAAACAAGTTCAATATTAATTTAGGGGGTAAATTCAAAAGCAGTTTGCTAGAGGCAAGCTAGCTGCCGTTCCTATCCACACTCCAATGATTGTTTGAAAGCGCAGGAAATTAGAATGTTTCTTTTGTAAGGGATAATTAAGCAATAAGCCCCAAGAGGCCGTGGTTTGCGCTGATTTTTGAACAGGTAACGAAAGTTGTTGGGCACGACGCAAAGCGGAGTTTTCGCCAGTTTTGTTTCGCCATGTAGGGGCTTATTTCCCAGATAATGACCGGCGTTCTATACATTATCCCGCTTATTGCACGGCTACTTAACACAGTGTGTCTTTTTACAATGTATTTGTTACCATTCATATTGATGATCAGCAGAGAAATAGTTCGCCAAAGACGTTGAACTTCATAGACTTTGAGCATTATTTTGGCTTCAAATCAGCTGACGTCGCTAAGCAACAGAGTACGCTGTCGTCAATGGAGGCTGACAGGCTCTCACGAAGCAAACAAATCAACGTTTTTACAGCAATCTATATTAAAATCTCACCACCTGGCTGTTTTCACAATAGTCATATTGTCATAAAATTTCCCTCTCAGTTTTTTTGTGTAAAATTAAACTATGAAATTAGCTACAAAAAATACAACTATGATGCTTTCTAGCATGGCGGCCGCCTAAAAGACGAGGCGGTCTCACGGGCGACCTGCACTCGCTCAAATTTCAAAGACTGTCACAACCTAAAACAAAAATGCGAGATTACAGTTCCACTCAAAATCGCTTTCTCTACAAACTCAAATGTTTGGGATTTTTTGGGGGTGGTATTTTTTCACTAATCCAAGCTCCAATTTGCGAGCTAGAAAGTCTCTATCACGTTGTATCCATGCGTCGTTGCTAACGTGTGTTGACGTGGTGACGTAGCTAGCACAGGTTACCCTTCGTCGACAAAAGGCACTTTGTCCCCACAAAAATGTTGTAACCTCCTAAACTGTGCAACGTAACGTAAATCCAAATAGAAGCAACGCAATCGAGACCAACTATTGGACTATGTAGTCCAAATATTGACTGAGCCTTAGGGGCGCAAAAATGAACAATAATAAATAATAATAATAATATATATGTGAGATAACAATGGTTTTTGCTTGCCGAAGGCAAGCACACCCCAATGAGAAAAAATTGGTTGAGTCAAGAAGTGGAAGTGCAACAAACCACACACACATAGGATTAAGAAAAGTAATGTGACACATTACTTATATGCAAGTCTTAAATTACTTATAAGGAATTACAAAGAAGAATGTTTTGATTTATAACAAGGATATAAAAAATGGACCACGGTTGTAAATGCTGTGTTCCAGGCTGTACAGGGAAGGCTAACACTCACAGTCTTCCCAAGGAGCCAAACATTCAACAGGCATGGTTGCTGTTGTCTATGAGAAGATCCCGGCGAAGTTCGACACTCAATCATTCATTTGCCCTGAACATTTCACCCAAGACAGTTTTGACAACCTTGGACAATTGCAAGCAGGATTTGCTAGGAAGCTGAACCTGGAAAGAGGTGCTGTTCCGACCGTATGCTCATTGCAACCGCAAGCTATAAGAACAGTATGATGTTGTGCTAACAGTTATTAGCAATGCTAACGTTTCCTGTATATAGCATACCAGGTAGAATGCTAAATGCGTTTCTACACACATCAAATGACTCTAGCTAGACTAGCTGTAGTTGGCATTAGAAGGGAAGCTTCCGAAAAATAGCCAGAAAACAAACAGCAGTCTGGCTTATTGCTAACGCCTGTCTAGATAATCTATTTGAAAGAACTGGAGAAAGGCAGGTTCTAGATACAGGATACGTTAGCATTGCTAGTAACTGTTGCTAGTAACACCTAGACTGTAAGCATGTTAACAAGTTTAGCTTGCTAGTTAACGCAAGACCATAGGTAGAATGTGTGATAATTTAGCCTAGTTTATTGGCAATGGGGCTAACGTTGATTCATGTTCCTGACTGTGTTTCATTCAAATAAATAACCTGTGTAATGAAAATCTCCAATTCACGATGCATGTTTGTCCAGATCTTTGTCATGTTATTTTACAGCAAGATTTCTAGAGCTAGCCTAGCTAGCTAACTGAAGCAGAGTAGAATCACTATATGGTTTTGGTTGCTAAGCTGTAGCCTAACGTTCTACCCACCTAAGTCAATCCAGTTTGCTTCAACAACAGAAGTGGAAACAAGTAATGTTATCATTTCAAATGATATATAGTCAATCTGTTGAAAACAGTGTTGTGTAGACACAATAGATTTATTTGCGCGTTTTTATTTCAAGTCTCCAACTTCGGTGTTTCAGGGAGTGCTGCTGTTGGCTGTGTTGCGTTTTTGCTCCCAGCTTCACTCGTTGATAACTAACCAATCAGCGCGCAGCTTATCTAAATATTAATGAGCGTACCATAAAAGGAGAAAAGCTAATGTTTTTTCCAGGGAACATTTCAGAGGATCTGTCAGAGGGCATAGAACAGCACCCGGGCCATTTTCAACCCAACCAATGTTACATACCCTATTCGGAGACCTTAAGGAACAGTGTGAAATACCCCCCAAAAAGGGTCAATTGCCCCTTTAATGTAAAGGTGTTCTTTTCCCAGACAAGCTGTCAATAAAAATCCACCCGTTTAATTTGTGTTATATTGAGAATTTTGTTTAAAGTAGGCGAATCTAATCACAATATCTGATTGTCCATGTGCAACTGATATACTTTTCCAGACTTCCCACCTCAGCAAACCAGACAGCAGAGGTCTCACACACAGGTAAACACAATAGGACACATTTCAAAAGCATTGAAGTGTATGACTGCAGTTCCAAGACCAATATGTTCCCTGGATAATATATATTTGTAAAATTACATATATTACTCAGCTGGAGGAGTGGTGTTAGCCTGCTGGTTGGTTGGAAGACAAGGAGGCCGAATGAAGAGGCAGCGCTCAGGAGGAAACTTAGAAAGTAAATTCTAATCAGATTTTAAACAACTTGTTGGTTGCCGAACATGAGAAAGACAGCCTGCTTCTTCAACGACTAATTAGTCCTCTCAAGGGAAAATGATTCAAAAATGAACACCCATCTTTGCTGTATTGAAAGGGTCCCGTGTAAGCTATGGGACGTATATTGCATTTGTCTATTTGTAGGACCGTGTTTCTCAAGTGGTGGGTCCCGACCCAAAAGTGGATCGCAAGCTGGTGTAGGTCATGTTGATTCATAAAAGCATTTTAATACATATGTTTTATGTTATTTAAAAGCAAGCTCAGAAACGTATGAATGTAAAAGGCATCTTTGTAAACCACTCTGATCTGTTGTAATGTGTAGGCCTGTAACTATGTAAACCGAACATTTAACTTACTTGACTGTAAAGAATGACTTTGTATTCTAGCTTACCAACAGCGCAAAGACAACAAAGCTGACTAGATGTAAAAAATAAATAAATGTATATACATATCTGGCTACTACAGTAGCTGGACGAATTGTCAAGTAACCCCCAAAGCGTTCTGGAATGGAAGACGAAAGGTAGAAAATTAGCTGTTGGATTAACTAATTTGTCGTTATACCTGCCACTCGTATTGTACAGTAACGTAGGCTACCTCCCCAGGCTGAAGCGATCTGGAACGGAAGACTACAAGGTCGCAAATGAGCTCTAGCTCTAACTTATGGTCTAACACTTTTGGTAACAGATAGTAGCAGAGATGTGCTGGGGAAACAGCTAGAGCCAACTCCTCTGTGAAAATAGGAGACCGTTTAGCGTTACTGTACACTGTTTACAAAAGTAGAGCTAGACTAGCTAGCCTAGCTATAATCATCAGATTACACGTTTCACAAGTGTTTCATATCACACTTTTCTTTTGCTAGTCAAATGGTTTACTAATGAAATAATAAATCGTTTACTAATTAAATAATAAATCCAAAAACGAAAATGTATTTGTGAGGAATGTTTAATTAAAGATTGAAAACAGATGTAGAGTTATGTTGTATGTATGTGCCCTGTGTCGCCCGGGCAACAGAAGCTATGTCAAGACTCATGAAGCTAACACCTCAGTGGCAGACTATTGTTTCCGAAAATAGATGTACTAGCTTAAAACAATGCGTACATCATATTGTACACTACATTTAATAATTTTGAGTAAATAGTTATCACCCTGGTCTCTTTGCTTGTGGCGTTTCTAGTTAGCCTATCATCTCCCAGAAGTTAACGAGCTGCTAAACTGATGTTCTGCTACAGGTAGTCAAGCATGTTTTCGTGACGTTAGCAACGTCAGTGACTGTGGCTAGCAAGTTAACCACCGTTGGCTTCACTTTTCGCCACAAAAACGTAATTTCTACTTAAACCGTGCAACAGAACGTAAATCCCAATACAAGCATCTCAATCGCTACCAAGACGAAACGTTTGACACCTAGGTTGTCTATGTAGTCCAAATATTAACAAAGTTTTAGGGAGGTAAAAGAATAATAATATTAATATATATGTGAGATAACAATGGTTTGTGCTCGCCAAAGGCAAGCACACCCCAATGACACATTGTCTATGGGCTCGAAAGGTGGTCCAATAAGAGCGTCTAACACCAGAGATAAATCCCATGTAGGGGTTGACGCTTTTGGAGGTGGCCTGAGCCTACACACCCCAGCCAGAAAAAGCTTGACCAGCGGGTGGTTGAACAATGTTGTCTTGGCAAACCCTTAGTGACATGCCGAAATGGCAGCCGCGTAAACACGGACCGTGCTCAAGGCTAAGCCCTCGTCAAACAACGATTGTAAGAAACACAAGAACATTTCGACCGGACATGAGACCAGGTCAAGGTTCTGTTTTCCACACCATTGTGCAAAGGCTCGCCAGCCCGACGCGTACCCTCTTGCAGTAGATTGTGCGCGCGCACCTTGAATGGTCTGAATGACAGCATCAGACAGACCCCTGCGCTCTAAGAGCTCCCAGTAGCCAAGCCATAAGTGGGCCTCCGATCACTGGAGGGCTCTTCACCAGGCCTCCGGCCTGAGAGAGCGCATCCGTCTGCTGAGGTATGGGCCAAGGTCCGCCTACCAGCATCCCCATCATCTCCGGGAACCACGGGGCGATCGGGGGCTATCAGAATGACCGACAGCCCGTCCGACCACACCCGAGCCAGCAAGGGAAGGATGGAGACCAGAGGTGGAAATGCGTACAGTAGACCTCATGGCCAGGAACGGTGCGTGAACGCATTGACTCCCAGCGGACGTCTGTCCTGTGCGCGCAGAGAGAACCATAGATGACACTGTGTGTTGGCTCGTGACGCCAACAGATCCACCTGTGCTCGGCCAAAGCGCGCCCAAGGAAACGATGGACGGTTTCAACCTCCACTCGTCCTCTCTCGGGCCGCCCCTTGACATCAGGTCCGCTCCCTCATTGAGCAGACCTGGAATGTGCTGAGCTTTGAGGGAGCATAGGTGCGTGAAACCCCAAGTCCACACTTCCTCCGCTAAGCAATGAAGTGATGGAGAGCGCACCCCACCCTGTCTGTTGATGTAAGCCACCGTCGCCCTGTTGTCGGATCTGACGAGACCGTCTTGATCCTTCAACACAGGCGCGAAATGGCACAGAGTCAGTTGAACCGCTTCGAGCTCCAGGAGGTTGATGTGACGTGTCTCTGACGGTTCCCATCTCCCTCCTATCGAGCCCGCCTTACATACTCCACCCCACCCGGTCAAGGACGCGTCTGTAAAGACCGGGTAGAGAGATGTCACTCTGCCCATGTCGACTCCGCGCGTCAAGACACGCGGGTCTCTCCAATGGTTCAGATCGGCTTTGACTGATCTCGGTCCAAATGGATACCTAGGTAGGTAAACTGTTGAGCGGGCCATGGAGCGCTCTTCTCCCAGTTGACAGCGAAACCCAACTGGCTGAGCTGACTCACCAGTGAGGTCGCGTCCTGGATAGCTCTGTCCAAAGACTGAGCCAGAACTAACAGGTCATTGAGGAATGCCAGAATGCATATACCCCTCCGCCGTAACGGTTCTAGAGCTGCTTCCACGCACTTGGGGAAAGTTCGAGGAGCCAGCGCGTACCCAAACGGCAGGCGCGTACTCGTACTTTTTCCCCCTTGAAGGCAAAACGTCGAAATCTCCTGTGCTTCAGTTTGATAGGCACATGGAAATACGCGTCCCTCAGATCTATGCTGATCCCAAAGTTGTTCCGCTGTACACAAGTCAGCAAACGTTTTATCGTCAGCATGTGAAAGGGCCGTTTGGCCACACTCTTGTTGAGCACCCTCAGGTCTAGAATCGGTCTCATCCCCCCGTTTTTCTTGTGAACCAAAAAATAAGGGGAGTAGAGACCCGAGTTCTCCTGATCTCTGGGGACAGGGATCACCGTCCCTTTGGTCAGCAAACTCACTATCTCTTTCCGGAAAGCGAGTGCTTTCAGCGGGCAGGACAAGCGTGTCTCCCTCACTCCTCTGAAGGGAGGGGGAGTCTGCATGAACTGGATGGCATAACCCTCTCTCAGTATCCTGTCTAGCCAGCTTGGCAGTGAGCATGACTTTTGCCACTCTGCATAACGCAGAGAGAGCGGCCGTGCATTCAGCTGCGGAGCCGCAGACAGGAAACGGCCGTACTCTCGTCTGACCCCATTTATCGGCGACACAGCCCAAGGTGGGGTCAACTCGAAAGGGCTGGAGCAGCGTCTCAAGGCCAAAAGAGGTCTGAGTGCTGTCCTCATTATGAGCCTTGAGAGGACTCACAGCACGACCAGAGATCTGTGCGTACTGTTGCAGCGGTGGCTCATGTAACGTGATAACACACGCTCTGTTATGGTGAATGGGGATGGCTAGCAGTTTGGCCACGCGCTTGCTAGCTGGGCCAGACTCCGCTATGTACGTGCTTGATGGTTCGGCATCGTTAGTTGTGGAAAACCCGTGAACCGAAACCAACTCATTACTCCGCTCGACAACAGTACGAGTGCTCAGCTCAGTAACTGTCGAGATTGTAAGAGGTACTGGATGGAACATTTGTCTTTCTAGGAAAGAGTAAAGCGGAGGTCCAAGCCTCTTTATTTCATCCCTACACACAGGGTTGGGAACCGAAGCCTCGGTCCCCGCCGCCAGTCATGCCCTCCTCTTCTTCCCACCTCCGCCACCACGCCAGCTGGGTTTAGGTGGACGGCTGTAACCCGCTCTCTCGGGGGGAACAGCCAAAGGTGGAACAGGCCGCGAGAGGAGCATCCTGCGTCGCAGTGGCCGCTCGTGCCACCGGACGGCGAGCTTGTTTCCTCCTGCTTTGTGTGGCACCTGCAGGAACAGAGAAGAGAGCAGCGTTAGCCTTCTTTTGGCATATGCCCCAGCAGGTGCTTCCTCTCCTCGTCCAGGCGCGAGAAGCGTTCGGATGCAGCAGCCACAGCCGGTCCGAACAGGCCCTCGCCTGTCACTGGAGCATTCAGCAGGGCGGACTTGTCCGCCTCTCTCATGGCCGTCAGGGACAGCCACAGGTGGCGATGAATGACAAGGCTGTTGCCCATTGCTCTGCCAGCGCAAATAGCCGCCCCCTGATTCAAGTGGAGCGCCGCAGACGCCATCCTGGCCACCCACGACGTCTCCTCCGGCGACAGGCCCTCAGATTTCTTCATTGAAAGTTTGGAGACCGCCGCCGTCAAAAGGGCGGCGTTGCGGCAGGCCGCCGCTGCCTGCGCACCCCAGACATAAGCCTTGTCTGCCAGAGAGGCAGTAAGCTTGTCATGGGAGGACGGCAGGGTTGACTTCTTAGCCGTCATCCATGCGCTGGCCAGGTACGCCGCGAGGGACGGTTCTAAGGGCGGGGGGCCGGCCCTTACCGCCTCTCCCAGCCCGGTCACCCTCGTAAAAAGGAAGCAGCGCTTTGACTAGCGCGTTAGCCATCAAAGGCGCTTCCCAGGAGCCCTGCACGTACTCAGCCAGCTTTGGCATGGTGGGGCACAAGGGTTTTCGAGGTCTTCATGCGTTTCGCATGGGGGCCAACCTCCATATGGGTCCTCTTCCTCCATAGGAGGAGAGACCGGCAGGGGAACGCCCATGATCTCCACTGCTTTCTTAATGACAATAAAGGCTATAGAGTGAAGAGATTAAAAAACATAATCTTTAGATGTTTAAGAACAGAGGGTTAGACGAGTCAGCTCAGGATCCCATCACCAGCCAGCTCAGTCTACCATCTCAAGTCAGCTCACTGTAACGGATTAAGAACCGTGAAACTTTTACAGGGTTTTTAGGGATCACTTGCACCCTAGGTCAGCCAGTGTCGATTTTAAGAGGAAGATCTAAAACTACATAAACACTTTCAACACGCTACATTTTATGGTATTCGTTGTATAAAAACGTCTCAATAATGTTCTCATATTTCTTTGTGTTTTTGGGCTATCCTGAGCACAGCCAGATAAGTCTCCAGGTCAGTGAGTGCCCAAGAGTTTTAATCACCGCCACTGATTTAAATAAATGAACAAAATAAGGTACATTTAAAAAGCAAGTATTTAATTAAAGCTCACCGAGCTACCATTGTGGTGCCGAGACTTGTAGGCTTACTAGGCTAACTACTTGACGCATGGTCACCTAGGTTGTTTTTACTATCAGCTGATCCTGTTACGAACCATTCGATTAGCTAAAAAGATGATACACGAGTTCTGGTTGGTTGGAGACTTAGGTAGTTAAGACAATTGCCTGATAAAGTTGTTAACTTTGAATTAACCTACAGAAAAATGTGCAAGAATTGGCTATGCCAACAAACAAAAATGTTTTAAGAAAAAAACAATGTTGATAATATCAAAAATCCAGCTCCTCCATCGACGGTGACAGGTCATTTAAGAAACTAAAGCAGATACGCGGGCTCGGCCCACCACCTAGTAGGCATGTGAACCAGTTAAGCTTGCTAACAGAAGAGCATAGGTAGAATGTGTGATGATTTAGCCTAGTTTATTGGCAATGGGGATAACGTTATTTCATGTTCCTGACTGTGTTTCATTCAAATAAATAACCTGAGTTGAATCCCAATAGTTTGTTTGCTAAGGAGCTGTAGAGCTAAGTTAGCCACCTAAGGCGATCCTGTTTGCTTCCACAACAGAAGTGAAAACAACTTACGTAATCATTTCAAATAAAACCGGTGATATCAACTTTACTTGTAGGTCTAGGTGCTACACAGTAGCTAAAGTAAAAGTTACTTCTTAGTAACTTAACTGTAGATAGAAATGAGATCAACAGTTACTATGCATTTACCGGTAGTCTAGGTACCAGCGGTAGCTGACGCATAAATAACCTTCATGTTTAGACTGCAGCACAGTAGCCTAACTGTGCTTTAGGTGTGGGGTGGGTTAATTTATAGTTTTAGCCATAAACTCGGCTATGTAAGGGATGATGCCCGATGAGGTGTCCAATATCACCTGATAATGAACAATGCGAAGGTGTCCAATATCAGGTGATATTGGACACATCGAAGGGCATTATCCCGCTTATACCATGTATCACTTGTACCGCTTATACCATGGTCACTCATAGAACCAACACTGGCTTTCCCTTGTCTGAGCTATTAGCACGAATGGTATAACATCTTGATCTTTGTTCGTGAACATTTTGATATTGATTTTGGGAGTGACATGGCTGGTTAGCACTACAAATATTATTGTGAAACATACTGTAAAATTATATTTATTGTTTGTCAACCGTACACAATGTTATTGCCTCTGAATCTTGCTAGCATGGACTCTGCTGGGCGTCGGACAGTTCACGCCTCCGCATCGTCCCTTTATCAGGTGATATTGGACACCTCGTCGGGCATTATCTGTTACATAATGGCCACCACTGCAGCCAATCAGAATCAAGTATTCACCCAGACCATGGTATACACAAGTTTATGCGCCAAAACCAGGGGGGCGCCATAACTCTACACGTATGCAATTCATTTCTACAGGAAGTGATTTGCACAGCGTCTGCCGGTGTAAACACAGCGATTTGTCTATGCTAGCTTGGGATCACGGTTCTACTACTTTGACATACTTGTCGTTTGACATTTACTACTGGATAAGTTGCCAACGTTGTCACATGTACTTGTGGATAATGTTGTCGCCATACTTTTAAGTACATTTTACAGTAGATTTATAGTTATAAAGCTTTTGCCAGTCCATCATTTTGGAGCTTTTAACATGGAGCAAAGGCAATGCCAGAAGATGACTTTAGTCGGTGATTCATTAGAACATTTGTTGTCGAGCTCTTCAATCTCTCAGCTGTAGCATAATGTTCTTTATTTATTGCCAGGACACGGTCCAAGTAGCCTAAGCATACGTAACATTGAAAGCTAATTCGTTTGGAATTTCTAGGCTATACTTGATGTTACATGTTGATGTTCAGCCTATTCAATTTAACAACTTAAGAAAGACAAGACAGGCAGTACACTGTTATTATGTGGCTTATTATGTGGCTTGTCACTGCCTGAAGTGCCTACGTAGTGCCTATCTATTCTTCCTATGAACCTTTCGCTTCCTATGACTGCTTTAAACAAGTACCGGTTGGCTACACACCTCATGCCGAGCTTATACAGATGTGTGTATTGGCACTTTGAAAGGTTTGAATTATTATATCCACATATCAATGTATAATTATTAAATCCACTGCAACAATAGGACAAAGGAACACCAACAAAATGTGAATAGCCTACAAACAATAAGCATACTACTGTTGTATAATGTAACAGGCTAGAGGCTATTCTAGAGGCGATTCTAGGTTTTAGAACTGGTCGTAGCACTTTCTATCCAAGCACTCGTTCAGGTGCTTTCTCGAGTGTTTGCAACCGACTACCGCACACGTCGTTCCCAAACCACTTTTCTTCATGTTGTAAATTTGATATCCTCTTTGTCACTGCGATATCAGTGCTTTGTCGGCACAACAGAGTTAGCTAGCAAAACAAACCTAGCCCGCTAAAACGGAAGTGGATTGCATATAGGGGAGCAGTTCAGGAAGTAGAGTGGAAACGGCTCAAAAACTTGTCAGAGAAGTCAGAGAATGTCTAGTAAAGGGAGAACTCCCACTCTCTGGAAACTTCGGCTTCTGAACTGGTTGCAGTTCCACTCAAGTTCCATATGAGGGCTCTAACGGTCGAGTGCAGAATGAATGGCGGTCTATGGAGCTAAATCCATCAAAATCCACTTTTCTAAGGATATAATTTTGTGTCTAGTAATTTTTAATTCTGAATTCTAAGGGGGAGGCAAAAAAAATACCCACCGCTGGGTGTTAGATTTTTTTAAAGTCGCTTTTCCGTTCTAAAAAGCCTTTGAAAATGTAATTGACATCAAACACATTGTACGACCAGAGCTACTGCTTGACGGCAAGCTCTGGTTACTTCCACTTTTCTCTCGAGGCATCGACAACACAGTTGACAGGTTAGGCTCTCCCTGTCAATACACATGCTAGAAAGAGTTTTGGCTTGCTAATGTTGTTGCTAATGTTGCTAATGCTCTGACATTCTGGTTCTGCTTCGAATGCCATCAAGCGGGATCGCTGGCATTCGTTAGCAGAATGTTAGTGTAGTATCCTGGAGTAACCACTAGGGGTTGTTTTGGGTATCACTGAGGTTGTGTTCTGGCTAAACAAGTTAGTTGAAGAAGACGTGCCATGCGAAGGTTTGCAGAGTTCTGTCTGCTACTGTAATGTTGAAACAGTAAAGTCAATTCAACTCACTTCATGTAGTGGTCTGATTAATCTGAAGATACTACATTTTTGGCGACGAGGATAAGGCAGAAACCCTGAGAACACCAGTGAATCCAAAGGGTTGAAAGGAGGACAGGAATCATGGCTACAGGGGCTATAGGCTCGCTAGTAGCATTTGATGCAAAAGCTCAAACGTGGGAAGAGTATTCAGAAATACTTGAGCAATTTTTCGTGGCTAATGAAATTGTGGATGAGGGTAAGCAAAGAGCCTTTCTGATAAGTGTTGTGGGACCACAAACTTACAGTGTGATGCGAAATATTCTTAGCCCTACGAAACCAACTGAAAAGACTTATGAACAACTCGTTGAAATGCTCAAAAATCATTTCAATCCTAAACCCAGTGAGATTGTGCAGAGATTTTAATTTGATTCCAGAACAAAGAAGCCGACAGAGACTGTGACAGAGTATGTAGCAGAGTTACGTCGTTTAGCACAAGACTGTAATTACGGAGCAACTTTGGACCAAATGCTGAGGGATCGACTTGTTTGTGGCATAGATGATGATCGGATGCAGAGACGGTTGCTTTCGGAAGCAAATCTGACATTTGAGACTGCTTTTAAAATTGCAGTAGCCACTGAAGACGCCAGCAGAAATGTGCTTGATTTGCAAAACAGAGCTAGCGTACAGGCAAGTAGCAACGTCATGTTTGTAACGCGAAAACCTGGTCAAGAAAGAAAGGGGACACTGGTGAACAAACAGAATACAGAGAATGCTATAGATGCAGGGGGAAGAATCACATAGCTAATGACTGTAGATTTAAGACGGATAAATGTTATGAGTGCGGGAAGATAGGCCATATCTCTAGGGCCTGTCGCAACAAACAGAGGGGACGCGCGATACCTGAAAAAAGTAGAAAAGGAGTGCGCCCGCACCGAGCGTTCCATGTCAGTGAAACTGTTGAGAGTGATGAATCTGAAGAAACATTCACTTTGGCGTGTGTAAAAACTGATGCCTGGAAGAAAGTGAAACCCCTCACTGTTGAGTTACATGTTAATGGTAGACTTGTAAACTTTGAAATTGATACGGGATCTAATGTCAGCCTTATGAATGAGGGCATGTACAAGGGCATCTGGAAAGGCTCAGAAGCTCCCAAACTGAGACTCACAAAAATCAAGTTGAGAACTTATACAGGAGAGCCATTAGAGATAGTGGGTGTGGCGGATGTTTATGTCTAATACCAGCAGCAGGAAAGGACAATGCCACTTGTCATAGTGAGAGGAACAGGACCGTGCTTACTAGGCAGAGCTTGGCTTGACGAGATTCAACTACAATGGCAGGAGATAAAACTGGTACAGTCGGAGATGATGACATTGCAACAGGTGGTCGCCCAGCATGAGGAGGTGTTCAAGGAGGAGCTGGGGACGTTAAGAGGCACTACTGCTACTCTTCATGTGCCATCTGATGCCACACCAAGGTTTTTCAGACCTAGGTCTGTGCCATATGCCCTGAAAGCAAAAGTGGAGGGGGAAATTGATCAACTGCTGCGGGACAAAATCATCTCACCTGTCAAGTATTCCGAGTGGGCAGCTCCTGTTGTTCCTATCTTGAAACCGGATGGCAGTATAAGATTATTCGGTGACTACAAACTCACGGTCAACACAGTGTCGACATTGGAGCAGTATCCAATACCAAGAGTGGAAGATCTTTTAGCTCTGTTGGATGGAGGAAAGCAGTTTACAAAACTGGACATGAGTCACGCATACCAACAAATCATCATAGATGAGAGCTCCAAGAAATACTTGACAGTGAATACACTAAAAGAGTTATTCACATATAATCGTCTGCCGTTTGGAGTTGCTTCAGCTCCTGCAATCTTCCAGAGAACAATGGAGGGATTATTGCAAGGTATTCCTGGAGTAGTTGTTTATCTGGATGATATATTGGTGACTGGCGTAGACCAAGAAAGTCACTTGAAGGCAGTGGATGAAGTATTGTCTAGACTGAAAGAAGCTGGATTGAGACTGAAACGCCTGTTCCTGGCAGATGAAGTGGAATATTTAGGCCACAGAGTGGACGCACAGGGTCTCCATCCTCTAGAAACAAAAGTGAAAGCCATTGAAGAAGCACCAGCACCAAGGAATGTCACTGAGCTTAAAGCATACCTGGGGTTGCTAAACTATTATAATAAGTTCCTTCCAAACCTGGCAACACTGCTAGCCCCTCTACATCTGCTGCTGAGAAAAGATCTTCAGTGGGTGTGGAAAAAGCCCAAACAAGAAGCTTTTGAGGAATCGAAAGCTCTACTAAAGTCAGCAGAGGTGCTAGTGCATTACTCATCAGATTCGGAACTGACTCGCCCTACGGGGTTGGTGCAGTGCTCTCGCAGCGCAGAAAAGGAGAGAGTGTAGAGAAACCCCTTGGGTTCATGTCAAGGACGCTAACAACTTCAGAAAAGTGTTATTCACAGTTGGACAAGGAAGGCTAGGTTGTGATTTTTGGCATCCGTAGATTTCACAAGTACTTGTATGGTCGTGCATTCACAATTTGCACCGATCATAAGCCCTTGATCAGTTTGTTCAATGAAGCGAAGGCAGTTCCTCAAATGGGATCACCCAGAGTGCAACGATGGGCTGTGATGTTGCAAGCATATCAGTACAACATTGTGTACAAGCCAGGAAGGTACCATCAAAATGCTGATGCGCTCAGTAGACTCCCAGTGCCAGGAGAGGGAGAACCTGATGACACTGAAGAGCATGTGCTGATGATGGATTTAATGGATGACTCGCCTGTAAGTGCAAAATAAATTAAGAAGTGGACTTTGCATGATATAACGCTCTCTGGGGTACATGAGTACATCTTAAAGGGTTGGCCTGAGAAAGTGGAACCACTACTGTTACCGTACTATCACAGGAGAGATGCTTTGAGTGTCAAAGATGGTTGTGTGACATGGGGAGCGAGAATCATCATACCATCACAAGGTCGAGCGGCTGTGTTGGAACAGTTACATCAGACCCACTCTGGCATGTCCCGTATGAAGGGATTGGCCCGATCGTATATGTGGTGGCCTGGTATGGATCAGGAGGTAGAGAGAGTGGTTCAGAATTGTGAGGTGTGTCAAAGTTTCAGAAAGGCACCTGCTTAAGCTCCTTTGCACCCATGGGAGTGGCCGGCTACGCCCTGGGAAAGACTTCATGTGGACTACGCAGGGCCCTTCTTAGGAAAGATGTTCCTCGTTCTGGTAGACTCTCATTCAAAGTGGATGGACGTTTATCCTGTCACAAATGCCACTTCTCAAATTACAATTGAGAAACTGAGAATGTGTTTCAGTATACATGGATTACCTAAAATGTTGGTGTCTGACAATGGAACATGCTTTACCAGTGAAGAGTTTGAAACTTTCATGAAGAGAAATGGCATTCTGCATGTCATGTCGGCTCCTTATCATCCTTCGTCGAACGGCCTGGCTGACCGTGCTGTTCAAACTTTCAAGGAGGGGATGAAAAAGATGAAGGGTGACACCGTGGAGACAAGAGTAGCTAGATTCTTGTTTACTTATAGAATCACTCATGCAACAACTGGGTTGTCACCTGCTCAAATGTTAATGTCAAGGAAGTTGAGGTCCACATTTGACTTACTCATTCCTGAGGTGAAGACTAGAGTTCTAAAAAAGCAACAGAAACAAAAAGAAGACCATGACAAAAGTTGCAAACTCAGAAGTTTTGAAGATGGAGATTCAGTGTACGTGAGGAACTATGGGAGTGGACCCAAATGGGTTCCTGCCGTGGTGGAATGTTGTACAGGACCTCTTTCATACAAGACGACTCTAGGGCATGGACAAACTGTGAAGAGACATGTGGACCAAATAAGACATCGCAGTACGGGCCAGACGCTTGAGACTGTACTTCCCACAAAGAATGACCAGGATGGTGACACTTCTGCGTTGTCTAGTGCAGATGTTGTCAATGCACCTACAGAGGAGAGGTCTGCCCTTGAGAATAGACAGTCGCTGGACTTGACGGTTGGTGAAACGGACACTTAACAACCTACAAATCTGAGCCGGTCTGCAAGAGAGAGTTGTTCTCCGGCTCATTTGAAGGACTATGTTTCATAAACCGAGTCTGACACAGATGCATTGGCTGCTCTTCACTTAGATCTTTAGAATGTGTTGTTGAGTTAAAGTGTTATATGCTGTCTGTAATGTTATTGGTATTTCATTTGTGAAAGGGTGATGTAATAATACTGATATTAATTTAAGCAATAAGCCCCAAGAGGCCGTGGTTTACGCTGATTTTAGAACAGGTAAGGGGAGTTGTTAAGCACGATGCGAAGCGGAGTGCCGAAAACCCCCTTACCTGTTCTAAAATCAGCGTAAACCACGGACTCGCGGGGCTTATTGCTTTTCTAAAACTGTCACTACAAATATTTGATATGGTTTCATCAATAAAAATAGTTAGAAAAAAATAGTTTAATAATAAACCGTCATTCTTCTGCTACTACAAAGTATAGTTCCTACATAAATCGTTGCCACGCAACAGCCAGATGGACATCTTTGCCGTCTTTTTCAATTTAAAATATTCGATGCGCAGTGATATGGAATGTTAAAGAATGTTATGAGGACAACCTGTGAGGTTATGCTGGATTTTACAACGGCATGGAACGAGATATAGCCAATCACAATCAAGGATGGGAACAACCAGTTTTAGACAGAAAAAGTAAGACACCCAAGTAATATTTTTTTTTTATAATACTAGAAAAAGACGGCAACACAAATTGTTTAGCTTAAGTGGGAGGGGATGTAGTATCCTGGAGTAACCACTAGGGGTTGTTTTGGGTATCACTGAGGTTGTGTTCTGGCCGAGAAATTTTGCCGTTAAGCTCCATAGACTCCCATTCATTTTGCACTCGACCGTGACCACTTCCGGTGGAACTGCAACTAAATTCGGTACAATGGGGCTTAATAGGGAGTGGGCAGGCTCTCCTTAAACAGGCTCTGGTATAAGTTGCTGTAAAGAATGTTTTCTTCCTTACATTGATTGCTACGGTCTTGCTACAAACTTTGATGGAATCCTTAAGAGATAAGGAAAAAACCTTGAAATGCTCAACATTTTATAGCCAATTCTCTGACCTGAATACTCATTATCATATTGGGAACAATGAATGAATGAATAGATAAATGAATTAATAAATAAAGTAATAAATAAATGAATGAATAAATCAATCAATAAATGAATGAATAAAAAAAATACATACATACATTTAAAATATATGTAAATATTGATTGACAATTGTGCATTAATTATTATAACCTTTATTTAACCAGGAGAGACCCATTGAGATTAAGAATCTATTTTTCAAGGGAGACCTGGCCAAGATAGCCAGCAGCATACATACAAATATAGTTACAAAAATACAAAAGGAGACAAAATATAGGAGTTAGTGTCGTAGCCAGGTGAATTAAAAACATTACATTTTGAGGAATCTGTCTCTAGCTCTTACATTTTTTATTTAAAAGCATTAAGCGAGATTAATTCCTTTCGTTTCAAGACATTTTGCAACATATTCCATGCAGAGGGTGCGGAGTACAGAAAAGCCCTCTTTCCAATTTCCGTACGGGCATGAGGTATAGATACAGATAGCATGACACAGTCCTGCGAACGCAGAGAGTATTTTCTGTTACTCTTCTGTTTTTTAAGGACACACAAATAGTATGGGAGCAGACCAAGAATGGCCTTATATATAAAGGCATACCAATGACAGAGCCTACGGGTGGTCAGAGCTTTGCAGTTTGTAATGAACCTCAAGGAAGCATGGTATGCTGTGTCAACCTTATGAAGACACTGAGCAGAGGAGTGCATATACAACAGATCTCCAGATTAATACATACATCTGTTTGTTTCTGTGTAAATGCATGGATGTGGACATTTATTCATTCATTCAGTTGTAAATATGGCAGGTTTGGTCCTCCATAAAATACGTCCACTGCAAACATTTATCATACTCTCATGTATATGTTAGTGCATGTAAACCACCAGATAATATTTTAAAAGAATAACTCCTGCGTTCAAATAATGCATTATGATAGTTTGTATGATTCGAAATGGTAATTTTTTTTATCACAGTAACATTTAAATATCACGGCAAACATTTACACTGCTCTGAACTGTAATTGTAAATGTAACGTGAAAATAACAAAACCAGTCAGTAGGCTATGACTTGTGAACAAAAATCATTCACGTCTTACTATATACTAAACACAGCGGTCATGCGAAAGGGAATGAGGTATCTGTTTCCTCTACTAAACCTATGCAGGTCACGTGAAAAATGATCCCAAGACTCGTACCCGAAGACCCAGTCGGGAAA
The DNA here is from genome assembly GCF_054491055.1 of Hypomesus nipponensis. Taxonomy (NCBI): domain Eukaryota; kingdom Metazoa; phylum Chordata; class Actinopteri; order Osmeriformes; family Osmeridae; genus Hypomesus; species Hypomesus nipponensis. Next base: position 2,219,061 of record NC_140384.1, on the reverse strand, counting down.
TGAACAAATTATTTCTGTTTCCTCGACTGAGCCTATGCAACAGTCCCAATGCGTGGCCACGAGAAAATGAACGAATCACTCTTTGAGAGGACTCCAGAATAATTTAGATGGGTGTTGAGGCTTCTTCTCACAGTTGAACCCTTTCAGCCCTACCGGCGGGGAGCCAAGTGGGAGCTCCTTATGGCGTCAGGTGTGTCATCACCTGTTTTCATCACCTTGTGTCTCCACAGGGACAAAAGCATTCCACTGGTGGGCCGTTCCACCGAGGCTGACCGTAGCTATAAAGAGATAAGATTGACCCCCTCTTCAGAAACCACAGACATGAACATTATTAGCTGGATTGATTTGGGGACCTGGTGTAATGTGATCGTCAGTTCAGTTTAATATTGACTGTTGCTTTTCAAACTGCCGATCGTAGCAGCTTCACTGTGCAACACTCGCATCGAGCTCTTTCCCTGTGTACCTGTGTTCAATTCAAAATGGCCGCAAGTGCATTTTTCCCTCCAAAATGAAGGAATCGTTCACGAACGACATCACTACAACATAGCCAAACATGCATCGTGAATTGTACATTTACATGACAACACAGCTTATGTATTCGAATGAAACACAGTCAGGTAATTGAAATAATGTTAGCCCCATTGCCAATAAACTAAATCATCACACTTTCTACCTATGCTAGAGACTGGATACGTTAGCATTGCTAATAACCGTTAGCAACTAAATCATACTTACAGCTTGTGGTTGTGATGAGCATACGGTCGGATGTGTATGTACATTTTGTGGTGTGACAAAGGTAGAGACCAGAGCCAAAAAAGGTGGAGCCACCAATCTGACATTAATTCTGTGACTTTTTGGAAACCGCCCATTTTACAGCGGCAGTTTCAAATTGTGAGATTTGCATAGGAAAGAGGTGTCAGTGGACCTTGAGGTTCACTGTATATCCATTTTACCTAGCGAACTGTTGTTATTCAACTATGACAAGGTAAACTCGGTTTTGCAGTCAATGACCCCGTGTTTTGTGCAACCGGCCCCTGGTCTTCTACTTATTCCATACAGTCTGGACAGTTTTCTGACAGGGCTAGAGGTCTATTAATGACTTAGCTGGAGGGTTCCTTTATCAAGAAATGAAAATGTGTAAAAGAGTATGCTTGGAGCTATGGATTCCTTTCTAAAGTACGTGAGAGTAAGTTTAGGGACAAGGTCTGCTGTGCCACTATGAAGAGAAAGCAAAGTTGAAGGGTAATCGATAAACCTGATCTCCTAGTTCTCCCAGACGTACAGCAAGAGGGCGGTCTAATTATGCTTCCTGGGAATTCTCCCCAACTTCACACTGAGTCAATAGTGTTCTCTCATTTACAGATTGATGAGAATCTTGTTCTGGTCCATATCCTACTGTCTAGCTATGCACATTTCAGTAATTGTCGAACCAGGTAATTATGTTGTTAGTCATTGTTTCATATAATAGGTGTATATAACATATAACATCAACCTCGAACAGCAGCTTGGGAGTTGCTTCACAAACATTCTGGAGCAGTAATTAGCTGATAACAATTGTGTTTAAATATCAAATGTTTCTGTAAAAACTGTATAATATTTTTGGGTATAAGTCCTGTAACACTGAATGGTTCAGGTGTGCAAGGCATGACTAGGACTTTTGAATTTAATGGAGACCCAACCAGAAAGTATGATTTCTCCAAGCAACAAATATTTTACATGTTGAGAGACACAAAACTGTCGGTTATGGTAATTTATAAGGTTTATTAGGTTACAAGGTAAGTATTTAAAATTCTGAATAACCAGCTAAGCATATTTGTTCAATAATGTCAGATGGGCTGACATTGTGCTTTTTAAAGATTTGTGAGTTACGACAACCTTACCAATCAGTGACTAAGAAACCAAACAAAATAACATATTTTGATTCTGATTTAAAGCTCTGTACAAGCTTTTTATTTAAAACATTTTTTATCAAGTTTGTTCATTTTTTGTTGTTAAGAGTTTTTGTTATCCTTAGCTCTGCAGATGTTCCTACAGCAATAATTTTTGTTTTTCTAGCAGGCTATAAAGTCAAGTCTCAATTTCAGAAATGCTCAAAATACAATTGCAGATGAACATCCATGGTCAGATCTGGTTTCAGACACAGATAAGACACCCCTGGTTAGATCCCTGCAGGGATGACCTCTGGAGCTGGGAAAACACATGACATCACACTTAATTGGCCTTCCAGAGCCTCATTAAATCACTTATCTGGTCATTAGCAAGTTGAGAAAATGTATCAGGAGGTAATAATACAGACCAAATCTGAGGCAGGGCCAAAAGTTGGCCACTGAAGGTTTCTTAAGACTTCTAAACTTTAAAGACAGAAACCAGCTCACTGCTCAGCCACACTAAGTTTGGGCTTCAGTTTGATAAATGATGGCAATTAAACAGATGAAAAAGACTGCAGGAGTAATACATTAATCAGGGTTTACAGCATTGGGGAGGCTTGAAAAACATCCCAGTGGCCGGCACTCCTAATTTAACAGAATAAATCACCGAAAGAACCAGAATTTTAAATCAGGGCTTTGGTCCAATTATTCCACTATTTACCAGACACAACAACAACTGAAACTGACTACATGTGTTCTCCTATACACAAAGGCAAAGTCATAACAACTAATGCTGAAGTAAAAAGAATGTGTCAAAAGAGAAGTCTTTCCGTTTCAGATCATCCTTCTACCATGTTTCATCTTGTGGCTCGCCTTACTTGCAGGTCACTTCACATGGCACCTATCCAAGAATTCAGTAGTTGAGAGGAAAACTGCTTTCGTCCGAATGAATGGGTCCACTAGGGCAACCACTCAGAGATTCCAATGTGTAACCATGACCTAAACTGAATAGCAGCTGTGGCTGGTGACGCAACGTATCCTGATATTGAGAGATCCCACTTAGTGTTGACATAATGAGACCCCATATCTTAAAAGATCGGAAACATGCTTTAATCTCTTGCTATTGAAGACAAAACTTGAAATATTTAGTAGCTCTCCTGCTAAATCTTCAAACCAAGGTTAAACAAACAAAATGATGCCCTCATACACTCAACTTTTCATACTTCCCAGTTGTGTACCTAAGTCATGACTTGCCCCATTAATAATAACAACTTTGCTAGACTTAATTTTTGCCAGTGACCCCAGTGGACTTGGGAATGCAGATCTCAATGGATTCATTGTCTACTTAAGTTGACCATTCACTGGGAGTGTGCTTCATGTCATAGTTCACGGTTTATGGTTCACAGTTACAGGCAGGAGGTGCTGTGTTTGTCTTGACCAGCTACACACAAATATGTACAAGACACTGGATACAGGGGTGCCCTTCCACCCCCACCGTGACCCCTGAGCACCCATGGCTTCCAGCAGGCGCCCTATAAAGAAGTCATTCTTTTCTGGAAGAAGAGAGGATACTCAGGAACAGAGGGGTCTTTGTACGCTCTCATAGTGGTGACCTCCTGAGCCTGTGGTCTGCAGCAGAACTGATGGATAGCACCACTGGTAACTTGAGGGGAGCTCACCCTCAGTGCCCTTCACTGTATGTTTATGTAGAGCAATGTGCCATGACACCGCTTCTCAGACCCATAGATATCAGCGGCCTGACACCTCTTTCATCTGACAATTGTTACAATAAAGTTATTTATAACATGCCAAGTGTGAAGACTATGAATACTTTTATAAAGACTAAACGGTTGCATTATCAGAAAACTGGGAAATATGCAGTACCAATTTACAGTACAGTATATAATAAATAATAATACAGGTACAAAGATGAAACTGCAGAATTTAAGAAACAAAGAATATGGCATTGCATAAAGGGTTGTAGACTCAAAGAATTAAGGCATATTTCATTTTTGGTATATACAGCACTAAAGGAAGGGATATTTGTTTTGTTTGGTGTGTTGTCAGAGCCATTTGTCTCTCAAATCTCTGGTATCATGAGGTTGTATTGGTCAGTATTTCAGGCTTATCCTGGATCCGCGAAGAAGAATCCAATCACTTTTTCCCTAGCCTTAAATGGACCTCTTACCCAGGCAACAGCGCCAATTGTTACGTCATGTTCAGATATCCCCATTCCACTTTAACTCCCACCCTCAAAACAGCAGTGGACAGAAATAATAGCTATCATCATTTCTGCCACAAAGTCTCACCTTTAAAGTCCAGGTGCTCAGAGTCTCAACAGTCTTTGAAACTGTAAGATATAGATGATCAAAGACAAAAAAGGGAGGTTTCAACCCCACCAAAAGTACACATCTTCTCATGATGTAAGGGTCAAACAAGAGTCTATATTGAGCTACTGTATTATAGTACACAGTATATCTCCAATGAAAGCATAACCCTTTGTGAATAGTTCACATTAGCTCCAGTGAATGACCACTCAACCCTAGGACTTTTGAAGTATTTGCTTGTCTAGATATATCTTCTTCCGGGCTAGAGATTGTGGTTTGGACAAGATGGGGCATCTTCAGATTTGTGGTTCTCAGCTGTAGCATTCCCTTTGCTCAACCACAAATCTCCATCTCTGCCATGGACGATCTGTCTCCAGACCGGCTTTGGGGACGAAAACCAGCACTATTAATCTGTCACCTTCTTCATGGCCTTCTTCTCCAGTAATTCAGACAAACCACAATAAGCACAACAATGAAAAACACAATTGTAGCTCCAAATATTGCCTGGGACGTGCAACCAATGCCACAATGTCCCATTTTCTTCCTTCCATCAGGTAATTTAATTTTTAAATAGTAACACATCTGCAGGATGTGAAACACACAGACCGCATGCAGGAGGACAGGCATAGGAAAAAAGGTTAAAAGTTTAATTTGACAATTATCCACATCAAATGCTTAACATTTATGACTATATCAGTCTTCAGGCATTCACTCATATTTTTTTTTATATCTGTGTAGCAGTCTGCTCAAAGAGGGACGAAGAGCCAAGCATACATGTCATGAATTGATATTTAATGTGTGGAATAATGACAGGAGTGGCAAGCGCCTCTGAGTCAGCCAGGCTCCATCAGCGAGAATGTAAGCTCTCAGAAAGAAAACAGTAACCGTGGACAAACATGGCCCCCATGAGAGGCCCTTGGTGCTTCATAGGAACACGGCAGCCTGGAATGAAAATAAAGACATCATGTCCAGAGGGCTGAGAGACAGCCCACTCCACATCTAACCGAACAACCATCAGGGAGAGAGTAATGTTCTAGCGGTTATAAAACTACCAAAGAATAGTACCATTGAAAGAGCATCTATAGGGACCCCACCAGAGACAGAATGTGTACATTCTGTTTTTCATATAGCCTCTCCATGGAGCAGTTCAGTGACTACCTGGAGAGTCAAAGTTTAATGTATTTTCTACCCCATGCCAAGCAACCACGTGACTGTATCACAGGCAGTCCTTTGTTGAATCAAATTGACATGCAATTTTGACACTGTTTATATAAAAATTGTAGAAAGGTGAATGAAGGCTTGGTTAAATCTTGAAAAAGTGCACACCATCAAGTTGAATCTGCTAAGATTATCAACCAAGCCACTGGAACATGCTAAACCTCTTCTCTAGGAGATATATTTTGCACCATGTATTCCTTGATTCCTATCAATCAAACCCACTGAAGAAAGGCACATTTGAAAGCCTATTATGTAAAAGTGTGGCCATGTTTCCTTTCAGACATATAGAACCAACACTGAGAACTCTAGAGACCCATTCTTTAGTGTAACTGGTCTTATTGCTATTTTGCGTGAGCATATACTTGGGATTTCCATGCTTGGCTTAGCGTTTTAATAAATGCCCCATTCATAGTTTATAGTTGAATTGTGTCAGTGCATTACTGGGGACCTTAAACAATTTTGCGTTGACACATTTTAGTTTGACTTCAATACATCTTTTTTGTAAACCTATTCCGGAACCATACAAAGTTGTGGTCTGCATGTCACTTTTAATAAAGTGCATGCTATACGGTCCACTCAGTCTCATGGCTGTATTCAGGAGGGAAGTGTGTGGAGTGACTTGTGCTACTTTGTGTTGAATGGCAGATAGATTCAACAGGTCTCAGTGGCCTATATGGTGTTATAACACACACCAAACAAGGGAAAACAAACCGGTCAGATTGTTATCTGTGTCAGATTCCTATAAGTGTTTTGCTGTACATAGAAAACATTATTTTCCTCTTTGACAGGTATAACACAGATATTGTAACTCCTATTCATGGCATTCATATTATGTGTGACATGTGAAACTGAGGTATTCCTACCACACATGGACCATTTGGACAAGGACAATTCATGAATTATATGTTGGGGTGTCACTTTTACTGGTTTATAACATTAGTATTATGCTTAGTACATATGCTTATTATCCAAAATGCATTAATAGGCCTACATCCCCAATTTGACAATAGCATGTGAAATTAATTGGGGTGTGCTTGCCTTCGGCGAGCACAAACCATTGTTCTCTCACATATATATTATTTATAATTTTTATTATTTATTTTCCCACCCCTAAGGATCCCTCAATATTTGGACTACTCAGACAACGTTGGTGTCAAAAGGTTTGTCTTGTTAGTTATTGCGTTGCTTCTATTGGGATTTACTTTCTAGTAGCACGGTTTAGGAGTTTACAGTTTAATTTTTGTTGCAAAAAATGCCTTGTGTGCATCAAGGGACCTCACTGCTAGCCTAACATCACAACGTTAGCAACGACGCATAGAAACACCGTTCTAGTAAGAAAGACAGCGATATCAGCGAGCCTTCAGCATTAGTACAGTTGCTAAAAGTCTAGGAAAGTTGAGGCACCTACGAACATGTCTTAATCTGCTACACAAGTGGGTTCCCCTTTGTTCTTTGGGTGAGCAGTCTCACAAGCTACATCTCTACCTACAGTTGGCAGCTGTGCTCCATTTTCTCCTAGATTCAGACCTAGCCCCGGTACTACTACACTTCTGTTGTGTGGGAATCGCAGCAGCTACCCAGTCAAAGGGCGTAGAACAATACAGGAGCACACCCCACAATTTCTCCAGAAATTGTTAGCTACCCTCTCTAGTTCACTTTTGTTCCAACTAAAATGAGAAACACTTGCACTCTTGGGGGTCCTTGACTTGTTATTACGTGAAAAAAAGCTTAGGGGGATATAGACAATGTACAGTATTTCCCCAACACTCAGACAGCCACTCTATCACCAGCAAGAACCAATTGAGATGAGGTGACTCCCTATTCAACACCACAGACAACATACAGCCATCCGTGTATAGTCCCACAGCCCACAATAACCTGCCCTATCCAAGCAAGGCTTGAAAAATAGACAGACCCTGGCCACCTGTGGTCAGCATTTTAAGTCTCCATGGCAGCAATATGGCCTATCTTGCAAGCCATAGTTGTCATTGGATAGCCGCGTTCCCAGAAAGCTGAACTTTGTCTGTCTCTGATCAATCTAGAAGGCCAGGAGGTGAACCCTGACAGTGACCGGAGGTTAACCTTCCACCATCTGTTTCTGTCGCCAACACTGACCGGCTAGCTGGCTGATGAGGCACAAAAGTCCAGGACCAGACAGGACACTTGCCCAGTCAGTAGAGGCTGAGGGACACACTACAATTTAACCACCAAATGGAACCATGCTAATATGCCTTTCCAAGAAAAACTCAGATTTGATGTGAAGAAAAGACACAACAACAACAACAAATCTTTTGAAGAGCATTGGTGTAGTCATGGAAGCCAGAGCAGAATAATGCAACTAAGCCGTTTAGGTGTGAAAGAAAGTGAATGCAGGTCGCAGTCTCTGTTTGTTCCATACCCAGAGGCTATTACCTTTTGTGTGCATCTGTTTGAGAGTGTTTGCCTCAGCCTAATTATGGACATTAGGAGTGTGTGTTCTCACCACATGAGAACACCAGCCACATGATGAGTTTTGGAAGTGAGTTCAGGTCATGAGAATGTGTCTGAAACTGTTAAATACCACATGAAAGGACTTACCAGGATTTTGTGGGGAATCCCTGCCTTCCTCTCCAAGGGTTTTCCAGTCATAGGCTAGTCTTAATCAGAGTTGAAAGAAGTCTGTGAACACGGGCAGCCTAGCAACGCAAACATACACATCCCCACTTGGCTTTTGCGTCTTCAAAACCAGAACTGTTTTTTGTTATTATGTTATACCATAGATTAAATACATATTTAATAAATGTTTATATTGTTTGGTAATACAGTGGTTATATACAGAGTACGAAGAAAATGGGGATCTTTGTGACAAAACACAGATCACAGTGAAGTATTCTTTCAGATCTACTGCATAAATTTGCTAGAACCCCATGGTGAAGAAAAAATTAGAAATGCTTGCTGACTTTGAGCAGTCACAATTTTTCCACCTCAGCAGATAAAAAATGAGTTTCTGGTCACACACACGTTAAATCTGTGAAGAAGCAGGAGGAGGGGGGCCTTGTGAATGAGTAGGGGCGTATCCGCCTCCCTCGGCAGGTAACCCAGCAGCAGAACGGTGAACTCCCAGCAGGTAGACAACCTGTGAGCTCCACAGCCTCTACAATGTGCCAGTCAGTTTCCCTAGAGCAATAAAACAGTATCTTCCAGAAGTAAAGAAGGCAAGAGACATATGTTGTGGTTTCTTCATAACTGTCTAAGAGTCACGCCATTACCTTGTGGATAAACGGTCAGTGATCTTAAACAAAGAAAATGGTGACAGCATGATGTCCCAATACTATCTGTCACCCGTAGAATAAATGACCTCAACCGTACTCTACAGGCAAAAAAAGACAGTTTACTTTTAGCATTGAGAAGGTTGTCTATGCTTTGAGGAGAAACCTGAAAATCGTTCCTCAAGACCTTCTCTGGCCTGTGGGTAACCAGGAAACAAAACAGTGTCAGGCATTCTAGACTGAGCACGAGTGAGATAAAATGGGTTGTGACAAAGATAAAATAAATGTATATAATCTTGAAGCACAAGATTCTGAGCGCCTTTTCCTTCTTTCCACTGTATATCAATACAAGCCTGCCCTCTGTTGAAGAACATGGGGCAGTGACCTTCACGTTCATATTTCACAGTTCATCACAAGTGCTCTCATACAAAGATTTGTATTTAACAATGAATGCATCATGAAAATACCAGTTATTACTACAGACTATTGGTTGAATGAAGTCTTTGCGGAAACCCAAGGTCAGGATGCAATATGTGACTGTCTTCTCACTGTAAAAAAAGAAACATACTTAATGCATACAAATTAATTTACAAGCTTAATTCATCGTGTCCTTGCTTATTCTGTTGATACTGTGTGGTGTTCTGTTATTTTAGGTTATGGTATGGTAACTTAAAAGAATAAAGCTTAAAATAAATGTTTTATCTTGAATAAACACCTCATGCTTTAAGTATTTTAAATAAATAATTATCTTTCTACAGAATACACTATAATGACCATTTTACTGGCTGTGGTTGATTGATTCACATTGTTTAGATTATTTTGCAGAGAGATCAGATGCATTTTCAAAAACAACTTTATTTACAAAAAAAAAAAACTTTATCACAAAAACCCACATTACTGTTTTTGGGCCCTGGCACAAAATGACTAGCTAACATCATTTCACAAACCATGTCATTAGCACATGGGAAAGTGTGAACAAGTACAGGCAAAATCAGAAAGGGAGTCAAATGGCTCAGGGAGTCAGGTAGATAGGTTAGGGATTCGGGCTAGTAATCATAAGGTTGCCGGTTCAATTCCCGGCTATGCAAAATGACGTTGTGACCTTGGGCAAGGCACTTCACCCTACTTGCCTCGGTGGAATGTCCCTGTACTTACCGTAAGTCGCTCTGGATAAGAGCATCTGCTAAATGACTAAACGTAATGTAAAGGTAAATTCACTATCATTTTGATTACATTATACGAGCAGACTGAGGAACTCATTACATTTATTTCATGTTATTGCCAATAAAATCCTTCAAAATCTATGAAATGCTTTTCATTGCTTTCTGGTATACCTTAGACATTTGTGAATAATCTACAAATACTGAAGCCGCAAACTTTGCAAAACACAAATTGAAGTAATTGCCTATACTTTTGGCCATGACTGTATGTAATACAATACCCTCTCCTATATTCCATACACAATGCCATTGTTGTAGACTCTTAATCCCCAAATTAATCCATTTCTCCCATCTTGGGCTCAATGATGACTGATGGCATTATATAGACTACAATTGCCCTGTCTACTATTTTCAAAACAAACATCAAACTCTGTAATGAATCTATTGCTAGTGATTACATATATTATTCCATAGATTTAAAAGGTAACTCTTTCATTTGTTTCATTTGTATTCCGAAACACGAAAACCCCTCATTAGCACACAGGATAAGGCCTAGTACAATATCTACATTCAATGATTTTGAATGCTTATGCTAACAAAGTCAAGTGGCGAGCACCTCTCAAAGATGCTCTTCTGCGGACTACCATGGGCTCATTCATGTGGATGTGAGGTAATGTTTTCCCATCCTTACCTTGAACTATCCATTCTTGAGTACTTGTTAGTGGTCATTTCCTCAGATCCCAGGGGTGCCAGCTCAAAAGCAATTTCCAAACTTTGAAGCTAAGCATTCAAAAAAGCATTACTGAACCTCTGAACCCAACCTGAGAAAACGTTTTTTTTTCCCCAAACAGTATTTATATGGGTTTATAGCTTCAGGATTGATCTATTTTGTTAGATTAAACTGATGAGCTAAACAAGTATTTTAATTTTGAGTCCATCGATTCATATCATCCCTAACTGGAAGAACTGTAAAATGTTCAAAACATTCATAAATAACATTCACATATTGCTGGTACTTACATGGGAAAGTCTATTAAGACCATGGTAGATCTTTCCCAGATGTCGGGAGACATTACTCTCTCCACAGCCTCAATGGGTCCCACTGTTAGCTGTTCTCTTCAATGACAACCCATGATGTACACACAGCAGCAGTGAGGTGGTATAATCATAAGTCTAAATATGTCATATTTGGGATGTGATGAACAAGGGTTCCTTTGTGTGTGAAAGGAAACACACATAATTCACACACACATAATTTTGTATGGAGAAGAAACCTACAAAAGACAGACCCAAACCACGCTAGTTGAGGAGAGTTCTGGGAAAGACATGGGGAAAGTGCATGGGGAGACTTCCTCTGTTATGTCTGAGGGGTTGGGGGAGGGTTTAGGGTGGAGGGGGGTGAAAGAGCTGAGAGACATGAGTCCTCTGTAGGTTTTGATTACCTTGGTTTAGCCAATTGTGTTACTTAAAATATGATATGCCATACATTTCCCTGCATCTTTGACAATCAACGGACCAACGGACACCAATTGAATTGCAGGAGAACCAATACTATGGGTAAATTAATTGTAGTGAGATGAGAGTGCCTCCATGTGGCAAAAACATGTCACATCTATGACATGATACAATTGCTATTTTGTGTCATATAAAAGGTAATGAAGATCCACTTAATATAGGTCTGAGGTTTTCCAGTGTCATCTAACCAAATAATATGAAGCTGAAGCAAAGATATTCACAATGTTCACCTGTTCAGATGCATTCTAGGAAAGGTATGGCTCAGTAGTAAAGCAACAGAATACAGATTCAGTTCAGCCCCTGTCATTTAGGATAAGTGTCTGCAAAAACATTCTTAACTAATATTATTTTCAAAGAGAAAATATAGTTCAGAAATACAGTTCCTTTTTCTATTCAATGACAGCATTTAAAATAACCCTTCGGATGTAAAAACGGTGTATTTTGACGAGACTTGTGACAAGGAAGCCTCTGATGAGCTACATACTTTGCTAACTGGTAAGTGTCTCATCAAGGGCTCATCAATTGTGTTGCATTTTTCCAAAGCATATTGATCAACTCAAGATAACAACATGATGCCAATTTCTGCATATTTCTCTTCACAGAATAACAAGTATATATTCGAGGATGTAATGTAAAAGGTCTTGTCCACCCGACAGTACAGTACAAAATGTCACTTTTGAATACAAAGAAATGTTAGAGAAACTAGCTTATTGTACATCAATTAATGATCAATAAAAATAAATATAGCTGCAAGCAGCGATGCGGGTTCCTCCTCAAAATGGCAAAATATTATAAAAATGTACAATGTAGAAGCAAAACGATTTCATGTTTGGCCAACAACAATAGGCTGAATGGGGATTTGAACTCATGAGCGTAAGGATACAAGTCAGTCTCTCTATCCTCTCTGCTACACACCAACTGTTGGGAACCATGAGTGATGTCTGAGAGGTCTTGTGCAGTTGTCCCACGTTGGCAACAGATCAAACTAAACGTACTATATTTAACCATGTTGGTTAAAGAGTACTAACTAGTTCATTCACTGTGTTAATGAAATGCACTCCACGGCTACAAGCTAGCTAACGCTGTACACGAGTCATTAACTTAATCATGCAAGCCCAGGTAACGAAACAATTGAGACCCATTCCCTCTACCTCTAGTCCCAATACCTCTGCTGTTAAGACCGTTTAAGAAATGTTGCAAAAGGCTACAGTCTGAATCACGGATATAACTCTATGACATAAGTTACAATCAGGGGGTAAATTGGGGTTTGATATATCGGGGGGCTCTGTGGTTTCTGGGTTTCGATGGCACATGTGTATGCAATGCCTACTAAACAGGTATCCTACTCAGTTTAATGACTAACGCAGACTACCTAACTCACTACCCTTCGAATAAATTTGTATAGTACTACTATGTGCCTCTTTCAATTATATCTTTAACATATGAAACGTTGAGATTGTATCATCTTGCCGAAACAACATGAAAAACTGAAACTAGCAACAGCTAGGCTAGGCTAGCTCATAACGTTCAGTTCTCGTTCTCGCCAAACAACGGTTAGGGTCTACTGAAATTATTACCAAACTTAACTTTACGCTAGTAGCCTAACAAACTCATTCACTGTTGACTATATATATATATAAATAATATTTAAGTTGTATGCATAATTTGTGATGACTTACTTTGATTTAGTAGCTGATTCTCTTAGATGCTTGTTTGCCTTCATACCTCGTGGCAGAAAATAACCGGAAATGACCAGGCTTCACACCTGTTTTTAGGTCACTTAATGATTCAATCATAGACATTCTTTATTATGTCTATATATTTAATGGCCAGACATGGTAAAACAACAAAACTTTATTATTCATCAAATGCATACATTACATTTTTCTTTGGCATGTGGCAGCACAGTAAGAAAAAAGGCAGTAAACACATAACTGACAGCACACAAGCCTATAATACCAACAGTAGACTACATAGTAAATGGCAAACCAAAAGGGTAGACAAGCAACAAGTGAAACCAACGATCAATTGTGTTGACATTCTATAGAGCAAGCAAATCATGACTTTTATAGTTGTTAATTACGAAAGGCAATTCACCTTTATATTAACTATAAAATAAACAATTAAACTAAACATTTAAGTCAATTGCATACCTTTGAAAAGACTGACTTATTGTCTGTTCTAAACAAGAAATGTTAATCTTTCAAGAAATGTTAACCTGTTTTAGTAAATATATATAATTTAGTGACTTTCTAGAGAGTTTCTGAGAAAACTGTAGCCTTGTGTTTTGATACTTTGTGCTAATAATATTAGCACAAAGTATCAAAGGAAGCAAAAGTCTGCCACCCTCTCCACACTGATCCGGCTGATAGTCAATGGTGTGATCTCGGTCTTCTATCTCCTGTAGTCTATTAAGAGTTATTTTGTCTTTGCAGTGTTAAGGAGAAGGTTGTTGGCCGTGCTCCAATTCGACAGCCGCTCCACTTCTTCTCTGTAGGCGGGCTCATCCCCCCCAGAGATAAACCCCGCCACTGTGGTGTAATCTGCAAACTTTACAATGGTGTTACTGTGATGGACAGGGGTGCAGTCGTGTGTGTAGAGCAGGGGACTGAGCACACAGCCCCGGGGGGAGCTAGTGCTGAGGCTAAGGGCTGTGGATGTGTGATGGCCCACTGACTGTCTGCGGCCAGAGAGGAAGCCGCTGATCCACCTGCATGTGGTATAAGAGAGCCCAAGGTCCCCCAGCTTAATCACTAGCTTGTGTGGGAGGATGGTGTTGAATGCAGAGCTGTAATCCACAAAGAGCATTCGCACATAGCTCCCCTGCTGCTCCAGGTGTGACAGAGCGGCATGGAGTGCTGCCGCCACTGCGTCTCCTGTGGATCTGTTCGCTCTGTAGGCAAACTGGTGGGGGTGAAGGCTTCGGGGCATCCTCTGTTACACTCCTTATTTTTTGTTGAGCAGGCCTCTGCATGACCCTCCACACCTGTAAAAGTGAAGAAAAGATCCATGTCATTTGTGAAAAATGAAGCTTTTTACATCTACACTTGACATAAACTACAGTTTTGACTGTGAAATGCAATGGCATTACTTGAACTTAAATCCAAATGTGTTGAACTGATGGAGACCCCGCCATGCAAAGTCACTCCAAACATTTGGCTCGATTCCAGGCTCTGGCAAGAGTATTTAGCTTTAAACTGGTCAATATACACATCTGACCAAAGACCAACAACTTGCCCTTTGCCTGTTAACAGTGATTCTGACTGTCAGAGACCTTTAAATACTCTGACCGAGTGAAACTAGCCTGGCTAACGTAGGTCGCTTTCTCAGGAAAATGACAAATGAAATAGGCTTGTTTTGAAAGATCTTATATACTGACTATCTTCAGCAGACTACTGTCTACAAAAAGCAGCCCTCCCTGACGTTTTAGGACTAGAATTTAGTGAATTACGATATTGTTTACACTGCCAGTGAGTGAGTGAGCGAGCCGAGTCCGTCACTGAGGCTAAGTCAAAACAATGTACCCCCGGGACGCAGTCTCACTTTCCACAAATCACAAAAATTATCGGAGCATCTGGCTAAAAGCACAATTCCCACATCTCCTAAAGGCTGCCCTCCTCGACATTTTTGGTGTCGACCGAACTGTGAAATGGTGAACTTATGAACATGACGCGACCAAAACATGGCTGCCGCCTAAGCCTATGCGGTCTCCCTGGCGCATAGGCTTATTACAAAGACTTTCACGAGCCAAATCAAAATTCTGAGCCGACAGGTCTGTGGGGAATCGCTTGTTCTCCTAAAAGCTGCCCTCCTCTTGCTTTTTGATGAATTCGCCGAGATGCTAACCTACATGATTCAGTACTGTATTTACACAGAGGGAAAAAGCTAGCTACTTATCGAGTTCGGTTTTCCGTCACTTCAAACTGATCTAAAGGTCTCAAAGTGCTCAAACCTTCACAATAATTTAAGAGTAGTGTACTTTCACGAACTCAATCATTGATTCTATCTTAAAATGTGTAAAAATAGGACTTACCGAACGTGGCTGCCTCAGACACGGCTTTCAGGTGATTCCAGTTGAAAACAACAATGGCCGCCAAAAAATAATTTATATTCGTAACGGCGAGCTGCGATTGGAATCGAAATGAGGGTGAGGGTGGGGCTTGGTCAGCACACCATTTCCAGAAAGGATGTGTGTGCGTCTCGCCAAGCTCGCGCGTGTGTCAAGTAAGTTGACCACCTGTCCCTCTTTCGCTGTAGCACAGCATTTCAATATGCGACGTGCGGAACAAGGGGTGAAAATGCTGTGCGACACAACGCAAAGCGGGACGGGTGGTCACCCTAGTGTCAAGGGGCAGGATGAGTCTGTGAGAATTTGGAGCTCGCGCACTGTGGAGCAATTCAATTGAATTCAATCATATATTGACATACCAAGGTGAAATTGTTTATGGTACTTCAGAGTGATGTCGTCTTGAACCCTATTAGGTTTGCAAGACAATCAGTCAAAATTATATTTGATTTATTAACACAAACATATTGAGGCAATTTGGACATTTACATAAATACACTTCTTTCAGCCATTTTGTATTGTATTTCTTATTCCATGTCACCCTATGTAAAGACATATATTCTACGCATCTGTAACAAATTTCAAGTCGATTGGATCTATGGTTCATGCGGAGAAGGGTTTTGAAAGTTGTACCAAATTTGGACAGTACAGCAAAATCTATCATGGCGGACCTTATGGGTTCTTGAGGCTTTTTTGTTCCCCATGAGAAAAAAGGCATGTATACCAATTTTCAGGCATTTTGGAATAATGGGGCGCTGGGGAAATCACGTAGACTTTGGGCGTGTTTTATAGCGCCACTTATGGGCGTACATGGGCCACTAGCCGTCTGGGAGTAATGAGTGACCTGTTGAATCATTGGGCCAAATTGGAAAAAATCGGATCCAGGACTTTTTGAGCTATTGGACCATTAAGCGGAGAAATATAATAATAAGAATAATAAGAATACTAACAAAAACAATAGGATTTCTCCTACCGGAGGAACCCTAATAAGACTGAATGAACATAAAGCTTAGACAATGTATTTGCATTTGCATGCAATGCATTTGCCCTCACAAAAGGACACATGCAGTGGCGGCTGGTCAATAGAGGGCGCTAGGGCGCCGCCCTCCCTGGTGAAAAGTGTTTTAGATTTTTGTTTTTCATGTAAAATATTTTCTAAACAATAACTACTCATTTTAAGCATGACTGTGTCAAAAATACAAAATAAAGTGTTGTGTATATATATATACTAAAATTCTGTTTTGGGATAAATTTACTTCATGCTCGACATCTGGGGCGCTAGAAAAAGCGCCCATCGAAACGCCTACCAACCGGCTGGCGATAGGTGAATTGCTGACCGTTGCTAACAAGAAACATATTTAGCCAATCAGCGTCCTCAAAAATGATGCCTAAAGGGTGCTGGAATTAGCGCCCCAAACAGAATTAGAGAGTGTAGAAGTGATTTTGCGACCGTACGGCCTACTTAATGTTATTGAAAATGATTGACTCCGGACCGGACTTCAGACATTCTCATTTCTCAAATTCTGTCAGATATCCTCTCCAAAATCCTTTTGAGAGGAGAACTTTGGTGGAGGAAATAAAATTAAAAGAGTTTGGCCCAACCTGACATCAAAATTACACAACAGTCGAGCTAAAAGGATAGAGGTAAATCATACACAGAGGTTTCTCCCACAATTGGCAAGCTACAACAGAAAGGCCTGGCTAGCTGGATGCAGACATGTCAATGCCTTATTTTGCTTCCCGTGCTTGCTTTTAAAACATTTGGAACAGATACAGCATGGACTGTTACAGGAGTTAAGGACATTAAACATTTATTTGAGAAAACAAAACAAGTGCACAAAGGCACACATGGAGAATACAATCAAGCTAGCCTTAAGGCTAGCAATTGCTAGGCAGAGACAATCACTATGCAACTGGACGAAGGTCACCGGATTGAGGTGAGGAGAAACAACGAAGAAGTGGATAATTACAGGAACGTTCTATCAAAGATAATTGATTGTGTTAAATTCATTTATAAATCCTTAATATTTAGTTTTACAGTAATAGTTGTGTTGTGTTTCCTAATAATAGGGAGAGTGGCACAAGTGCCCAGGGGCCCGTTCGTTGAAGCTAAGTTAATCAATTGACAATTAATATGTTATATATGTAATATAGTAATTTATTATCAATTTTAATTTTAAACACAGTTGCTTATACAGCCATATAACATTTAAACTGCATTAAACAAACATGTTCATATGTGCAATAATAAAAAAAAATAATCCTGAAGCCCAGACTCATCACTGTTCCATATATATGTGACGGTGTGCCCTCAATACCCAGCTCGACCAAAAGGCTCTCATACTGGTTAAACCACTGGCTAACCACCTCTTTGTTGAGTCCAGCAGCCCATGCTGCAGACAGGACCTCTGGCTTGCGCATCCCAAGCTTTGGGTTGCGCTTTAGAAAATTCTTAAACCAGTAAAATCCAGCCCTCCCTGCTGTCTTGGAGAAACCAGATATGTTGTTCTTGGCTGCAAAATCAAAGGCCACTTGCTGGACATCCCGTTTTGTGAAGGGAAACCCCCTCTGCGCCAATGTGTTGAGGGTGGCAGCAAGCTCCTTTTCCACCTCCTGTGGAAGGTAGGGCTTCCGCCCTGACACATGTTCACTGCCACTCACCTTTCCACTGATGCGTCTTTGCAGTGTGGATTGCGGCACACCCCATGCTCTTGATAAGAGGTGCACACTCACTGTAATTCCTTTGTTCTCTCCCTCCATGTATTCATCTAAGGCCCCCTTTATCCTCTCCTCTTTCCACAGATTGTAATTGTTTGGCCTTCCTTTCCATCCCTGTTTTATCTTTGTATCCTTTCCTCTCTGGTCCTTGCTCCTCCTTTCTTTTCTCTCCCTTTCCTTCTCTCCTCTCCTCTCGCTTCCTTCTCGTTCGCCATACTCACTGTACATAAAATATCTACAACCATTATTACTGTTGGGGGGGTCATGGTATGACACAAAAACACACCCTCACACACACACTCACACTCCAACACATGTGTATGTGTGTTTGTGAGGGACACAGATGATGGCTCATTTTACCTCAGTGGGTTAAGGTAAATTGGGCCACCAAGAAAAACATCACTTTTGCAAAAAATATGTTAACATACCAAACTAACAACATTATTTCTGATTGATGCCATCAAGACAGATATTATGCATCGTTTTTTTATAGATGCATAGATTTATCATCCTTATAATAGTTAAGTTAGATTTGGTATGCCAGGCTACTTACCATGCAGCTTTCTGGTGCAGTCTTGTTTTAATTATTGGACCGCCCACCATAGCAAACATAAAGCAATCAAATCCCCTGTTACTTGTCAGGGCTGGGACCCCCAAACCTTAAATGGCCCATTTTACCTGATGGCCCATTTTACCTGATATCATATTTGTATATGCATGTAGGCCTATGTGTAAATCCCTCTTTGATTTCATTGACTGGGACATGTCCAGGGAATATAAATTGATTCCTCAGCTGTTTAAGCGCCCATAGTCTACACTTTTCTTACAGCAACGCATGCTGCGGCTTTACCAATGTTTTCTGCATCGCCTATACTGTATAATGTAGCCTACCTGACGCAAAAAACCTCAAGGCTATGCATAGAATCTGAAGCACAGTAAAAGTTTCAAGTAGCTTTATTGTCAATTTCTTCACGTCAAGACATAAAAAGGAATCGATATGACATTTCCCACTCTCCCACAGTGAAACATAAAAAGCACAGGCACAACAGAAGACATTTCTTAAAACATATTGTTACATATTCACATACAGCAGCATAAGCTCATAATGCATAGCTTGCTGCGGCGTGTGATATTTGCAATGTACAGCCCGAGAAGGTCTTGCAAATAAATGAGTCCTTTTCAGCTGAATCGATACCGCTCAAACAAGAACTCATCCGTGTGAAATAAAGGATCTTTGCGATCGCGAAGAACTCTATTGGTATGGAAAGCTAATCGAACTATATATCTCCTTGGTCAGCTGTGGGTCTCTCAAAAAGGGAGTTGCCAATTATTTTCCGGGGGTGTGGCAAGCTTATCCAGCTACACTTACGTTAGCCTGCTCTCGAGCAGGTTAGTGCTAATTGATGTTACTATGGTGATTTATTTAAACTTGCTTCCACGAACCAAAAAGAGGGGCGTGTTTTATCTTAGCCTGAAAATTAGCTCGCTAAACTGCTTAGCGAGCTACGACGAATACCCCCCAGATGTCCGTGGTTTGCAATATTTCTGAACTGAGTGTAATGATATTTATAGTCAGGGGTGCACATAACTTTTTCAGTGGGTTACGGTGAGTACCAGGTGAGTACCAGGAGATGGTGTCTGGTACGCAGCCCCTAAAATTCAGCAGACTGCAACTTGGCACATAACTCCCCGCTGATTGTGTGAGCGATGCTCTGATCCGTGTGCCCCCTTCACGTGGATGATATACATATGCACCTCCGACATTTACTCCTAGCTGCTTCAATAAAGTAATATATTCAGAATAGGAAGACATGGGACGTGCGTGTTTAGCTTTAAGGAAGGCGAGGAGAAAAATATTAAACAGAGTCTCGCCATCTGGCAAGTGGGCGACTAGACATTTCTCGGCTAGCTTGTTTAATAGCGATGGCTTGCGCCACAGTCGTGTGCTGCTTGCTATTTTCATTTTTATAAAATAAAGGATGGTTAAAAAGGACCTGTTTTGTTTGCTAGATGTGGATTTGAGCCGCAAATCTTGCACCACATTTCAGTGCGCTCATGATCGTTAGCTTAAAGCCGCTGCACATCTTGGAGCTGCACATCTTGGATTTTTTTCGGCTCTGGCTCCAGTTGCCGTTTCTTTGTAGATGGCGAAACGCCAAGGAAACTGCTGAATGTCTATAGATTTTTGGACATCTCTGACCATAGTTGACAACCAACATGTCATGTGTAAGGTTAGATGTTATCAAGCAAGTACGCAAAGGCGCGCCGTAATACAAGTGGCATTACGCATTCCTGGTTTTTGTCGCGCATGCGTACCTGCGTACCACTTATGTGCACCCCTGTTTATAGTCCACAAATGTGGACATTTGCCTATAGCTGTGTGCATTAATTACATAATTACTATTTCACAGAGAACTCGTATCATGCAGTTTGTGTTCAATTGTATTAGGATGGTTACCGAATTGACTGAATATTTCACAGCCCCACCTAGAATAATTTTCACCAGCCACCACTGGACACATGCAAAACACACCAGTAATATAAATGTAATATTTTTGAAACACAAAATGCTGAACTAATAATATATTTAAAGCCCAATTTATACTTAGATCGCAGACACTTTTGAAAAGGTCGCCGACAGAAATGACGTCACGGTCGACACTTTTAACCGTCGCTTGGAAGTGACAACTAGGAGAAATTTCTACTGGCGTTGATGTCGTCACATAGTGAACATTTAAAATTGTTAGTTTCTCCGATCGATCACCTAGGCTTCAAAGCGTTATCAATGTAACCATGGCTATGAATGTAACGGTAAATTGATTCTGTTTACGTCACGCAAACCTTGAGCACAGGCGACTGTTTGCCGAAGTATAAATGCAGCAGCCTGAGCGACACTTTTTTTTTTTGTCTGCGACCATTTCAAAAGTGTCGGCGACATGAGTATAAATTAGGCTTAAGTCTTTATTACAAAAATAACTAGAAGGAATATGTAAACAGCTGACCATTCCTTGGTTGGACAGCTGGCCATATTACGCAATGGAATACTTTTCTCAGTTTTGTTAATAGACTGTGAAAGCCTACTTTTAGACATTAAATTAACCCAAACATAGTTCAAACCATCTCAACATATAGTCAAATATATGATCAATAAATAAATACAATCTATGAACTATACAATTAAGATTAATAACATAATTCCATTCTCAGTATGCATCAAGTGGATTGAGTTGAATCACACATGTATCCACTATATAGGCTATTATAAATAACAAATAGATACAAAATAAATTCTGGTCTACAATGTAAACCTATCTTTAATGATATGTATCTTTATTGAAACATCTTGTGCACAGAGAAGTTTTGATATTTGTTGAGGCTGGTTGGAAAACATGTTAGGCAAATTTGATGCATTGAGGCCAATAATTGCTTGTTTAGAATGACGTTAAGGCGATAACTATATAACCTGAAATTAAGTTATATTCCTAGTAACCTACATCTGTTTTATTTATGAGCATTCTAGTACATTAGTAGGCCTATGTCACAGTTTCAAGGTAGAATACTGTCAGATCTAAAAAAGCTAATCTCAAGTTTTTTACTTTGATCCATGAAATTTACAGTAAAGAACATACACAGCTCCAATAACTCATTTAACAGTCCCACAAGAAAAATGGTGCAGGCACTTATTGCAAAAATCTAGGTCACATTTTGATCTGCCATCAGTGAACAGCTTGAAGCTGTGAAGAAAGCCAAAATAGAGAAATACAGATGGCCCTTTCCCATGAAAGTACTACAACTTTTCTCATGCACTAAAGCCCCTGCTGTCAGAAACTACTAACATTACCGGTAGTCTTGATGTCAACAATCTTAGCCTGGGCCCTTGGATTTACATTTCAACTGCTGGTGCTACTGTTGAGGTTGTTAGACAACCCTGAATGTGCACAAACTACAGTTTATCTTCCACAGATCCAACATGCAAGCTAATTCAGAAAAAAAAAATCTAGAAAATACACATTAAAAAACTCAAATACTGCACCTAGAATTCATGGAATTCAAGCAATGTCCACTACTACAAATATTTACCAATCATGAACACAGGACTTGAGATCAGAGGCAAAATAATGTTTAGAAAATTCACAAACTTTATTAAAAAAAGTAAATGTCTACTCATGACGATACTGGAATAGTGAGCCAAGCTGCCCAATAGCCAAAAGGCAAACTTATGGGCACTGACCGATATTGTTGGGACTCGCATAAGTCTATGTGAGGTGCATAAAAACAACTGAATGATTCACTTGTTATCAAGCACCAAACATGTTAGCTATACACACAAGCACCTAGCACCAGGATAATGAGATAATTACAGCTCTGTTTAATATCTAAAAATGTAAAGTGCCAGTAGTTGATAAAGTAGCATAATTACCACAGCAAACAGTTATCCAACAAACTTGAGCAAAAACACCACACTTAGCTAGTTCATATTTCCTAAGAAACACACCATTAGTCATATTAAGATTAGTGTTCAGTGCTGTTTGTGGTGTTCTCTTAAATGACAATCCACAACTCAACAAAATACCTAGAATGGCAGGGCATAGCTAAAAAAGCTGAAAATCTTACCCCACACTGATTGATAGTGACCGCTAAAATTCCAATTACAGCCCAGTAAGGTCTACGATAGCCTTGATGAATATGGTGTCATCACGGATGTACGAGTTTTTGGAGTCCAGTTTGGAGAGTGGGCAGAAAAGTGGGCAGCCACTGGCAATGTTCATGTCACTGACCGGCCTCTGGAAGGAGGATGAGGAGATGTCGGGCCTGAAGGCATCAATGATGTGTTCTCGGTTGTTCTGGTCCAGTAGCATTAGGGTTACCTTGACGCAAAATCAGATCCGGTCATCAGAATATGTTGACCACAATCCAATCTGTATGAACGTCCAGTTAGCTAATAAGGAGCCGTATAAACTTTTGAGGAACAATAGAGAATTCCAAGCTGACCATGGTGTACTAGGTTAGCCTCACCTTCTGGTTGAAGGGCCACTTGAGGAGAGCATCACTGTGTCCCCTCATCACCACAAAGAACAGAGATAAGTGACTACTTCGGCCTGTCCCATCTCCATTCAGATAGATGCGCAGACACATCTTGTAGCCATACTTACTGGTGTAGAACGCTGAAACGTGTTTGTTTATCAACTTTATGACATGGTCATGAAGACCTAAAGCATAATAAGGAACATAATCATGACGGGGGTGTCTGTGTTACCTGGAGAGAACATGGCCGGGGCCCGTCCAGCCACAGCATCCTGTCTCTTCTTAGTGAAGTCAGAGATCTTCCAGACAAAAATACCATCAAAAGTGGCTGCGGACATCTCCCTTATCTTCCCCTCCATCTCCACAATGGACAGGTCCCTCAAGCCTACCGTCCTCTCCAGCTGACGCACCTGGAACAGATGTTGTTTGCTATAACACAACTGGAAACAGTTTCCCATAGTATATTTCGTGTATGTTGGTGAACGTGTGGCTAAAATGATTTCATATCACTGATGATGAGCGATCACCTTGTTGTTGAGGATCTCGATCTTGTCCTGGTCCAAGCGATGTTGACGATTGTAGGCCTCCATGTTGGTGCAGGAGCGCTCCATCTCTCGGTCGAGGACGCACACGATGTTCTCAAAGGTGCCCACCTTCAGCTCCAACTCCTGGCACCTCCTGCTGAGCTCTGCCACCTTGGTCTTCTCACTGTGGAGCTGTAACTCCAGTGCTGCACCCACAGTGCTAGGCAGCGGAGTAAATGAGGTGCCCAGGGCAGGGGCGCAGGCTCCCTGCACAGGGTTGCCCCCACTCAGCTCACCCAGCTTGGACTCAAGTTCCCTTAGAGACTCGTGCAGCTCATGGAGCTTGTGACTGGCCACCTCTAGGGTCTGAGGCTGCAAGCTCTCCAGACTAATCTTGATGCCCATGATGAAGTGCAAGAGCATGTTCAAGTGTTCGTAAGAACATGCACGTTCGTGGTCGTGGATCTTCTCCTTTTCCATCTTCGGAAAAGGACAAACAACATTCAGTTTTTAAACAAAATGTTTAAAAACATTTAACATTTGGTTACATTATTCAATGTCTCTGTGTAGTAATGTGGATGGCATCTACAGCATGGTTAAGGATAATAATAATGATGATTTTAAAAAGTAACTTACAGACATATCGCAGCCAACAACATGAAATCTGCAAGGTGCTCTGAATTTACTGCAGAACTTAATATGGTCCATGTACTACAAGAAAATTAAGCGATGACTAGTGAACAAGCACCAAATGCTCATAGTTATATGTCAATCCTGTATAATGAATGTTTCAGTCAAGATCATTGTATCATTGCATGCTTGCCTTTTCTCTGGGTATCTTTTTCTTTGCGCAGCCTTCACAAATCATGGGGTACTTTGGACAAATTTCATCATGAGCCTAGAAAACACATCTAAATCAGTCTATATGATATGACAATATCCACTTCATACAAAATATAAAACGATGCACCATAGCTTCCTTTTACCTTTATGTTTTTGAAATGAAAAGGTTCCTTGCAGTACTTGCAGTTGAGAGTCCTCTCTGGACATTCGCGGTCATTGTGGCGCTCCAGTTCATTAGACCTCATGAGCTCTTTACATGAGTGACAGAGGATGATCATGAAGTCACACTTACCCTCATGGTTCAGCTACAGAAGATACAATCACAAATATCGTTCATGAGACATAGTATGGAGGACCAAACCTGCCATATTGAGAAATGAATGAATTAATATATAAATGTCGACATCAATGCATAAATAAAAAGAATACATGCATCAATTAAAACCTAAGTAATGTAATGTATTGATTTATGAGTGAGGAAATATTAAACAATTATAGATAAATAGTTCACTTTACAACCAATATTTATATATTCATTCATTTATTTCTGTATTTATTCATTTATTTCTGTATTTATTCATCCCAATATGTTAATGAGATGTGCCAATCAAATAGGCGGTATTTGACACACCATCACTTTTAACATGTTGTATACGATTATATAAGCGTTATATCCAAGAAAATAAACATATTGCTGTCATGGACGGAATAAAGAGAACAACTGCCAGAGTCTCCAAGAGACTGCAGACCTCTCTCCTCAGGCTCCTCTCATGCAGGTGTTATCGTCCGTGCTGGTCAAAGGATGTATTGTTTAGCATAAATCAATAGTGTTTAACATCATTAGAATTGCATCATTATGTAAGGAGAACATTATCACAAAATATTGTATTATTAAATGATCAAAGTAGTTGGGCCAGACCCACATTTATGCCATAATCAAGAGAGAGAAAAAGAGAGATAATTTCTCATTTTAATTTTGCGGACATTTAGATTAGGTAATTCCTCATTATCCCCAGGAATAGCTATTTGACCATATTCCAGAAAAATCAACCACCATTCAAACTCCAGAAGCGTATCACTCATGTTCGAATCCCATTGCTTAATGGAATATACCAATCGTGAAAGCCACGCCCCAAAACGGCTTTGACCAATCCTATTATAGCTACCGGTCACTACTTGAAGGTCGTTAAGGCGCAAAATTCCATACGGAACATACAAATCCGATAGCAAGTAGGCTACCACAGAAGCCAGTTGTTCAAAAAGTTTAATCTAGATTTTAATGATCTAGATTTTTAAATCCCATTTTTTGCTATGCAGGATCAGGTAATCCATTTTACATTTGTACTGGTTTTTCAAAGCAACATTGGATTGGATCACCATCAAGATACAAACTTTTCAAGATTACCAAATTCGGATTCCCAGTGTTGTAAATGGGACTACATATAACAATGTAGGCCATTGTAATAGGCGAGCCAAGTAAAGAAGACGTTCAATAGCCAGCATGGGGTCACTTAAGTGTTTTAATTTGAAGAGACAGAAAAAGGTCAAATAAAACAATCCAAACAGTCAGAGACATCATTTGACCCACAAACAAATATACATTCTTCACAAATACAATGATAATATTGTACAAAAAACACGTGTTTCAAAATCAGAAATTTGCCCTTTCAGAGTTTGTCTTAAGCAGGAGAGACCAGCTTTTTGAAGCTCTCCTTTTAGCAGGCGGATCTCAAGTCTGGCTTTGGTTTGCAAGTTTGGAAAGTGTGAAATGTTCCTCTGCAAGACAAATCTGTACTTCTGCTCTTTCAGTTTCTCTTTTAAGAAGACTTCTAGGCATCATCATAAATCATATTTGTTTGGTAAAAAACCTTTCCAGCCTATTTTATGACCTTCTGTGCCAATTACTAGTGGCTCCACTGCTGAAAATCCATCCTCTTCATCAATAACAGGGCTGAAATCCAGAATAATTTCAGTTTCCTCTGTATTAGGAAGAACTGGCTTGCTTCCCTCTGGAATGGGCTCACCGTCCACTACAACCCCTTGAATCACATCCCAACCTTGGAGTTTTCACCTCAAATTGTCCAGAATCACATCTGTGTAATCGACTCTTATAAAGGGCTTGTGCCTGTTTGTATGCTTTTTGCTTCAGTATGGTCCTTTGTAGCCCTTGCCTTCAGATTCTTCCATCGAAATCTCACTTGGCCCTCTTCTGGCCAAACCCCGTGGCATTAACATTCTGGGTGATTTGGACCCAAATGTCTTATTTCCCCCTTCCTTGAGTCACCACCTTACCGCGGTGGAGGGGTTTGCGTGTCCTAGTGATCCTGGAAGCTATGTTGTCGGGGGCTTTATGCCCCTGGTAGGGTCACCCAAGGCAAACAGGTTCCAGGTGAAAGACCAGACAAAGCGTGGCTCAAAAAAAAAACAACCATGAAGAAAAACATTGTTTCTCAGTTGCCCCTGCCCGGAAGCGGGTCACTGGGGCCCCCCTCTGGAGCCAGGCCCGGGGCGAGGTGGGCTGGTGGCCGGGCCTTTTCCCATGGGGCCCGGTCGGGCACAGCCCGAAGAGACAACGTGGGACCCTCTTCCAGTGGGCTCACCATCCGCAGGAGGGGTCATGGGGGTCGGGTGCAGTGTGAGACGGGCGGCAGCCGAAGGCGGGGGCCTTGGCGGTCCGATCCTCGGCTGCAGAAGCTAGCTTTAGGGACGTGGAATGTCACCTCGCTGGCGGGAAAGGAGCCTGAGCTGGTGCGCGAGGTGGAGTTTCCGGCTAGATATAGTCGGCCTCGCCTCGACGCACAGCACAGGCTCCGGAACCAGTCTCCTTGAGAGGGGCTGGACTCTTTTTTTCACTCTGGAGTTACCCTTGGTGAGAGGCGTTGAGCTGGGGTGGGAATACTTGTTTCCCCTCGGATCGGCGCCTGTACATTGGGGTTCACCCCGGTGGACGAGAGGGTAGCCTCCCTCCGCTTTCGGGTGGGGAGACGGGTCCTCACTGTCGTTTGTGCTTATGCACCAAACGGCAGCTCAGAGTACCCACCCTTTTTGGAGTCTCTGGGGGGGGGGTGCTGGAAAGCGCTCC
The DNA here is from genome assembly GCF_054491055.1 of Hypomesus nipponensis. Classification (NCBI taxonomy): domain Eukaryota; kingdom Metazoa; phylum Chordata; class Actinopteri; order Osmeriformes; family Osmeridae; genus Hypomesus; species Hypomesus nipponensis. The sequence goes on along the minus strand of NC_140384.1, from coordinate 2,191,467 downwards.
TCGCGGGGATTCCCTCGTCCTCCTGGGGGACTTCAATGCTCATGTGGGCAATGACAGTGAGACCTGGAGGGGCGTGATTGGGAGGAACGGCCCCCCCGATCTGAACCCGAGTGGTGTTTTGTTGTTGGACTTCTGTGCTAGACACGGCTTGTCCATAACGAACACCATGTTCAAGCATAAGGGTGTTCATATGTGCACCTGGCACCAGGACACCCGAGGTCTCAGTTCGATGATCGACTTTGTAGTCGTGTCGTCGGACTTGAGGCCGCATGTCTTGGACACTCGGGTGAAGAGAGGGGCGGAGCTGTCAACTGATCACCACCTGGTGGTGAGTTGGCTTCAATGGTGGGGGAAGACGCCGGTCAGGCCTGGCAGGCCCAAACGTAATGTGAGGGTCTGCTGGGAACGGCTGGTGGAACCCTCTGTCAGAAGGAGCTTCAACTCCCACCTCCGGGAGAGCTTCGATCATGTCTCAGGGTGAGCCGGGGACATTGAGTCCGAATGGGCCATGTTCCGGGCCTCTATTGTTGAAGCGGCTGACCGGAGCTGCGGCCGCAAGGCGGTCGGTGCATGTCGCGGCGGTAACCCTCGGACCCGGTGGTGGACTCCGGAGGTGAGGGATGCCGTCAAGTTGAAGGAGGAGGCCTATCGGACTTTATTGGCTGGTAGGACTCCTGAGGCAGCTGATGTGTACCGGCAGGCCAAGCGGTATGCGGCTTTGGCGGTCGCTGAGGCAAAAACCCGGGCATGGGAGGAGTTCGGCGAGGCCATGGAGAATGACTTCCGAACGGCTTCAAAAAGGTTCTGGACCACCATCCGGCGGCTCAGGAGGGGGAAGCAGTGCTCTGTCAACACTGTATACGGTGGGGATGGTGCGCTGCTGACCTCGACAGGGGACGTCCTGGATCGGTGGAAGGAATACTTCGAAGACCTCCTTAATTCCACCAACACGCTTTCCGACGTGGAGGCAGAGTCTGGGGACATCGGGGGGGGCCCTTCTATCTCTGGGGCTGAGGTCACCGAGGTGGTTAAAAAGCTCAGCGGTGGCAGGGCCCCTGGGGTGGATGAGGTCCGCCCGGAGTTCCTTAAGGCTCTGGATGTTGTAGGGCTGTCTTGGTTGACACGACTCTGCAACATCGCGTGGACATCGGGGACAGTGCTTCTGGACTGGCAGACCGGGGTGGTGGTTCCCCTCTTTAAAAAGGGGGACCGGAGGATGTGCTCCAACTTTAGGGGGATTACACTCCTCAGCCTCCTTGGGAAAGTCTATTCAGGGGTCCTGGAGAGGAGGGTCTGTCGGATTGTCGAACCTCGGATTCAGGAGGAGCAATGTGGTTTTCGTCCTGGCCGTGGAACAGTGGACCAGCTCTATACCCTCCGCGGAGTCCTGGAGGGTGCATGGGAGTTCGCCCAACCAGTCTACACATGTTTTGTGGATTTGGAAAAGGCGTTTGACCGTGTCCCTCGGGGGCTCATGTGGGGGGTGCTCCGAGAGTACGGGGTACCGGATTCCCTGATCGGGGCTGTCCGGTCCCTGTACAACCGGTGCCAGAGTTTGGTCCGCATTGCCGGTAGTAAGTCAAACTTGTTTCCGGTGAGGGTTGGACTCCGCCAGGGCTGCCCTATGTCACCGATTCTGTTCATTACCTATATGGACAGAATTTCTAGGCGTAGCCAGGGTGTTGAGGGGGTCCGGTTTGGTGACCTCAGGATTGGGTCGCTGCTTTTTGCAGATGATGTGGTCCTGTTGGCTTCATCGGGCCGCAACCTTCAGCTCTCACTGGAGCGGTTTGCAACCGAATGTGAAGCGGCTGGGATACAAATCAGCACCTCTGAATCTGAGGCCATGGAAATCGACCGGAAAAGGGTGGAGTGCCATCTCCGGGTCGGGAAGGAGATCCTGAACCAAGCGGAGGAGTTCAAGTATCTCAGGGTCTTTTTCACGAGTGAGGGAAGAATGGAGCGCGAGGTCGACAGGCGGATCGGTGCGGCGTCCTTAGTGATGCGGGCTCTGCATCGGTCCGTCGTGGTGAAGAAGGAGCTGAGTCGAAAGGCGAAGCTCTCTATTTACCAGTCGATCTACGTTCTTACCCTCATCTATGGTCACGAACTATGGGTAGTGACCGAAAGAACCAGATCGCGAATACAAGCGGCCGAAATGAGCTTTCTCCGCAGGGTGTCCGGGCTCTCCCTTAGAGATAGGGTGAGAAGCTCGGTCATCCGGGAGGGGCTCAGAGTTGAACCGCTGCTCCTCCGCGTCGAGAGGAGCCAGCTGAGGTGGCTCGGGCATCTGATTAGGATGCCTCCTGGACGCCTCCCTGGTGAGGTGTTCCGGGCATGTCCCACTGGGAAGAGGCCCCGGGGAAGACCCAGGACACGCTGGAGGGACTCTGTCTTTCGGCTGGCCTGGGAACGCCTCCGGGTCCCCCAGGAAGAGCTGGTGGAAGTGGCTGGGGAGAGGGAAGTCTGGGCCTCCCTGCTTAGGTCGCTGCCCCCGCGACCCGATCCCCGGACAAGCGGCAGATGATGGATGGATGGACGTCTTATTTCCTTTTTTTAGTGAGCTCCCCACCGTAGAATTGAAACGTCCTGTTATTGAGGAATAATGGCACCTAACACCCTCCAGCAGTGCGTGGGTTACCGCAACAGTGAAATTTGTTCCTTTTGAGTCCATGATTCTACCTTCGTCAGGATGGGGGGGGGGGGGCAGGGGTGGCCATGGCCCCCCTGAGAAAATTAGCCTATAGAAACCACAGTCTATGATTTAAACATTTCGTCATAGAATTCCACGTATCCCCACACTCTGATCTTGACACCCCTCCCCCCACAATAGGTTGCACTGGGCCAGGTGAGAGTGCAGTCTATAGCCTAATGGTACATAGAACTTCAGGGAGCGTATCGTTGATGAAGGCTAGCCCAGTTGGATGCTGCTAAGTGGAGATACCAAGTTAAAGAAAAAAGTAGGCCAAGTACAAATATTCAATAAACCGTTTTTGGATTTTAAATTACCTATTTACAGTAGGCAACCTATCTTACGTTGGTTAGCTATAGTAGTTAATCGCTGCACGATTAATCGAAATTTAATCACGATCTCGATTTCGGCTTCCCACGATCAAATTCGCGTGATCGAGCGATATTTAAAATGCGTCATTCCGTTCATACAACGCTCCATATCAATTTTTTTTTTTTTGGCAAGGCCAATCTAGCGTTCCGTAAACCAATAGGTGCATTCGACATAGGCTGTGGCTGCATGAAATGACCAGCGAGAGTTGCCGCTTGCTGTCGGGGAGGAGTTATAAACGTCTCCTTAAGTCGGAAAATGTGTCATTTAATGTATTGGGCTATGGTAAACTCTTTCTCCAATCTGCAGGCTGCAGCCGGCTGCGGCGCTGCATGGAGTCGAATACACCTAAAGTCTGATCACGTGCCTCCATGAGCCAGTCAGAGTTGTTCCCTGCACAATACAGCTCAGTTTCTAGATGTAGACGGTTACAGACAAGAGTAACGTGAGGAAATTCTGCAACAGATAGCAGTCAGTCATAAGGCTACTATCTTAACAAAGAAAACAAAAAACTACCTGTGACCTGCCTTCGCTAATCCCTAAAGCCTTATTTTAGATACAGTATGAGTTTAGATAGCTTGCAAATACAGAGGATAGATCGAAGTTGAGTTAGCCAATGTCGTTAGCGATGCTAGCTAACGTTGGTTTGCTAGCTGTATAATATTTAACTGGGTCTTGCAGCGCTGCTTGATTTACTGAAATTATTCTGAAATGTCTACTACTTCTACTAGCCATTAGCCTACTTGAGCGAGGCACAGTTTTCCAATTCCTCTTTCAAGTAATAAGTCCCCGTTCAATTGTTGAGCATTAAATTAGCTGCAAGGTCTGTAGAGATCTTGGGACTAAGCCACTCGAGCGAACACAGATCTGTGTTTTGCAAATGCAGAATTCAGTCAAATAAAATCGGTAAAATAAATGTAATGAGTGGAACATAACATGAAGTAACGTGGAATTTTATTTTGTGTGAGTTTTAAATTGTCCAGTGGGGCAACTACATTTCTCTTCCACTTGCCCTACAAAAAAATCCACTTGTCCCGGACAAGCGAACAAGCCTTAATGTCGAGCCCTATGTATTAGTTTTTTATTGATGGTATATTTTGAGTTTTATTCACATCCATTATGCAGGTACAATGCATTGGTACAATAACATTTGATTAGGTTAAAATCAACAAATAATCGTGATAATTAATCGTGATCTCAATAATGATCAAAATAATCGTGATTATCATTTTGGCCATAATCGTGCAGCCCTAGTAGTTAGTCTAATTAGCTAGTAAAATTTTTTATTTTGGGAGGGCTGTCTTAGCTTGCTAGCTATACAAACGAAAGGTTACTTCAATATAGAGAGTAGCTATTGCTAACTTTGGCAAATCGGGCCGATCACACCGAGAGCGTATTTTTAAAACATTGAACTTAAAACCCCATTGTTTGTAAATTGAGCATTTGACTTGACATGGCTTGAAAATCTTGCTAGCTATGTAAAAATAAAAGGTAATTATATACTAACTTATATATTATATAATTTTAAAGTGTTATATATGTTATATATACGTTTAAGGTGTTAACTAAACAAAACATAACAAATCTCAATTTTGACAGAAAACAGATATTCAATATTTATTTTAATAGCTTATAGGCAAAAATGAGCGGCCACAACATCCAACGGGTTCTTGCAGACTGCCACACATGCGTTTTTTTTTTGTTGGCTTTTACATATACATACCGTTTTTTTGAGGCAGACACTTTTCAAAATTATTGTTAGGCTATGTGTTTTGATTTTGGTGCCCTACCCCAAGATTTTCCCTTGCCCCATCTGGCCACCCCTATGAAAAATGTCTGGGAGCGCGACTCATTTCAAGTCGATCAAACTCATTTTCACAGAGGACCACATCAGCATTACGGTTGCCCTTAAAGGGCCAGTTGTAACTACAATGTAACAATGTTTATGATGTAAAAACATCGTTTTTAGCTATAGCCTTTTTGAACATTCTGTGGTGATTGCAGTCCGCCTTTTAATTCTTGGCCAACCTGCTGTTTTTCTTGGAGGCTAAATTTGGCATATTTATCTCTGTGTTTGGTGTCAAAATGCCACCTTGAAGCACAAACATGTATTTATTTTCCTATCTTTCTTGAAACTGCCTTTCATCCAGATGCAGCCTGCTTTGACTGGTGGTGCATTGAAAATATTTCTTATATTATTATTATTAAAATATTTTGCTTCTATGGAAGCAAATCATAGACAAAATGTTTTGAATTTTAAAAAGGCATTGAATACTTAATATTGAAATATTAACAACACCGACTTCTGCAATTAATATATTTAAATGTAAATTAAATTCAGGTAGCAAAAATTTGAGCCTAAATATAGGCTAGGTAGAGCAATCGAGCCTCAATGCAAGATTTGATCACATCGGAATCACTGAAGCATGGTTGTTTTCCCTGGTAGTCATCATAAACTTTCTCTTCTCTATTGGTCAATTGCTCTACCTATTCGTGGTATCCCACATGTTGCAATCAGATGTTTTTTGCCACAAATTCTTTTGTCTCAAATTTGCAACTCAAAAATTTTAAGTTTGAAATGTTTTGCCTCGAAAGCCACTGGCGAAAAACATTGCAACCTAAATTTCCGAGCATTGAGTTTTTGGATCAGATTTTTTTTACAAAGAAATATATATTTATATGTGAATTCGATGTTGTTTCAATTTAAATATTAAAGGGGTCATTTACTGATTTTATAGGGTCTTTCACACTGTTTGTTAAGGTCTCTGAACAGGGTTTCAGAATCAGAATTTGGTTTAATTCACCAAATGTACACAAACACGGAATTCACTGTGGCCGGAAGGTGCAAACAATAAACATATACAGATCTTCAATCAAAGTATGAAAGTACAGTAGTCTAACTCAGTGGTTTTCAAACTTTTTGTGCCCAAAGCACACCAAAAGGCAAATCAAAATCTCAAGGCACACCTGTATTCATATCTGTGCAGAGCGCCTCTATAACATGTGTTATCACTCTGTAAATGTTTATTTTTATTTGATATGCGCAGCTAGTTCTGGCAGGGCAATCGGGCAGCGCGCGTCAGTCAGTCATCGGGGACGTAAGGCATCTTACTCCACCTTCCTTTACTCCACCCACTACCACACCCATGTTAGCAGCGCATATCCATTGGGCCACTTCCGATAAGGCGTCTTTAAAATACGCGCGGATATGCACACACTCACCCCGGTCGTTGTATGATCAGTGCTGCTGCCACTCTCCACCGTCCCCTTCTCCCCCATGCTGTCTGTATGTCTATCCATCAGGGGGATTATATCTCTATTGCTCCCCGCCTCATATGTCATTTATGTATGTGTTGCATCGAGGAGGCAGGGAGTGCTTCCCTTAGATCATCCACTCCGCCAAAGTTAAATCTACGTGTCCATGTCATGTAACAATAAATGCTCAAATCTAATACGCGATTGTCTTGACTGAACTGATGATATAGGGACAGGTGCAATCACTGAGGGTCCAATTAGAATGAAGAAAAGAAGGGAGACTTGGATATCCAGTAAATTATAACTCTTTGTATTAAATACTTCAATACAAAGAGCTACAAGCTGCCACTCCATCCGAATGTGCCGTAAAGTAAACCAAAAACATTTGTAACGTGCGGAGTGGAGTCATGTGACCAACGTGATTTCCATATATAGTCATTTAAATAGACACTTTGACAGTTTGTAAACTTACAACTAATGTATATTTGAATCAGCATTTAAACATTTTATATTGTACATTTGCTTTTTAACCTTTGCTATTTTTCCTACTTACAAGCTTGTGACAAACATGTGCCAGTTGTTGCGCGCAGATTTTTTAAATTCTTGGTGGTGAGGGCCACTCGCAAATCCTGTTCAATGGAGAGGCATGACCTCCTGTTGCTCTTCATGTAAACTACAGTAGAGAATACCAACTCACACAGGAAGGTAGTGGAGAAAAAGAAGAAGTTGTTCAATCGCGTGGCGGGAGATGGTTGGGTACTCTGATGCAGAAGCCAACCAAAACTGATCCAGTGGGAGCTCACTGAATTTGAGTTTGTGCAGTCCATCCGGAGCTCTGCACATTCCTCTCTTTCCCTCAAAATGAGCTTTTCTGTTGAGGATTCCTGATTGAATGGGGCTCGAATCCAGTCAAAGTCCTCGATGTCGGCCACACGTGGAAAGTAGCGCTCAAACTTTTAATGTCTGAAGGTGTTCAGCAAATAAAGCGCGCTCCCTAGCTGCCTGTGGCGCGGCTGATGCCAGTGGGAACATCTCCATGGAACCCTGTTCCAAAGCCTCCTGCCATAGGATAAGCTTGCCCATAAACCCCTGAATCTTGTCTGTGGACAATAGAATGTTCTCATTCCTGCCCTGAAGCTTGGTGTTTAACTCGTTGAGATGCCCAAATATATCTGCAAGGTAAGCCAGCTTGGCGCACCACCTCTGATCCGCGAGCTTGTCCTTATGAGGGACAGGGTGTTCTTTCGAAAACTCCAAAACCTCTTCTCGCAGCTCATAAAGACGGGACAGGACTTTCCCCCGTGACAGCCAACGTACCTCGGTGTGGATGAGTAGGCTTTGGTGGTCAGCTCCCATCTCAGCGCACAGTTGGGGGAATAGCCAAGACTTTAGTGGCCTTGATTTGATGTAATTCACCACATGCACAGAGCATGGTTTTGGCAATTAATGACTCTCGATGTAAAATACAGTGCTTTGTCACAATATTTGGATTTTGTTCTTTCACCTTGGCAATAAAACCTCTCACTCTCCCCATCATGCATGCCCCACCATTTGTACAAAGACTGACGCACATTTCCCAGGTCAGACTTTTCTCTTTTAAATAGTCATTAGTTACCCTAAATATCTCTTCCCCTGTTGTGTGGCTTTCCATTTCTTTGCAGAATTAAAAAAGTATCTGATTGAATCACCATCAACATATCTGACGTTTGCCAGAAGTTGGGCAGCCCCACTTATGTCAGTTGACTCGTCTACCTGTGAGAAAATGTGCCGCTGACCTGCAGTTTCTCCTCAACCGTTGTTCTATGTCATCTGACATGTCGTCAATCCTTCTTTTGACTGTATTATCTGACGAAGGCACTTTTGATAAGGCATTTGCGGCATCTGGACCCAGCATGACACCTGCAAAAAAATAAGCGGGGAGGATGAGCGTCTCCGCTATTGTGTGTGTTTTTTTCCGCTTTGCAATAAGCTCCGTTATCATATAACTTGCCTCCATAGCCTTATCAGACACTTTTAAACAATAAAAACAAACGGTCTTGCTGCCTCTGGTTCAGATCCCTCGCTCTTTTAAAGAAGGCCAAGTTTCTCTCAACATGAAAGGGATGTTTGGTTCCCAAGTGCCTCTTCTATTTACTTGGCACCATGTTAGCATTAGCCAACTTCTCCCGACAGACGACGCACTCGGGATGGGGGCAGTTGACATCCCCGGTCCAGGTGAAGCCATAAGACAGGTCGCTTTCATGATACTGTCTGCTGACAGTTTTTCTTTTCTTCTCTTTAGATGGTTCTTCTACGCTGACTATCTGTGGTTTACTCCTCACAATAAAGCGATCCATGTTGTTTCTTATAATGAAGTGTGAGCAAAACTAGTTAACCGCAAGCCGTTATTGTTGTTTGACAGGACATTCGGAGGTAACATTCTTTGCGCGTCTGTGTGTTGCGGCTCTCGCTCTCTGCGCGAGAGCGGTTCCAACAAGCCACCAAGTTCATTTACTTGTACGCTGTATATGCCACCACCAAGGCCGATATTTTGTTACAAATCTAACTGGCACTAAGCCATCAATTTTGATAATATTTTGGCAACATTTGAATGGCTGTCACAAAATCCCACGGCACACCTGGCCTTGCCTCACGGCACACCACACACCACCACACTGTTTGGGAACCATTGGTCTAAGTCGTCCTAGGAAATACCAATAAAAAAAATCTACAATTTAAAATGTAAATTATAAAATATATATAAAAATAAGAGTTTGAATATGAATGGGCAATAGTGCAAATAAGTTGGCTTGTGCGTGGTGCAAAAGGTGTTGGATGGACTAATAATAGATTATAGTTAAATGTCAGTGGGAGTCCTTGGCATTGTTGAAGAGGCCAGTAGGGGATGGAAAGAAAATGTTCTTGTGGCGTGAGGTTTTGGTCCTGATGGACCGCAGCCTTCTGCCGGAAGGGAGTAGCCGAAACAAAGTTTCCAGGGTGGGAGGAGTTGGACAAAATCTTCCTCACTTGCCTCAGGGTCCTCGAGGTGTGCAGGTCCTCAAGGGTAGGAAGATTGCAGCCAATCACCTTCTCAGCAGCGCGCATGATACGCTGCAGTCTGCTCTTGTCCTTGGCAGTGGCAGCAGCGTACCAGATGGTGATGGAGGAGGTGAGGATGGACTCAATGATGGCTGTGTAAAAGTGCACCATCATTGTCTTTGGCAGGTTGAATTTCTTCAGCTGCCGTAGGAAGTACATTCTCTATTGTACTTTCTTGGTAAGGGAACTGATGTTCAGTTCCCACTTGAGGTCCTGGGAGAGGATAGTGCCAAGGAAGCGGAAGGACTCAGTCCTTGACAGTGTTGACTGGGGAGCCACACAGGGGTGATGGGGGTGAGTGGGGCTGTGTTCTTTCTTTAGTCCACAACCATCTCCACTGTCTTAAGAGCATTGAGCTCTAAGTTGTTTTGGCTGCACCAGGTTACCAGGTTGTCAGCTTCCCACCTGTAATCAGACTTGTAATCAGACCCAATGAAGATGGTGATCTCCGCAAACTTCAAGAGTTTGACGGATGGATGACTGGAGGTGCAGCTGTTGGTGTACAGGGAGAAGAGCAGTGGGGAAAGGACGCAGCCCTGAGGAGATTCGGTGCTGATGCACCGGGAGTGAGAGACGCGTGTTCCCAGTTTAACGCACTGCTTCCTGTCAGACAGGAAGTCTGTGATCCACCTGCAGGTGGAGTCGGGCACGTTCAGCTGGGAGAGCTTGTCCTGAAGCAGGGCGGGGATGATGGTGTTGAAGGTAGAGCTGAAGTCCACAAACAGGATCCTGGCGTAGGATGCTGGTTGAAGTGGAGGGCCATGTTAACCACAAACTTCTTGGCTCTGTAGGAAAACTGCTGGGGGTCCAGAAGGGGTTCTGTGATGGATTTGAGGTGAGCCAGCACCAGCCACTCAAAAGACTTCATTACAACAGAGGTCAGGGCGACGGGTCTGTAGTCCTTATGTCCTGTTGACCTTGGCTTTTTGGGCACAGGGATAATGGTGGAGGACTTGAGACAGGCTGGCACACAGCATGTCTCCAAGGAGGTGTTGAAGATGGTGGTGAACACCGGAGACAGCTGGTCAGTCCAGTGCTTGAGGGTGGCTGGAGAGACAGAGTCTGGCCTAGCTGTTTGCAGTGATTCTGTCTCTTGAAAAGTCTGTTGACTTCTCTCTCCTGAATGGAAAGAGTTGTCCTCCTTGAATCTGTCTCTATCCCCACTCCTAAACGCTGGCTCCTTCACCAACCTCAACCTTCTGAGATTTTCAAAGAACCAGGGCTTGTCGTTGTTGAAGTTCACCCTGGTGCGTGTTGGAATACAGCAGTCCTCACATAAGCTGATGTACGATGTCACAGTATCTGAGTTCATCCAGTATTGGTGGCAGTCGTGAACATAACCCAGTCAGTCCAAGCATGCCCGCAGATCCTCCATAGCCTCAGTGGTTCACTGTTTTGATGTCCTCACAGCAGGTTTACAGAGCTTTAGTTTCTGCCTGGACGCAGGAATCAGGTGGACCATGGCATGATAAGAGTGTCCCAGGGATCTAGTTTTCCCTTCTCTGGTAGGGCATTTGATGAATTGTCTGTATTTGGGTAGTTTGTGGCTGAGATTACTTTTGTTAATGTCGCCGAGTACGCTAACCAAAGAATCCGGATTTGCTCGCTTCATACTCAAGTGCAAGTACAGTCCTACCAGAATGAGGGACGCAAACTCTCATCCAGATCAGGGGAAGAGTGTTGCAGAATCACTGTCACATCTACACACCAGCCACTGTTAATGTAAAAAGAAATACCACCTCCTTTTGTTTTGCCGGAGAGTGCTGATCAGCTCTCAGGAGTTGAAAGCCTGGCAGTTGTAACGCAGTGTCCGGGATCAAATCACACAGCCATGTCTCCCACAGCCATTTGAAGCACAAAACCGAAGATGAAAGAAAGTCTCTGTTTTCACCATCAGGAGCTGAAGTTTGTCCATTTTGTTGCACAGTGAACGTACGTTGGAGAGGAAAAAACTTGTATCACTTGAATCACTGTTTGGATACCACTTCTTTTATCCCCCCAAACTTGGCAGAACACTGAATTAACAGACAAAACAAGATGCACCGGTCAGCAGCCATCAGCGGCGCCATCTTGGATCAAGAGTGTAACATTGGTTGGGCTGAAAATGGCCCATGTGCTGTTCTATGCGCCTTAATGCCCCCTGTGAAATAGCCCTGGAATAAAACAAGGTTTTGTCTTTTATGGTATACTCATAAATATATAGATGAGCTGCGTGCTGATTGGTTGGTTTACAACGAGCGAAGCTACGGATCAAAGACACAACACAGCCAACAGCACTCACTGAAACATCGAAGGTGGAGACTTGAAATAAAAACTTACAAATAAATCTATTGTGTCTGCACAACGCTGTTTTCAATTGTTTGCTTAGATATCATTTGAAATGATAACGTTAGTTGTTTCCACTTCTGTTGTTGAAGCAAACAGGATCAACTTAGGTGGGTAACGTTACAGCTTAGCAAACAAACTATTGTGATTTAACTCCGCTTCAGTTAGCTATATTGCAGAAACATGCATCTAGCTTGGCTGAGTATTCTAACTAAGGTCGAGAGCGATACCAACTTGGGTTGAATGCCCAAGGACCATGGCTGACAAAGGCGCATGGGGTACGTTTGCAGAACTGGTTGCATTGGAGTGCTGTCACTCAAACCATGCTCGCCTACACCCACAGTTAAACTTGAACTTTGCGTTAAACACTGATGTGTATATACAAAGCTTTCTAGAGGCGGGATGTTGTCACTTTGCCATAACATAATCGAAATGCATTGTGAGAAATGTAGTTTAGGTCAATGCACGCTGTACACCATTAAAGCTCCACATAAAATGATGTGGCGGGCCTTGAGTTTGACACGTGACCTAGAGTTCATAGGCCTTGGCGTTGATTGTTTTAATTGATTACAACCTAAGCTCATCAGCATTTGATGTTTAATGTGTTTGAAAGGACCAATTACACAGCCATCTTATTCAGCATTGACATGGCAAGTATTTAAGGTTTTCTCTTATACTTAAGGATTCCCTTAAAGTTAGTTAAAGTTCTTCACACCACAATAGAATGTCTTGTTAACTACCCAACCAAAAACAGACAAGTATGTTAAATTAGTCTTTAGATTGTGGAAAAAATCATCCGTCTTCTCTGCTTGATACTAGGGGGGCATGTCGCATGAAGGAGCTGAAGCTCTGGCCCCTCAAGTTTTTTGAATTTAGCAACAACTAGCTAAATCAATTGCAGATATCAGAACAGACCTACCTGCAGTCTCTGAGTGTTTTATGTCTTAATTACTTTGTACTTTGCATCGTACCAGCAGAGTAACAGAATGCAGATTATATAAACCGTCTGTGATCTGACGTAGATAGGTGGCTGTGACGTAGATAGGTTGGGTTTTGCCTCGCCTGTCGTGTATCTACAATGAAGATATTATACTCCGAAACAGGTTATTTGATATTTTCCACTTTTACTGCTAACGCAGTAAAATGAACTGAGCTCATTACACAATGTACCGTCAGTATGTAAAAAGAAAGGAGAGAAGAAGAAGAGAGCACTCAAGGATTACGCACAAGCATTAATACAGTTCTGTCTATCCAATCAACATGCTAGGTCAGATGTCATGGAATACACATCAATACAAAATAAAACAATAATTATTCCTGTGTGTATCCATGCACTACACTCCTCCCCTGAAATCTGAACCTAATACAATTACAGTATCATATTTTCTTTTCACAAATCTAATCTATCAGACGGCTTCACATTCTGGGGCCTCTGATTTTTGAATACTCTCTGAACTTAGAACAGTAGAAACTATATCACCAGAACTTTGTTGCTCAACTCTCTCAAGGGATTCTGGATCATTTACAGGAATTGCAACACATGTATGATGAGACACATTTGGTACCACACCCACATCACTTACATCCCCATTAGATTAATCTGATACATTTCTCATCTCCATATCAGTAGTGATCATTGGTGGCCAAGCCGCGAAGCGGCTTCTCACCATTCTCACTATTGCTTTTCAACTTCTCAGTTCTTCTGCTGTTTTTTGGCCTTTAACTAGTCCTGCATACTTTCACCGATTCCTACAATTTTTGTATCAACGTTCAGCTCCTTCACGGGATGTTGGCTATGACTTTTGGTATTTCTCACTTTTATACTTTTTAAGACATTAAGGTTTTTGTGCAAATTATTATCCCATTAAAAGTAATGGTAAATCCTTTCAAATCATTAAAAAGCGTCCTCCTCTTTCAAACGTAACTACTTCAGCATACTTTCAGCAAGAGACTCCATTCAACCTTTAAAATGTTCACAAGTCATTCAGCTATACCCAAATGATTCAGCTTTTTCAAATATGTTTAGCCAATTTTGAATTGTGACAGTTTAATACATGAAAAATGTAGCTCCTTCTTGATTTTTATGATTGAGCAGCCAGCAGAGTGGCTTTTTTTCAGATATTCAATTAAATTGTCAAACAAATTCCTCTGACGTTCATATAGTCTAACTTACAGAAACAAGTTATACCTTAAAATGTAGGAAAACTTGTCCTCTTTCAGGCAATGTAACTACGAAGGAGCTCACATTTACAGATTTTCAGCTTTGAGCCTTGAAGTGGGAGCAGCCTTTCAAATTCTCCTACTAACTTCAATGGAGAGGTGAGTAAACTTCGTCAGAGAAGGCCGAAAGGAAGACGATTTTAAAACTGCCGGTAGAGTCGTATTTCTGACCGCACAGACCCAGATAGCACACATACGTCGGCCCGACGTCGTATGGACATCATTTGCACATTGGCGACACGTCGCCGAGACGTCGGCAATTGATCAAAACCACCAGACGATGTCTGGACGATGAATCAAAACTGTACCAACCGGCCGATATTTCCTCTTAACTCTACAATTATTTATTTAGTTCGGATCTCTCAGACAGCAAATAGCCTATTTCACTATCTATCTGAAATGTCACTTAGCTAATGAACGTACAATGGGCAATTATAGCAGTAGATACTTGATTCAACCTGGATTTACTGTGTGTGGGTAATGAAGAGACACAATTCAAATTAACAATCTTTTATTATCCGACTGGAAGTTGATGTCATCAACCTCTTAAAAGAACTCCAACACAGAAAAGAGAGATCAACGGAACAGAGAAACATAAATATACAGCTTTTCCTAAAGTTCTGCGTCTTCCATTGGTCTCCCCCGCCCTCTGACTGTCTTCACTACCATGGTTACAGTAGCTAACTGCCGAAATTTGAAGAAAAAAAATCCGACATATTACTGTTAAACCAGAATGTATTAGCCTTTGTGTATGTAGGCCTAAGTTACTTATTACAATACAACACTTTGACATAACATGTATATGTATGTTTATTTTGTTCTAGTTAGTAGCTAAATTTTTGTAAAATGTCTGAGCAGTGTCGAACTAGCCGACCCGGTTGGGGTCCCTTTGCGCTAGCTCTGTAGCATAACGTTCACTCACAGTAACTTTACACATTGTTGTAGGCATAGGCTACTTATCGCAAAACGTTTTGATAGTTTTCTACTTTCATTTACTTACCTAAAAACGACTGCTCCTTCTTTGAGAAGATAAATGACGGTTTAAAAAGTGAACGCCTCTGACTCGCGAGTCTCTGGCTCTAGATAGGCCAAACAATACATCACGGAATTAGCATAATGGAACATTCTTCCTGAAACAGTCAGTGATGAGCCAACGTATCTGCGACGTTTGAAATAGAGCACTAGAGAGATTAGAAGAAATCCGACCATTTGCCAACCATTTGCGATGCTTATCCGACGTTATGAATAGAACACAACGTTTGTATGTGTGCTATCTGGGGACATATAAACGACATCTCTGGTTTCGGCAGAGTCTTGGGTCTTGGAAAATATCCTAATTTTTTGGATTGGACGTATAGTTTTGCGTCAAGGTTTGAGGTGTGGATTCCAGCTAAATTTGTTATTCTCTCTGCCCAGCTCGTTAGCGATCACAGCTGCGCCATCACCGTGGAAACCAAACAGACACGCACCATGAAAGCAAAATTGGGTGACGTTTTGGAAACTGCCAAAAGAGTTGTATTTCTGACCGCACAGACACATAAAGGATATCAATGGCTTCGGCAGAGTCTTGGGTCTCAGAAAATATCCTTATTTTTTGGATTGGACGTACAGTTTTGCGTCTAGGTTAACTTGTTAGAGGTGTGGATTCTAGTTACATTTCTCAATCGAGCTTGCGCGATGGTTCTCCATATCTAAAAACGGTTCGACTTTTTTCCACAATCGACCAAATTGGCCAAACAAGGTATGTACATTGAGCTTAAAGTGTACATAATCTAGCTAGATAATTTTTATTTTAGCAAGTTTCACAGAAATCTGCAAAAATCGAGGCTCGACTGTCATAGCTGACCGTCACGAACAGCCAAACCAGGGCTGGGGTAAGTGTTTGCTGCAGCTGGCGTTAATCTTACGAACAAACGCTTCATAACTGGAAAGTTTTTACTTTTAATTGACGATATTGAACACAGGTTATAAATGTTGCCAGTCAGTTGCCAATGACCCAGCTGACAAAATGACGTCCCCAGGACATCCCCTGAACGTCCCCGAATGTTATCAGGACATCGCAAGGGAAAGTCCCCATGACGTCCCCGGGACTTTCAGGGGACCCTACAAAAAAACGTCACGTCATGTCCATGTAACTTCCTCATAACATTTAGGGGACATTCAGGGGACGTTTGTCTGCGACGTCATGGGGACGTTCCCTTGCAACATCCTGATAACTTTCGCATACCAAATGCAAAATCAATTTCTCAACCTTAATTTATAGTCACATTTATGCATTTAATGGATATTTTTGTATACAAAGTATAAAATGCATATTAGCCTATAGTGCAAAACTAAACTGAATGTGTTCAATTAAACTCAACAAGGTAATTTAACTTTATTTTTAAAAATCAACTTTAAGTATAACAGGCTGCTGCTAAGTATTGTGTATTGTAACTTATTATGTGTATGCTTGTAGAAGAAAAAACACAATTTACAGTATAAACAAACAGTTTATTCAAATGCATTTTAAAAGCCTGAATTACTTTTCTTATATTTTAATTGTGTCAACCCCTTCTCATCCTCTCCCTACTCCTCCTCGTCCTCCACCAGTTCATCCGGAATCAACACCTGCAACATGAATTAGCTACAGTTAGACAGCAGTTCAAATGCAAAGAACATTAAGTGGAAGTGTATTTTATCCATATACTCCTGGAGTTATTTTTAGGACCGTAACAAGTGAAACGGAAAGTTTCCCTGACCTTCAGTATCCAGATATGTATAACCATCTAGCTAGTGCTAATCAACTTTCCTTCATACTCATCGTGAAAATTTGTCCGACGTAGCAACGTAGCATATCATTATGCTACTTTTCTTGCAAAACGTCTTGGTTTATTGTAGCTTTAGTCTAGAGATAACTGTCCAAAAGTAGCTTGCTACTCTACAATAGAGCTAACGCTACTTGACTTGCTAGAGCTGTAGCCTTCACCTGTCCAAGTAGCTTCGGCTGTTTTGTATTTTCTGTATCCTTAAAGAGACGACACCACTAGTGTGTAGGCATCGGATTTCAAGCTAGCAGTTAGCTAATGTTATCGAGAACATTGTTAACTACTGTACAAATTAAGATGATACTGTACAACATCTCAATTTAACCGACTTAGAAAACTAGTGCCAACTCAAATTGGCTAGAAATTAATATACATTCATCTTCGATATGGCTATTTCACGTTGGATAAACATACAAATACATAGATAGTAGAGCTAAAGTTTGTATTAAAACATATTTACCTCAAATTTTGTCCTTCGGGTGGCCCACCTTCACAAGAGTGCGCTAAATTACTAGCCAACTACACAACAAACACTATTAAAAACACAAAAAGAAAGAACTAAACTATCAACACTAAAACTTAAGTTGAAGATATATTTACACGAATTGATTATCAAACGGTATTATAGCTATAAATGAAGGATGCGGGATCAAAAAGTTTTGCTGTCTCTCAACAACTTCTTCACTCAACAACAAAGCTCACGTCACGAGCGGTGACATCTGTGAGAGATGTGCTGTAATAGGCTAGTATGGAACATTTCTAGAGACACAGCTGGTGCTTGGATAGGCTGGATCCAGCTTAGATGTTTTTTTTCAGTACATCCCCAAATTATTTATGACTATAATGTATAACTTCGCTCAAATGCAAGTTATTGGTACCATACAGAAACAATTGACTTAATACTGTACAGTTTCCAGAGTGACAGTAGGCTATAGCTCGAGCAATTCACATCACAGAATGACACACAAACGAAAATATCAGTTCGGAATTTAGATGGTTACGTTATGACCAACGAATGACGGTCTGGAACCCCCCGAAAGTTTTAAACATAATGTCATATCATCATGTCAACCAACTGAATGTCCCTGGATTTTTTTAACATAACGTCGTATGAAATATTTGCGTGTCGAATTTCATAAAACTGAAATATTTTGCTGTTGAATATATAATATCTGAATTATTTGTAGGCCAAATTTAGTAAAACTGAATTATTTTGATCCAAAAATACAAATTTCTAAAATTCAGATTGCAGGAATTCAGATTGTTGAAATTCAGATTTCTGGAATTCAGATTCTTGAAATTCAGATTGCTGAAATTCAGATTCTTGAAATTCAGATTTCGGAAATTCAGATTGCGGAAATTCAGATTGCGGAAATTCAGATTCATATTTTGTCTGAACTAGGCCAAAGGTGAAACAGCTTGCCTTTACAGGGAAAAGTAGACGATTTCAGAACGACCGAATATAGACATTCTCTGACCGAATTTTACCCCAGAACAAAAGCCAAGAGTTACTCGTTGGAAGAAGAGTATGGAGCAAGTGCTTATGAAACTTGTAAAAACTTGTGTCTTCTCCTCTGCCAAAATCGGCATTTACTGTTACCAAGTGAGTCAAGATAGAGTCAGAGGGCGGCTGAGACCAATGGAAGACGCGGAACAACTGGCAAAGCTATTGCCTATATATTTATGTTCCGTTGTTCTCTTTTCTGTGTTGGAGTTCTTTTAAGAGCTTGATGGCATCAACATCCAGCCTGATATAAAATCATGAACTTCAATTGTGTCTCTTAATTATAATACCCACACAGAAAATCCAGGTTGAATCAAGTCACGCTAGCTAGCTACTGTATTACTAATAGCCCATTTTGGATGGTCAAGCATATTTTTCATTGTCTCCTTATTCCTATCAAAGTCAATGTTCAGCCTATGGGCTATGTTCATTTCCTAAGTGACATTTCAGATTGGTTATGGATAGTGAAATATTTGCTGTCTGAGAGATCGGACATAGTATTTAACAGCATAGATATAAGGAGTTATCTATGGTTAACAGGATATATCTGTAGTGCGGCCGGGTGTGATTGGATTCATTGTCCACACGTCGTCTGGAAGTCAGTTTCGATCAAATGCCAACGATCTCCATACTAGATCTTCCCGACGTATCTTCTACACATCGGGACGTATGTGTGCTATCCCAGATACTTATGTGTGATCTGGGTATTCAGATTCAGATTCCCCCTCCTTGAGTCACCACCTTACCGCGGTGGAGGGGTTTGCGTGTCCTAGTGATCCTGGAAGCTATGTTGTCGGGGGCTTTATGCCCCTGGTAGGGTCTCCCAAGGCAAACAGGTTCCAGGTGAAAGACCAGACAAAGCGTGGCTCAAAAAACCAACCATGAAGAAATACAACAATGGTTCTCAGTTGCCCCTGCCCGGAAGCGGGTCACCGGGGCCCCCCCCTGGAGCCAGGCCCGGGGGTGGGGCTCGATGGCGAGCGCCTGGTGGCCGGGCCTTTTCCCATGGGGCCCGGTCGGGCACAGCCCGAAGAGACAACGTGGGACCCTCTTCCAGTGGGCTCACCATCCGCAGGAGGGGTCATGGGGGTCGGGTGCAGTGTGAGACGGGCGGCGGCCGAAGGCGGGGGCCTTGGCGGTCCGATCCTCGGCTGCAGAAGCTAGCTTTAGGGACGTGGAACGTCACCTCGCTGGCGGGAAAGGAGCCTGAGCTGGTGCGCGAGGTGGAGAGTTTCCGGCTAGATATAGTCGGCCTCGCCTCGACGCACAGCACAGGCTCCGGAACCAGTCTCCTTAAGAGGGCTGGACTCTCTTCCACTCTGGAGTTGCCCTTGGTGAGAGGCGTTGAGCTGGGGTGGGAATACTTGTTTCCCCTCGGTTCGACGCCTGTACATTGGGGTTCACCCCGGTGGATGAGAGGGTAGCCTCCCTCCGCCTTCGGGTGGGGGGACGGGTCCTCACTGTCGTTTGTGCTTATGCACCAAACGGCAGCTCAGAGTACCCACCCTTTTTGGAGTCTCTGGAGGGGGTGCTGGAAAGCGCTCCTCCCGGGGATTCCCTCGTCCTCCCGGGGATTCCCTCGTCCTCCTCGACTTCAATGCTCATGTGGGCAATGACAGTGAGACCTGGAGGGGCGTGATTGGGAGGAACGGCCCCCCCGATCTGAACCCGAGTGGTGTTCTGTTGTTGGACTTCTGTGCTAAACACGGCTTGTCCATAACAAACACCATGTTCAAGCATAAGGGTGTCCATATGTGCACCTGGCACCAGGACACCCGAGGTCTCAGTTCGATGATCGACTTCGTAGTCGTGTCGTCGGACTTGATGCCGCATGTCTTGGACACTCGGGTGAGGAGAGGGGCGGAGCTGTCAACTGATCACCACCTGGTGGTGAGTTAGCTCCGATGGTGGGGGAGGACGCCGGTCAGGCCTGGCAGGCCCAAACGTAATGTGAGGGTCTGCTGGGAACGGCTGGCGGAACCCTCTGTCAGAAGGAGCTTCAACTCCCACCTCCGGGAGAGCTTCGATCATGTCTCGGGGGGGGCCGGGGACATTGAGTCCGAATGGGCCATGTTCCGGGCCTCCATTGTTGAAGCGGCTGACCGGAGCTGCGGCCGCAAGGCGGTCGGTGCATGTCGCGGCGGAAACCCTCGGACCCGGTGGTGGACTCCGGAGGTGAGGGATGCCGTCAAGCTGAAGAAGGAGGCCTATCGGGCTTTATTGGCTGGTAGGACTCCTGAGGCAGCTGATGTGTACCGGCAGGTCAAGCGGAACGCGGCTTTGGCGGTCGCGGAGGCAAATACCCGGGCATGGGAGGAGTTCGGCGAGGCCATGGAGAATGACTTCCGAACGGCTTCAAAAAGGTTCTGGACCACCATCCGGCGACTCAGGAGGGGGAAGCAGTGCTCTGTCAACACTGTATACGGTGGGGACGGTGCGCTGCTAACTTCGACGGGGGACGTCCTGGATCGGTGGAAGGAATACTTTGAAGACCTCCTTAATTCCACCAACACGCTTTCCGACGTGGAGGCAGAGTCTGGGGACATCGGGGGGGGCCCTTCTATCTCTGGGGCCGAGGTCGCCGAAGTGGTTGAAAAGCTCCGCGGTGGCAGGGCCCCTGGGGTGGACGAGGTCCGCCCGGAGTTCCTTAAGGCTCTGGATGTTGTAGGGCTGTCTTGGTTGACACGACTCTGCAACATCGCGTGGACATCGGGGACAGTGCCTCTGGACTGGCAGACCGGGGTGGTGGTTCCCCTCTTTAAAAAGGGGGACCGGAGGGTGTGCTCCAACTTTAGGGGGATCACACTCCTCAGCCTCCCTGGGAAAGTCTATTCAGGGGTCCTGGAGAGGAGGGTCCGCCGGATTGTCGAACCTCGGATTCAGGAGGAGCTATGTGGTTTTCGTCCTGGCCGTGGAACAGTGGACCAGCTCTTTACCCTCCGCGGGGTCCTGGAGGGTACATGGGGGTTCGCCCAACCAGTCTACACATGTTTTGTGGATTTGGAAAAGGCGTTCGACCGTGTCCCTCGGGGGCTCATGTGGGGGGTGCTCCGAGAGTATGGGGTACCGGATTCCCTGATCGGGGCTGTCCGGTCCCTGTACGACCGGTGCCAGAGTTTGGTCCGCATTGCCGGTAGTAAGTCGAACTTGTTTCCGGTGAGGGTTGGACTCCGCCAGGGCTGCCCTATGTCACCGATTCTGTTCATTACCTATATGGACAGGATTTCTAGGCGCAGCCAGGGTGTTGAGGGGGTCCGGTTTGGTGACCTCAGGATCGGGTCGCTGCTTTTTGCAGATGATGTGGTCCTGTTGACTTCATCGGGCCGTGACCTTCAGCTCTCACTGGAGCGGTTCGCAACCGAATGTGAAGCGGCTGGGATGCGAATCAGCACCTCCAAATCTGAGGCCATGGTTATCGACCGGAAAAGGGTGGAGTGCCATCTCCGGGTCGGGGAGGAGATCCTGAACCAAGTGGAGGAGTTCAAGTATCTCGGGGTCTTGTTCACGAGTGAGGGAAGAATGGAGCGCGAGATCGACAGGCGGATCGGTGCGGCGTCTGCAGTGATGCAGGCTCTGCATTGGTCCGTCATGGTGAAGAAGGAGCTGAGTCGAAAGGCGAAGTTCTCTATTTACCAGTCGATCTACGTTCCTACCCTCACCTATGGTCACGAACTATGGGTAGTGACTGAAAGAACGAGATCGCGAATACAAGCGGCCGAAATGAGCTTTCTTCGCAGGGTGTCCGGGCTCTCCCTTAGAGATAGGGTGAGAAGCTCGGTCATCCGGGAGAGGCTCAGAGTAGAACCGCTGCTCCTCTGCGTCGAGAGGAGCCAGCTGAGGTGGCTCGGGCATCTGATTAGGATGCCTCCTGGTGAGGTGTTCACTGGGAAGAGGCCCCGGGGAAGACCCAGGACACGCTGGAGGGACTATGTCACTCGGCCGGCCTGGGAACGCCTCGGGGTCCCCCAGGAAGAGGTGGTGGAAGTGGCCGGGGAGAGGGAAGCCTGGGCCTCCCTGCTTAGGTCGTTGCCCCCGCCACCCAATCCCCGGACAAGCGGCAGATGACGACGACGGCGACGGCTGGGTATTCCTCCAACTAGCAACTCAGTTTGTTCTGAGGTAAAGTTCGGTCGTTCTGAAATCGTCTACTTTTTCCTGTGAAAGCAAGCTGTTTCACCTTTGGCGTAGTTCAGACAAAATCTGAATCTGAATTTCCGCAATCTGAATTTCCGCAATTTGAATTTCAGCAATCTGAATTTCAAGAATTTGAATTACTGCAATCTGAATTTTAGAAATTTGTATTTTTGGATCACAATAATTCAGTTTTATTAAATTCGGCATACAAATAATTCAGATATTATATATTCAACAGGAAAATATTTCAGTTTTATGAAATTCGACACACAAATATTTCAGATCTTTCATATTCAAATTCAGATACTTTTGTCAGCTTTCTAGCTCCATATTACTACGTTTTTCCAGCAAGTTCAAGTAATTCCAGTGTTGTCCTTTTTACCTTCAAATTCGTTCAGCCAGACTTCAGCAATTGGTTTTCTATGGAAGCAAATCGTGACCAAAATTCAAATGAAAATGCATTTCCAGAAATGCATTTTCATTTTAAGAATGTGGCTGCATTACTTGACTCATAAATGAAATTAATAATCAATCATCCTATTTGCATTTTAATTTTCTTCTTTAAGACTGCTCATTCTTTCCCTTAATTAAAATGAAAACGAAAAAAGACATTTGAAATTTAATTTTCAAAATATGCCCCAGCAAATAGATACCAAAATTCAATTTGAAATGTAAAATTTGAAAATTTTCATTTTAAGAACGTGGCTGCAAAATCGTGACCACAATTCAAATTCAAATGCATTTCCAGAAATCCATTTTCATTTTCAAGAACGTGGCCGCAAAATCGTGACCACAATTCAAATTCAAATGCATTTCCAGAATTGCATTTTCATTTTAAGAACGTGGCTGCAAAATCGTGACCACAATTCAAATTCAAATGCATTTCCAGAAATGCATTTTCATTTTAAGAATGTGGCTGCATAATTTGACTCATAAATACAATTAGTAATCAATCATCCTATTTGCCTTTTCTTCCTCAAGACTGCATGTTAGACCATAATTTAAAAGAAAACAGAGCTGAAATTGCATTTTCATTTTCTGCCCGCAAAGAACTGCCCATAAGCAGCAGAGTGACGTCAGTAGCCGCTCTTCTTCAGCTCCCTGCTGACCGAGCTACCCATCTTGTTCGGTAGGGGGCGGTGTGCACATACGCATTGCATGGCAAATGTGCCGGGAAATTGATTGAATTGCCGGGTCTTTAGAGGACGCATCACAGATCATGGAGCTCCCTCAAATTGTGCAGACACTGAAAGAATTAGCTGAGCTGGTAGAAACTAATAATATATCTGAGTCTGATGCCCGTGACCGAGTAGAACAAGTCACAGAGAGCTTGGCTGCATACTCTCAGTTTAGGAGGTTACAATGTTTTTGTGGGGACAAAGTGCCTTTTGTCGACGAAGGGTAACCTGTGCGAGCTACGTCACCACGTCAACACACGTTAGCAACGACGCATGGATACAACGTGATAGAGACTTTCTAGCTCGCAAATTGGAGCTTGGATTACAAGTGAAAAATAATACCCCCAAAAAACCATTTGGCTGTGTAGAGAAAGCGATTTCGAGTGGAACTGCAATCTCGCATTTTTGATTTTGGTCGTGACAGTCTTTCAAATTTGAGCGAGTGCTGGTCGCCCGTGAGACCGCCTCGTCTTTTAGGTGGCAGCCATGCTAGAAAGCGTCATAGTAGTATTTTTTGTAGCTAATGTTATAGTTACATTTTAGTCAAAAAAACTGTAAGAGGAAAATGATATGACGATATGACTATTGTGAAAACAGCCAGGTAGTGAGATTTTAATATAGATTGCTGTAAAAACTTTGATTTGTTGGCTACGCAAGAGCCTGTCAGCCTCCATTCACGATTGCGGCAGGAACAACAGTGTTGTCAACAGTGTTGACACTCAGTCAACTGTCAATCTGCGTCTGGTGAGTATTTTCTTAATTTCGTACCAGGGTCAATTCTACATCTAAATGGACAGCAGTGTTTTAAAGATATGGCGATTGCGAAGACAGCCAGCGGGTCAGCATAGTTTGTTATTTGTGTAAAACTTGGAATTTGAGTGAGACTGCGTCTTGTTTTGACGTTAGCCACAGAGTCACAGGCTGTGTCTACTACCGCGCACTTTACGAAGTACACTGCATTACAGTGCACTGCAAAACAGTGCACTTACATATTCAGTGCACTCCGTCGCTGATAAGTGCTGTCTCAAATGGAACACTTGCGTTAAACACTTGGCGAAGTGACGGACGCAAATCTGCTCGCGACACCCGCGAAACCTGCCTAAATGAACGCGCTTCTCCACCCCAAGTGGAAAAAGCTGCCGAAAGGGCTCCTCTTGCGCTACGTAGCCAAGAACTGCCCGTTTAGGGCGAGTAGTGTTCATCGTTGTATACTGTTTTTTTGGACCAATACTTTCAGTGCACTGAATTCTGCTGGTTTTGTGAGTGATGCGCCCTAAGCACTGAAAGTCAGTGCTCGAAGTGCACAAGTGCGCGGTAGTAGACACAGCTACAGACTCGGCTCGCCCACTGGCAGTGTAGTAGGCTACAGTACTGTCTTCAATGCCACAGCTATAGCTAAACTTTATTATGTCTTATTACACGGCTGTTCTTAATGCTGTAGAATGCTCCATTCACTTGAATAGGGCTTCCCAACATTCTGCTGTGAAAAATTTTCTCATATTTGACCGTTGCTATGCATATTTGACCGCTGTCAAGGGAAGTGGCCTTTTTGCTTCGGATTCACGTCTTTCGTAGCACTCCGCAAATAGACCGGTAACTTTTCAACCCCAGGGTACTCTGTTGCTTAGCGACGTCAGCTGATTTGAAGCCTAAATAATGTTTAATGTCTATGAAGTTCAACGTCTTTGGCGAGCTATTTCTCTGCTGATCAACAATACGAATGGTAACAAATACATTGTAAAAATACACTGTGTTAAGTTATTTTTGTTGGCAAGTAGCCGTGAATAAGCGGGATAATTTATAGAACGCTGGTCATTATCGGGGAAATAAGCCTCTTCAGGGCGAAACAAAACCCCTCCGCTTCGTGCTGCTCGCCCTGTCGGGTCTATATCCCTTACAAAAGAAACATTCTAATTTCCTGCACTTTCAAACAATCAGTGGTGTGGATAGCAACGGCAGCTAGCTTACCTCTAGCAAACTGCTTTTGAATTAGCCATGTCCCCCTAAATTAATATCGAACTTATTTACGTTTTGGGGGGCTTATTTTCAGTTAGCAGACGGTACTATTTGAATCGCAATTCCATCTGAAATACTTCCAGTGACAACGTTGTTACAGTAGCTAAATTCTTGATTGAAATATAAAAATATCACTAGAAGGGAAAACGGACCCACCTGCAACTGAACCAAGCAAGCACACCCTACAATTTCTCCAGAAAATTGTACCCTCTCTAGTTATTATTATTACACATCTACTATGGGAGTCTACGGCAGCCCCGAGAACCACATGGTCAGAAGTTGTGAAATTTGGCACACTCTTTGGGACCTGTACCTTCATCACTTTCACCAATTTTTATGTCTCCCATTCCAACCCTCTAGCACCACCAATGGGTCAAAGTTGAAGGTGTGTTTACACACGTTACCTTTGAACCATTTGCCGCATTTTCCAAAATGAGGTATCATTGGATTCCCTGGAATGACGTCATACCCAGTCATATAGATTCTCCAACATTTGGAATGTTATGGAGAAACGTTTTTTCGCTACTCCTCCTACAATTGTTGTCGAATCTTCTTCAAAATTGCCACAGATGATCTTCAGACCAAGCCTCACAAAAGTTATCCCCTGGAGCTTTGAATTTTGCAACCGTTTGTTAGCTCCAGCCAATCAAATTCAGCAACTGATCCGGAAAAAGGGAAGAGAGCTCATATCTTAGCGAATCTTTGATGCATTGACTCCAAACTAGGTGTATGGGTTCATGACCCTGTTATTAAGAGGTCTGAAAAAGGTAGGGTCATTTGAGCTCTAGGGGGCGCTACAACAGGCAAAATTGTGTTTTGACCAATAACTGTTGATTTGTTTGTCGTATATCAGTGATTCCTATGTCTCGTGATATCTTAGGAAATCCCAAGTCTGAAGCATGTTAATGCTAGATACCAGACAAATTGATAAGGCCACAATTTTGAATGAATGACTAAAACTTTTTTCCTTACTCCTACACAATGTATCCAATATTCACCAGATTTGGCACAGATTATCTTCAGACCACAATCACATCAATTTTCATAAAAACATACTTTTTTGAAATCTTTGTTCGCCGTTGCTCCTATTTCATGGACATGTGATCCAATCATTTTCAGACTACAATCACCTTGATTTGTCAAAATATGACTGAATTACATCTTTTTATACTTGGGTCAAATCTGACAACGCTTCCCACAGGAGAAACGGCTTACTTTTTTTAATACAGTAACTGAGCACAGTCATTCCTAGCACTGAGAATAACTCACTGGGATAAGATGAGTTCCTCTGATGTGCAAGGTCATAGGTTCGAATCCAGCCACAGTCATCACGCATGTCATGACTCATCTGTTTAGTGAAGCCAGGTATGCCACAGTAGCTGTCTAACAGTATAATGGTAATGATAATGTTTCAGTCTCAGGGGATCTATACTCAAGAAGAGTCAGATTTATTGTGCTTTACCATGTACCATGTGTACCATGTGTCCTTTAACATCTAGGGGGGCGATCCCGTGTGACACATGTTAACTTGTGATACCAGCCAAATTGATGCCGCCATGAATTAATAAAACGTTTTTGTCCTACTCCTCCTACAAAATGTATCAAATATTCACCAACTTTAACACAGATTATCTTCAGACCACAATCACATTGACATATCAAAATAGGACTGAATTACAGCTGTTTAAACTTGGGACCAATCTGACAACCGCTTGCCACAGGAAAAATTCCTTAGATTTTTACGCAGTCACTGAAATCTGATTTCCAGCACTGAGAATAGCTCACTAGGATAAATTGGTGTCCTGGCAACGTCAACGTCAGAGGTTCAAATCCAGCCAAAGCTTACAAGCTTGTCATGTCTCTGATTCTCTGTTTAGCGAGACTATAACCCTTACAAAAAATAAGTATACTTCAAGTTTATTTTGTAAGTATACTTAGTAAAAAAAGTATACTATTATCATGTTACTTAAAGTATACTAGCAGTGTACTTATTTATATACTTTTTTTGGACTAAATAAACTGAATTGGCCCACTTTTTAGGTCATTTAGTACACTTTAAAGTACACTTGTAGTGTATTTTAAGGTTTACTTTTGAATACTGCAAAGTAGCCTGTGTAGTGCACTTTCAGTTCATCAAGTATACTTCCTCAAGTACTTCAAAGTATACTTTGGAATACTCTAAAGTAGCCTGTGTAGTGCACTTTCAGTTCATCAAGTATACTTCCTAAAGTACTTCAAAGTATACTTTGGAATACTCTAAAGTAACCTGTGTAGTGCACTTTGAGTTCATCAAGTATACTTCCTAAAGAACCTCAAAGTATACTTTACAATACTTTCAAGTGCACTTTCATTTAATGTATGTACGTCAACAAGTAAACTTCTAAATGTAATTTTACTATTATTTACTAATGTTAAAATGTTTATGGGCCCCTCAAACGCCACAGATCTTCAGTCACTTGGCGAGAACGGGGCCCTCATAACAATTTACTGCAGATTCGTAGCTCTTCACTACGTACTCAATAACGTTAGTAGAATCCAGCTGTTCTTATCAAATGTAACATCACATCGTCATTTAACTCATGGTTACAATGGTAAACCAGCACAACAATGACAATTACCACGCAACAAAACTCTACATTCTAAGCAGACACATTTAAAAAACGAAATTCATGAAGTTACATTTGTATTTCGAACAAACTGCAAACTTACCGGCAAATTTTAACACTATTTACCGCCTTGCATCATGGGAATTGACTAGCCAATGAGCCACACTATCTTCATTATTTCATGTCGTTATTTCGTTCTTCAGTAAGTTTGACAGTATAACCTTCAAATTCTCAAGTAGCTTTTTCGTTTTTTTCCATTAATACACCAATTGATAATTATTAGTATAAGAGTGTACGGTTTCAGAATGTTTTAGCAGTAATTAAGGTTACAGCTTCAGTAACAAAAAAAGATTCAATGTGCAATGCATTAGATTTTCATAGACATGAATAATTAGAATGAGATGGATCTAAAAAATGTAACCTGTAATGTACTTTAAAATTATTTTGACTGTTTTTGCTGTATAATAATAGAAAACATACATCCTACTCCAGAAAAAAATGTATACCATTTTCTGTTTCTAAGCATACTTCTTAAAAGTACGTTATTGAGTACGTAGTGAAGAGCTACGAATCTGCAGTGAACTATTATGAGGGCCCCGTTCTCGCCAAATGACTCAAGATCTGAGGCGTTTGAGGGGCCCATAAACATTTTAATACATTAGTAAATAATAGTAAAATTACATTTAGAAGTTTACTTGTTGACGTACTTACATTAAATGAAAGTGCACTTGAAAGTATTGCAAAGTATACTTTGAGGTTCTTTAGGAAGTATACTTGATGAACTCAAAGTGCACTACACAGGTTACTTTAGAGTATTCCAAAGTATACTTTGAAGTACTTTAGGAAGTATACTTGATGAACTGAAAGTGCACTACACAGGCTCTTTTAGAGTATTCCAAAGTATACTTTGAAGTACTTTAGGAAGTGTACTTGATGAACTGAAAGTGCACTACACAGGCTACTTTGCAGTATTCAAAAGTGAACTATTTTCAAAGCATACTTAAAAGTATATTAAGAGGAAACTGTTTTAAGTATACTTCTTAAAAGTATATTAAAAGTGAACTATTTTCTAAGCATACTTCTTAAAAGTATATCAAAAGTGAACTAAAAGTGTACTATCCATATTTTAGTATCCTTATAGTATACTTTAATATACTTGTAAGGGAAGCCACTGCAAAGAAGCCAGGTAAACCGCAGTCACTCCATGTCAAAAGTTTCTTCTGGGTCATCTGACCTGCTTGGCCACCACATTGCTGCTTGTGGCTATATTTATACATCTTCTGCCATGGGAGTCTATGGCAGCCCCTAGAACCACATGGTCAGAAGTTGTGAAATATGGCACACTCTTTGGGACCAATCCTCTCATCAATTTCACCAAGTTTCATGTCTCCCATTCAAACCATCTAGCACCACCAATAAGTCAAAGTTGAAGGTGTGTTTACACATGCTACTTTTGAACCATATTCCCCATTGTCCAAAATGAGGTATTGTTGGGTTCTGTGGATCAAGACAAGTTCAACGCACTCTATGACATCATACCCAGTTCTATAGATTCCCCGCCATTTTGAATGTAAAGGAAAAGCGTTTTTTCGCTACTCCTCCTACAATTCTTGTCGAATCTTCTTCAAAATTGTCACAGATGATCTTCAGACCAAGCCAAAAAACAAAAGTTATCACATGGATTTTTGAAATTGTTTTTTAGTTACAGCCACATCAAATTTATGTGGCTGAATTGATGTGGCCGCCATTTTGAATATAACGTTTTTTCGCTACCTCTACAATAAGGTTTGTCCAATCTTCACCAAATTTGGCACAGATCATCTTCAGACCAAGCCTCACAAAAGACATCACATGTTTTTTTTATTTTATTATCTAAACCTTTTGACTGGAACAGCCAAACAAAGTCGTCAACCAAGCCACCATAAAAGAAGTGAGGTAATATCTCAGCACCTCTTTACTGCATTGACACCAAATTTGGTATAGGGACAGGGACCCTGTTCTAAAGAAGTCCAAAATATGTCATGCCATTTCACCTCTAGTTGGCGCTGCATTAAGCAAAAATGTTGCACCAATTATCTTCAAATAAAGCCTCACAAACGTTTTCACAGGGTTTTTGGTTTTCAAAACTGTTTTTCCGGTAAAGCTGATCAAAGTCGGCGATGAAGCCACCAAAACAGGAAGTGAGATCATATCTCAGGAAATATTTGCTGAATTGACATCAAACTTGGTACAGGTGTTCGGGACCCTGTTCCAAAGAGGTCCAAAAAAGGTTGTGTCATCTAACCGCTAGGGGGCGATCCCGTGTCTGACATGTTAAATAGTGATACCAGCTGAATTGATGTAGCCGCCATTCTGAATGAATTAATAAAACGTTTTTGGTGAATATCAAAAATTCACATAATTTGGCACAGATTATCTTCAGACCACAATTACTGTGACATGTCAAAATATAACTGAATTACAGCTGTTTAAACTTGGGCCAAATCTGACCACGCTTGCCACAGGAAAAACTGCTAATATTTTTACCCAGTAACTGAAATATGTGATTTCCAGCACTGAGAATAGCTCACTAGGATAAATTGGTGTCCTGGAAATGTAAACGTCAGAGGTTCGAATCCAGCCAAAGCTGACAAGCTTTTCATGTCTCTGTTTCTCTGTTTAGCGAGACTGTAAGCCACTGCAAAGGAAGCCAGGTAAACCGCAGTCACTAGATGTCAAAAGTTTCTTCTGGGTCATCTGACCTGCTTGGCCACCACATTGCTGCTTGCAGCTATATTTTGTCTTTTGTACACTTTTCCATACACTTTAACCAGGTAAGTGACAGGACCGAGCACCTTCACAATAGTACCAGGTACCCTTTTGACACCTTCCCCTCCCCTGTGGTTACGAACCAACACCTTCTGTTTCGGCAGGAAGCAAGGCGTGCTTCTGTCACAAAACAGAAAATTGTGGACACAGTGCTGTAATGTCATGTTGCCATTCTTTCCCTTTTCCACAACTGTTTGGAGATTCTGTACCAAACGCTCTGCAGCTCCATTAGAAGCTGGGTGATGAGGAGAACTCTTAATATGCTAATATACTTAACACCATTGTTTCTCAGAAATGTCTGAAATTCAGAAGATATACACTGTGGTTCATTATCACCACACCAGTTCATCCTGAAGACCCCAAGTAGAGAAGTATCCCCTCAAGACCTCTATAGTCTTCTCAGTTGTCGTGTTACTCATTAAAGCTATTTCTGGCCAACATGAACAGCTATCAGTCACAACAAGAAAGTTATGCTTTCCTTTTTGTGCAAAGTCTATGTGTATCCTCTGCCAAGGTTGGTTTGGCCTACTCCTGTTGTGCACAGGAGCTGTGACAGGTTAGTTTCTGTTCTATTGACATATCTGACAGTGACTTACTAGAGATTCTATGTCGGAATCAAGGTTCGGCCACCAAAAATGACTACGGGCTAAAGCTTTCATCTTTACCATTCCTTGATGGTTTTCATGCAATTCCCGCAACAATTGCAACCTTAATACCTGGGGTATGACCACGCAAAAACCCCACATCACATAGTCAGATTTGACAGTCAGCTCTGTGTTTGTAATCTAAAATGGCCTTAATTCCTCCTCATTCAAATACTTTGGCCAGCCATTCAATAAGAAATGCTTCGCTCTCTGTAGTACTGAATCCGTTTTTGTCTGCTTTGCTATTTCTAGTGAAGAAACTGGCGCCTTGTCCAAAAATTAGACCCTAAACATAATCATACGAGGAGTCTGTATCCTGAGTGTAGAGGTAAGCACGATAAAGCATCCGCATTGGCATGTTGTGTTGACGGTTTGTAGCGGATGTCATACTGATAGGCAGACAAAGTTAACGACCACCTTGTAGCCGGGCTGCTGCCAAGACAGGCACTCCAGTCTTGGGCCCTAAGATCTTCAGGAGTGGTTTGTGGTCTGTAAACAAAGTAAATTTCCACACCATATAAGTAATCATTAAACTTGGTCACTCCAAATATGATACCAAGTGCTTCTTTCTCTATTTGAGAGTAATCGACTTGAGTTTTGGTGAGCGTTCTCGACACGTATGCTATAGGTTTTTATCTGAAAACTGATGTGAAATCACTGCACCTATGCCATAAAGAGAAACATCGCATGCCAACATTACATTACATTAAACTGGGAGTCAGATGGCTGAACGGTTAGGGAATCGGGCTAGTAATCAGAAGGATGCAGGTTCAATTCCCGTCCATATCAAATAACGATGTGTCCTTGGGCAAGGCATTTCACCCTACTTGCCTCGGGGGGAATGTCCCTGTACTCACTGTAAGCCGCTCTGGATAAGAGCGTCTGCTAAATGACTAAATGTAAACTGTAATTTCATGTGCTCTTGGGGGCCCTCTGGTAGCCACGGGGGCCTTAAGCAGCTGCTTAGTTCGCTTATGCCTTGGGCCGGCCCTGCCTACAGTCTAGGTGTTTTCGCTATATAGCTTTTCTTGCATTCCTTGCAAATCAGCGTTCATAAAAAGCAGATGAGCTAGAATCTAGCTAACATTGACTCGACGGGCATGGCTGATGTTTGTTTATACCGTAGCTCTAGCGTAGAAGATCCCTGTGCAGTTCGACCCTCAATTACACATTTACTCGAACCATTTCACGAAGGACGGTTTTGAAAACCTGGGACAATGTAAAGCAGGATTTTCTATGAAGCTGTCGCTGAAAAGAGGTGGGTTCCGACCTTATGTTCATCCCAACCAGAAGCTGTAGTATGATTTTGTCGCTAAGTAAGTAAGTAAGACTTGATTTATGTAGCACTTTTCATACCAGAATTGCAGGTCAAAGTGCTTTACATAAAATCAACAAAAACAATAATACAAGTGAATAGATCTAAAACATATAACAAACCAAACTAGCCACACTATCTGCGGTCTCTCTAATCCGTCTTAGATCCAAACTGCCACTTGCAGTTTCTAATACACAAACATGACGGGGGTAGAGAGGACGGGAAGGTTAAATTTCAGCATAACATGAGAATAAAAAAAAAAGGCAATGCTCCTAGAGGAGTACAGTGTGGGAACAGGCAAAAAACACCTCAGCTCATAAGCACATACATTGTACAACATTACAGAACCACATGACTTGCAACGGGGAGGGTGGGAGGGGTATGGACAAGCAGTATCTGGACCTGCAGCCATACTACACGCTGGTCACAGACTCGCCAGCCACACTGGGGGAACAAGCAGGCGAAGGCGTTGGATGGGGGAAGGGGTGTGATAGCATATCTGTAGTAGATGAAAGTTAGTGTACAAGTGCCTGGGATGGCGCCTTTGCCTAGGCCACAATCAGTCCGATTCTCAGGGACTCATTTACTAACATTGCAACCGCAGCTTAATCTGCGCCTTTGCCAAAACGCAAATAGCGCACGGTGTATATCCGCATTTTGCGTGGTATTTATCAAACCAGATCTTCGTCGGGCAATCAGAACCCATTAGTGTTAATTAGCACGCCGTTAAAAGTTGGGGAAAATCGCCTGCATGTTACTGCCACCATGGGTGATTCAAGGAAAAGAAAAGAAAAAGTTCAGCGAACAGGAGCTAGAAATATACACACCCACTTTCCCTTATACCCTCCCAGCAGCAGTAATCTGCGTTTTTACTCAAGTGCGATGTCTTTGTAAATACGGTGTTATGTCTTGACCCGCTATTTCACGCCTGAAATGGGCACAATCCTGTTAGTAAATGAGGCCCTTTCTTGTTGTGCCCTCAGCCCGCAGATAGTATTGCCATGGAAACATCCTTGGTCATGGCCCAATCCACAGGTGTCTGTGGGAGGGGGAAGGGAAGAGACTACAGAGAGTCTCACTGCAGCGCTCTCCAGGGGAGTTGTTGTTCCAGCAACGGCCTTGGCCAAGGCCTGAGCTGGTTACGGGGCCGAAAGCAAATAAGATTGGGGTAGTTGTTTGGTCGAGTAGACGCCTTCAATTTCATGTCTACTCATCATTATGGCTTCCATGTCAGTTCACTTCCTTTGCAGAGCCGCTAGCTTCTCCATGATGTTATCCAAATTGCATTGAACGCGTTGTACTGTCACAGTCTGAGGGCCACCAGCTCTGCCCACAGCATCAATCATGTCGGGCAGACTTACGGGGCTTTGACAGCTGCAGCCGTTTCTTTAAATTTTCAGATATACCAGGCCAGCGCTCAATCCAATCCGCAGAAAGCCTGTAATCATGGTTTCAAATAGAAAGATTTCAATGTCCTCCACGGAAAGCACCGCTTGGCGCACAACACGCCACTTATCCCCCGCGTCCATCGAGTGCCCAACTGCGAACGTCCCGTCAGGACAGTTAGGTTCCCCCGAACCCGAGTTTCTCTTCGAGAAGATGGTGTCAATTGCGTTGAGAGACCAGCTAATCAATTCCATGCTTCTTGCTACGGAGAGTGATGCAGAGAGAGTCTCTCGAGTATATACAAGACAAGACAATACGATAGAAGCCACGCAGGGAAGGTCAGGGGAGGAAGAGAAAAAATGCGACTGCCTTTGTCGAGAGCCAAAGAAAAAAAACAGTTATTAGCGATGCTAACGTATCCTGTATCTAGGACCCGTCTTTCTCCAGTTCTTTCAAATAAATAATCTAGACAGGCGTTAGCAAAAGGGTAGACTGGTATTTGTTTTCTGGCAATTTTTCGGAAGCTTCTCTTCTAATGCAGACTACAGCTAGTCTAGCTAGAGTCATTTGGTAAGTAAGGTATGTGGATGTGTTATGAAACGTATTTAGCATTCTACCTATGCTAGATACAGGAGATGTTAGGATTGCTAAAACAGTTTGTGATGAGCATATGGTTTGAACAGCACCTCTCAGCAACAGCAGCTTAGCAAATCCTTCTTTAAATTGTCCAAGGTTTTCATTCAAAAGTGTCTTTGGTGAAATGGTTCGAGCAAATGAATAAATGAGTGTCGAACTTCACAGGGATCTTCTCATATAAAAACATCAGCCATGCCCGTCGAGTGTCAGGTTCGTTGGGAAGATTATGAAAAGTGTCAGCATTCCCAGTACAGCCTGGAACACTGCATTTACGATGGTCTATTTTCAATATACTTTCAAAACTTTCAAACTTTCTCCTTTGTTGTTCACGTGGAAGTACACAGAGCAGCGTGCAGCTAAACTAGTGTCTGAGATCCTGGGCCAGAACATCAGCGGGCTGGTCGGTATGTAAATGTTGGGGCAAGACAAATGTGATCCGCTTTTTCGAAACCGATCGTTTTGTAGCTGCAGTTTCAAGTTGTGAGATTTAGATAGGGAAGAGGTGTCAATGGACTTTGAGGTTCACTGTATGTCCATTTTACCCAACAAACTGTCGTTAATCAACTATGACAAGGTAAAATGGTCGGTTTTGCAATCAATGACCCCTTTAAAGTGTTGCACGAAAGACCTTTCCGACGCAACCTCCGCTCCCTATCCCCCTCCCATTTCTCCTCTATTGTAACATCCTCCCTCCCTCCCATTGTCGACTTCTCGTCCCACCTCACTAACACTGCCACCGACACCCTGTTAACCACTTTAACTGCATCCCTTGACTCTCTCTGTCCCCTGTCAACCAGGCCTGCACGATCTTCTCCCTCCTGCCCGTGGCTTACGGATGTTATTCGTGAAGAACGGTCCATCCTTAGAGCAGCTGAGAGGAGATGGCGCAAGTCCAAAGACGGTCTGGACCTTGATAAGTATCACTCCCTTCTTAAATCCTTCTCTTCTCACATAACTGGTGCTAAAAGCCTCTACTTTCTTAACAAAATTAACTCTGCTTCAAACCCCCACAAACTTTTATCTACCTTCTCCACCCTTCTTAACCCACCTCCCCCACCCCCTCCCTCCACCGTGACAGCAGACGACTTCTCCTTCTTTGAGAAGAAAGCTTAGCAGTCGAAACATTAGCAGTCGGTTCCCTAAACCCACCTTTCCTACCCC
Organism: Hypomesus nipponensis; assembly: GCF_054491055.1. Taxonomy (NCBI): domain Eukaryota; kingdom Metazoa; phylum Chordata; class Actinopteri; order Osmeriformes; family Osmeridae; genus Hypomesus; species Hypomesus nipponensis. The sequence continues at coordinate 2,155,333 of NC_140384.1, read as the reverse complement.
CTCACCCTCCATGACTGACCCAACTAAATGTCTAAACTCTTTCTCTCCCCTGTCCGAGGCAGAGCTCTCTGACCTAATTCTCTCTCATCGCCCCACCTCCTGTCCCTTGATCCTGTCCCCTCCCCTCTTTTTCAAACCATCTCCCCCTCCATCATAACTTTTCTGCTCCATGTCCTAAACTCCTCTTTTAAACTCCTTTCAGTCACCACTGCCCTCCAGTCTGCCAGAGCGGCTTCAAGGTCATCCGTCATCATTCTCCTGGACTTTTCTGCAGCGTTTGATATGGTTAACCACCAGATCCTGCTCTACAGACTTTCTGAGATGGGCATCACTGGCACCGCACTCCAGTGGATCTCATCCTACCTGACGGGAAGATCCTACCAGGTCTCCTGGGGAGGCAAACTGTCAGACCCTCACCAGCTCTCCACTGGTGTCCCACAGGGCTCCGTCCTTGGACCCCTCCTCTTCTCTCTGTACACCGCCTCACTTGGACCAATCAACACCTCCCATGGCTTCTCCTACCACTGCTACGATGACGACATGCAGCTGTACCTGTCGTTCTCCCCGACCGATCCGGGGATCTCAGCTAGGATTGAGGCCTACCTCGCAGACATCTCCACCTAGATGACCGAGCACCACCTCCAGCTGAACCTCGCCAAAACAGAACTTCTCATCATCCCGGCCAAACCCTCCATCTCCCATGACCTCTCAATCACCCTGGGAAGTGCGACGGTGACGTTCTCATCCTCTGCCGAGAACCTTGGGGTTACCAAGGTTCACATTGCTGTGGTCCCCGGTCATGTAGATTCACCCTCTACAACATCCAGAAGATCAGGAGATACCTGTCTGAGCACTCCACCCAGCTACTTATCCAAGCACTTGTCCTCTCCAAGTTGGATTACTGCAACTCGCTGCTTGCCGGTCTCCCAGCATGCGCAACCCGCCCTCTTCAGAGGATTCAGAACGCAGCGGCACGCCTGGTCTACAACCTACCCAGACGCTCCCACTCCGCTCCTAATCTCCCTCCACTGGCTACCCATCACGGCCCGCATCAGTTTCAAGACCCTGGTACTGACCTTCCGAGCAGTGAACTGGACTGCACCCGACTACATCAAGTCTCTCCTGTAGCCTTACACCCCCACCCACCGCCTATGGTCTTCTTCAGACAACCGCCTGGTGGTCCCACCGCTCAAGACCGCCCGGTCCCAACACAAGCTCTTCTCCTGCCTGGCCCCCCTGTGATGGAATCAACTCCCCACCTCCATCAGAGACACAGACTGTCTCTACACCTTCAAGAGAAGGCTCAAGACACGCTTGTTCCGGGAGTACAACGGTACTTAGGAATGGTTTGCTGAACCCAATGCTAGTTTCCTCAAGGATCACAATGACTCTTGCTTAGAGACTTGTGGCTCTTGTTGGTTAGTGGCAACTGATTTAAACTGTTGTATTCGCTGCAAAATATTCTAATTTAGTTAATCTTATTTTTATTTTTACTGTTGCTGCTTTTTCTACAGGTACACTTGCACGTAGAGATTCATGTTGTTTACGTGTAACTACATACTCTTATGGTTCTTCCCTTTGGCACTTATTTTTTGGTTGTTAACAATGTGTGCTTCTTGTTTTGGCTACCCGCAATGCTTTGGGGCTATCTTGTTGTCATTATCAGTGACCTATGCACTTTGTAAAGCTCTCTCTTGGAAGTCGCTTTGGATAAAAGTGTCTGCTAAATGAATAAATGTAAAATGTAAATGTACCTCTGACTTAATTTTTACCGCAACATGGTCCAGTTTATGGAGATAAAAGTACTCATCCCACACCTATAGCACTGTTAGGCTACTGTGCTGCAGTCTAACCATGAAACTCTAAGGCATTTTCCGCAAATTTCTGACTATTATCTTGGAGAATATCTGAGTTTTGTTCTCAGAACTTTATATATATATATACATATACATACACATATACATGTGTATATATATATATACATATATATATATATATATATATATATACATATATATATGTATATATAGAGAGAGATTAGGGCTGTCAAGCGATTAAAATATTTAATTGCGATTAATCACATTATTTCACATGATTAATCTATCTATTAATTATTATCTATTAATCTGATTAAACTATTTAATCTGTTGCAATGTTACCCCAAAATGATTTTAAAAATCAAAATATTAAAAGGGTGTACTTAAAAACTTCAAATAAGCCTAACTGGATGATCATGTCTATAAGTTCAGATGGAACACAATTTATATTGTGAGGGAGTTATATTCTCTCACAGACTATACTGCTGTAGATAAAAACATCTACAAAATTTGACTTCTGGAAAATAAAATACATGTAAGACATGTCTCATAGCCTACTACAATATCCTGGTCCATAATATTCAAATCTCACTCAAACATATTTCAGATATTTAAGCAACCACAGATTGACCTTAATATTGAACAAGACAGTTTCTATTTTGTTGAACTCAGTCAGCTGCTCCCTTCTTTTGCGAGTGTTGTCTGCCATTTGTTACAGGAGCGAACGCTGCTGCTGCTACTGCTACAGTGCTAACGCTGCTGCTGCTAGCTGTGTGCTTTGATTGCATGCAATAGTCAGACCCAAACGTAATACGCAGATTTTCAAATTTTCTGCGGTTATTCAGAGTGAAAATCTGCGTAATTCCGCTAGCCTTCCTGTTCTTATGTCGGACCGACCAAAGATGTTCAACAACAGTTTGAATATAGTCGATTGAATGTTGACAGACTTTGCAAAAAAGTATTGATCCATCCTCATAAAGATCGGCTGTAACCTGCAGGCCCTGTCTCTTGCTGTAATTTGGGTAACTTAAAAAGTGTTTCCTTTTCAATTCTAAGCATTTTTGGCTAACGTTTTAATAATATAGACGTAATACGAGTTGAAAAGTGTAGTTACATTTTGCCTCAGACCAATGCGTTCTACTTGAAGATCCGCGGGTTTTCGTTGGAATTCTGCGCCCGCGTATTCCGTTTGGGCCTGGCGATAGTTTAGGCTGGAAGTACTACGGTGATAACTAAACTCAGCCTGACAATCAGTACACAAAGCCTTAGTTTTGTCAACCGAGCCATCTGGCAACTTCTTGAAATGGAACTTCCCATCTAAAAGCCCTTTCTCCATCATTCACCTACCGTCGGCAGTCGAAGTCTTGTGACGACAGGCGATTCCCAGGGTCAAAAAGAAACCTGCGTAAACGGAACTATTTTCTTTTGTCGCGTTAAAGTGAGATTGCGTTAACGCGTTATTAACACGATTAAAATATTTAATCGCAATTAATCGCATTATTTCACATGATTAATCGCAAACTATTTAATCTGTTCAAATGTTACCCCAATTCCCAGGGTCAAAAACACTGTTATTAACACGTTAACTTTGACAGCCCTAATATAGATACATAGATAGATATCTATATAGATACATATAGATATATATATAGAGAGAGATATATCTATGTATATCAGTAGCGAACCGTGACTCTTAAACCGGCCCTTTGATCCCAATTACTTGTTGGAAAAAAACACGATACAGCGCATACACAGCATTAGGCCTACATGAAATTGTGTTGGTCATTACGCACTATTTGAGCCAGCCCTTGCGGCACTATTTACGGTAATTGTGCATGACGTTGCGTTGGTACATTTAGCCTACAGATTGACTGGTCATTCTGCACGACACTATAACATAGGCTAGGCTAGGGCTACAAAACAGTGGCAGCCGGATTGAAATCAGTACGTTTGCGAGTTTATTAGCTTGTGATCGAGTTCCCCACAGCAGAAAAGTGGGGAACAACATAAAGTTAGCAATAACAAAGCCCACCCATATAGAGGGAAGATATGATTGGTCAATTTTACTGTCAGTGGAAATTACTATTAATCGGCCCTCTGTAAATTCATAGCTGGACCACCAATCACAGTGCTGCATAGCATTTTCCTCCCAACAAGGAGGCAGCAAAATTCTGATAGTAAGTAAGTAAGACTTTATTTATATAGCACATTTCATACAAGAATTGTAGCTCAAAGTGCTTTACATAAAATCAATAAAAACAATAATACAAGTGATAAAAGTCATAATTAAAATAGCTACAATAATATAACTAATAAAAGTAGTAAAACCCTTCTGAGATAAAATTACTTAAATGCTTCGGTAAAAAGGTAGGTTTTAAGCTGTCTTTTAAAAATGTCTAGCGTGTTTGCTTCCCTAATATTTATGGCAATTTGTTCCATAGTTTTGGGGCGTAATTAGCAAAGGCCGAATGACCAATCTTCTTATGACTGCTTCTGGTGACCTCTAATAGGCCTGCATTTGATGATCGCAGTGTTCGAGCTGGTGTGTAGTTTATAAGGGAGTTAGCAATGTAGCTAGGTCCTTGTCCGTGTAGAGCTTTGTATGTGAGGAAAAGGACCTTAAAGTCAATTCTGAAAGTGACAGGGAGCCAGTGTAAAATAGCTAGGACAGGACTAATGCGTTCTCTCCTTTTAGTTTTGGTTAATAATCTAGATGCAGAATTTTGAATGAGCTTTAGTCTTTCAGTGGTTTTCTTGGGAAGACCAGTGAAAAGTGCGTTACAGTAGTCCAGCCGGCTGGATATAAAAGCATGAATTAACTTCTCTGTATCATTTTGGTTTATGAATGGTCGTACCTATGCTATATTCCTCAGGTGAAAGAAAGCTGTTTTGATCACTTTATTTAAGTGTGATAGGGTGACAAAATTTGATTTTTTTCATTTAACTCTTCACATTCTAACACAAACTGAATAAGCAGGATTGAAGGGTTTATTATGAATTGATAAAATACACTTTGAATAGATTACTTTTAAAATATATAATTTTTGAATATATATATATATACAGACAGTTCCCCACTGATTAGCAACAATGGCCCTAAAATGTCTAAGAAACAAGTTAGAGTAGTACTAGTTACATTGTAGCAAGCGGCATTAATAGACACAATAACGTACCTCATATTCTTTAATGTTGCCTGTCCAAGTGCATCCCTCGTTTGGACAAACAGCTGACAGGGCCTCGACTTCTCTGCGAGCTGCATTATCTGGAAAAGCCTATGAGAAAAGAACCATGAAGTATAGGCTATGTAGCCAGATATTTTTAGTGACTGTAAAATAAGGAGCTGAATCAATAAGTTTCTATCTGATCAGTCCCTTACACATTCAGCTACTTACACCGCCTTGCTTGAGTATGGATGTTGTATCCTCAAACAAGTCTTCCTTTAAGCAAGAATTGCATACCTGTGGTCCAGAACTAGAAATAGACCGGAAACATGCTTAGTGCCTGGTACACCTGCCATTACACCTGCCTCTTTCATCATCTTATTATGAAAGTTAGCCTACTCGGCTATGAAGGATTGTATGTGTTGAGTGAACAGGTCCAGGTGTAACGAGTCATTGTTAGCCACAAACTAAACTAATCAAATTAGATTAGGCTTAAATCAGAACTGAATACGAATTACAACCTAATGTCAAAAGATAGGCAGCGAATCCAAATGCACCCATCACCATGCCAAGCTAGAGGGGTTTACTCACCTCACAATTGTATTGAAACAATATAAACAATAGCGATGACCGCATTGGGCTTGCAAAGGCCTTCTCAATATTTTAAGACAGGAATTACACAAATGCTTATCTTCGAGATTGTTTGCCAATATTTTTTTGGGGAACCCTGGTTTGTTGCCTTCCAACGAAGATGGTGGAGATGTCTCCTGTGCAGCCATTATTCAAGCAACAGACAAGCGAATTCCCCGAACATGCACGAATAACGGGGCGCTCTGTTGGGGTACAGTACCTTAGGCTATATTAAACACAGATAACGTTAGTTGAGTAGAACTAAAACAAAAAACAACAACCACAGCTTACATACAGTGGCATGGTGAGCTTAATTTTATTTTTTAAATGTTTTCAATCAACAAAATACAATATTCCAATCGCCGGACCATAACTCCTGCGCTACGTTCGTACAACGACAGTAGGCTACGTAGGTTATATCAATCAAACGTCTGTCCAACAGAGGACGTCGAGAAAGAGAGAGAGACGGAGAGAGAGACGTAGAGAGAGAGAGAGAGGGAGAGAGACGGAGAGATATGCATCAGATTCAGGAAGCAAGAGGTTTCAAGCGTAGGAATGTTACTGTTTAAAGATGATGAGGTGATTTTACAATGATTTAAAGACATGGATCTTAGAAATCTGTCAAGTGAGTATGTTTGTTTTACAGTGCAATATACTGTAAATATAGCATTTTAAGTGAAATAACTTGAGTAGACTATCGTTGGCTATGACTGATGTTGCTGAACCTAGTAGCTAAAAGTAGTTAGCCAGCTATTGCTAACATTAGCTAGCCTATCAAGCTAGTAGCTAACTAACTATCTTCTAGCTCCGTGACTTGCTGGTTGCCTTATTTAAGGCGACCGTCAAGGCTGTGGATTGTTGTTCGCTCCTACTAGCCAAGAAAGTAAGCTAGTCGGTACTGGACTCTGATTATTTTAGCCAGATAGCTGTTTTTTCCTCAGCTAACTGTATGATGTAGCATCACTGGTAAAGCCACGCTAGCTGTAGCATACTTTCTTACTTACTTATAATGGTCAGCTGGTCAAACGTAGACGTCAACTGATAATTTTACTGGTTATTGACTATTCACCCAGACTACGTAGGCCTACATCTTGGCCAAATAATCTTGACAGTTCTTCACGATTACTTGAGGAAGTATGACAGTTGACTTAAATGTTCCACTGCAAATTAACAAGATTATCATAATTTATATCTAGGAATATGCATTATATCGTGTTTTGTCCAAATGCATTAGTAATGTCATATTAAGTTATGTTTCTTTACAGATAAAAGACATCATGATTGAAAGTATCACTAAGGATGCTGTTGGATTGGTCTGCTTGTGAGAGAATGTCAGTTGAGCACTTTTTCATTCTCCAAGAAATGTTTTATGTCAGTAAACACACAAAATATTCCTGGAAATGCATCTATATTATGCAATATAGTGCGCACCACTGTGCATCGTTGTAGAACATTCAGAAAATTATAACTGACTGCTTTTAGTCAGCAGTCATCAAACTTGACACTTTTCCCCTCGAAGGGTAGTTTTATTGACGATCTGTCAAGATGTTTTCAGCTCTGAAGAAGCTAGTTGGTTCTGAACCAGGACAGCTGAAAGACAAGAACATTCCCCCTGGTCTGCAGTCCATGAACCAGAGTTTACAGAGACGCTTTGCGAAAGGGGTTCAGTATAATAGTAAGTCTATATGCTCATTCACTTTGAATCCTGATCATAGAAACAAGGAATGAGATATACAATTGATGATTTTATACAATACGTATCCAACTGAATCAATTTGATTATGACATACATAGTGGATGTATTTTGTAACCCACTTACCCATCTTGCACCCACCCAGTGAAAATAGTTATCAGAGGAGATCGAAATACTGGCAAAAGTACTTTATGGCATCGATTGCAGGGAAAGAAGTTCTTGGAGGACTACATACCAACTCAGGAAATCCAAGCCACCAGTATTCACTGGAACTACAAAAGTAAGCTCTTTTGTTATATTGTTTCAAAATATGAATTGGTTGAGGCTACATCAACTTCAGAATTGTTTACTTACAAGCTAACCAACTTTCTCTCATGTAAACATTTTGACAACATTTTGCTTCTGTTGTTATTTACTTCAGTGAGCCCCTATCAAGGTAACTTTTCAGATTTCCACTAGCATTGAGAGGTAGTTAAGTGCCCTGTTGTTGATAGTTGTTGACATATCCATAACCCCTTTATAGCAACATCAGTCTTGTATCAGTTAGATTTTTAAATGTATTAATTAAATGTGTCTACTCAAAACAGCGGCAACATTTGCCTTCTGTTTTTTGTATTGTATCAAATCATCCCAATGCCTTTGGGATCAACGTGAAATATTTCAATTTGAGCTATAGTGAAAATTCTGTCAGAGTATAACAGTACTTCTGTCCCTTCCAGCTACTGATGATGTGGTCAAGGTGGAGGTTTGGGATGTGGTGGATAAAGGTGAGTGTGGTGACTCACTTTTTTCAGCTGAGTGGATGTGACTAGTTGTTTGTCTTACTGTATTTTTTGAGTCCCAATGAGTCCCAATTCTCTTTTTGTTGTAGTTTTTTTTTTTTTACTGTTTTCATTTTCTTGCATGTTACAAAAGTTAAAGTGTTGAAGAAGCCACTCAATATAATAAGTAACAAGTTTAGGATCACTAAATACTCATAATTTGTTCTTATTTAACAAAGCTTCAAGTTTAGTTGTCGGTGCGTCATGCATGAGGTGATTTGCATCACAGTGCAGCTGGGTTTCCCCTGGGTTACTTATGGTAGTGTGGTGGTACTAGCTGTAATGTTTTGTATGTAGGCTGTGTTTGTCTGTACAAAGTATGACCCCATCCCCCCACCCTTAAATATAACGTTTCACTAGTAGTTTTGTCAACTTTCTAGCATCTATCTGTGTTCGGCGTACATTTTTGTCTTCGTTTTAGCCTACATTCACAAACTAAATAGAAGAAACAGGCTCTGGCATTGCACTGTGCACAGGATAACATGTTCTTAGTTTGACCTGGTTAACCACGAATAGGCCACATCTTTCAGGCAGTTTTCGGAAGATGTCATTTGCACCAACAATTTAACACATAATTTGAGCCATAATCGGGGCAGGTACAGTGCAATGTAGTCAGTGCTAAAATACTGGGTGATAAAACACACTTATGTAGGATCAAGTGCAAACATTTTTTTTTTTTTTGCGGCCGGTGCTCAACGCTTCTAATGATTAACACAAAACGACCAAACCTCTCCGAAGGCATAAAAATGTCAAAAATATTTGATGCCTATTATTTGGGATAGAGCTTTCCAGGTTTAACACAATTCAGATGCGTGTATCTTCTTCAACTATTTTCAGATTATGTGTATGACACATAATTTGAAATCTTACAATCTGCACTTTCACAATCTGTAAAAACTGAGAAATTACCTCGCTGACAACGTTCCCTTTTGACTGGACTATGTCACAATTTCTTTCCTCAGACCAACATCACCTTTCCAAGAATACACGCCATGAGATATTGAGACATTTATGTAATATATAGAGATGTATCCTTGTCTCATTTTTGTTTTAGGCTGGCTTGTTCTCAGTGTTAATGTTGTTTCTTGCTCCTCTCTTGCACTTGCTTCAGGCCAAAAATATCCTCTTCCTGAAGGTGTAGGTGAGCGTCACTGTAGACTGTAGAGGTCAGACTTGTGTGCAGTGGGTTTGCCCCTAATGTGGTTTTGTATTTGAATGTAAACATACCTAATGCTGGGTACACACCACAAGATAATTGGGTTGATTTTGGCAATGTCCCAATTATCTACAGATTTTATCAGATTTTCCCTTGGTGTAAGGTGTGTTAAGAGTGACCGAACTTGCTCGGAATGACGTCGGAGCCGCCCCGATCGCGAATCGTAAATATTCAATATTTACGATCTGAAATCCTGATGTGTGGGGGAAACCCCGAGGACAAACACGACACACTATAGGAGCAAAACAGTTAAATCTAGGATTTTTTTGTCCTCATGTTTGTGGTCTCTCACATTTATCTTTTAGTGTGTACCCAGCATTAGATTTGCTGGCATAGATTGCTTTGGGTCAAAAAATAATAAAAAAGATAAATATATACGGTATGCTTGTCAAAAAGTGCCTGACTGGATATCAACAGGGAGATAAAATAATATTAAAAAGAAAACCTTTCTGTATAATAAAGAGTGTAAGGTATGTTACCCACAACATTGTTTTGTTGCTGCTGTGTTTGAAATATCCCTTATTATGCCCTGTTTTGTAACTCTTTTATTATTCACTTTTTGACGATTCAAACAGGTCAGTGTTTTAAATGCTATAATGCTTTGGCAATGCAAATCAAATTAAAATGCACTCTAATTTCTATTTGTGTTACAGGAAAGGGTAAAAAACTAGGAGAGAATTTAAAACTGGAGAATGAGCCCCAACAGGTATCAACACTGTGTAATAGAACAATGCATTGGTCTTACTATTTAAATTAAATATGTCCTGTCTCCAAAAATTCAGAAGATTTCTGTTTGACAGTTTTCATAACTGTTGTTCCTTTTGCAGTCTGATGAGGTGGCCTTGGACGCAGAGTTCCTTGATGTTTACAAGAACTGCAACGGAGTCATCATGATGTTTGACATCACTAAACAATGGTAGGAGTGATCCCACACTGTTTCTGGCCTTTGTTTGTGGTCTGTAGTATAGTTTAGCTCCCTTGCACTGATCAGTGATCACTAAGGGTGCTCCAATTGATCAGCCGCCGATCAGTGTTCGCAAATAGAGTTTTAAAATCTATTTGCGAGTAACGTTTTCTACAATCAGCTAAATTCGCTTCCTCAGCAGTATGGCAGTTCTGTCAGGTGTCGGAAAAGGACAAAAAAGTAGCTGTATGCAACGAGTGTGCCAAGGAAATCCCACGAGGTGGACAGCACCAAAAACAGATCGGAGCAAGTTATTCCACGGGGCAGAGAGCCGCTTGTTTTTGGGAGGGATATTAAAAGCCACTTTCTCAGCTCTTGTACAAGCAGCACGAACCTACCTCTTTGCACAGCAGGGAATATTGTAGACGAGAAGAGGAACAAGCTTTCAAAAATGCAGTGATGCTTATATATTTGAAGAAAAACCTGCCAAGGATGCTTAACAATTAAGCTTTTTTTCTCTCTACAAGTGGCATTGACATTATCCATATAGGATAGGTAAAGATATAAAGTCAAGTATATTTTTCTTGATGTGCACTTTATTCTTTTATTTCTGAAATGCAGAGAAAATTTAAGGGGTTAACTGATTTGAAGTACAAACCCGATTACATAAAAATTTGGACACTGTACAAATTGTGAATAAAAAAGGAATGCAATAATTTACAAATCTCATAAACTTAAATTGTATCCACAATAGAATATAGATAACATATCAAATGTTGAAAGTGAGACATTTTGAAATGTCATGCCAAATATTGGCTCATTTTGCATTTCATGAGAGCTACACATTCCAAAAAGGTTAGGACAGGTAGCTATAAGAGGCCGGAAAAGTTGAACGTACTTATAAGGAACAGCTGGAGGACCAATTTGCTACTTATTAGGTCAATTGGCAACATGATTGGGTATAAAAAGAGCCTCTCAGAGTATTTGTCTCTCTCAGAAGTCAAGATGGGCAGAGGATCACCAATTCCCCCGATGCTGCGGCGAAAAATAGTAGAGCAATATCAGTACAGAGTTTCTCAGATAAAAATTGCAAAGAGAGGAAGTTATCATCATCCACAGTGCATAATATCATCCGAAAATTCAGAGAATCTGGAACAGTCTCTGTGTGTAAGGGTCAAGGCAGGAAAACCATATGGATGCCTGTGATCTTCGGGCCATTAGATGGCACGGCATTACATACAGGAATGCTACTGTAATGGAAATCACAACATGGGCTCAGGAATACTTCCAGAAAACATTGTCGGTGAACACAATCCACAGTGCCATTCGCCGTTGACGGCTAAAACTCTATAGGTCAAAAAAGAAGCCATATCTAAACATGATCCAGAAGCGCAGGCGTTTTCTCTGGGCTCATTAACATGGACTGTGGCAAAGTGGAAAACTGTTCTGTAGTCAGACAAATCTAAATTTGAAGTTCTTTTTGGAAAACTGGGACACCATGTCATCTGGACTAAAGAGGACAAGGACAACCCAAGTTGTTATCAGTGCTCAGTTCAGAAGCCTGCATCTCTGAAGGTATGGGGTTGCATGAGCGTGTGGCATGGGCAGCTTACACACCTGGAAAGGCACCATCAATACTGAAAGGTATATCCAAGTTCTACAAAAACATACTGTATGCTCCCATCCAGACGTCATCTCTTTCAGGGAAGACCTTGCATTTTCCAACAGGACAATGCCAGACCACATACTGCATCAATTACAACATCATAGCTGCATAGAAGAAGGATCCGGATACTGAAATGGCCAGCCTGCAGGCCAGGGGTCTCATTTATAAAACTGTGCGTTGGATTCATACTAAAAGTGTACGTACGCCCAAAAGCCAAAAATGGCATACGCACACAAAAATTCAGATTTATAAAACCGTGCGTACGCACACCTGTACGCAATGTTCCCTTTATAAATCTCAGATTACCCACAAGTGTGCGTACGTGAACCAGCATTGTACCCCGCCCTGAACACGCCCATTTTTTTCCTTAAATAGTCAATGCAAAGCACCTCATGAATGCTAATCTAGTATCTCATCATGACCCTGGCATACGATTGTTCTTTACGGTGAATCATAGCGCATGACAACTTCTCAGACACTGATAGCCTATTGGTGGAGCCCGATAACTCCGGAAATGTGGTGGCCGGTAGATCACCAATTTAAAAAAAAACTGGCAGTCAACTGTGGCAGTGATACTGCAGGTCGAGATACAATTTGAAAACAAAAGCGTTTTGTTATGAACAGTAATCTATTAAATTCTGGACTGATAACGAGGACGTAGAGTGTAGCGATTGCACGGGAGCTTGACGACTGTAATTCCAGTTTTTGACATATGAGGATATTTGCACAGTATTAAATAAATATATTCAGTTATACACTGTGTTCTGCAGTTATCTAAAGGTAGGATATGTGATCCTGTTATCCTGTATTCCATGCAGTCGGGGAATCTCCCCCTCCTGAACTCCCATAGTGGACAATCTGATGGTGAGGAAGCGCTGAATAAAAAATAAAAAAAATAATTGAGTTGGATTGTACAAGGTGTTTATGGAACAAGAATCACTCAGTACAAGCGCAAATAACACTGCTGGATGTAATCTTCATGATAATCATGAAATTGAATGAAAAAAAAGTCTTTCAGGAAAAACAAAATATATAAATATTACGAGTAATGTTCTTTCCACATTTTATTTCTGCAGTCAGACTACAGTACAGTCATCTGCGTCGCCAATTCCAACTGTTTTCAAAATGTGCGTAGGCCTACGGGAGGGTCAGAGTTTGCGTAGAGGACCGCACATTCTCCCGTCAAGTTAGTTTTTTATAAATCACAACCTTTGCGTGGAAAGTGGCGTACGCAAATTTTTAGCCCCGTTTTGTGCGTACGCAAGCTTTATAAATGAGACCCCAGATCTTTCACCCATAGAAAACATTTGGCACGTCATAAAGAAGAAGTGGCGACAAAGAAGACCTAAGGCAGTTGAGCAACTAGAAGGCTGAATTAGACAAGAATGGGACAACATTCCTATTCCTAAACTTGAGCAACTTGTTTCCTCAGTCCCCAGACGTTTGCAGACTGTCATAAAAAGAAGAGGGTATGCCAGACAGTGGTAAACATGGTCTTGTCCCAACTTTTGTGAGATGTGTTGATGCCATGAAATGTAAAATCAACTTAATTTTCCCTTAAAATGATAAATTTCTCAGTCTAAACATTTGTTATGTCATCTATGTTGTATTCTGAATAAAATATTGAAATTTGAAACTTCCACATCATTGCATTCTGTTTTTATTCACAATTTGTACAGTATCCCAACTTTTTTGGAATTGGGTTTGTACTTTCATTCTTACAGGAAAGATAATTAATATATTTGTTAAGCTCTAAGCTGTTTGTTAATAATAGGTTTCAGTTGTCACTGAGAGGAAGTGGTATATGTTGCTTCTTGGCAATAAATAGTTATTTATTAATGATTATTTATGATCTGTTAATTGTAATAGTTAATATACATTGTTAAAAATGAATAAATAATGTTTTATGTGATCGGTATTGGCCGACTGGCCTACTGCTTCCAGCGATTGTCCCCAGAAAACCTGATCGGAGCACCCCTAGTGACCACCCCTGAAAGGAGGTACATAACGATTAGGTTGCAGTAAGCTTGTCTGGGGCCATAAGTCACTTTTTTTAGCTTCAAAGACCGAACAATGTGAATAGGATTAACACCAATATGTCTCTGAACTCTCTCTCACACCCACCCCCACACATTTATGCACACATGGACTTACAAACAAATCTCACCCACGCAAAATTAACATAATCTATCATTTTTTTCGAAATCATATTTTTTTTTACCTTTCAGGACATTTGATTACATCTCAAGGGAACTTCCCAAGGTGCCCACTCATGTGCCAGTTTGTGTCCTGGGTAACCACAGGGACATGGGCGAGCATCGCATCATCTTGCCCGATGACATCAGAGACTTTATTGACGGTCTCAACAGGTGGAAGCTTTCATGCCCTGTGCTTTTCCTCACCATTAAGCTGCTCTGAGCTCCTATGTAGAGCATAACCGTATGAAATCTGTGTTCTTTTACAGACCCCTTGGCGCCTCTTACATTCACTATGCCGAGTCGTCAATGAAAAACGGATTTGGCTTGAAATATCTGCACCGATTTTTCAATATTCCTTTCCTACAGCTTCAGGTTTGTTTATTTTTAATAAACAATAAATTTTCATAGTTTTTTAAACTATGATACGGCATCGGATTATTATTTTTTTAATGGGCAAGGGTGGTCAGCAGATTGGCCGGCCACATACAGCCCTGCACAGTGGGCTGTGAGAGAGTGTACAGTATGTGATTGTGAGGATGAACCTTGGCATTCAACGTAAAAATGCCAGGGTACTAGACCAGTCACTTCCAGGCTGCTTGATGTGTACAGAGGGAGACACTACTGAGGCAGCTGGAGACCAACCAGCTGGACATGGATGCCACTCTGGAGGAGCTCTCTGTACAGCAGGAGACAGAAGACCAAAACTATGATATGTAGCTATGACCTGTTCTACTACCAAGCTGTCTTTTCTGTCAGTGTAAATAAATACATCTGTATTGTTCGCTCATAGCAGTAATTACAGTTTATTTTCTGTTTCTCAGTTTCCTGGATAACATAGAATCCCGCAGCAGAGGTTATGGTTCTCCAGGTCCTGCTAACGGACAGAGCCCCTCATCGGGCTCTCAGTCCCCCGTTGTCCCCCCCAGCAGGGCCTCTACTGGAAGCTCCAGCCCTGGGACTCCCCAGCCACCCATTCCCCCCCAGGTCCTGCAGTCCCCATCTCCGTGTCCCTCCCCTCCACCCGCCGCCACGGCTAGCATCACTGCCTTGCCTGTCACCGAACCACAGTCCCCCAAGCATCCAGAATACTCCGCCTCCCCTCCACCTTCCGCACTCCCTCCACCTTCCGCCCCCACTGCTTCTGCTCCTGCCCCCCAGAAACGTGGCTTCATCTCCCGCCTCTTCGGCTCTTCCACCGCACCAGAGGTCCCGGCAGCAGCCGCTGTGTCAGGTGGGTGTGCCGTCCTTTACAGGGTTGGATATGTGTTACTTAATACTTTTTAGAACACACACTCTTCCAGTTTTTCATTTACATTTTGTTAAAGTCCAGTGAATATCATGAAATGCCACAAAGGTAAGCTTCTTTACTGCCAGAGGTAAAAAAAAAAAAAAAGTCTAATGTTTATGTTACTAAAAACATAAAAATCATGTACATTTCAGAGTTATACAAAAAGGCCTTTTCAGGGAACAAGTAATGGGTTAGGGTCAACAACTTACAGTTGTTCTGCAGCAATGGAAGTAAATTAAGCATTGAAAGTTGATAATAATTCCTTCAGGTGTCCAAACTTTTGTTAATTACGTACAAACTGTCTGTATAAAAGCAGTGTTGGAACAGACTGTGTTACTACACCTGTAAAGCATTATTTGGACAGTATTTTCCTGCAGAAGTAGTATATTGCTCGCATAATGCAGAGAAAAAGGCAATTAACAAAGGAAGACAGACAGACCCTAACCCTTAAAAGTGTACCGTAATTTTCGTAAATTTTTTGTTAAAAATGAATAAATTATGTTTTATGTGATCAGTATCGGCCAACTGGCCTATTGCTTCCAGCGATCGTCCCCAGAAAACCTGAACCTGATAGACTCTTACCGTTACCAGACACTGATTATTTTCCCGCTTCTATGACCTTTGTTTCCATTGTTCCAATTGTTCATTTTGTTATCCAACTCTAATACTCAACCAATAACAAATCTATTACAGTTCATTATATTTGCCTTTACTTCAATAGATCATTGTGTATAATGTTTTTAATTTGTTCCCTCTTGTTATCTGATCTGCTCTACGAATTATTTGCTACAGAATACTGATTATTGCATATTTACTATACGTTTTCTTGGTCTCCTGAAACCAGTATCAAGGTGGTACCCCAATAAGTCAATACTTGATTATAGGTGTATATATATTCTTAAATGGCCACACCCTGCTACCAAGTGTAACACATTTGTGGGAACTTCTGCAACAGTTTTGGGAAGAACTATCCAAACAATATTTGATTTCCATTGTAGAAAGAATGCCATGAGTGTGTTTGCCTTTTATATCTGAGAAAGGTGGCCACTTGGATGAGTCAAAAATGTTGATTATTTTGATATTTTGTTAAACAAAACTTCCATGTTTTCTTTTTGATCTCCAATTGTATTTGTTCTATGCTTTTATTTCAGAGAACACTGAGATATTAAACTTACATTTCTGTAAAAACTGGAAATTTGTGGGTGTTCTAAAACGTTTTACCTATAGTGTGTATATAAACTTATATTAATGAAGTAGTGTATAGTAGGAGACTATTAAGTACTGTTGCAATGCTGTTTTTCCAGAATCACCAGTCCCTCACTGCCCTGCCAAGGTTGTGAGTGTGGATGACTTTGTGCCTGATGAAGGTCTAGATAAAACCTTCCTGGAAGATAGTCTACCCTCAAAGGCCAAGATCCCTCAACCATCCACTGCAGTAGACAGTGATAGGTAAGTCCCTTGCATTGCATGCCTTAAATGGTATGAGAGCTTGGTGTTAAATTAACATTGGGTCCTATCAGGAGTAGTGTTGCACGGTATACCGGTACTGGCTTTTTAAGAACAATACTAGCATTAAGAAAAAACTGTACTTTTATGCTCTGAAACAGGCAGTTGAGTTAAAAGCTGTAGACTACTGTGTCTTCAAGAAAAGCGGACCTGCATGTGATGTAATGCCCATGCCCTGCTGCATGAGGCGGTATTTGGAGAATTCAGTTCTCCTCTTCCCCCTTAAGCGCAAGTGTGCACAATTATGTTTTTTCCTGTTGCTAGGTTAAGCTGTTTGCGATTGTATCATTGCATGTGTTAGCTTATAGTATACCTACTGTAGTGGCTAAAATTCCCTTTCTGGCTATTGGTAAGTATTTCTCTATATATTCATTCACTTAACCACTCTTAAAGGGAAAGAACAAGTCTCTACGTGTGTTTAGTGTATAACACGGTATATAAGACGTTAGAAAACAGTGTTCGCTCCGTCTTTACTGAATCCTGAACAATGAAACAAATCACACCGTTTTATACTCTCCATCAATGCGCAAGCTCACTACTGCACGCACTCCAAAGCAACTTTGGCTATTCTAAACAATACAATGCATGTACACTAAACATATACTAAACTGAAATGCAAAACTATAAAATACAATTATTCAATGCAATGAATGATTGAATAATGAATAATAATAATAATATAATAATTAAATCTGAGTCCAAATTACAACATGGAGAATGGAACCATCACATTTCTGGTCCCTAATTGCTCATAATGGGGATGATAATTACCTAACTAAAACAAACAAAAAAGCTTTTTACATTCTAAACCCCTTCTGTAATATTTTACTAAGGTCTAAGCCAACATAAATAATCTACACTAGTCTAGGTGAGGCCTACAAGATAGACAACTGTAGAAAATAATAAAGTCCATGAGATTCTTCCAGCAGGCGGGTTGAAGATCCAAGTGACTCCTCTTTGCAGTAGAGCCTCAGAGATCTGGGACTGGTTTCATTCTTTCATTGCCCGGCGGATCTCGTGTTCTGTAGTTACCAGGTTTGTTCCGTTATCGGATCTCATAACCACGACTTGTCCTCTTCTGGCTATAAAACGTCTCACTGTGTTTATACGAGTCGGTGCTGAGAGAGGGGTGGGTGATTTCTATGTGGACTGCTCTGACTGTAAGGCAAGTAAACAAGACTCCATAATGCTTTACTTCCACGCGTCCACGCTTTGCTTCAAAGGGGCTGAAGTAATCTACACTGACGTTAGTGAATGGTGGATGGTCAGGCAGTAGACGATCAGGTGGTAGATTTGCCATCTTCTGTTCATTCACGGCAGCTCTTAAGGCATTTCACACACTTTGAAAGCACACTTCTCACCTCTGCATTTCCTTTGTTCAGGAGGTCTTACATGAAGGTCTTGTAATCATCGTGGAAGCTGGAGTTCTTGGCGAGTTTCCTTTTCAGGTTTGATGCCCGTTGCTCGGCAACACATTTGTTGTTTGGCATCGCCACATTTTTGTTTCTGAGAGGCATCCCAATGCTGTAGTGCCCATTGACTTTGTTGATGTCACAGACTTCATGAACTGAACTTCTTTTTGCAATATTTCTGACTTCTCTTCGCAGGCTTGCTCCGGAAAGTCGTGGTTGTATTGCTGCAGCAGCATGCCACTGACTGAGATTCTGTTGACTGAAGGCCTTTGACTGCAGTGGCTTGACTTGACTTGTCTTGACCTGTGTCTTGTCACGTTTCTTGAGAGGGCCATTAACGACCCATCTAAGAGTCGTCTTTACCGCGTAAGCCGCCATCTTGGCTGTGGATTATCTTCCACGGCTCCATCGCAGACTTAGCCTGGCTCTGCCCTCCTACGTACTTCCGCTCAATTTGGATTTTGCTTCTGTACTAGGTCTGGGAGTTTGACTTTGGAGTCGGTTTTCAGAAACAATTTTTTTGTAGGTCCAATCAGCGAACAGAGGGAGTGGCTGAGAACAATGACGTTAATGTCGTGCACTAGTTTGAGTAGTTCAGTAATGGCGGCGGAGAAAGATGCGAGCGAAGTTATTCTGTGAGCTTGTGGCAATGCTGCCGAATATCCATAAGTTAAAGCCGTAGCAAGAACATTCCTTGCTGAGTTTTGTAGGTGGCCATGATGTTGTAGCCCTCCTCCCCACGAGGTTCGGGAAAAGTTTGATTTTCCAGCTACGGCAGCTAGCTCCGTTACAGTAGTGGTGAAGGAGTTGGCTAAGACGAATGCTTGCGATTGGTTATGGCAGATCAGAGTGGCTCTGGGCAGATCCAATAGTTTTAAACTTAACAGAGGACCCACTGTCAAGGAAGTTAACACTTGTCAATGGGGCGATCCCAGACCCTCTGTACAAATGAAATGTACGAGGGTCTGGTTAGTAACAGGCTATTGCAGACTGAGCGTTCATTCCAATTAGTATTTCAACATCTGCGCCAATCTGTGGAAATCGTACTTCTTAACACAGATACGGCCATCCTTCCAAGTCCTTCTCAACAGGAACATTTGTCCTTCGTTACAGGTACCGTATGTCTGTGTGGGTGTAGACATCTGGCAGGCTTATGTACTTATTCTCTGTCAGACCGCACACTTCTAGATCTGAGAGCACATAGCAGGACACGGGCTTCTCCTGGCCCATAGAATGGAGTAGCACTAGAGTCTTCTTACCATGGACGCCAAGCTGTCTCATCAACCTTTCGGAGCAAAACGTAGTGGAACTTCTTGAGTCCATGAACGTATACGTCTCTATTCTGCCGTGCAAAGGCAAAAGACCGTAACTTGAATTTTGTCGAAAAAGATTTTTTTTCATTTTCGGAACAGTTAAGGTCTGCTTTATCATGTGGCCAAATATCTTAAATGAACTCGTCTGTTTTTCAGAGAAAATAAGGTTGTTGTCTTCACCGTACCTTCCAAAAGCCTGCTTTGGCTTTAGAAATCCAATGCAGAATGCCGTAACATCAGTTACGGTTCTTTGCCTTTGTTTTGCGGCACTCAAACGTTCAAATGGAGTTATGGTTTCAATTGAACTAATACGTAACCTAGCAACAATAAACACGTCTAGCATTAGCTTAGCCTACTCGCTGGCATTCAACACCAAACATCCCAAACATGAGTCGTTTGTAAGTATCTTACCCTGGCAGTTAAATCAAAAACACTCTTGTCTTGTGAGTCTTGTGACAGGTATCCACGTGTATGTTACATTGGCTTATAAAATACAGAGTTTATATCGTGATAAGCAACTAAGTGAGCGAAGAAACGGAAGTTACTGTATTTTGCCTTGGCATGACCACTTACGATAGACTATGGTATACTACTGTAACTTCAAAATATGGGTCAAAAGTGCAGTTTAAGATCAACAATTTCAAAAATGTCTAGTTTAGATAATGTGTAATCACTAAAACATCAAACTGCTAGATTTCCAATGTCCTACCTAAAATGCATTTGGCAGGACAACTACTTTGAAAGTGCAAAAACTTTGAAGTCGTTTTTCTCAGTTCTACACTTCGGCGAGTTACGGTCTTTTGGCTTTGTAGGGCTGTATTGTTGTGTTGCTCCTTTTAGAGTTGATGCGCACGGGCATGATAGACAGGATACAGTCATTGCCTCCTGCCCCGGTGACTGCTGTGACTTCACTCTTGGCTGGCGCATCTTCTTGTGAAGCTGAGTTTCCGCTGGTAGAGCTTTGACCTTTCTCAGGCTTGGTGTTCTCTTGGTCGGTGTTCTCGTGTTCACCTTTTGCTGTGAAGCAGGCTTGGGTGTTTCTTGCTGCAGATTTCACACGTGGCTCTCCTTTTACAGTCTTCTCCCATGTGCCCTTGGGTCGGACACCCGAAGCAAAGTCCTTTACCTTAAATGAACTTGATTCTCTCTTTGTTTGGCAAACTTCTTATTTTGTTACATGTGCTCAGGGTTTGTGTTTTGTTGCAGTACAGGCATGGCTCTTGAAACGCTTCGCTTGTCTGCTTGTTCTTTCTTAGTTCTTAGGCATCCCCTTCATCTGGCTTATCACTTGTAGCACAGCCAGTGGTTGTTTTTGGTCCGCCTCCCTTGGCATATTTAATGCTTGACTTGCCTTTTTCTTTTGCTTCGGAGGACTCTTTGACATCACGTAACAGTGGGTCCGAAGCTATCTTAGCTTGTCTGTTGATGTATGTCATGAGAACTTTGCTCTTCTTCCTTCCCTTTCTTGTATGTTGAAAGATATGACTCTCCATCTTTCACAAAGTCTGAATGGCAACTTTGAGACGACGATCCAAAGGTTGCTTGGGCTGTTCATCTCCTCAAGGTATTCCATGTTCTTCATGACATTGTTACATCCGGTGAGAAAGATGGAGAAGCTGTGAAATGACTTGGCATCTTCTGCTTTGACTTGAGGCCGTTTGACAGCCTTGTCAACGTAGGCCGCAGCTATTTTTTTGCTCATTGCCATAGTGATAGGTCAAGAGCTTTCTTACTTCACTGTAGCCTTGTTGTGCGCTCATGTGTTGGCAACTTCTCACAAGTTCTCTTGGTTCACTGCTGGTGAATTGCTCTAGATACTACAAGCGATCTTCATTGTTGTCTGTACGGCTGTGGATGATGTGCTCAAAAGCCTTCAGGAATTGCAGGAACATGAAAGGATCACCACGAAATACACGGACGTCTCGTTGAGGTAAGTTGATGTTGTGTGACTAACATCTCTGTGTAGGGTTGGTAATGAGTAATCGATGATCAATTAATTGTCATTAAGAATTTATTTGAATAAAAATCCAAGGCTAATTAATAATCCTACAGCAAACGAGCAAAGATGAAGCGGGCTTGGAGAAGTGCAGTGTGGGACCATTTCTCAAGAAAAGATGATTAAGTCCACTGCAGTTACAGTGACGCTGTATTTACTTACATAGTACAACGTCTCCTCTAATATATCCATCCATCCATCATCTACCGCTTGTCCGGGGATCGGGTCGCGGGGGCAGCAACCTAAGCAGGGAGGCGTTCCCAGGCCAGCCGAGAGACATAGTCCCTCCAGCGTGTCCTGGGTCTTCCCCGGGGCCTCTTCCCAGTGGGACGTGCCCGGAACACCTCACCAGGGAGGCGTCCAGGAGGCATCCTAATCAGATGCCCGAGCCACTTTAGCTGGCTCCTCTCGACGCGGAGGAGCAGCGGTTCTACTCTGAGCCCCTCCCGGATGACCGAGCTTCTCACCATATCTCTAAGGGAGAGCCCGGACACCCTGCGGTGAAAGCTCATTTCGGTCGCTTGTATTCGCGATCTCGTTCTTTCGGTCACTACCCATAGTTCGTGACCATAGGTGAGGGTAGGAACGTAGATCGACTGGTAAATAGAGAGCTTCACCTTTCGACTCAGCTCCTTCTTCACCACGACGGACCGATGCAGAGCCCGCATCACTGCGGACGCCGCACCGATCCGCCTGTCGACCTCGCGCTCCATTCTTCCCTCACTCGTGAACAAGACCCCGAGATACTTGAACTCCTCCGCTTGGTTCAGGATCTCCTCCCCGACCCGGAGATGGCACTCCACCCTTTTCCGGTCAATAACCATCGCCTCAGATTTGGAGGTGCTGATTCGCATCCCAGCCGCTTCACATTCGGTTGCAAACCGCTCCAGTGAGAGCTGAAGGTCAACAGGACCACATCATCCGCAAAAAGCAGCGATCCGATCCTGAGGTCACCAAACCGGACCCCCTCAACACCCTGGCTACGCCTAGAAATTCTGTCCATATAGGTAATGAACAGAATCGGTGACATAGAGCAGCCCTGGCGGAGTCCAACCCTCACCGGAAACAAGGACGACTTACTACCGGCAATGCGGACCAAACTCTGGCACCGGTCGTACAGGGACCGGACAGCCCCGATCAGGGAATCCGGTACCCCATACTCTCGGAGCACCCCCCACATGAGCCCCCGAGGGACACGGTCGAACGCCTTTTCCAAATCCACAAAACATTTGTAGACTGGTTGGGCGAACTCCCATGTACCTTCCAGGACTCCGCGGAGGGTATAGAGCTGGTCCACTGTTCCACGGCCAGGACGAAAACCACATTGCTCCTCCTGAATCCGAGGTTCGACAATCCGACGGACCCTCCTCTCCAGGACCCCTGAATAGACTTTCCCAGGGAGGCTGAGGAGTGTGATCCCCTTAAAGTTGGAGCACACCCTCCGGTCCCCCTTTTTAAAGAGGGGAACCACCACCCCGGTCTGCCAGTCCAGAGGCACTGTCCCCGATGTCCACGCGATGTTGCAGAGTCGTGTCAGCCAAGACAGCCCTACAACATCCAGAGCCTTAAGGAACTCCGGGCGGACCTCATCCACCCCAGGGGCCCTGCCACCGCGGAGCTTTTTAACCACCTCGGCAACCTCAGCCCCAGAGATAGAAGGGCCCCCCCCGATGTCCCCAAACTCTGCCTCCACGTCGGAAAGCGTGTTGGTGGAATTAAGGTGGTCTTCGAAGTATTCCTTCCACCGATCCAGGACGTCCCCTGTCGAGGTCAGCAGCGCACCATCCGCACCGTATACAGTGTTGACAGAGCACTGCTTCCCCCTCCTGAGCCGCCGGATGGTGGTCCAGAACCTTTTTGAAGCCGTTCGGAAGTCATTCTCCATGGCCTCGCCGAACTCCTCCCATGCCCGGGTTTTTGCCTCCGCGACCGCCAGAGCCGCATACCGCTTGGCCTGCCAGTACACATCAGCTGCCTCAGGAGTCCTACCAGCCAATAAAGTCCGATAGGCCTCCTTCTTCAGCTTGACGGCATCCCTCACCTCCGGGGTCCACCACCAGGTCCTAGGGTTACCGCCGCAACATGCACCGACCGCCTTGCGGCCGCAGCTCCGGTCAGCCGCTTCAACAATGGAGGCCCGGAACATGGCCCATTCGGACTCAATGTCCCCGGCTCCCCCCAAGACATGATCGAAGCTCTCCCAGGGGTGGGATATATATCATTTAACAAATATACATCCGAACGTAAATTTCAGCGAAGCCAGCACTAGCGGAGGTCTCCAGCAGCAAACCATTCAGGCTACACTAGCTGGGAGGACTTGTGATGACAGCGAACTAACAAAATTACCTAACGCATAGTTAATATGATTGTCAAAGACCTGTTGTCTTTAAGTCTGGCTGACGGCGAGGGTTTCAGAGAACTAATGAGATTTATTCAACCAGGATATCGTATTCCATCCAGAAAAATATTGACCAACTGTTTGGAGCAACAGTTTGCTGAGAAGAAGGCTAGTTAAAAAGAAAACTAGCTACTGTTGACGTCGTTTTAACAACTGACTGCTGGACTGCCTTGACTACGGAGAGCTACATTACAGTGACATGCCACTACATTGAGCAAGTGAAATTGGCAGTCCATCTCACACAGTTTTTCAGAAAGACACACTCCCGACAATTTGGCTGATAAACAAAAGGAACCCGTGGATGATTGGGGGCTAGCTGGCCGAGTTGTTGCTTGCGTGTATGATAACGCCAGGAATATAGGAATATTTCAACCACAGCACACCTGCTACCAAAGCATTGGATTAGAAGCAAGGACAACTACAACCGTCAAAGCACTGCCTGATCCAGTCATGCAAAACGCGTTGGAATTCGGTCTGTGAGAGGATAATGGAACAACGCTGTCACAGCAGTGCTGTCTGATCGTACAGTGACTAAAATCCAAAATGCCAGAACTCTTGAGATGAAAGATGAACACTGGCAGCTAATGGAAGACTCCTTACCAGTGTTGAAGGCACTTAATCTTTGGGTGTGGTAGAAAATTCAAGCTGGTCTGTATAAATATGAATAGTCGAAGGTGGAAGTTTCAATACAATTTATTAAGACTATACAATTTCATATGATTAAACAAAGCTTTGTTGATCAGTCTCTACGAAGGAGGTGCTATTCACATAGATCGTTCGTAGGAGTGATAGCAACTATCACACATGCTCAACCTTATATAAACTTTATATCAATGGCATTCTGTAAAGTCAATCAATCAATGTAGCAAACTCTGTGATTGGCTAACTCTTCTTTGATGTGGCATTTCTCTGCAGGGCAGTAGATAATAAACCCTAGGAGTGGTAAGCCAAATGGTCAACTGTCCTTTGTGTGGTCATCTTCAAACAATACTTTTAATTAACACAAACAATGAAACAGGACACAGTCCTTCTCTAGCCAAATTTCAGAGCAACTGTCTCATTGAACCCTTACAGTGACCAGAGGACAGAAGGCCAAATAAGATGCTTCACCCATCCCCCAGGGCAAGCTGCCCACAGAGCCATCAGCACCTCACATTCCCTTGAACTCAACCTAATTATCTTCCCTTCCTGTCTCTTACCAATGAACATAGAAGATTATAGATTTCATACACATACATATATGCATATGACCGAAATGTCTACAACACGGGTCATTCTGACCCATCAGTCATTGTGACCTACCTTCGTATTGCGACAACTTTACCGCATACAAAAACAAAGTGAAGCATTTTCTTTTAACTGTTGGGCTGTCTCAGACCCCCCACATTGCAAAGGTTAAAAGAAAATAATTTTTATTTGTTTTTGTCTCTCGTCATCTACCGCTTATCCGGGGGTCGGGTCGCAGGGGCAGCAACCTAAGCAGGGAGGCCCAGACTTTCCTCTCCCTGGTCACTTCCACCAGCTCTTCCTGGGGGACCCCGAAGCGTTCCCCGGCCACCTGAGGGATTTCTCAAGCCTTCACAAAGGTTGACTTTGAAGAATACATTACTAGATATCGTGGCCACCACTACTTTTGAACATATTAATGCAACTGAGAGCACAGGAGCACTGCCGTGGAGAAGTGCTACTGCAAGTGCCCATAGCTGTGCTTTTGGGTGACAATTACGCGGCTCGTCCAAATGATATAGATGCAGAATTGGATAGCTACCTCAATGACCAGCCACCTCCCCTGGATTCAAATCCCACAGACTGGTGGAAAAAAAATGCAGAGAGATACCCAAGAAATTGGCACAGTGCAATCTATGTACACCTGCGACCTCCGTTCCGTCTGAACACGTTTTTTCAGCTGCCGGACTGAATCGACTGCGTACACGTGTGATAGGTAATGTATGCCCAGGCAGTCCATGCAGGCAGTTGTTTAATAGCCTGTTGTTTGTTAGCCTTTTCTCAGAGCCTACAGTGGGCTAGCCTGTAAGGTAGCTATAGCCTACATCTTGCTAATAAGCTGCCTCGACTGTCAGTTTAATACAATGATCTAATATGGCATTGAACCATGTTTTGTTATTATTCTTGTGCATTTGTGTCCAGTCTGATGACCAGTCAACTTCGCTCATAGCCTAGGCAACTTAACGTAAAACTAAGTTAAAACTCAATTGTCGAATAATTAGGCTTCCGCCAGCGTCGAGAAGCCTGACCTTTAAAAGGATGGATGTATGTCATTAGACCTTGTTTATTTATTTTGTAAATTATTTTCCAATGTTTTTATTATGTATTCATTTTTCAAATGTCTATGCTGTAGCCAGGCAGTGATGCGTTGCAATCGCCATCTGTTAAAATCAGTCAGATGGCCTAATGTGCTGTGAACTAAACAAGACTACAAAATGACGTATAAAGCATTTTTTTTTTTTTCAGTCCTGCTGTGTGCGTGTTTGACCTTAATGCATGTGGGGGTAATTGGTGGGGGAAAAAACATGGGGGGGGGGGAACGTCATGCCTTAGCAAATAATCGATTCATTGTTCAATAACGTTATTAATACTCCAACATGAAAACTCCTGTAAAGTCCCACCCCTATGATATCCTCTGTGATGCTTTCAGTTGTGCTTCCATTTGAGCCTCTTCCAACTGCAGTGCCTGTTTCTTCTTAAGTGCGGCTACGCGTGTGAGTAGGGCTGCACGGTTAGCTTCCTCTTTTCTATGCATAGACGAAGCATGAGATGACACTGGATGAATTTGAGTGTCTACTGCGTACACTTCGTACGGTGACTGAACTATATTTCTCTTGTACAGCGGATGCACTGTTGTCTGGATCCACATCTTCAGCAGACTCACCTTGCTGTGTCGTCGCTCCAGTCTTTGGAGTCACATATTCAGTAGCAGCCTGTTCGTTAGCGGCATTGGCGTGCTGTCTTGCTTCTATTATGCACTGCTCAAATTTGGTCAAAAAGTTCTCATGCTTTGTAAGGTTTGACTCACTCCAATACTGCTGGTCAGCTTTCCTTTCATCATCTGATAACAGTTAACTAACTGCATTGTTCACTTCAGTCAAGTCATTCAAAAATGTTGAGTAATCACTGAGATGATCATTTTCCACTTGAAGTGCATTGGAATTATTTATCATAAGGTTTTCTATTTCGTCTGCTTTGGAGACAAGGCGTGCTTATACACGTTTCCTGAGATTCATATGTTCATCAAGTTTCTTTTCTAGGGCCTTTGTGGTCAACTTGATCTTTCTTTTTATGTCTAGCTCGACATTGCCTTCCATCCTGGTTTCACCCAAATCAGACATTTCAATTGGCTCTTATTATAGCAAATTCTTGCAAACTTCTGAAATCCAGATCATCAGTCCTTAACCTCAAAGCATGTAGATGCTTGCCAGAAAAATATTTCCAGCTGCTTCTGGGCAAATATGACAAGCTAGCAATAGCACTTTTCTCAAATGTCCTGTGTGGCCAATGGCTAGTAGCACATCTTGAAATTTATAATATTTTTTACTTAGCCTCTTTACTTGGCTACGTTAATTACAATGATAAAATTATCCTTATTTTGCCATGACCAGCAAGATCTGTAACTATGGCTTATCAGTTCTTTCAATTCAGTTCTTTGTGAACTCATCCATCATCGTAGAAGTTGTCTGGAAATCCGGTCGGGTGCACAGCGTTGTCACCACAGCTAACTATTTCTTCAGCTGGCTATCTTCCTTCGTCAACTTGTGTCCAGCGCAGCACATCCTTCCTTGGCTCCCGATGATCTTGGCGCCCTCTGCGACAGTTTTCTACTTAATGTAGTGGCTAAAATTCCCTTTCTGGCTATTGGTAAGTATTTCTGAATATATTCATTCACTTAACCACTCTTAGACGGAAAGAACGAGTTTCTACGCGTGTTAAGTGTTTAACATTGGTAGAAAACAGTGTGTTCGCTCCGTCTCGGCTCTCAAGTCTCACTCACACATTTCAACCAATTCACACGCTCTCACACAACACCTTGTATTTCTCACATTGCTCACACCGATAAAATAGCCTACTGTAATTTACAGTAAAGTATCCCAATTAGAACCGACAATGCCTTGTTCTTCAGGAGCCTTTTCTTGTCCAGACTGTCGTTTATATTTTATTTTATTGCAGTGGCGATTTTAGCCAGAAATTTCTGGTGGGGCAATTTTGTATGACGTCATGTCACCGTCACAAAAATAGGGGTAGCTGATTATTATTACAGTAGGCCTATATAGACCAGTCAGATATAATATGGGCTGCATTTTGTGTGTCAGCAGGGAGCAGAAATCCTTTTTCAAATACATTTCACATTCTTAAGCGCTCAGCACGACACAAAGATGTTGCCTTTAATAATAATAATAATAATATTGCATCATATTTTTAACGCACTCTTCATTCCAAAGAATCTCAGAGTGCCAACATAGTAGGCACTATAATACAGCATTAAAGTAAAATGATTGCAACAAAGTAAAAAGATTAGACAGACACAGTTTAAATAACTTGCTTAATATATTAAACAAAACTTTGTAAAAAAGACGATGTACTTCAGCTCCAAAAAAAAAAAAAAAAAGTTTGGTCTCACCAATGCCGATCACTTAAAAAGGAAGGTGGCGCGGTTGTTTGCTTGAGCAAACCTCTCAATCACTTTGCTGTTAAAATCCAGCAGTCCATTAATGAATGGGTTTTCAATAGAAAGCATTCTTTCAGTCTCTTCTGTCCCATTGTGTTCCTTGTCAGCCTTTTCAACGTTGAAAAGTTCCTCTCAGACTCCGCAGACGTCATGGGGGTTGTGATGATGATGCTGAGCAGAGTGCAGGTTTCAGACAAGGCCTCTTGTAGGTTGTTTTCCCAAATGGCCTGGAACAGCAACAGTGCTGATTTTCCTGTGTGCAGCTCAGTGTGTCCGTATAAAAGAGCCAGCTCAGTTTGCAGATTCCCCTCGTTCATAAGAGCTGTGGGCCAGAGCTTGATAGCACAGGCGAGTTGGGACTCCAAGAATGACTTCACAAACTTTGGGAACAGTGTGCAGTCCACCAGTATTGTGGTAATAAGATGCTCACTTTTGGAGAACTGGTCCTCCACTTGCATAATCATGGTATCACAGGCCTCCATCACGGCAGGCGTATTTGTTTTCCTGCGCTTTACTGTGCCCGGCTCCTCACTCGCTTGGTTACCAATCCCATCTGCTCTCTCTCTGATTTCTTTCACGTGCACTTTGAAATTCTCCACTCCACGATTCACCCCACATGCGTCGATCTCTCTTTTCTGTAGAATGCCATACAAAACATCCACTTCTGGCATAACTTTAGCAAAGAACTCCAGCAGAAACGTTTAAAAAATGCACCTAAAAATGCCTGGGTTTACTGAATCGGCTGACTCGTCGTGACCACGCAGACCCAGTTCACACTTCCCACATAGCTTTAGACACGATATCAGCCTCCCCAGTACATATCGAATCTCCTCCGCCTGCTTGTTGTGCTCTAAAATGTTCCGCTGATAAGCACTATCCAGCGGTGCCATGAAGTTGACCTTTCCCAATAATCCCAATTTCATGGCGCAGTTGATATGACATTTATTACTCTCATGTTTCACCGTTCTTTCTGCCAGATGCTTCAGGTCTTTATATCCATCAGTTGTCCAAACTGAGTCCGCATTAGTTATATTTCCAAAAAGAAGGCATGGAAAACAGAACAGTGCTCTTTTTGTTGTGCTCGCAGTTAGCCATGTTTTTCTTTCAAACCACTCCATCTCGAAAGTTTGATTCGCTTTCTCACCAGGCTGTTGCAGGGTCACGTCGTCTGGTCTGGGGCGCCAAACTTTTTATTTCAAATTTTTCTTCCAGGGGCAATGTGCTAAATTCCACCCTCAATTAATAATCCACGTTATTCATATTACTTAAAAACCTCTTCCAAAGTTGTCAAAATCTAGCGATTGCTAACTAACCCGTAACTGGCATTGATCTGACTGTATGTTTAGTTACTGTATGTTCAATCTAGTTGCTAGGCAGATTACGTGGGGAACATTTGAAAGTGCCCCACCGCTCAATGTTAACTTTGGCCTGTGTGGCCATGCTGATTGGTGTTTCTATGGTAACCGGAAAGGGAGAGACAGCAGAGAGCAGCATTTCACAGAGCAAGCAGACAGACAGAAAAACACAAATTAAATTACTCCAAAAAAAGACTATAATGCTTGGGAGTCACGTTTTCACACACATATTCACGCTACTTTGCATAACAAAAATATATATATTTTGCTGCGAAGTACGAATGTATTGAGCTTTCTGTACAACAGCGTCATCTGGATCTGGTGGGGCAGTGCTCCACCTGCCCCTAATGTAAAAACGCCACTGTTTCATTGTTATTAATGTTATTGTATGTGTGTCGTTTTTAACAACTGTGTTCTGTTTCAGGCACAAATAAACTATTGCCAAATGATACGCTGGCTAGTCGTTGTCATTATTTTAGGCTATTCATCTCAGTTACGCACTAGGATTTACTCCTGAGAAGCCCACCTCAAAAAGTAGTTTCTTTCATTTTGTTATCATTTTGTATAACAGGTTTAATCTTTACAACTGTCTCTTACATTGACATTTAGTCATGTAGCAGACGTTCTTATCCAGAGCGACTTACAGTAAGTACAGGGACATTCCCCCCGAGGCAAGTAGGGTGAAGTGCCTTGCCCAAGTACACAACGTCATTTTGCACAGCCGGGAATTGAACTGGCAACCTTTAGATTACTATCCCAATTCTCTAACCACTCAGCCACTTGACTCCCTCCCTACTCTTAACATGGCGCACAGGAGGACCCGGGGTCTACCACCTGGGGATCCATTTTATTTATTATTTATATTTCAATACAAATTGTAAGAAGTTCCAATTGAAAAAAATAAATAATAATAATTTCAGTATCGAGTTCCACTATACTACACTTGGTATCATTATCGAAGTCCAAATTTTGGTATTGTGACAACACTAATCAGGAGTGTAAACCTGAATGATAGGTTTTTGGCTGGCTTGCTGATGATTGTCTACTATTCGATCCAACACTGATTTGTCTTTCAACCCTATATGTTGTAGTGATGGAGAGGACAGAGGGAACCCCATGGTTGCGTGTGACCAGGATGAGCTGGACCTGGATGACAAGGAGCCCCCTCTCCCCCAGCCTAACCCCCTCAAGCCCAGGAATAACCTCACTCTCTCCAGTGACGAAGGGGAGGCTGAGCCTGCTCCTGCTGTTACACAGGACGAAGACTTGGATAGCGATGCCAAACTGATTGTGTAAGCACTTCTTCAAAACTGCCTGACTTTGAATGGGTGTAGTAAGACTGGATCATGTTGATTCCCATAAGACAATGTTTTCACCATCCTTTTAGGTCCATGGTTCAGTCAGACACACCTCAGATGGTGGTGGATGCCCTAGAGCTGAGCCCTCCCTCCCAGCTCCATGTGACTCCTGTCCACCAGAAAGTAGCGCCACTGACCCTTACGCAGCCCTCCGACCGACCCATAAGGACAAAACAGGAAGGAGCTGCACAGGCGGATGATTCCGACACCGACCCAGAGTCCCCGATAGCCAAGCAGATGCTCTCCTTTGTCCTGGATGACCCTGACTTTGATTCTGAGTGCTCTGACACCCCTAAGATTGAGAAGGTTTTGACCCCTTTTCTGATTTTAGACAAGTGGTCAGTTTCTTCCAATTTTCGATTACAATGTTTTTTTGTTTCTCCAATTAACCGTTGCCCCTGTCCCCCTCCCTCCCGTCAGGATTTGTTTCCAGTAAGAGATGTACTGCTGTCTGACCTATCAGACGATGACAGGGCATCTCTCAAGGTTCCAGAGCCTCCGAATCTGGCGGTGTTGTCCTTCAAACAGAAGAACGACTCAGACCTGTTCGGCCTGGGCATTCAGGAAGAGCCTACGCGAGCCAAGAAGAGCTGCGAGGAGCAGGAAGGCAAGTTCTGCATGCCCTTACGAACCATTCAAAACCAAACCCTGTCAGTAAACTGTTTTGTGACAATGTTGCCCTGGTCTCTCAAAGTTTTTGTCAGCTGTTTTGTGAAATATGTTGCCCTGGTCTCTCAAAGTTTTTGTAAGTTTTCAGAAAGCAGGCTACAGAGGTTACCATGACTGTGTTCATTAAATGTATGTGTATTTGCTTTGCAGAGAAAGAAGGAAAAAACTCCTCAAAAGAAAAGAAGAAAAAGAAGAAAAGCAAAGAGGTAATGATGAATAGTACTCAGAGCAGAGATACACCTTTGTAAGTCCGTTTGGACATTCGTCACATCAAATCATCCTTCATTTTCTTCAGGAGGAGGACAAGAGCAGCAAGAAGAAGCATAAACATAAAAAAAAAGAGAAGGAAGAGACCGAAGCAGGAGACGAGAAAGAGAAGAAGAAGAAATCCCGGCCTAAGAGAACTACGGTGGATAACTTGGAGGACTTTTTGGGAGGAGGGGAGGGGTCAGCGAACCGAGAGGGCGGAGATTACGAAGAACTCTAAACTCCACTGTCCCGTTTCAAACTGGGCTGTGAGGAACTGTTGGGCCCAGGTGGAACCGTTTGGTTCTGTTAATTAAACCATATAAGTTTTGCACAAACAGAATCCACCAGTCATACACAAGGTTCCCTATAGTCTGGCAAGCTCCATTAGACTGTGGTGCCTGTATGTTGCAGTTGTTATCTTTTGTGATGGGGGGGTGGAGTATATGAAATTTGTTTCCCTTTCTTTTTCTGTACGTATAGTTGCCCACCATTTATCTTCTGTTATAATCCAGTATGCTTTGAATGTAGACCACTGCAAATTGGATTGGTAGGAAGTCGCTTTTGTTGTATGTTTGTTGTAATGTTTTCTGGAAAGTGTGCTCTTTTGAAGAATGACTGTAGGGATTGCATAGCATAGCTATTAAGAGTGACTGCAGATGTGTGTATTTCTGAGTTAAGATTGTCTTCTTGTGTTTGGCCTACAGATATCTTATTTGGGGATTGGCATAAGTTGTACAGCTTTATTTAGCAAGGTTGTATTGACTGAACATAAATGATCCTTATTGTAATTTTGTGCAAAGACAAAAAATCCTGCAATGCACTATTTACAGGAACTTTGACTACTGTTGAACTTTTTTCCGCTTAATATTTTACATCAGGTGCCTTAAAATAAGTCACTTGTAAAAGAAAGCTTGCGCCAGTCATCTTTTTCAATGTCAAATGGATAGACTGTATCATGTGCATTAAGCTGGACAGTTGTATTTAAAAGTGGATGACATGGATGTTTTGAAGGTCCTGAGGTCATGCCAGTACTGCTTTCAAATCATGCTAGGGGTCAACAAGGTAACATCAAGGCACTGACAGTGAAAAATTGTTTTCTCTTACATTTAGTTTTAGTCTATATTCCATAACACACATTGAACTTCCTTCCTCTGACTTGTCGCTAACACTACTACTACTGCACCTTTGTTGAAATAGCCTCTTCTAAGCATGGACAGTGGTTCCCAACCCTGGTCCTCAGGGACCCCCTGTACTGCACGGTTTAGATGTTTCCCTGCTCCAACACATCTGATTCAAATGAATGGGTCGTTATCCAGCTCTGCAGAAGCCTTTTAACGACCATTCATTTGAATCAGGTGTGTTGGAGCAGGGAAACATCTAAAACATGCAGGACAGGGGGTCCCGAGGACCAGGGTTGGGAACCACTAGACTAAACGGTCCTATTTTCCAGCAAGTATGTTAAGTCAAACTGGCAAGATGTAGTATATAGTTACAGCATTCCTAGACTGTCACACTCACCCAAAAAATTCCAGTTCCAAGTTGTTCATTGGACTTGTAGATAAGGGGTTGATGTGTTGGCTTACAGCGTGGTTATCTTTCCCACACAGATGTGTTTTGTGATCCGATGTGATTGTTATGGAATGTTATGCCTCTCATTTCCTCCAGATTTCCAGAGATTACTTATGTACGCTAACTAGCTACTTCAAGTTAACTTGATGCATTGCGTCTAGTAAAAGCTTATTTACCACTATATGTTGAACAAAGACAAGGACTACCACACTACTCTGTTGTAAATGATACCCTTGAATTTACTTTGTTTAAGCTGTCTGCTTAAACATGAACAGGTCAAAATGCATATTCATATTCAGGAACAAACAGAATTTATTTAATCATCAATACTACATAAAAACTATTCTGAGTGTAATGTCCAAAGCAGCAAGTTCATGAATCTGCTTTGGACATTACACTCAGAATTTTTTTATATGAGATTGTATAATTGGATGTTTTCAGGAAACTATGCATTGATCTTAAACACTGTATGATCTGTCTGCACTTCCCATGTAAAGCATGAGACTTATAATGTACAGTAAGAAATGAATGCAAACAATAGAATTACATATTTCCAATTACATATTTCATTCTTCATACTTTATTTAAGTAAGATTGTGTTTGGTTGGTCCAATAAAAGCAAGAAAATTATTTCTTCACTGATGCTTTTATTTTTTGTAATGGCTTATCAAAATCTTTTTTTTGTGAATTTTCATTACAGTTTGTTCCCAAACTGGTTTGTTCCAATAACAATGTCTGAGTGTTGACCCTAATGAAGAAAAGGGAAAGCAGAATTAGGGCAAGTTCTCTTGAATTGTCTCAGTGACAGTGTTGATGTAGAGGTT
This sequence comes from Hypomesus nipponensis, assembly GCF_054491055.1. NCBI lineage: Eukaryota > Metazoa > Chordata > Actinopteri > Osmeriformes > Osmeridae > Hypomesus > Hypomesus nipponensis. Next base: position 2,120,609 of record NC_140384.1, on the reverse strand, counting down.
GAGAACAATAAATTAAAAATATTTGTTGGTCATCTCATGAGTCTTAAAACACGTGACTTTTGAGTAAAATGTTTTAATGGAATACTTTACCATGCTTTTGCATTGTACTGGAGGGAGAAAAAAACAAACTGAAGATTTGTCACATTTATAATCTTTTGGTAGTATTCCGCATTATAATAACAGTAATAATAACAGTGCCACAACAAAGACCACTGAGGAATAGTAACTTACTGTTTAAGTACAAGTGAAAGATGACGACAACAATAGGAAGCAGAGGTAGAAAAATCCCGCGCAGAATATGCCACGGACAACATGCTGGGAATAGCGACATATTGAGGTATATTGGCATACTGTATAATGTGCTATGGTCAAAGGGAATACATCTTGAACAACCCATGTGATTTGACTTACAGCTACGGAAGTATCCTTCAGCCAGCTTGATAATGGTCTGATTCATGCCAAGCACACCACACCAGTACAATCCACTTCCATGGACCAGGTCATGGACATGCACAGTAAAGGCGCCGGAATCCTGTAGCACCTCCAGCCGGCCACCATCCAGCCACTGCGCCTCTCTGTGAAATGCGACTCCTGTACAACACGTCTCTGAGCTCTGCTTGCACCAAACCTTAGGAAGGCCCTTATGCTCCAGATTAATAGGACAAGTCAGTCTCTGCAGCAGACTGTCACATCTTCCTGTGGAAGAGAATTATGCTCTGATCCTCAAAATAAGCTCTTGAAGAGGTTTACAATTCATTTCATCTCCACTGTGGGTGAGCTGTTAGAATGAGCGGTTTGACACAGCTTCCTGTTTTGAGGTAAATGTCTCAACATAATAGCAGATATAAAGAGCCTTCAGTTTTAGAAAGATTATACTATCAACTGCTCTACATGTACTTTACTTTTTGTGGATATGTAATTATACACATAAATTACAGTATATCATGGTGATGGAAGTTAAACTAATATTAACTGCATACAAGAAGTAAGTTGATCAAAAAGATATGCACAGCATTATCTCACATTTAGCATGGAAGACTATTGTATAGTCTTAAGAACACATCTGTAACATTAAAACTATTGGTGTACTCACTTGCCATCCAAAACAGTACTGAAATAGATACAAACACTGTTTCGATCACTGGAAATGTCATGTTGATGTCAGGCTAGTGACAAATAAGGAAGAGGAAGAAAGGCTCTGAATGTAAGAGTGCAGGACAGCAAGAACTTGCACTTAACTATAGCCTCCCGGAAATGAGTCTCTGCAGGTTGGGATGTCTGCTTTTGAATTAGCCATTTCCCCCTAAATTAATGTCAAACTTATTTACATTTTGGGGGGCATATTTTCAATTAGCAGATAGTACTGTTTGAATCGCGATTCCATCTAAAATACTGCCGGTGACAACGTTGTTACAGTAACTTGTTTCAAAGGGGGTTCTTGAGTAGGCTAAATGCTTGAAAATATCACTAGATGGGAAAAACTTGAAGCCCTCAGCATGTAGCTAAAAGTCTAGGAAAGTTGAGGATACTTTTCGCTAGGTACCTACATTTACATTTATCCATTCCGCTTTTATCCAAAGCGACTTCCAAGAGAGAGCTTTACAAAAGAGCATAGGTCACTGATCATAACAACGAGGTTGTCCCAAACACTGCAAGCAGCCAGAACATGAAGCATACAATGGGACAAACTAAACAAGTGCCAAAGGGAAGACCCATAAGAGCATGCAGTTATACAAGTTACAAATTGAAACAACATGAACCCCAAAAAGTGCAAGACTGTACCTGTAGAAGAACAATCAACAGTAAAATATTTCAAAGCGAGTACAAGAGTTCAAGAGTTAACTTTGTTATAACTAACCAACAAGAGCAACAAGTCTCTCAATAAGAGTCATTGTGATCCTGGAGGAAACTAACATCAGGTCCAATCAAGCAAGCATTCCTAAGTGTCGTTGTACTCCTGGAACAAGTGGATTTTGAGGCTTTTATTGAAGGTGGGGAGACAGTCAGTTTCCCTGATGTAGGTGGGGAGCTTGTTCCACCACTGGGGAGCCAGGCAGGAGAAGAGCTTGTGTTGAGACCGGGCGGTCTTCAGCGGTGGAACCACCAGGCGGTTGTCTGAAGAAGACCGTAGGTGACGGGTGGGGGTGTAAGGCTGCAGGAGAGACTTGATGTAGTCGAATGCAGTCCCATTCAATGCTCGGAAGGTCAGTACCAGGGTCTTGAATCTGATACGGGCGTTGAGATGAGGAGCGGGGTAACACGGGAGCGTCTGGGTAGATTGTAGACAAAGCGGGCCGCTGCATTCTGAATCCTCTGAAGAGGGCGGGTTGCACATGCTGGGAGACCAGCGAGCAGCGAGTTGCAGTAGTCCAACTTGGAGAGGACCAGTGCTTGGACTAGCAGCTGGGTGGAGTGCTCAGACAGGTATCTCCTGATCTTCCGGATGTTGTAGAGGGTGAATCCACAAGACCGGGAGACTGCCGCAATGTGGGCCGTGAGGGATAACTCGTCATCCATGGTAACCCCAAGGTTCCTGGCAAAGGATGAAGGGGTCACAGTCACAGATCCCAGGGTAATTGACAGATCGTGGGAGATGGAGGGTTTAGCCGGGATGATGAGAAGTTCAGTTTTGGCTAGGTTCAGCTGGAGGTAGTGCTCGGTCATCCAGACGGAATAATGAAACTTAAATATGTGGACTAACTATACAAAAGGAGCAAAGTCTAGCTAATACTAAGGGGAGTCTAGCAAATAATAAGGGGAATAAAAAATAATATATAAGTATTCATAATTTACAATCTAACCTAAAAAAAACTGATAGTGCAAGAGAACGATACAATACTGCAAATTGCAATGTGCAGGGTGTCATAGTGCAGCTGCTGATTTAAAGTCAGTGTGAGTCCTTGGCCTTATTAAAGTGGCCAACAGGAGATGGGAAGTAACTGTTCTTGTGGCGTGAGGTTTTGGTCTAAATGGACCGCAGCCTTCTGCCGGAGGGGAGTAGCTGAAACAGGGAGTGTCCAGGGTGGGAGGGGTCGGCCACAATCTTCTTCGCTTGCTTCAGGGACCTCGAGGTGTGCAGATCCTCAAGGGAAGGCAGATTGCAGCCGATCACCTTCTCAGCAGTGCGGATGATACGCTTCAGTCTACTCTTGTCCTTGGCAGTGGCAGCAGCGTACCAGATGGTGATAGAAGAAGTGAGGATGGACATAATGATGGCTGTGTAGAAGTGCACCAACATTGTCTTTGGCAGGTTGAATTTCTTCAGCTGCCATAGGAAGTACATCCTCTGTTGTGCTTTTTTGGTGACGGAGCTGGTGTTCAGTTCCCACTTGAGGTCCTGGGAGAGGATGGTGCCTTAGTATAAAAAGTATACTATTATCATGTTACTTTAAGTATACTAGTAGTGTACTGATTTATATACTTTTTTTGTACCAAGTAAACTGAATTGGCCCACTTTTTTTAGTACACTTTAAAGTACACAAGTGTATTTCAAGGTTTACTTTTGAATACTGCAAAGTAGACTGTGTACTGCACTTTCAGTTCATCAAGTATCCTTCCTCAAGTACTTCAAAGTATACTTGAGAATATACTAAAGTAACCTGTGTAGTGCACTTTCAGTTCATGAAGTTCACTTCCTAAAAAACTTTAAAGCATACTTTGCTATATTTTCAAGTGCATTTTCATTTAGTGTAAATATGTCATGAAGTTAAGTTATTTCTGTAATTGTACTATTATTTCTAAAAGTATTAATGTGTTTAACGCCCCTCCTACGTTTCAAATCGTTATTCACTTGACGAGCACGGATCCCTCGCACTATTTCACTGCAGCTCCTTTTCAAAGTAAACTATTCACCTTTCACGTGTATTAATATCAATTTGGGAATCCAGCTGTTCTTATGAAATGTAACAGTCATTTAACTCATGGTTACAATGGTAAACCAACACAACAATGTTAATTACCACGCAAAAAACACTACATTCTAAGCAGACACATTTAAAAAACGAAATTCATGAAGTTACATTTGTATTTCGAGCAAACTTATCAGCAAATGTTAACACTATTTACCGCCTTGCATCATGGGAATTGACTAGCCAATGAGCCACACTATCTTCATTATTTCACGTCGTTTTTCGTTCTTCAGTTTGACAATATAACCTTCAAATGCATAATGCAACCCTACTGTATCTCTGACCGCATAGTAGGCTATACTTTAATATGCTTCTTTTTTGTAAGGGACTGCTTGACGACAAGCTCTGGTTACTTCCACTTTTGCTTTTCTCTCGAGGCATCGACAGCACAGCTGACAGGTTAGGCTCTCCCTGTCAATACACATGCTAGAAAGAGTTTTGGCTTGCTAATGTTTGCTAATGTTGCTAATGCTCAGACATTCTGGTTCAGCTTCGGATGCCATCAAGCGGGATCTCTGGTCGTAGTCAGTCCTTCACTAACCAATCACCATTCGTTAGCCGAATGCTAGCGTGTTATGGGCAACAACGATTTACTCAGCACAATTCGGTACAATGGGGCTTCATGGAGAGTGGCAAGGCTGTCCTTAAACAGACTCTGATAGCGCTTATGGCCGTACTCGCCATGGCTTTTGGGTTGACAGTTCCAGGAATGATGTCGGACGTAGCAACAGTAACTAAGGGGGCGTGGCCCTGGGGAACGGTCAATTCACTGTTTCAAGTCAGCCGCCTGCAGCCGGCTGCAGCGCTGCATGAAGTCAGTCCATGTCGAATGCACCTAATGTTTTACACATTCACAAACCTTGTTTAAACTAGGTTAACTAATCCAGGGTTAAAATTAACATGTACAACACATCTCTGATTAGTTATAAACCAGTTTAAACGTAGATTTACTAACCCTAGATTAACTCTAAACCAGTATTAATTTAATCCATGTTGGTGCAACCCAGTCTAGGACTCTTTTCATGCAACTGGTCACAACACCGGCGTTGCATTTTATATACGTCCGAACATGTTTTGTTTTTTAGAGTCTCGTTGACTTGACAACCAGAGATCAAATAGCGACACAGTTCTGTGAAGTGGGTACGGCAAATACGTCACTGCTCAAAATTTAAGAAACGAAGTGCTTTCACCTGAGATGTTTAAGTAACACTGATCTTTTTTAATGATCAAAATCCAGAACTCTCATTGGTTCAGTTTGGTCGTGTGCTGGGTTGATTCCAGATTATTGAACGTAACTCGTTTGTCCACAATTATTTACCCAGGTGACGTCTGAGAAAAGAGATGCAAGCTCACATTGGGGTGGTTCGGGACGCCATGCTACCAGCTAACCCACTGTTAACCAAGGTAAGAAATAAATGTGCAGTAGTGTTAGGCTAACTGCGGAGTAGATGTTGACAATTATACTGCTCCTATTTAGTTATAAAATTATGTCCAAACTAGAGATGGTACGATTTCTGGGTAAATTGTGAGGTGTGCTTGCGTCGGTTGCAGATTGGTCCGTTTTTTTAACTTAAATTTGACCCTAGTCAAAAAGCCCAATTGGATGCCAAAAGAAAAATCCAATAAGATTTTGGAACCAGTCCAATTGGATATATTCCTCTAGGATATAAATCGTATAAGAAGAATCCTAAAGGAGTCCAATAGGACAGCTCAACTGAAAGACCAAATTAATCTACGCTACTTGTGTTTTTGAGATTACATCTCTATTTTCATACTGCTGGTATGGCTTTGCCAAAACTGAGACTTCAAACATACCTTAATCTCATGCTGATGCCTTTATCCTCCTGGTTAACTTTTCCTCATTTGTGTATTTTTGAGCTATGTTTTCTCACTCCTGCTTTGGAGATTCCAGATTTGGCATTCATGAATTCTGTAAAAAATTACACAAAACAACAGGTGAACAGTCTTTATATGACAAAAAACGTTGAGAGTGAAATTGTACTGTATTTATAGTTTCATCACAGTGTTACTGATAAGGACACACTATTAACATCAAGCTAAGATAACATTTCAAAGCAGAATTCCTTTTAATTTGATTTGGTGATATCAAGAGGGCTTTTACATTAAGTAAGCAAAACATATTACCTTTATTTTCAATACTGTTTTGAAGACAAGCCACTTGGGCTTGCAGGTCTAGAATAATATTTTTTAATTCTTGTAATTCTGAGTTCACTGCAGAATTTTTCTTCCACCCATCCTGCAGTTTCACAAGGTTGTTGTCAACTTGGCTGTAGGTATCCTACAGAGTGATACTTGAGTAACATTTTACAAACTGCATTGACAATCCATTGTCTCACCACGCACACACACCCCTCTAACTTATATCCAACTTACAAATATGTATACATATGGTTGAGCTTCTCTTTGAATTTTTGAAGGAAGGATTTGGCTCTTGCATTGCTGGACTTTGACTTATTTCTTCTAACATGTACATTGGACTAAAATAGTCTCTTTTTATTTATTGTTTTTGTTAGTATTCTTATTAGGGTTCCTCCTACTGGAGGGAACCTATTGTTTTTGTTAGTATTCCTATTATTATTATAGTTCTACGCTAAATGGCCCAACAGCTCAAAAAGTCCTGGACCCGATTTTTTACAATTTGGCCCAATGATACAACAGGTCCCTCACGACTTTATGTAAATGTCCAATTGCCTCAATATTTTTTTTGTTAATAAATCAAATATAATTTTGACTGATTGTTTTTCAAACCTAATAGGGTCCAAGACAACATCAGTCTCTAGTACCATAAACAATTTCACCTTGGTATGTCAATATATGATTTAATTCAATTGAATTGCTCCATAGTGCGCGCGCTCCAAATTCTCACAGACTCATCCTGCCCCTTGACACTAGGGTGACCACATGTCCCGCTTTGCGTTGTGTCGCACAGCATTTTCACCCCTTGTTCCGCACGTCGCATATTGAAAATGCTGTGCTATACAGCGCAAAGAGGGACAGATGGTCAACCTACTTGACACACGCAAAAGCTTGGCGAGACGCACACACATCCTTTCTGTAAATGGTGTGCTGTCCAAGCCCCAAACTCACCCTCATTTTGCATCCAATCCCAGCTTGCCGTTACGAATATAAATTCCTTTTCATTGTTGTTTTCAACTGGAATCTGATAGCCGGTTTGGAGGCAGCCATGTTCGGTAAGTCCTATTTTTACAAATTTTAAGCTAGAATCAATGATTGGTTTCATGAAAGTACACTACTCTTGAATTATGGTGAAGGTTAGAGCACTTTGAGACCTTTAGATCGTGAGTTTGAAGTGTCGGAAAACCAAACTCGAAAAGTAGCTAGCCCTTTCCCTCTGTGTAATTACTGAATGATGTAGCATCTCGGCGAATTCATAAAAAAGGTAGAGGAGGGCAGCTTTTAGGAGAACAAGCGATTCCCCACTGACCTGTCGGTTCAGAATTTTGATTTGGCTCATGAAAGTCTGTGTAATAAGCCTATGCGCCAGGGAGACCGCAAAGGCTGAGTCCATGTTTTGGTCGCGCCATGTTCATAAGTTCACCATTTTACAGTTTGGTCGACACCAAAAATGTCGAGGAGGGCAGCATTTAGGAGATGTGGGAATTGTGCTTGTAGCCAGATGCTCCGATTATTTTTGTGATTTGTTGAAAACTTGGCAAGTGGAGTGACACTGCGTCCCGGTGGTACATTGTTTTGACTTAGCCATAGACAGACTCGGCTCGCTCGCAGACTTATAGACAGACTCGGCTCGCTCACTGGCAGTGTGTAAACAACTCAGTTCAACTCCTAATATGTCACAAAGGGCTGCTTTTTGTAGACAAGAGCCTGCTGAAGATAGTCAGTATATAGGATCTTTCAAAACAAGCCTATTTCATTCGTCATTTGCCTGAGAAAGCGACCTACGTTAGCCAGGCTAGTTTCACTCGGTCAGCCTATTTAAAGGTCTCTGACAGTCAGAATCACAGTTTACAGGCAAAGGTCGAGCTGGTCTTTGGTCAGATGTGCATATATTATCCAGTTTAGCGTTAAATACTCTTGCTACAGCCTGTGTTTTGAGTGACTTTGCTTGGGTTTCCAACACGTTTGGATTGAAGTTCAAGTATTGCCACTGCATTTCAGTCAAAACTGAAGTCTGTGTCAAGTGTAGATGGGAAAAGCTTTATTTTTCACCACTGACATGGGCCCTTTTTTAACTTTTCCAGGTCATGCAGAGGCCTGCTCAAAAGAGTGCAACAGAGCATAATGAGAGCAGCAAGAGAGGATGCTGAGTGTAACAGAGGATGCAATAGAGAATGATGAGGGCAACGCATACCACTTGTTGGACTACCCCTCTCTACCTGGACAGCTTCTCTTCAGCCCTGCCCCCAAGACAGCTTCATCCAACTAGCCTGCCCTGCCTGCCTGCCCCTGCCTTGATATCTCAGAAAATCAAAAAATTACAGCTGTTTAAACTTCAGCCAAATCTTATTAAGCTTGCCTCAGAACAAATAGCTGACTTTTCTATACAGTAACTGACCACAATGGTTGTCAACACTGAGAATAGCTCAGTTGGCTAAGACAGTGTACTGCTAGGAGCATGGTCACAGGTTCAAATCCAGCTGCAGTCTTTTGGCCAGTCATAATTTTGATTATCTGTTAAGTTAAACAGGATGACATCATTCTGATATACCATGTTCAAAATCACCTTGAAATGTCAACCGTTTCTTAACCTTTGTCCCAAAGCTGACAAAAGCTAATACTCAAATCAGAGTTGGAGCACAGCTAGATAATCAGCGTCAGCGCCCCTTGGGTACCCAGCATGCAGTGCGGTATGTCAAATAGGCAAAGACTTGTGGAAAATAGTGTGGTTACAACAGCCGTGCGGGGGATTTCAGTTGTTGTGTTTGTTCAGTTAGATGTTTGTAATATTATTTTTTCAGTTAATATAATCTTGTTGGTCATCCTGATTGTGCATGTTGTGTATTTTAATAGGACCAGAGAGTCGGCTGCTGTATTGCCTTAGGCTATTCTCACAAGGAGCTGAGCATGAGCTCTGCCGTAGCCCGGTTGCCCACATGACTATTGTTAATTGTGCATTGACTGAGATTCTGGAAAGAGATAAACTCAAGAAGAGTTAGACTATCTGAAGTTTTTCAGCCATCTTGGGAAAAATGTGTCAATTGTGGGAGGCATGTTTTTGGACTACCCCTAAACCTCATGTGGCCGCTGCAGCATTTCTGCCTCGGCATGACCTGTGCTGGGAGAGAGGTAAACAGCATGGATGGAAATTGTGTGGGCAGATGTGTCTTTGTATAGGGTGAAATGGAATATGAATGCAATACAAAATGGCTGAAAGGGTTGTATTTATGTAAATGTCCTCATTGCCTCAATATCTTTGTGTCAATAAATACAATACAATTTTGACTGATGGTTTTTCAAACCTTATTGGCTTTGAGATTACATCATTCTGAAGTAGTACAATGTGCAATGTCATGCAATTTGACATTGAAATGTAGACAGTTTCGAGAGACTGACTTGTAACATTTTGCTCATGAGTTCAAATCCCCATTCAGCCTATTGTTGTTGGCCAAACATGAAGTATGTTTCCTCAAGGATCACAATGACTCTTGCTTAGAGACTTGTTGCTCTTGTTGGTTAGTGGTAACTGATTTAAACTGTTGTATTTGCTGCGAAATATTCTATTTTAGTTAATCTTATTTTTATTTTACTGCTGCTTGCTTTTCTACAGGTACACTTGCACTTTCATGTTGTTTAATTGTGACTTGCTTAACTACATGCTGTTATGGTTCTCTCCTTTGGCACTTATTTTTTGGTTGTTCACAATGTGTGCTTCTTCTTTTGGCTACCCGCAATGCTTTGGGGCTATCTTGTTGTTATTATCAGTGACCTATGCACTTTGTAAAGCTCTCTCTTGGAAGTTGCTTTGGATAAAAGCGTCTGCTAAATGTAAATGTAAGTAGTTTTGCTTCTACATTGTACATTTTTTTTATATTTTGCCATTTTGCGAAGGAACCCGCATTGCTGCTTGCAGCTGTATTACATTTACATTTATTCATTTAGCAGGCGCTTTTATCCAAAGCGACTTCCAAGAGAGAGCTTTACAAAGTGCATAGGTCACTGATAATAACAACAAGATAACCCCAAAGCATTGCGGGTAGCCAAAAACAAGAAGTACACATTGTGAACAACCAAAAAATAAGTGCTAAAGGGAGGAAACCATAAGAGCATGTAGTTAAACAAGTTACAATTAAACAACATGAATCTCTAAGTGCAAGTGTACCTGTAGGAAAGCAATAGAAATAGGATTAACTAAAAATAGAAAACCGTTAAAATGAAAACTTTAAATAGTAGAGTCGAATAAACTGGTTTAAATAAGCCTAAATACAACTCTTCCTACCTAGTAACCCGCATAGCAACCATGACAGTTTCCTGCTAGCACGCGTACACATCTCAGGAATTTAAGGTAGGCATAGCGACGGACGCGTCCTTGCTTCGGAACGGCATTGTGACGTCAGGTAGGACACTATTTGGCCCTAGGACACTATTAAGGCCTGACAGAGCCCCTCACCTAGTGGGACCACCACTTTTGGACTGAAGGGTCACACCTCTACTCTTCTTATCATAGTATCTTTTCCCCTTGGCACTCGACTGTTGGCTGTTTGCACTTGCGATCCTATATGCCTCCCATCTTTCCCGCCAATTTTTCGGCATATCCTTTTGAGGATTCAGCTTCTTTGTCTGCTATGAGACCAAAAAGGAGGTCAACTTGGAGACGTGGATGACGGCCATAAAACAAATAGTAGGGGGAAAAGCCTGTGGCTTCGTGCAGTTGTATGCGTGTATCACATGAGGTAGATGGTCCTTCCAGTTCTCTTTTCTTTTCCCCTTAGGGTGTGAAGCATTTGTAACAAGGTACAATTGAACCTTTCAGCAGGATTACCCTGGGGGTGATACGGAGAGGTTCTAGAGTGTCCAACACTGGATAATTGTCTAAAGGTTCTGAACAATTCGTTTTCAAACTCCCGGCCCTGATCATGGTGGAGTTTGGTTGGGTATCCAAATCTGGGGATGAAATCACTGAAGATCCGGTCAACAGCTGTCTTGCCAGCTTTATTCCTAGTGTGGTAGGCTTGGGCGAACCTAGCAAAGTGGTTTATCACTACGATGATATACTCACATCCACCCCGACAGGCTTCTAGGTGGAGGAAATCAATGCACACGAGTTCAAGGGGCGAATTTGATATAATACTTCCCATTGGTGCTCTTTCATGAGCTCTTTCTGCTTAATGCAGGAGCACTTCCTTGTGATGTAATCTTCAATGTCTCTCTTCATGAAGGCCAGTATAATTACTCCCTTGCTAGGCTCAATACCTACATGGCCCATGTCGTTATGTAGATGAGTGAGGGCTATTTGCTTGTAGGTGGCTGGCAGGACCAGTTGTCGCCGACCTATTGTTTTTCTGTAACACTGTTGGTATAACAATTCTTGAACCCTTAAATAGGATTCCATTTCAGTTCAGATATGTAACCTGTCCAATTCTCTTAAGAGCCTCCTTATGCATGTGTGAACTTTTTCCCGGTCTTCTTTCAGTAGTGGTGTGTTGTTCTCCTTTAACTCCATGACTTTTTATTGACTCCTGACATGACTCCTATTGCAGTGTCTGTTCTTTGTTCTCTTATTAATTCATCATGACTGATGGTCTGAAGAAGCTCCATGACAGGTTGGGTTTGGGATGCTATGTTGAGGGCTGCCACCCAGGCAATGTCTCCCAGCTGGGATCTCCGGATTCCTTCCCATATAGCACATACTGCTTCCTCTGATAGCTCCTCAGCACACTCTGTCATAAAGGTGTCGATATCAAGGGGGGCAGTGGGATAGCGCATCAGCATCGATGTTGGTCTTATCTGATGTCGAAGCGGAAATCCGCTAGCTATCCCACCCAGCGATGGCCCACGGCATTGAGTTTGACCGCACTTAAGACGTATGTTAGTGGGTTATTGTCTGTAAAGATTGTGAAATTGGGGGCGTAGAATAAGTGATCTCTAAATTTGTCGCACACGGCCCATTTCAGTGCCAGGAACTCAAGTTTTCCCCTGTGTAGGTCGTAATTCTGTTCTGCCAATGTCAATGTGCGCTACCCGTAGCCAATCACTCTCATCCTCCCATCCTGATTCTGGTAAAGGACTGCACCGATGCCTTTTTGAGAAGATTCGGTATGGAGTGCGAAAGGGCGATCAAAATCTGGGTACGCCAGCACTGGAGGTTCGGTAAGCTTGTCTACCATACATCCCAGGATCTGCTGGTGTTCTTCCTTCCACTCTACTGGGGTTTGGGATGACTGCTGAGGGCTTTTTGTCCTTCCTTGTGGCGGTGTGGGCTGCAGTGTGTGTGGTTTTACCTTGAGCAGGTCATACAGGGGTTTAGCTATATGTGAGAAGTCCTGCACGTATGTTCGATAGTAGCTCAGAAAACCAAGCAGTTGTCTGACCTGCCCATCTGACCTTTGTGGAGTTCTGTTTCAGTACCTGTACTGCTTGGAGGTCTTTTGGATCCACCTTCACCCCTTCTGCCGACATTAACCGTCGAACATATCGGACCTCTTTGTGAAACAACTCGCACTTCTCCGGTTTCAGTTTTACCCCATGATGCTGTAGGGCTTGAAGGACTCTACGAAGCACTTGTAAATGTTCTTCAAAGGACTTGGAAAAACATAGCACGTCATTGAGATAGGGGATGCAGGATTCATCTCTTAGGGTGTCGAGCATCTCCTCCATACTCCTTTGAAACGCTGCTGGTGCGTTTGACAATCCAAATGGTATTCTGACCCACTCGTACAACCCCCAGGGAGTGGTGAATGCCGTCAGGAACCTCGATCATTCGGCCATAAAGCCTTGGTGGTAGGCCTTGCCCTGGTCTAGGATTGAAAACCAGTTGTATCCTCCTAGTGAGTCAGTGAGGTCTTGGATTTGTGGAAGGGGGCACAGTTTTGTTTTTCAGGAGCCTGTAGTCGATACATAGGTGCTAAGAGCCATCTTTCTTTCTCACACATAACAGGGGCAGCATATGGTGATCGAGACTTCACAATCCATCCTTTCACCAACCTGAACGTATTCTTTGACCTCCCTGTATAGTGGTTTTGGAATAGATGCATAAGCCTTTTGCACCGGAGTGACTTCCTTGAGTCTAATCTCCATCTGCAGGGAAGGGATACAGCCGTGTCACCACTGTTCTGAGAAAAAGCCCCCGGACTCCTCGTATAGGACTTCCTCCACTAGCTATTGTTGTTCAGGGTTTAGATGACTGATGTCGACAGGCGGTAGCCAGGGCCCTGTGGGGGGGTCACTGGAGGAGGCAACATTGTTATTTATTGTTGTTATTGTTTTGCTCGAGTACACTCAGCCTGTTGTGATACATCTGTCTCAAGGATCTTGGTGACATGTTGGATCTTACCTAGAGGTGTCCTTTTTGGTAGGGTGATCTCATGCTTGGAGTGGTTGGAGATGGGCACCTTTACTTATGGCCATCGAGTGTTGTTGATTTCCAGGAGGCCTTCTCCTACACTCAGCTGTCCTACAGAGATGTTCCCATCCTAGGGTTCATATAAAACTAAGGGATCCGAGATGTCAAAGTTTGGGGGAATTTTACACCGCACTTGTACTGCCTTTCCCGCTGGGATGAATATGTTGTCTTTGCCCACTCTTACTGTGGCCGGGTCGCAGTATGTCCTCTGTGAAACTTGGATGAAATTAACCATGGCCACCACTTGCTCTTCTTCCATTCCAAATGCACTTCGTAGAAGGATGGTGACTGTAGCAGCCGCATCACCAGAGGATTCTTGTCTCCTAATAATCTCTTCCAGTACATTGGCTCCTAAAAGAGGCTGGGGTAATGACAACTGACTAACCAGGAAAGAGGCTTGTATGGTGAGATTGGGGTTGTCATTCCCTGTGAGGTTGACAGTGAGCTCAACCCATCCATCGTAAGGGATAGTCTGGCCATTGACTGTGAGACATCCAGGTTTTCCTCAAGAAGCTCCTGTAGAGGTCTCATTGTATAGTTGGGAATGTGGGTCTCGGCCCATCCTTTGTCGATGATACTCACTTGTGAGCCAGTGTCAAATAGAACTGTTGCCGGGTACCCACTGATCAAACACAATAAGTGGTGCTTTTTATCTTGTTACTCTGACAAGCAGATGTGCGTGACTGTTTCTTCTGTTGGAGTGGCTTAGTTAGTTTTTCAGGGGCAGGGTTCACTGATTGGGACTGGGGCTGTACATTGATCTCTGGCTGTCCCTCGGCAGAGACCGGGTCCCGTTTCCCTGAAACTTGGTGCGCTTCAAACATCCCACTGCCCGGTGTCCTATGTCTTCACACACAAAGCAGTGGTTGCACTCCTGCTGGTTCTGTTCAGTACATTTTTGACAAGTTGTCCTTCTCCTTACTTGGGCAGGGGTTTGACTCTGCAGAGGTTGGGGATATGTGTTAGGAGGTGGCTGGAAGGGAGTACGTTGTAGGGGATAAGGTGATAGTTGTGCTGGTTGTGTCAATGAGTGACCGACCTGGGCATTTACTACCTGTTGATCAATCAACGTGGTCACAACGTAGTCATGTGTGTTAGGGCCTCCACCTGAGCACTGAGCTGTTGTATGGTCTGGAGATTCCTATTGTCTTCCACTGAGGCTTTTGGTTTGTCATTCCTCTGCCAGTCTCCTGTTTCCACCTTGGCACTGTGTGCATGTGTTGTCTTTTGACGGAGGGTTTGGCTGAGTCTGCGCTGGTGCTCATTCTCATCACTTATCATTTTCATTACCTGGCATAGGATTTCCTCATCGGTGACTAGGATTTTCGAGATGAGAGGTCTCAGCGTCTGTCGAATATCGGTGTGATTTGTCCCAAGGCCATGGTAGATTGTATGGCGAAAAACCTCTTGGATGGTCCTTGGATCGAAGGAGATGTCTGCGTTGGCCTGCCTTGACTGAAAATTAAGTTTCTGTTTTAGTCCAATCATGCGGTCCAGAAACTGCTGGGGTGACTCTTGTTCAATTTGTCTAGCACACATTAGCTCCTGAAACATCTCTGTCGTTGCCTTTTCTCCTAGGTGAGACCTGAGGAACTCAGAACTCTGGTCTCCAATTTGACCGCCATATACTTTGTATTCTCTGCACTGGATGTAGGGAAGATCCTTTAAAGGGACCGTCCTCTGTGACATTGGGTGTGGCATTGATGTCCCCTGGTGGTTACATACACTGACTGGTAGAGTATTTGTAGCTTCACATGGTTTTAGTTGTTCACCCAACTCTTCATATAGTTTTCTCAGTTATCTTGCTGACTGTGTGCTTGTGTTGGGATGTGTGCAGGGCTGGTGTTGTTTCTGTGTTGTTGTGCTGTTGGAGGGTGAGTGTGGTGAACTGGGACTATCATGTGTGACAACTTCACAAGCTCCATCATCAGACAGATCACCAACAATGCAAGGATTCAAAATTCTACTTATTAAATCAGACGACATCATCATCGCTCTCTCGTAAGGAGTCAGACTGTATGTAGGAAACAGCACAGTCCATGGAGCTTTCCTCATGGTCTGGGCTCAGCTTGGCTGTGTCCTTGTTGTCAGCCGCAATGTCCCTTGCAAGCTTGTGAATGTCAGCGCTCGAGAGTTTGAACAAACTCTTTTTGATGTCCCACACCAGGGGCCTCATGTATAAAGGATTGCACAGATTTCATACCAGAAGATGGCGTACGGCCAAAACTCAAAGTACCTACGTACAGAAATATTCAGATGTATAAAACCGGTCGTACGCCAGGTTCTGCGCACCTTTCCTTTATAAATCACAATCAACGTGAGATTGACCGCACGTGAACGAGCCACTGACCCCGCCTTGCCTCCTCCCATAAATGAATATGCAGATGGGCTATAAATGCGCTCCTGAGGTAATTTCTTTGTCTCAATTACCGTATTCCCTCGAATAAATGCTGCACCAAAAATGAATGTTAAACGCTGCATCGTTTATTCAAAGTTTATACTCAAATATACTCCGATCATACACTCCACGTTCCATTATGTATTTAAGCTTACATTTAGCATTAAAGAATAGAATTAAAGAATTCTGTTTTCATGCTTAATTTGAATTGTCATTTGTTTGCAATGAGAAGTGATTTATTTTAATTATAAAAAAATACATTGTAAATACAACAAGGCCACCCTGGTGGCCGAGGCCTTGGGCAACTGCCCAACTTACCCAATGGGATGCACCGCCCCTGGCTAGAGATAGCTGTTAGTTGGCATTAGAAGGGAAGCTTATGAAAAAATTGCCAGAAAATGAATAGCAATCTAGCCTATTGCTAATGCCTGTCTAGATTATCTATTGAAAGAACTGAGAGAGGCAGGTGCTATTGCGTTAGCAAGCTAAACTAGTTTACGTGTCTAGTATGTAGGTGTTTCCGCTATCTAGCTGTTCTTGCATTCCTTGCAAATCAGCATTAATGAAAAGCAGTCATCTAGTCTAGCTAACATTTGCTTGTTGCTTAATCAGTGATTTAGAAGACCGCACTGTTCACACTAGCTAAGAACATTTAATGTAGCAAACTAACAAGCTTGTCTAAAGACATGTTAGCATGCTAGCGCAGCTACCCTAGAATACCGTATAAACGCCGCCCTCAAATAAATGCCACCCTCAAATAAACGCTGCACCAAAAGTGAACATTGCGTAATAAATGCTGCAAAGTTTATTCGAAGAAATATGATACCAACAATTACAATAGGTTTCCTCTTGACGGAGGAATCCTAATAATCATTGTTCGATTTCTATTTGTATGCAATAAAGAAGGCCTTAAGTATTAAAGTTCAATGATTTGTCTTTATTTTGGTGCCAAAATGCATTTAGTAAGTTTGGAGTGCATGTTAGTGACGTAAGGCCAAGATAATACAATTTGGTTCGAGGCCACTGACCCAGGAAAGGACACCCCATGTCTGCCAACTGTACCAGAGTTTAAGGAAAACCTGCCAGCGAGCAGGTTAGGTTCACAGATTCAGTTACCATGGACACTGACCCACAGTTTGCACTACCCCTCTTTCTGGAACTCACTCTTCTCAGGGTTAACCATCTCAGGGTTTTCACTAAATCCGCTTTCTGGAATCCCCCCTGTATGTCAGTTTGGAAAAAAGTTATAAATACATTTAGTCATTTAGCAGACGCTCTTATTCAGAGCGAAATAAACATATTATCATTGTTATTATGCTAATCCTGCTTTTAAAGCTCTCTCTTTAACTGACTGAGGTGTTCCACCATCAGGTATCTGAAGATTTCCTGGTTGAGTAGCTAACAAGTAATAACTTCATATCTCTTTGACAATGTGTGTGCATGTTTTCCTAGCCATCACTGGGAAAGACCAAGGCCAGAGGGTTGCTGTATCAAGGACCAGACTTTGTGTATGGAACATCCACAAACATCCAAGATGGAGGAGTATCAGAGGGTAAGGCTCTCTAGCATCAACAAAAGGGCAGCAAGATGAGCTGGTCCAGATTAGAGAAGAGCATGCCTGTGTGTGTGTGTGTGTGTGTGTGTGTCCATGCTGGTCCTCTTTATCAGTAATCAGTGATATAAAATGGTAAGAAACATCCACTCAGGTATTTGACCTATTGCTAAAGCCACTCCCCAAAATGGCTTTGACTAATCCTACCTTAGCTATTGGTCACTACTTGAAAAAGGTCCGTCAAGCTTTCGAACGTTTAGGTGATACATACCATACGGAACATACAACTCTGATAGCAAGTATCCCAGGAGTTTAGAAGGGAAACTAATTTTTCCCCTTTCACATCCCAAAATCCAAGAGTAAAATAGTGTGGTATGCCCCATTCTCAGCTGAATATCTCAAAGATCAACAAACACACTTTTTTCTGTTTCAACGTAGCTATGGTACTCCCTCTGAAGCCGACTATAGTCCTAGCTGTATGTAGCTCTACGAGCTGCCTAATCTGTTGTCCTTGTCTAGCTAGATAGATTACTAGCCAGCTACAGTACTATAGTATAAGTATAGCACTAGCTATAATTACTAGAGCTAAATATAACTGTGCTGGAAACTTGACGGAGCCTAAGTTTTGGAATCGTGTAATCATTGTGTGCTTTTGCTTCAATTATTGTTATGTCCCCTTCCTTGTTGATTTGAATATTCTGAATATATCCACTGCATATTGCAATCTGTATTCCCTCTATCTGGAGAATATCAAGAAGGTATCATTCCAAAAAGAATAAGTTACACTGATCGGTACAGTATGCTACTTTTGGCAGTTTACAGAAGTACCCGCTAAACAAAGAAGCAAAGCTTGACAAGCTAAGATGGGCAGGGCTTTTGCAAAAGGTCAATTGCATTTCTATGTTACTCTCGACTCCCCTCTGCTCTATTGTATACACTATGATTGGTCGAAGGGACTTTACCTGCTAGTTCTACATCTCCAGAGAAAGACAAGCGCTGTGATTCTCAACTGAGGGGGTCACAACCACGCCTCATACTTATCGTTACTGAAGGGTCTAAACACTCCTCTTCAGCTACCTCACTCCCTCTTATCTGTCACTATTCACTTATGAAGCGATTCAGAGACAGGGAGAGACTGACTCCCTCGGTATGTGATAGCATGCAATGGCCGGAAGCCAGCCGGGCCCAGTTGATGTATCCGCCAGCAATGGAGAGGACAGCGATGCCTGAGGACGCAAAGAACAGCTTAAACAACACCAATACCACTGACCACCAGTTATGCTCACCGAAAGCCATCAAGGCCGCAGCGATCTTTCGGCATCGATGATAGCAGCAACCTGAGGGCGTACTTCAGATCAACAAAAGATCAAACGCATTAGAATGAGTGGCAGACTCTCCACTCCTCAGAAACAACAATAAGAAAGAACAATCTTAGATAGTTGATATAGAGAGAGAACAACCACGTCTCAGCACCGAAAGCATAGTTTGTAAAATAGACATTATGATGTGGAGTCTAATATCCACCGTAGGGGAAAAGGACAAACAAAAGCACAAATAACAATATGGTTACAGGTTCAGGCAGCAGCGCCAGAGTCACGGACTAGGCATAGGTTACAAAGCAAAATTATACTTGCGGATCGGAGCAGCTGTAGGCAGAAACCCCCTTGCATTTACGACAGAACCTCTGTTATAATGGTCTGCATGCGTTACAATTCATGAATTTGCATAGCACCAGTCCAGAACCCGAGGACTCTTTACAAGTGCATGACAACAATACATAAAACAACCATTACATTTGAAAATCAAAGAGCAACCAGACACAAAATTGCTTATACTGAGAAATTGCAACAAAAAGAATTGCAAAATTGCAAATACTGTCACTGAGAAATGTGTGTTGCATCAGATTAAGACAAGAAACAGATACATTTTTTTATTGGGATTTGAACTTGAAGATGGATGTGATGCTGCAAAGAAGCAGAGGGAGTGGGTTCCAGATGTTAGGTGCAGCTACACTTAAACTGAACTGATAATTCTGTAACAGAATGATCAGGTAACCCAACGAGGAGAGCATTGCAACAGTCAAGACGTGAGGACATAAATGCACGAACCGGTGAGAAGGATTGGTCCCAAGAAAAGAAAACAAACTGGTTGATGATGAGGTGGAAGGTGTTTTAATCCTGAAATAACAAATGAGAAGCGGTAATTACTGAACATCAACAAATACAAAAGTGCAATATCAACCATCAATACCACCAGAGCAGGAACAGCGAGGCATGAGAAGCGGCCAGCCGCCGAGGACGCTGAAGCCCGGACACGCCACAGACACCAAGGCTGGGACATCCATGCCGAATGCGTCAAGTTCCAATCCGACAGACACGAGAGACGACGAAGGGCCAGCAAACAATCCAAAGCAACAACGAAAAGCCCCAACAAACGAATGGCAAGAGTGGAGCGCACGAGGCAGCATGGATTTTGCGCACATTGGTAGGATGGATAAACTAAGCAGGGCGAGAAACATTTAAAGGCAAGGCAGCAGTACAATAGGCTAGCGGAGGAGGGAGGTCACCGTGCTAATTAATGGAAGAAAGCAGCTTATTGTACATAGAATTCCCGATGACAACCACGGCATTGAGGTAGAGGGAAAGGAGAGAGTGTGCGCAGTGGGGGGAGTGTGAAGTGAGACATAATGGTGTATGGTGCAGAGTTCGGTCTTGCCTGACTGAACATGCGCTAAGCTTCATTTGGAGCAGACACTACCTATGGGAAAAGTCATGCATGTCTATGCTCAACGGGGGATGCATGACACACACATGAGAAATAAATCACTTCTTTGTGCCTGTGTAATATCATTATAATTTCAAAGTATATTTTGGTTTTAAGAATTTATTGGATTGAAGATTGAAGAGTTAAAATGCTCTCTTCTGTTCTGGCAGCCCTATCCCGCTGGCATGTCCACTCTCTACCCAGTGGAAATTCAAAGACCCATGTCCACAGGATGGGTTTGGACATTGTTGAGCTAAACCGGGAGGGGGTGAAGTTGGGTCTGGTGACGGCAAAGGAGCATTACCATTACCGGGCCACCCAGTTCTGCAGGCGGTGTGTGACAGCACCTGGCCCCCGGAGGCCCCCACTCACCCGCTTCCCCCTTGACACCACCTTTGGCATCTCCACACGGTGAGCAGGAACCCCCTGATAAAGTAAGACATCGGTTTTCAAACTGGTGTAACTCTTTTAAGGGGGTACGCAGGAAAAATCTGTAATGGCGCACACTATAATTTGCCGATCTAATAAATGTTTAATCCCTCTTTTCAATAAACGTCAGATAGGTTGATGATTGTTTCAATTGCAAGCTGATATTGTACCATATATATATTATATAATATGACTATATCAGATGGGGTACGTGGTGGACAGAACTACAGCAAATACAATTTCTGGGGAAATTGTGATGTCTGCTTGCAGCTAGATGTATTACACTTCCAAACCTATTGCTTAAATTAATATAAAATGTCCAAATATTTTGAGAAATACA
This sequence comes from Hypomesus nipponensis, assembly GCF_054491055.1. Taxonomy (NCBI): domain Eukaryota; kingdom Metazoa; phylum Chordata; class Actinopteri; order Osmeriformes; family Osmeridae; genus Hypomesus; species Hypomesus nipponensis. The sequence goes on along the minus strand of NC_140384.1, from coordinate 2,099,660 downwards.
AGAGTTTCCATAGGGTGTACTTATATTGTCATGTGACTAAGGACAAATACAGGCCGCCTAAATCTTTTCAAGGTACAAGGTATAACCCTGGTAAGGGACATTGCATTTTATTTAGCCTTACATGACTATCCTGTACTATACAGGATGGGTGGCAACCCTACCTATGCTGTACAGTAGTTGACGTTAGCTCTATCTAGCTAAACTTAACAGTGGGGCACATTAATCTGCTGGTAATAGTAATAGATAGGTACTAGTAAGGAAATATAAGTAATCACACTATTTAATAGTAACCTTTTTTCTATCCAGTTTTGTGAATGTTTTCATATCTAATACAGCATTAGCAGTGGCAATAGATTAGCTATCTACTGGACAGTACAGACAAAGGTTTGAGTTGGTCGGCTGCAGGAGAGACTTGATGTAGTCGGGTGCAGTCCCGTTCACTGCACGGAAGGTCAGTACCAGGGTTTTGAATCTGATGCGGGCCGTTATGGGTAGCCAGTGGAGGGAGATGAGGAGCGGGGTAACGTGGGAGCGTCTGGGTAGATTGTAGACCAGGCGGGCCGCTGCATTCTGAATCCTCTGAAGAGGGTGAGTTGCCCATGCTGGGAGACCAGCGAGCAGACAAAGGTTTGAGTTGGTCACCAAATGTTTATATATATTTAACCCTTGTGTTATCTTTACGTTTACTGTTACATTGTGACCTGAAGGCAGCACAAGGGTTAAGGTATTTAGCTGAGAATGGGGCCTCCCTCAAATCAAATCAAATGTATTTGTTTAGCCCTTTTTACAAACAATACCACATAGGGCTTCACATACGCCCATAGAACTTTCAACGTCAACCCTCAAGGAAGACAAGGAAAACTACCAGAAAAACTAATTAGAGGAGAACATTTTTAAGAAACCTTGGGAGGAGCAATTCAGTGAGGGATCACCTCCACAGACCATTGGTGAAGGAGAGGTGCAGAACACAGGCTAAACACAGTCATACATCAATAAAAGTGCCAATGGGTGTTGAAACACAAAAATCCAGTGTTGAACTTGGGTCAGAGTTGGTAAATGTCAGCTTAAGCAGTGGCTGCCGCGGCATCACAGGCAGGTGGATAGATGGACAGTAAGGGAAGATACCAGGATGTCCGTCAGGGAGACCGATGTCCACTTGGCAACTCGATCCAGCTTTGGCAGACTGTCACAGACTGATGACCAGGTCCAACATTGGCAGACCGGCAACCAGGCTGATGCTGACAGCTCAAACACCCCACACCACAGGGAAGGTGTGGAGGGGTTTGTGGAAGGGAGACAGAGAGAAGAGAGCAGGAATTACAGAATGCAGGGAGCAACTAAGTTACAATAATAGTAAGAATGAGGTCCCCACTGGTCAAGTGTGAACTAGTACAGCAATTTAGTAGACCAAAAATTGTATTTGATGCAGCCCTAGACACTAAGACAGCGCCAGCCCCTTTCGATTGGAACATTAAATCTGTTCCAGGGAAGAGAAACTCTAAAATAAGAATAAGCATGCCCTGTCCCCCGTCATCTCCTATTAGCAACAGAAACCATAACAGTAACAATATACATACAGTAACAGGTTTACTTTATTTGTAAATTCAAGTTATATGATACCTATGCCGACATACATAGACGTAGTTGTAATTTAAAAGTTATACGATACAGACAAACACAATTCAGATTTGCATAATTTTTGTATGAAGTTTTAAACTAACATACAAGTACACACACATTTTAGCAGCCGTAAAATTGACTAAATAGAACGTTTTTTTACCTAGCTTTGAATGTCGAAACAGTGTCAGCCTCATTAACCTTTAGATGTGTGAGTTCAAAATATTTCCGACAGTCCCGACAGCTCAAGTTATTTTTCCAAAACAGTAGCAAGCTAGCTTTATAATACTAAAGTGTTTGTTGCATAGTCTATTAGAAAATATTCAATTGATGAAGGTTCAAAATCACATATTTGTGATGTTACGCTGTGGGACCCACATTCGAACAATCACATATTTGTGACGCTATTCCTTAACGGGTTAATTGAGACAGGTAATTTGTTCCAGAGAAAAGGTGCTCTATATGAGAACTCCATGCCTCCAGCAGTTTTCTTGTTGATTTGGGGAACCACCAGATAGCCTGCATCTTGGGATCAAGTGTCCTTATTGGGTGATAGGGTGCAAGGATACCAGAGAGGTAAGGCGGTGCTAATCCATGGAGAGATTTGAAGGTTAATAGTAGGACTTTGAAATCAAATCTGGCTTGGATTGGGAGCCAGTGTAGGAAGGCAAGAGTAGATGTTATATGGTCGTATTTTCTGTAGTCTTGCACCAGTTATAATTTTTTTTAGGTACTTGGGAGGCCATAGAATAATACATTGCAGTAGTCCAATCGGGATGCAACAAATGCATGTATTCATTTTTCATATTTCTTATTTTAGTGATGTTTCGTGATGGAAAAATCCAGTTTTGGTAATGTGCTTAATATGGTGCTTGAACAAAAGGTCTGGGTCCATTGTGACTCTTTGGGAAACTTTGATGCTGTTTAGGTCCAGGGTGAGATTGGAAAAATCATTTCTGATTTAGGACAAATAATGTGCCCCTCCTGTTTTATCCGAGTTAAACAGCAGAACATTTGCTGTCCTCCATGTTCTTATTCTAGAAACACATGTTTCTAGAGTGTGTGTTAGTTCTCCAGGCTTTAGAGATATGTATAGCTGGGTGTCATCTGCATAGCAGAGAAAAATGACTAACTAATTATGTTTCCTAGAGGCAGCATGTAGAGAGAAAATAGCAGATGGCCTAGGACAGAACCCTGCGGTACTCCGTATTTTACAATGGAGCTCCTGGATGAGCGGCCGTCATAGTGGATAAATTGTGACCTGTCAGATAGATAAGATTTAAACCACTGGAGTGCCATACTACATTTACATTTACATGTATTCATTTAGCAGACGCTTTTATCCAAAGCAACTTCCAAGAGAGAGCTTTACAAAGTGCATAGGTCACTGATAATAACAACAACAAGATAGCCCCATAGCATTGCGGGTAGCCAAAAACAAGAAGTACATATTGTGAACAACCCAAAAATAAGTGCTAAAGGGAAGAAACCATAAGAGCATGTAGTTACGCAAGTTACAATTAAACAACATGAATCTCTAAGTGCAAGTGTACCTGTAGGAAAGCAATAAAAAAATAGGATTAACTAAAATAGAATACAACAGTTTAAATCAGCTACCACCAACCAACAAGAGCAACAGTCTAAGCAAGTCATTCAGATCCTTGCGGAAACTAGCATTGGGTTGAGCAAACCATTCCTAAGTACCGTTGTACTCCCGAAACAAGTGCGTCTTGAGCCTTCTCTTGAAGGTGGAGAGACAGTCTGTGTCTCTGATGGAGGTGGGGAGTTGATTCCACCACTGGGGGGCCAGCCAGGACAAGAGCTTATGTTGGGACCGGGCGGTCTTGAGCTGTGAGACCACCAGGCGGTTGTCTGAAGAAGACCGTAGGTGGCAGGTGGGGGTGTAAGGCTGCAGGAGAGACTTGATGTAGTCGGGTGCAGTCCCGTTCACTGCACGGAAGGTCAGTACCAGGGTTTTGAATCTGATGCGGGCCGTTATGGGTAGCCAGTGGAGGGAGATGAGGAGCGGGGTAACGTGGGAGCGTCTGGGTAGATTGTAGACCAGGCGGGCCGCTGCATTCTGAATCCTCTGAAGAGGGTGAGTTGCCCATGCTGGGAGACCAGCGAGCAGCGAGTTGCAGTAGTCCAACTTGGAGAGGACAAGTGCTTGGACAAGCAGCTGGGTGGAGTGCTCAGACAGGTATCTCCTGTTCTTCCGGATGTTGTAGAGGGTGAATCTACAAGACCGGGAGACCGCAGCAATGTGGGCCGTGAGGGAGAGCTCGTCATCCATGGTAACTCCAAGGTTCCTGGCAGAGGATGAGGGGGTCACCGTCGCAGATCCCAGGGTGATTGAGAGGTCGTGGGAGATGGAGGGTTTAGCTGGGATGATGAGAAGTTCAGTTTTGGCAAGGTTCAGCTGGAGGTGGTGCTCGGTCATCCAGGCGGAGATGTCTGCGAGGCAGGCCTCAATCCTAGCTGATATCCCCGGATCGGTCGGGGGGAACGTGGCTTCTCCTACCACTGCTACGCAGTGGTAGGAGAAGCCATGGGAGGTGTTGATTGGTCCAAGTGAGGTGGTGTACAGAGAGGAGGGGTCCAAGGACGGAGCCCTGTGGGACACCCGTGGAGAGCTGGCGAGGGTCTGACAGTTTGCCTCCCCAGGAGACCTGGTAGGATCTTCCCGACAGGTAGGATGAGATCCACTGGAGTGCAGTGCCAGTGATGCCCATCTCACAAAGTCTGGAGAGCAGGATCTGGTGGTTAACCGTATCAAACGCCGCAGAAAGGTCCAGCAGAATGATGACGGATGACCTCGAAGCCGCTCTGATAGACTGGAGGGCAGTGGTGACTGAAAGGAGGGCAGTCTCTGTGGAGTGCCCGGTCTTGAAGCCCGATTGGTTGGGGTCAAGCAGGTTGTTCTGAGAAAGAAAGTTAGACAGTTGGTTAGATACAGCATGTTCAATTGTTTTAGAGAAGAAAGGTAACAGTGATACCGGTCTGTAGTTCTGGAGGACGGCAGGGTTAAGGGAGGGTTTTTTGAGTAGAGGGGTAACTCTGGCCTGTTTGAAGGCAGAGGGGAAGGTGCCAGAGGTAAGAGAGGAGTTTAGGACATGGAGCAGAAAAGTTATGATAGAGGGGGAGATGGTTTGAAAGAGAGGGGAGGGGACAGGATCAAGGGGACAGGAGGTGGGGCGATGAGAGAGAATGAGGTCAGAGAGCTCTGCCTCGGACAGGGGAGAGAAAGAGTTTAGACATTTAGTTGGGTCAGTCATGGAGGGTGAGGGGGTAGGAAAGGTGGGTTTAGGGAACCAACTGCTAATGTCGGCAACTTTTTTCTCAAAGAAGGAGAAGTCGTCTGCTGTCAGGGTGGAGGGAGGGGGTGGGGGAGGTGGTTTAAGAAGGGTGGAGAAGGTACAGAAAAGTTTGTGGGGGTTTGAGGCAGAGTTAATTTTGTTAAGAAAGTGGAAGGTTTTAGCACCAGTTATGTGAGAAGAGAAGGATTTAAGGAGGGAGTGATACTTATCAAGGTCCAGACTGTCTTTGGACCTGCGCCATCTCCTCTCAGCTGCTCGAAGGGTGGACCGTTCTTCACGAAATAACATCTGTAAGCCACGGGCAGGAGGGAGAAGATTGTGCAGGCCTGGTTGACAGGGGACAGAGAGTGTCAAGTGATGCAGTTAAAGTGGTTAACAGGGTGTCGGTAGCAGTGTTAGTGGGGTGGGACGAGAACTCGTCAATGGGAGGGAGGGAGTTTTGAGTTTCATGTTGTTTAACTGTATTGTATTATTCCAACACAATTTTAATATTATTTTAGCAATATCCCAATAACATTACTTTTTGTAAATTAATCAATTTTAATGTTTGTTTATACATTTCAAATGAATATTTCATGACCATTAACTACTTTTATTATATGGCAACGACGGTACGAGCTTTCTGATTGGCTAATGGGGAGTCATGCCAGACGCGTATTGCCCTCCTCAGCGGTCAATAAGGCTCCGTATTGCCCTCTGACGTCATATTCAAAATGAACGAGTCAGCTACTGAGTTTTACTATCCAGATGATGCTGAAAAGACTTGTCATCGAAAGTGAGGATGAAGACTAGACTCTTTTAAACACTTGTGTCGTTATTTTGTGTTGAAATTAAAGCCATTTTAGCAGAACCATGTTGTCCGCTTTCTATCAAAAGTAATGAGTTGCTAGGCAACACATGAAACACAGCGTGAGAAGACTTGAGAGCTAGCTACAATTAGCCTTGAGGTACCATTTATTTTAGTTTACAAAATGAAAAGAAGCTAAAAATGCCGTTCGGTCGAGGTTAGCTTTGCCTTTGCTTTGTTCCAGCCTCAGTTTGATATTTCCCGGCATGACCTCACTCTCGGTTAGTAAGTAGTTAGTATTGTCATAAAAAAACTGAGACAGTTATATTCTAAATATTTATTTCACAAACTGGACCAGTGTGTCCCAAATGGCAAAAAACATGCCAAAGACGTCCCCTTGTATTGCAATTGAATAGTACAAATTGAATTTGTCTAAAACTGTTGTAAATCCACACAAAAAAAAACAGTAAAACACAGACTTGTGGTAAGAAAACTATAGAATACATGTATTCTCTACAGGAACCTTACTGTGACTTGTGTTAAGAAAACCATGAAATACATAAACACGTCATCTCAGAAGCAGAGAGAGAGGAGAGAGGAGAGAGGAGAGAGAGAATTGAGTATAGCACTACTCAAGTCATCTTCTGATGTAGAAAAAAAACATTTATACAACTGATATTTCTCTATATTTTATATTAAAATGCATACTTATTATTTATAAAGATTAAATAGATTTAAAAGCATACATTTGTTGCTGCTCATTTACAACTCAAAATACTGAGAATGAAGTGTAGAATTTCAAGGGAAAGGTTCGCAAGAGGGAATGGTGATCAGCTATTTAGCAGCCTCATAGTTGAATCAAAACAAATACATTGTCCAGTCCGGTGTAAAAATTGTCCTTATCTCTATGACACTACTCATAGTCAACTCATATTGCATTCCAGTGCCGGAACATTAGATAGCAGCACACAACAGAAAGATTTCCCCTCTAGCTACATAAGTTACAGGTGGAAAGCTATGTAAGAAAATTGGCATACAGGAGCCTTCATAAGCAAAAATGACATGGCTCCACAATGAATTATTCCACTTATTCATTACTTACATTAATCCAATGTTGTGTGATGTAAAATAGCTAAACAGGACTATGTCTAACAACAACATAAAGACGGGGGCAGCATATAAGTCAATACCAGAAGCATTTATTGACTGAAGTATTGGCTTACAAATGCTAAATAAGTTATCACAGTGATATATACAAATAATCAAGGGTGTTATTTCACATTCCTCAACATTGTATAAAGAATCTGGATTTACATAAACAAATGATGTAAAAAGCAATGTAATCAGCTGAAAATACAGCATCTTAGTATTTTTTCAGATTGCAGGATCAGCAAGAGCTTTACCACCTTTACAACATGTCAAAGGTAGTGCAGCCCAATAATCTTTTAGAGTAAAAGGAAGTGCACACTTTAAACAAGGGGTTTTCAACCGGGGGTCTGCGGCCCCCTGGTGGTCTGCGGCAGCATTGTAGGGGGTCCGCGACAAGCCTTTGTTGATCAGTCCACCATTGATTTAAAAACATATATACATTTGCTACACAGATTTTTCTAGATTTGTTTGAGATTTTTAATTTATATTTTATTGATGTTAAGAATCTCACACACATATTTCAATTTTTCAGATTCTATTCTTTGAGGTTTTTAAGTAGATATATCTAGATTTGACGTTTCTAAAATAAAAGAAACATGGAAAACCAAATGTTAAAACTGTCTTCTATCCACATGCATGCACACACACATAAACGTAAGCACACACACATAGACACACGCACACACACGTAGGCACGCACGCAGGTACATCAGTGGGCCGCGGATTACTTTCTAGTAAGAATGTTGGTCCCTGGGACAAAACCAGTTGAAAACCCCTGCTTTAAACAACTAGAGAGCATACAATTTCTGGGGAAATTGTGAGGGTGTGCTTGTGGCTGCCCCAGCTTTCCATACACTCCTGGTGTTTACATATTTCAAAAAGCATTTAAGTGTATGACTACAGTTCTGACCATTGTGTTCCCTTGATAATAAGTTTGTAAAAATGACATGCATCACTCAGATGGAGGAGAGGTGATACTGGTTGGTTGGAAGAGAAGGAGGCCAAATGTAGCTCATGAAGATGCAGCACTAGATAACTTATTAAATTGTAATCAGATATAAACAACTTGTTGGTTGCCCTATTATGTCCTATTATCCTCCTATCATTGCCCTATTATGTAATTTGAACGCCCTGAACGGCATCATTTGAGTAATGAGGGCAAGCGTAGGCTTATTGATTACTTAAAAAACGTTAAGTTTCATTATGCATCATAGAGGAGCCTAGTTAGAGAAGGATTTAGCAGTTTAATATTAGAAGCCTATTTTATTAATAATTTTCAGAGTAACCTCAAACCTTTCTTTTGTTTCTTTGACCTTACATTTTCTTTGAGGGCTTAGTGGTCTCGGTTTAACATCATTATTTATAGCGACATAATTACCGGACACTGTTAGCTCGCAATGTAGACAAAGAATGCCCCTGCAACAAAGTTGTAACTTGGTAACAAGTAGCCAGCTAGAAACCGAGCAGAAGTTTGTAGCCATATAAAGGCCTATAAATATAGGCTACTTGATTTGGCTGCAAGATTCGCTGATTTTGAGTGTCCAAGATATGATGGATTCTGATCTGGATCAACAGTCTAGCCATGTAGCTAAGGCTTGTCCGGGAAGAGTACATTTTTTTTTACGGCAAGTCTGGAAGATCAATTTAGGCTAGTGCTACTTGCCCCGATGCACTGGACAAGTTATTAAAACTCAAACAAAATCAAATGCAATGTTAGGCCTACTTCACGTTATGTGCCACTCGTTACGTCTATCGATTTTATTTGAGCGAATTCTGCATCAGTAAAACCACCAACCCAAGATCTCTACAGACCAGCTAATTTCCTGCTCAACACTTCAACGGGGGCTTATTACTTGAAAGATGAATTAGGCTATTTACGGTCGTCTCAGTTACACCATGAGGGGTGGGAAATACTGTGATTTGCTTAAGAAGGCAAATGGCTAGTAAAACATAACATTTCATAATAATTTCAATAAATCAAGCAGCGCAGCAAGACCCAGTAAAATGTATATCCTACAGCTAAGCAAGGCTGAAGCAGGCTGACATTAATTATTTTCATGAACAGACAAAGTTTTGACATTGACAAAGTTTAGGCTGTGGCAATGAAGTTCAGGTTAGTAGTCAGATACTTTCACCTATTGAAAAACTTTTGAGTAAGGGGAAAGCCAAACATGTTCCGTCGCCGTTTGACTTTCTAAACATCTCTAAAGAGATGTTTTTGTTAGCTACTCATTAGTGTCTCGGGTAGGCTACAGCGTTGCAGTGAGCCGCCACACTGATTTGAAACCACAGGTAATGGTCATTTCACCAACAAATCGTTTATTAATGTCAAAATAAATCCTACAACAAAAACGTATTTGTGAGGAATGTTTATTTTAACGATTGAAAACAGATGCATCATGACCACTGTAGTATGTGTTGCCCAAGCAACAGAGGCTAATGTCATGATGCTAATGCTTCAGTGAAAAAGTAGACTACCGTTTCCGAAAGTAGATGTGGGCCTACTTACTTAATAATATCAGCTAATATTGTACATTACATTTCACAATTATGTTTCACACCACAAAGTAAAATGATTAAATATCACCCTGGCCTCTTTGCTTGTGGCGTTTCTGCAGCTGCCTTGCAGATTAGTATCCCCCAAGTTAACAGATGGGAAACTAATGTTCTGCTAGAGATAGTCACGCGAGTTTTCACTTATAGCTTCACTTTTTGCCACAAAAACGTAATTTCTACTTAAACCGTGCAATGGAACATAAATCCCAATACAACCAACGCAATCGCTACCGAGACGAACCTTTTGACATCGCCGTTGTCTATGTAGTCCAAATATTGAGGCATCCTTAGGGGGGCGAAAAGAAACAATAAATAATAAATAATATATATGTGAGATAACAATGGTTTGTGCTCGCCGAAGGCAAGCACACCCCAATAAATAGTAACAACAGTATCTGAAGTCTCTTTCCCAAAATTCAGCCTTGGTGCTGAATTACAGCAACTATGAGCAGTCCCACAATGAGCTTTCCTTAGGACGTGCCATTTCTGTGTCTGTAGCTTTAAATGCTATGAGGAAGAAAGAGGCGGGCTAACTGCCATGCTTCGGTCGTTTGCAAGCCATAATGTCTCTCGAGGAAAAACCATATCGCGCTCGCACGGTCGTAGCTCATTTTCTCATTGGAGGGCAACATTCTCTGTGACTTGACGTGACGTCGGCGCCGGAGATATAGGTGCCATAGCTCAGTGTCCTTCTCAACTTTTCATCTTTATAATGTTATTTTTCACATGTATTAACAACATGTCAAACGCTAACCACGTACGACAGAGAGGCTTTACTGAATATCAGGCTGAATTGACAAATTATAAACGCATCTTGGGACTTTCACTCCATTGGTTACTAGAATTAATTACATGGCTGTTTACCCTGGATACCTGTGAAAAGAAAGGGATTTAGGAAGGGATCAAAAAGGGATTTATTTTATTCACCATGAAAGTTTGCACAGACAAGGAATTTGCTTTGGCAGGAAGGTGCATACAATGAACATATAGAAATCTTACATTTAAATATGTGGTGTAACTATACTAAGGATACATAAACTAGCAATACTAAGTGGAATAAAATAACATATACAATAAAATATAAGTTGCCATAAAATCAATTTTAAGTTGCCAATTTACAATATAAAATACAATATAAAATACAAATATTACAGGACTTGAATGTAGTGCAAAATGCAAATAGTTTTAAGACATGAAGTCATTAAAGTCAGTGTGAACTTTTGGCCTTGTTGAGGAGGCCAACAGCGGAAGGGAAGAAACTGTTTGTGTGGCGTGAGGTTTTGGTCCTGATGGACCACAGCCTTCTGCCGGAAGGGAGTGACTGAAACAGGGTGTGTCCAGGGTGGGAGGAGTCCGCTGCAATCTTCTTCGCTCGCCTCAGGGACCCCGAAGTATGCAGGTCCTCAAGGGAAGGCAAACCTAGTATCCTACTTGCTAAAGTCTAGTAACTTGACAACAAGCTGGATGAATTATGAGCCAAGTTGGCATTTCAAAGGGATATTAAGGACTACAATGTGTTTGTATTTATCGAGACATGGCTGGACCCCTCAATTTCAGACTCTGTCATTCTACCCAGTGGCCTCTCCATTCATCGGCAGGACAGAACAGTTGATTCGGGCAAGAATAGAGGAGGTGGTGTGTGTATCCTGATTAACAACCAGTGCCCCTGCCCTGCCTTTGACATACGGATCATTCCTCTGTTCTCCTACTACCATGCTATAGGCAGAAGCTGAAACGTGAAAAGCCTGTGATTCGCTCAATACAGCGTTGGACAGAGCAGTCAGATGAGGCACTACGTGACTATTTTCAAACAACAGACTGGGGAATTTTTCGGGATGCCGCTGTTAACATCCATGAATACACTGAGTTTGTATTAGGCTATATATGTAAGTGCATTGATGACGTTGTACAGCGAATGAATGTCAGAACTTTTCCACACTAGAAGCCATGGGTGAATGGAGAAGTGTCTTCAGCACTCAAAGCCCGTACAGCAGTCTGGAGACCTATTTGAGTACAAAATAGCCTGATATGAACTCAGAAAAACGATCAGGCTGGCAAAGAGACAGTACAGAGAGAAAGTCAAGTCTTATTACACAAGATCCAACACCATAGATGTGGAGTGGGTTGAAGACTATCACAGATTATAAAGGACAGAGCCATCAAGCAGAGGTCTCTGTTTCTCTTACAGAAGAGCTGAACACCTTTTTATGCTCGATTTGAGTCTCACACCAGGTCAGAGCTACTGCTGGAGCAAGACAGCTGCCCTCTCCAGGTATCTGTGACTGATGTGTGCAAGTCATTCAGGAGAGTGAATATGCATAAAGCTCCATGACAAGGGCAAAAACCACTGGTCAAAAGGTAGATGGAAACATTAGTGACCTGGGGGAAAAGCATTGTGGCCCAAAACTGGTTAACTTGTCACAATATCCCCAGCACAACTTTGGGTTGAAAAAGAGGTATTTTAATTCCAACTGGTTTGAAATGTTTCTCTGGTTGGAATATTCAGTATCTACAGATGCAGCTTTTTATTTTTCTTGTAGGTTGTTTGGTAAAAACATGAAACACGACACCTTTGTTATCACTGGCCTAACAAATTGGAAAAAAGCTCTGGATCTCTTTTAGAGAGCATGAAAAAACACCGACTCATAAAGCAAGCATGCTTTCTTGGCACAGCTTTAAAGCCATTGCTGCTCATGGTAGTGTAGTTGAACAATTGCACTCAGCAAATGAGGCAGAAATAAAAGAAAGACAGGAGTACTTCACCCGTATTGTTGCTGTGACACAATTCTTGACAAAGCAAAATATTCACTTCCGTGGCCATGATGGAGGCTCCAGACACAACCAGGGGAATTTTCTGGAGTGTGTGAAACTCCTTAAACAGGTTGACCCTTTTTTGAAATCCTATTCAGCCCCTTCACACAGCACTTACTTATAACTTGCATCTCAAAATGAGATTATTGAGTGCTGTGCTAAAGAGGTTACAGCAAATATTGTCAGGAAGGTAAAAGAGGCAGGGATATTTTCAGTAATGGCAGATTAAGCCAGAGATGGCAATATTGAACAGTTGGCCATTTGTGTTTGTTATGTTGCAGAAAATACAGTGAAAGTCCTTCTTGTAATGACAACACTGTAATAATTTGATGCAGAATACATTACTGCTACTATAGAAGAGCAGCTAGTGCATCATGGCCTTGATCAGCTCAAGTGTGTAGCACAATCATATGATGACCCGGCAGTTATGAGTGGGGTTGTAGGTGGTGTACAAGCGAGATTTAAATAAAACCATCCAGAGGCCACTGCTATGCACATCAGCTTAACTTTGTTTTATGCCACACCTGTCAGGCCATACCAGAGGCCAGGGACCACTTTGACCTGCTACAGAGTGTGTACTCATTTTTCGTGTTTCACTTGTAAACCATCACAAATTCAAAGATGTTCAAAATCAGCTGGGGTTTAAGCCATCTGAACTTGTGCAGCTTTCAAAGACCCAATGCTAAAGCCAGTTGAGGTCTGTAAATGCCATCTTGGAGAATCTCCCACAGTTCTTCAGTGTCTCCAACATTAACAACTCCATGGCAGTAGGACTACATGCCACACTTAGCAGATTCTCGACAGTATACCTATTGATCATGTTCAAAACCTTTCTGTCCGTGACTGAGAACCTGCACAAATATCTGCAAAGTGAAATAGTAGACCTTGCTAGGGCTTCTGAGTACAAAGGAGCTGGGTGTGACACTTTAAAACAGATGCGCACAGATGAGAAGGTTACTATGCTGTATGATACTGCCAAGACCCTTTGTGCAGCAAATCAGATCCCAGTGCCAAGTGCTGCTACCACACATAGGCAGAAGCAGAAATGCATGGAGGCTTGTGTAGTAGACTCTAGTTGTGGAGCAGTAAGTGACGTCAGTGATGCAGAGAAGCTGAAAAGAAACCTGTTCCTACCTTTCCTTGACAGAATGGTTGCTGAGATGGATCAACGTTTTTCATCTCTTAACAGCCAAATTCTGAGAGGTGTTCAGGCCTGTGATCCTGGCTGGCATAGCCAAGGTCTGGCAGACCATTATAAGGTTGATCTAAAATCAGAGATTTAGCCAAAAACAGTCTCACAAAAAGGAAAGCCTTCAAGTTAAGGACATACAGTATGTTTTAAACCTGCTTGATCAAGTCATGTTCCCAACTTTGACACAGATACTCAAGATCTCTTTGACAAATTCCAGTAAATAGCTGTAGCTGTGAACGCTCATTCAGTGTGTTGAGACGGCTCCATACATGGCTGAGGTGCACAATGGGGCAAGACATGCTTCACAATCTTGCTGTTCTATCAGTTGAGAGGGAACAACTTTGTAACTTGAGTACGAATAAAGTAATTGACCGTTTTGCCAAAGCAAAGCGCAGGCGGTAGTTTAATGTAAAAAAAAATGAACAAACTCAGTATGGACTTGATGGACAATACTTTTCTTTACAGTTTTGTTTTTTGAATACGTTTTCTTTATGAATCAGAATCAGAATTGGTGTTTATTCGCCATGAAAGTTTGCACAGACAAGAAATTTACTTTGGCAGGAGAGCCTACCTAGGCAGCCATTTTCGGCGCCAATTATGAGGAGGAGAGAAAAAGGCAGCCCCCAGACAATGCTCCTAGAGGAGAACACAATAACGAGTGGTCTTACTGGGGCCGGTGACCATAACTGCAAATGTTCCATAGTACCTGTGCAAGTCAAATCCAAGAAAGGACATAAGACCGTGCATACTTATAGGAGCCATGCATATCATGTACTTAGGAGCCAGGTATACTTACGTTTGTTTATGGTTTGTGTTACCTATACGTCAATATAGGATGTCACAGGGGTGGTCAGCAGTGTTGGGTAACGTTACTTTTTAAAGTAACTAATTACAGTTACTAGTTACATTCCTTGTAAAGTAACTAGTTACGTTACTTAGTTACTTGCTGTGGAGAGTAAGGCATTAAGTTACTTTTGCGTTACATTAAGAAAAGTCTTTTATTTCTAAAACAATTCACCTTGGTCACTCTTATGCCCAGAAAATACATTTAATGGGTTGACCTCAGCAATAGCACATATTGTACTGAATATTCAGTGTCACTCGCATTTAACATGATCAATCCTCATTATACAGCAAGACGTATCAAGGTAATAATCCACTATAATGAAAAGCAATATTTGCATGAAGTTCTTCAATCAAGAAATTCTTTAATCAATAAATAATGTTGTAAAATGGCAGGCAGAAGTCTAGTAGGTAGGTTAGCTAGCTCTACAAGGGCTAGGTTTTAATCTAGGAGCAAAACGAAGCTAAACTATAGCTAGGTATATGGTAGCAAAATGGTGTTCACTTATGTACTGAACCAGACTATTTTACTTACTGTAATATAATACTAAAACGAAACCACTGAACAATACAGCAACACATCACACAAGCTTGAGTTCAATACATTATTTAATGTGAAATTACTCGGCTTGTAGGCTACATGCAAGTCTTAAATAACTATTTAACGCTAGCTGGTTGGCTCCATGACGCCGGGTAAATTGGGTTTGCGAGACGGCGCACCAAAAGAACGAAGGGGGACCCACCTGTCTAGCAGATTAAGACGTTTTTGTAGGTACCTAGCGAAAAGTAGCTTAAACTTTCCTAGACTTTTAGCTACATGCTGAGTGCTCTCGACCAAAAGACTAAATTAAGTAACACGTTACTTGTTTGAACAAGGAACGAGTAAGTTACTCGTTACCTAACAAAAGTAGTCTGACTACTGTAACGCGTTCACAATCAGTAGCAATTTAAACACTGTGCCCCTGCATGGTGGGAGAGAAGGGGTGAGTTTGGGTTTCGCATTTTTTGTTGACCGCAGTGCAACTAGATTTTGTTTCAAATTGTTTTATTTTCAATTCCAACGGACAATAAATACTCGAACGCATATACCTCTGAGTGGAACTGACTTATTGAAGAGCGTCATACAAAGGATGTGCCCTGACTCAGCCTCTTGGCGGCTTATGGAGGTCACAAAGAAGCCGCTATCGTTTTTTGCAGCGCGTTTCTATATTTGCAGGGCGTTTGCTGAATGCTGCGCATGTGTTGTCAAATTAATTAAGATGGTTTCTTAATTTGCTTGTGTTTTGTCTATTTGCATGTGTTTTCTTAAGTTGCAGGGCATTTGCACATGGCGGCCACCGTAGAAATAGCCTGTTGAGAACAATATTCAAAACAAATTAACAAGTATTATCTTAATTATGTACCAGAGCTTTCAGTTCCCTGAGGTATACATCCTGTAGGATCTCTCCAACCACATTTGTGAGTAACCACATTTAGAATGGTAATTATTTGAATCAGGTGTGAAGAATCAGGGTTAAAGAGAACCTATAGCAGTGGTTCTCAAGCCTCTCCTCGGGCCTCCACAGACATGCCATTTTCTGTGCTTGAGTGCGCTGTCTCTTTGGCAACTCTCAGAGTACCTTCTGATTTTTTCATTCTGTGATAGTTGAAATAAAAGAAACATTTTAACAAAATAAAATTATGAAACTTGAAACTCAACATTGTTATGGCATTGGCAGCATCATCTAAGGATACAGTTAGTGTATGTTGCTTTGCTAATATCTAAGCTATTAGATAGACAATGAATGACAGTACAGTACCTCAGTCATGCCTATTTAATAAGCTACAGTACAGTATTAGCTGAGTCCACTAGTCAGATAACTGTGCTGTTTACTTTGCCCATAATTATGCATGGGCTGGGGGAGACTGCTCAGTCCACACAATTTGTTAGAGTGAGGACAAAAGCACACGCAACCCACCCAGCCATCTCTCTCTGGCATGACAGAGTAACTGTAAACTAGCTAGCTAGCTAACTTTATCAGATGTGGCTAGCTAATATTACTCTACTGCTGAGCTAAAGTTAGCTAACTACAGTTACCTAAAAATTATAACTGCATAACTCAATGTAATCTAAATGAATCAGTCAATAATAATCTAGCTATTAATTATAAAAAGACAGTTAATACCGTAACTAATGTTAGAGTTAGAGTTTGGCGTTTCGTGTACCCTGGTAAAGGGTGTTGCAGGAGAAGTCATAATATTTTTCCATTATAGTCAATCCTGAGACAAATACGTTTTTTTTTTTCTTATTTTCAACTTTAAAACTTTTAGAATTGTTATGAGACTTACTTCAGAAATGTAATAGATCTTACATTGTTCTTAAATGTAGCTAAACCCGAGGTTGTTTCTTAGGAGCTACCCAGGTAAAAAAAAAAATGCTAAGTATACTAAATCTTAGCATACTTGAGTATACTTAAAGAGTGATTATTCATCAGTATACTTCAAGTTATTGAATGATTAGTTAATTTGAAGTGTGCTATTTTGGAACAACTTATTTTGTACTTAATATACTTGAAGTTGAAATTAAATTGTACTAAAGCACAATTTAAAGTATATTAAGTGCACTTTTACGTGCTAAAGTGGAACAACTTCCAAGTATACTTAGAACACTTTAAGTATATGCACAAAGCCATATACTTAAAGTGTATTAAGTATACTTGAAGTTGAAATTAAATTGTACTTCAGCACAATTTAGAGTGTATTAAGTGTACTTTTATATACGTAAGTGGAACAACTTCAAGTATACTTCGTATACTTTAAGTATATGCACATAGCCATATACTTAAAGTGTATTAAGTATACTTGAAGTTGAAATTAAATTGTACTAAAGCACAATTTAAAGTGTTTTAAGTGTTCATTTATGTGCTAAATTAAAACAACTTCGAGTATACTTAGTGGACTAAGTACACTTGAAGTTGAAATGAAATTGTACTTAAGCACAATTTAAAGTGTATTAAGTGTACTTTTATATATTAAAGTGGAACAACTTTAAGTATACTTAGTACACTTTAAGTATATGGCCTACATTGCAATTACATTAACAATGAATTGTACTATATCCTTAAATATATGAAAAGTTTACAAACATTTTCCTTTTTAATATTTTTCACAATACAACTTTGAACATATTTAACACAAACTGACATATCTCATTCCTTATAACAGTGTGAAACACAATAAAATAACAACATTCCTGTTCATTGTCCACTACAGCGGAGCGGGCGGCGCGTTGGCTTCCAATTCTTTTTAAATTAAACCGGGCGTTGACGCTCCCACAATGCTCTACGCGAACGTCAACGCCCTGTTTCATTGAAAATGAATTGTAAGCCAACGCATCGCCCGTTCCACTGTAGTGGACACGCACTGTAAAAAACATGTACTACATTTTACTTTTCTTTTTTTTGGCTGAACTGCTCATTATTACACTTGAGTCTGATGGCCGCCCGTACATCAGAGGCACTTGTCTGAGGAAACTCCAGAAGAACAGCATCTGCAGAACAGACAAGAGGTAAGGTCAACATTTTCTAGACATTATCAAAGTTATTTTTTGCAAAGCCAATCTAGCGCTCCGTAAACCAATAGGTACGTTCGACATCGGCTGCGGCTACATGCAATGACCAGCGAGTTGCCGCTTGCAGTCGGGTAGGAGTTATAAACGGCTCCGTAAAGTCGGAACATTTGTCATTTTATGTATAGGGCTATAATAAACTCTTTCTCCAATCTGTAGGCCGCAGCCGGCTACGGCGCTGCATGGAGTCGAGTAAATGTAAAAACGCACACATGTCTGCGTTTGTACCTCCCGTTCACACTAATACGGCGTAATCGGACACTGAAAACTGAGCTTTTCGAATACGCTCTCCTAGCCGGAGACATTTGAAAACGCCGGGTTTCGTAGTAGGCTAGTGTGGACACCCCGGAGCTTTTCAGATACTATGACGTTCAGTTGCTATGGCATTGGGGGTAGCTTTAGCTAATGTCAAGATGAACATGGAAGGTGAAAGAAATATGCTGCTCCATCTCTATAATTTATTTACCAGTTTTGTAAGTGTAGGCAACTTCAGGTAAAAGTATTAGCTTATCGTTTAATAGATAGCCTATGCGTTACTCCTACGCAGAAGGTGATTTTTGTAGACTGCTCGGTGTGCCTGAACGATAGGGGGACAAGGCAGAGGAGACGGTTTAAACCAAACATAGAGCAACGATTCTGGGTGAGACCTGGCTGAACAGCTAGCTGGTGGGGCAATTTTAAAACACAAAATAGTATTGCCAGAGGAGTATGTAAACAGGGCAGCGTGGCGGGAGGGAAGGAAAGGTCAGGAGTGGCGTAACCATGACAACGATTGTCATGTACCGTGTTAGTGTGGACGGTAAACATTTGGAAAATTATATGAAAACGCTAGTGTGGACGGAGATCGTTTGTTTTTTATTGATTGTATATTTTGAGTTTTATTTACATCCATTCTGCGGGTAGAATACATTGTGACAATCAAATTTGATTAGGTTAAAATCAACAAATAATCGTGATAATTGATCCTGATCTCAATATTGATCAAAATAATCGTGATTATCATTTTGGCCATAATCGTGCAGCTACAGTATGGCATGCAAATATTGCCACCAGTACTTAGCAAAACATATATTTAACAATTACTGGTGGTTTGCTACAAAAACTGCTGCTTAAGAAAAAAAATCACAGAAGCTTTGTCAGTAGACTATATGTATACTCATGCAATACTCAAGGAAAGTTGGTAATATGTCTGTTATACAAACTAAAAAAAAAGAGGACTGTTTTGAATTCTGTTAAAAATAATATTTATTCTATTAAGAACCCATTCATGTTACTTTATATTAAACTTTGTAAGACAAAGACAAGATTGACAGAGTAGAAACTAACAGGATGATAGCCTCATGAGAAAGTTTAGATTACCTGCTTCTACACATGTCATTCTAGGGGTAAAGCAATAAACGTTGTAGGGCTTCTCTATTTAGGTTATTTAGGGGGGAGCATACTGTCACGAGATTTGGATTTTTGACACTTCTCTGGATTGTGTTTAGATAAGAACCGGGTCTACAACAGGGTTTACTACAACCCCCCATGCCTAGAGTTAAACTAACAACAGCATCCTGTTATCTGACGAACAGATGCGCAAGGTCTGATGGGTGGCATCTTGTATTGTCTTATGAAGAAACTTGAAGCCTGTCTGACTGTGTCACAGACCGAGAATGTACGTGGCCGATTCTTGATTTTAGGTCTTGTGTGACTGAGATCAGACCAGCTCCGGAACTACAAACTTTGGAAATGTTTAATAAACTCTCCATCACAAAACTGAACCCCATGACTTTGTGCACTTCTTGATAAAGATTTTCTCAACAGGTAATTTACCTATTATGGCCCGCACTTTGGCAACGTCCAGCTGTCCTTTTGGCGCTCCCCCTTTCCCAGACTTCCCAGTCAGAGTGGACTGTGCAAGGACCTCTTTTGTGAACACCAGGACAGCCAGCTCCTGGGCAAAAATGGTCATGCGAGTTCGGCTTAGCCGCAGGAAGGCCCTCTTTGAAAATGTCACTGTGCTGCCAGCCAAGTGGTGCTGTATGAAAGAGAGGGAGGGGGAAAGAGAGAATCAATTGAACAAATGAATATATAGTTGGGAGATACCCTTAAGAAATAAATAAACATTATTCAAATAATACTGTGCTTAAATCAATCTTTACTTTGGAAAACACTTGGTAGTCTGTATATCCCACTATCGAGTGATTTGACCAGTGGTTTGAAGGTTCCCACTTACAGCAAGATTATTGTATAACACATGTAACCTATTCAATTCATCATTTATTACTGACACATTTTACCAAAAACCCTAGACAAAAGTTACTTTGCGCAAATTTTGCATTCGAAACAACCATGAATGAACTATGGCTGTTAAGTAATAAACATATACATTCATCCCTTAATTGTAACATACCATTTCAATGCCACTTTCCACAGAAAGAGATGACGATGACATCGCAGATGAAGGGGTGCCCCCGGCCAAGGGCATTAATGCCTTGACACACTCCACAGACTCCTTCATTAATTTAATCATTTCAGGGAGGTCTAGGGGAATGTGATGATAATTTGAAAAACAGAACAAATGGATCAAATATAAAAGTTGGCCAGTAGTAGATGGATAATACTACTTAGGTTCAGTACTGTGCAATCATGCCTTATACGGAAACACCATGAATCTTAGTTAATGAACACTGTGTTTTGAAATGTCAACCCCTTCAATCCCAATCTGAACACCTACCACGAAGGGATGCCATGATTTCATCCACTCGGGGTGCCACGCCATGACTATTATCATCCATCAGCTGCTACAATGAAGAATGGAATATCAGGCATTTTGGACAAAAAGATTTGATTAAAGTTGCATTAAACCATCATTTACATTGTCATTTAAAACATGTTTCCTACAGTAGGACTGATGATTCATAAGATGTTTTCAACATAACATCTTCAAGGTTGTAAAATTGCATTGTAAAAGTTGCATTGTAAAAGTGATGCAAATCTTTACAATGAAAATAATCTAAATTCTGTAAGAGTGACAACATTACATTGGAGACAACAGGTGAGGTTGAATTATGGCTTGAGTGAAGCACTTTTGTGATTGTGACAATTGTGTCATTTTATGTAATGAATGAACTCACCATTTTCTGAGTGGAGGATAAACCGAACTCAAAGTCGTTGCCCTGAAACATTAAGAAGTAAAAAAGAATAGAACATTAAAGCAATTAAAAAGAGAAAGAATTTGGGTCAGAGATACAAACAGCTAAGATATAAGCATGACTTACAAAGTTATGTTGTTGTGGACTCCCTATGTATGTGGAGTCATCAGAACTGGTGAGATGATTTGGATTGGATGCCTGAGGTAACAAAACACGTCTGGCTGTCTTCTTTGCATGCTTTGCCTGGAAGTGTATATGGTAAAAGTAGAAAAATAGTTCAAATCAAGACATGTTAATTAAGCACTTTGTAGTGTTGGAAACACCACAGTTTTTGCTGTTGTGTAGCAATGTAGCCAGCTGCTCAGGAAAAAAAGCATGCCTTACACTATGAAAATGTTGTGGAGATTCATCCTTAGAACTGGTGTGGTGATCTTGTAGGGCCCTCTTCTGAGACAGGACAGTCTTTAGGTTGTGTATTACCTGGCTGCCTCTTTAATCTTGGTTTGCTTTGCCTGCCCAAATGTGTGTTACAACTGTTTATAATACGGGTGGTTTAAATCAAGCATTGTGATTGGTTGAGAGTGAGTCACGGGGTGTGCTTTATTGAGCATAAAGTATTGTACGCCCAGAGAATGCTCTGGTATGCCTTATTACATTTACCTTAAAACGGGAGCGTCCCATATTAGTGCGCACTCAAAATAACTAAAATGTTGCCGAACAAAAAGACTGTCTACAAGTAACTATTGGCATGCAGCAATGTATTGGTTAGCAAGCTATACTAGCAACATTCGGTTAATTTTTTAGCAATAATATTGCACTGTCCCGTGCTATCAGTGCTAACTAGCTGGTCTAGCTACTGAAACGTTGGACGGAAGCTCAGGTCTATAGTTGCTAACTAGACTCCACTTATTTAATTTGAGTTTCGTAGCCACGCAATTACATGACCTGGACTTGGCTTCTTAAAACAACGTTTTAAGAACGGATGCACAATTAATGGAGATATCCAAATCAACATAAGCTAACCTTAACAACAGCCCAATGTTCGTCTATCGAGTTCCAAGTCACTCGTAACTTGTTTACAGCATATGGTTAGTAGGCTAGCTAGCTACCATATACCCAGTGCCTACGAAACATTAATGATTGATTTAGAATGTTTAGGCCTACTGTTTAAATGAAATATTATTTTATTGAAAGTGTCCCATTGTCATTGTTATTTTAACGGCAGCTTTTATAAAATGAGCATTGAATGAATGAGATGATGCGAGATCTAGCTAGGCTAACAAACGTGCAGTTCACAATGCTGTTTGTCCGTTGCATAGCAACAGCCACTGTTTACAGGGACTATTTTCTCTCGGCTACTGAAATGCGATACACAATGTTTGTTGTCTATAACTATTTTGTGCTGAAAGGCAGCTTACTATTTATTTACTATTTACAATTTCGCTGGCAACCGTATTATAAAAGCAATAAGGTACTCAAGGCAGTACTTTATCGCCAATAAAGTACGTGTTCCAGGGTCGTTGTATCACCCGATGCATGACTCTCTGGATTGGCACCCCCTCGCGGGAGCGCGCGCGATTCAAAGAGTGAAAGATTTCGTCTTGATATTGCATCCAAAAGATCCCATGAAACATCCCATGGAAAACCTGCCATGAAATGCTCTCCCCTTGCATACGTTTCTATCCTTCTACGCCAGCATTATGTACATTTAATAGCATAAATTGAATACCAATACATGTGTATGTATAGGGTGGACAGGTCTGAAAACAGAATAGTCCATGGTAGGTGAGGGATTATTATGTTTTATTTTTTCATTTATTTCATTTATTTAAACAATAAGAATAATATTTCCTATCTTAAAAAAGGATTCGATGGTTCTTTTGATGTTGATACATGGTTGATACATTGTTTTTAGTACTTGTCTTTTGTAGGCTAGGCATGTGAACCTTTGGTCCCTTTTCAGGACAGCTGATTCTGCATCAGAAGGCTGTTGTTTTCGACCTGTCTGAGTAACCCAGCCTACGCACAGGCTAACTGCATTAAAATCGCATGCCTTTGAACCTATACATTAGTATGAAGAGCTATGCCATGTGAAATACTTTGAACCTGCAACACAAAATACATTTTGTGTAGCAATAATCATGATCATACTGGGGTATATTTCCTCAGAATGCGATGTCGTGGAGCAAGAATGTTGGTTCGCGTATACCGTTTGAATGACACATTTTAAGGATTTTGTGTTGAAAATAGCATCTGATATTTACACAGATAACAGACATCCTTCTCTTGAATTCAACAACAAAGACGGTATAATGTGAGACTTCTGTCTCCCCTTCTTTTGGATGCAATATCAAGACGAAATCTTTCACTCTTTGAATCGCGCGCGCTCCCGCGAGGGGGTGCCAATCCAGAGAGTCATGCATCGGGTGATACAACACCGGCCCGACGCGTAAACACCCTTGAACACGTACTTTATTGGCGATAAAGTACTGCCTCTCGTACCTTATTGCCTAAGTAAAAAATTGCATATTGGAACGCTATTGTGTGCTCCAAACCTGCATCCACGTGAGTAACCAAGGATGCAATCAGGGTTGCCAAGTCTGTGTGACAAAACCAGCCCAATGGGCAATAAAACCAGCCCAATATCAGAACTCAAAATATGCCCCTGCCAAACCATATACACTGCTTTTTTTAAAGTCGAACAGCATTGCTATCATTGCCAAACAAATGTATTGTAATATTTACAAAGTAACACCAAATGTTTAGTATGCCAGCATTAAATGCAGTTTTCAGGAGATTTTCTAGGAGACTGAGAGCATTAGGCACATGTGCACACGCACAGTGCGTGTGTGAATGTGTGCATGCCCCATGTCCATGTGTGTATGTGCTGATTTAAAGATATTCATGTAATTTGCATGCAAAATAGGTCTACCCGAACCAGCGTACAAAAAATTCACCCGGCAACACTTCAAAAGTAGCCCAATTCCGCGGGAAAACCGCGGACCTGGCAAAGCTGGCAATGAAGGAGTCCGTCTGCATCTCTGATTGGCTGGAAGTGAGCGCCAAAACTGCTAGGCTTGATTGGTCAGAGACGGCGCCGATATTCAAAACATAGAACAGACTGTTTTGTACTGTAAAAAGAGAGTTTTATAGCTACAGTCTGTGATTCAAAATAATCATGACATCAAAACGAAAATTTAAAGGACATTTGAATTCCGATGAGACTCAACCTGGGACGCCAAGAACAACAAAATACAGAAAACTTCAAGAGAAAAAGGTAAACCAAAACATAACTGGTGAAATGCTGTGGGCTAATATAATGTGAATAGTTTTACCATTCGCCAGAAAAATATAAAAGGCATCAGTATCACGTTAGTTATACAGTCAATGGTTACAATGGTCACATTTAAATAAATATTACATTATTAACATTTTACTTTTTATTATGTAATCAGTTTGAATGTTGTAAACATAAACATTTAAATATATCTAGTTTATAACGATTAACTTCTTATAATAACATGGCAGCAGTAGCTTCTTTCATACTGACAGACTTCATAAAGTTACACACAAAAAATATATATATATCAAGTTATATTCCCTCTACATAAAAACTCACAGATATAAGGCCACAGATATAGGCCTTTGATGGATAGGATTTTGTAAGAGATCATTTCACTCAATATTATCAATCTCCATTTGATTTGATAATATCATATAACTTTTTGCCCAGACAGAACCCTATTTACATAGGATTCCTAAAACCTTGGCTCAAATTAAAAAGGTTAATCATGAAAACATCACTGGTGCCAGAGACTATATATATATATATATATATATATATATATATATATATATAAAAAATATTGCTCATGTAGAGGAGTAAATGTATTTATTTTATATTCCAATGTTCAACCAAATGTTAGAGACTTGATGGTCTTAGGCTATTTGCCAAATAGCCAGCCTTACAATTATAGCCTCACACAGTTCTGTGCACCAGACTGGGTTGGCGGCCTGTTTATCCAATGACTTTAGGATTACATTACATTTGACCTATATCTAAAGACTGCTTGTTTTGTAAGACTGAATGCACTTAATGGCTTTACATTTCTCTCAGATTGGTCTCTCAGATCATAGTAATGCAGATACCAACCCAGAATTGGAGCAAGATAGTGATAAAAATGAACAGCGAGAGATGGTGACATGGAGACAATATGTGACATCAGGAAAAGAGAGAAGTTTTGAGGAGAGATTATGGAAATAGACAAGAGGACAGAGCGGAAGATGATGGAGGTGGACAAGAAAAAAGAGGAGAAGAAGAGGATGGAAGTGGACAAGAGGACAGAGAGGAAGAGGATGGATGTGGACAAGAAGAAGAAGGAGAGGATGGAAGTGGACAAGAGGACAGAGAGGAGGAGGATGGATGTGGACAAGAAGAAGAAGGAGAAGAAGAGGATGGAAGTGGACAAGAGGACAGAGAGGAAGAAGATGGATGTGGACAAGAAGAAGAAGGAGAGGCTGAGGATGGAAGTAGACAAGAGGACAGAGAGGAAGGGGATGGAAATGTACAAGACGAAGGAAGAGTGGAAGAGGATGGAAGTGGACAAGAACAGAGAGCAGGAGAAGAGAGAATCCAAGACGGAAATCAAGATTCAAACAGATTGAAGGTACAACCATGTAGTTACAGATGATCTGTGCACTCTCTTTGTTTACGTTAAATGTGTATGTCGTCTGTCTTAATAGAACAACATTGTCATTGCTATTTCTGCTTTTGTTTCATATTGTGTTTTAGGTGTGAATGTAATCAATCTTATCTTGTATTACAGGAACGCCATGATGACGATCCCATTTACTCTGGTGCTCCCCTCACTAAAGGACAGAGTCTGCTGTTACTCATGTCATATGTACTGAGGCACAATTTGACCGGAGTAGCTCTTCAGGATCTTCTTACACTGTTCAGTGAACATTTCCCTGGCTTAGTGCCAGCAACGTCATATCTTTTTCATAAAGCCTATGGACAGTTTGGCCAGTATGTGCCCCATTTCTGTTGTATTGACTGTGAAAGCTACATGGGACCCAGTGAGACAGCTTCAAAAAACTGTTATGGTTGTAAAGTTGAATTTGACATTGAGAAAAACATAAGGGTTGGATCTAACTTTCTGGTACTTTGTCTATCAACCCAAATAGTGGATGTTTTGCAAAAACATCCACTATTTGGTGCAAAAACATCCACTACTAGGGAGTCAGATGGCTGAGCGGTGAGGGAGTCGGGCTAGTAATCAGAAGGTTGCTGGATCGATTCCCCGCCGTGCCAAATAACGTTGTGTCCTTGGGCAAGGCACTTCACCCTACTTGCCTCGGGGGGAATGTCCCTGTACTTACTGTAAGTCGCTCTGGATAAGAGCGTCTGCTAAATGACTAAATGTAAATGTAAAAACCAGACATACATTTAAATAAAAGGGAATCAATTCTAGGCATTGTTTCAGATACTCGGTGTGGGGCAGAATATGAAAGACTCAAGCAGAGTGGACAAGTAGGGGCTGACGCAATATCGATCATGTGGAACTGTGATGGAATTCCAGTTTTCAATAGTAGCAACATTCAGATATGGCCAATTCAGTGTCAAATCATA
Organism: Hypomesus nipponensis; assembly: GCF_054491055.1. Lineage (NCBI taxonomy): Eukaryota > Metazoa > Chordata > Actinopteri > Osmeriformes > Osmeridae > Hypomesus > Hypomesus nipponensis. Next base: position 2,073,012 of record NC_140384.1, on the reverse strand, counting down.
GAGCTGTCACCAAAAGATCTTCAAGGCAACATATGCATACCATGCTTATGGTTTGGTCACAGCAAGCCAAATATGATTACATTTTTAACTGCTTTTGTGTCACAGCTCAAAGAACTGGAAGAGGATGGAATAAAATGGAGGGACTCTGAAAACATAGAGCATACAAGCAAAGTTCATTCAGTGCTCAGCTCCTCAGATTCAGTTGCCCGCCCCCTCCTTAGAAACACAAAACAGTTCAATGGCAAATACGGGTGTGACTTCTGCCTCCACACAGGCGGTGGCCCATACGTCTGGGAAACCCCAGAACCACCTTTAAGGATGGAGACAGATCATTTTCAGCATGCTATGCTGGCAACACCTGCTAATCCAGTAATGGGAGTGAAAGGCCCTTCCCCTTTGATGGAACTTAAGAGCTTCAACATGATCACTGGATTTGTTCCAGAGTACCAGCACAGTGTCTGTCTGGGTGTCACTAAACAGATGACATCTCTGTGGCTAGACAGTAAGCACCATAGTGAAGACTGGTACCTGGGTTCCAAGGTCAGTGACATAGACCAGGAATTGCTGTCCATTTATCCACCTGTGGAGGTCACAAGGACATCAAGATCAGTGAAAGCATCTGAGTGGAGGTCATTTTTGTTGTTTTATGCATTGCCTGTTTTGAATGGCATTTTGAAAAAGAAGTATTGGAATCATCTATTTTTATTAGTTTTTGCAATGCACACTCTTCTTCAGGATTCCATCAAAGTGAGCCATGTGGATGTGGCAGAACAAGCTCTGCGAAAGTTTGTGATGAACTTTGAGAAACTATATGGTGCAGCTAATGCTTCTTTCAATGTGCATTTGTTAATGCACTTGGCAGCAAGTGTGCGCAACTTGGGACCACTGTGGGCCACATCCACATTTCCATTTGAATCATTCAATGGGACTTTGCTTAAGTTTTTTAATGGAACAACACATGTGCCAACACACATAGTAAAGACATTCCTTAGGTGGAGGGGTCTCTCAATGAAAGCAGGGACTACAATGGCAAATGCTAATGACAGTATAAGGGAATTATTTGACAAACTACAAAGTAGCTCTGGCTTAAGAATGAAGTCAAGGGAGTTTCAAGATAATGTCAGAGGTTTTGGCTGCCCGAAGAAAGGTAGCACATCTGTGTGGCAGAGGATGGCTATTAAACATTTCACAGGAGTGACAGTTCATTCAGGGTTTTTTTTTGACCGTTTCATTTGTAGCAGTGTTTTTTTTCATTCATATAACAACACTACACCTAAAAAGAGAAATAATTCTGTTGTACAGTTAAGTGATGGAACTTATGTGAAATTATGACCCTGGGGCTTTTACCTCTGACGATGGGACCTCTTCTGCATCCACCACAAATGGCTTCTGTGTTTTAGTTAAAGAGCTTGCCAAGAGCGGAGGAAAGGTTTGTAGAGATGTACAGCTTAATATATCCTCCACATTTATAAATGAAGTGTCTCATACCAACAATGTATTTGCCGTGCATCCTCAATCACTCAAACGTAAATGTATAATGGTTAAGTCCAAGGACAAAATGTATGTCATTCCATTTCCTAACACCATAGAACGTGACTTAAAATGTATATGTTCTTAGGGAGCTACTTCAACAGCTTAATTTCTAGATGACGCTACAACAACTTCCCTTAATTTGGCCTGTACCCATGAAGACCCACATGGTCTTTTAGTGTTATTTGCATTAGGCCTGCTTTTTTCCTCCATTAAAAAAAGTAATGTTCTTATCTTTGTGACACTGGTTAGGATCAACGTAACTTTTTTTTGCATGCAATTTAGTCACCATTTAGTTTTCTAATGTAGGGTGAGGGATGCCACCTGAAAAATCACTATGTAGTGGCAGCACCAACTTTGAACAACTTACTGTTCAGCAAAACACTCAGAATTTATTGTGTGCACCCGTACTTTTGATGTGTGCTTTCAGTGTTTTGTTTGACATGGCGTTAGTGTGTAAGATGTATTGTGACATGATACTTATTTGCCATATCAACTTATTAAACATTACATTGTAAGAGTAGCTATTTGTGTACTTTACTTTTTTGAAAAATTGAATGAATGGGCTTTCAGTTCATTTCTGCATTAATACATGTTAACACTTACCAAACGAAATGTACAAATAATGTACTGAAATACAAGCATGAATAAGTTAACTTAATAATTACACTCAAAGGTAACTCAAAGTATTAACGTTAAAATTGGAAAAAGCATGATGGTAGTATACTTTTTATATATTCACAGATAATACACTTTTTAAAAGTATATTTAAAATGTACTATTGAAAATGTTTTTTCATCAGAAAAAAAAGAGAACTTAACCAGACTTTTCCTTTCCTATGGGAGCTTCTTTATCCTCTCTTCTACACATCAGCTGTTTTTATTTTTATATAGAAAGGGGAGACGATTAGCTTTGGGACAAAGTTTAAGCAGCTGTAATTCAGTCATCTTTTGACATATCAAGGTGAAATAGCGCATAATACTTCAGAATGATGCCATCTGGAATCCTATTTGGTTTGAAAAACCATCAGTCAAGATGATAATTGACCTCCTTCAGAATGAAACAGCGTTACCATTATGATTGTGCAGCTAGACAGCTACTGTGGTGTACCTGGATTCCTGTTTAATTAAATATATAATCAGTATCATGACAGGCTCGATAGCTGTGGCTGGATTTGAATCTATGACCCAGCACTTTGCAGTACACTGTCTCAGCCAATTGAGCAATTCTCAGTGTTGAGAAATATTGTGGTCAGTTACTATAAAAAACAAGTAAGCCGTTTCTCCTGTGGCAAGCATTGTTCGATTTAGCCAAAGTTTAAGCAGCTGTAATTCAGTCATCTTTTGACAAATCAAGGTGAAATTGTGCATGGTACCTCAGACTTATGTAATCAGGAAGCCTATAAGATTTGAAATATCATTAGTCAAAAGCAAATTTGCGTTATTGACACATAGACAATATGGACATAGAATTCAGCCATATTGTCTCTTATTCATTTTTACTAAATATTACTTTTGTCTGTGTGTGTGTCACCAGTCCATCAACCCCCATCGGTGTATTGCTGGAGCACCAGCACGGGCAGGCGGAGCAGCATGTCAAGCAGAGATCCCTTCAGGGACAGTACCTAAACCAGGTTAGATAAGAGAATGAGTAGAAGGTAATAAAGTGAAGTGAGAGTTGTCACAGCAGGCAAAGAAAATAGTTGGAGAGGATAGTGGGAAAGACGGGTGCCACAAACAAGGAACCTCAATGGCTCCACGTTACCAGTTAACGTTCTGGTGTATTTTGCAACGCTATTGTCTTAACGCTCGCAAAATGACAAGAATTTGGTATCTTGCTAACACAATTCATCTGAAAGAATGTCAATAATTACTCAATAATTCAAAAGAAATCTATAATTACATAATTGAGTAAGGGGCTCGTGCCTATAAACAATCAAAGGTCAGATTCACTCTAAATGAATCCAACATTTACATGCACACTAATATTCATCATTCAGAATATGATAATATTCCAAATATGATAGGGTCATGTAAACAGAATATTCAGTTTGGATATTCTGAATTAGGCCATATTCAGACTGTAGCATTTTAAGACGAAGGATATGACCCACATGTTTATGTAGGAGCATTCTTTTTATGTGGTACACAGCACCTTTGGAATATGCATCTCTGTGGGGTTTTTTCCACGGTTGCACTACATGGCCAGCCATGCATGGCTGCATGTAAAGGGGAATATTTATTGTTATTAGAAAATAAAACACTGATTTGAGCCCATCTGGCCTCAAATCAGAGGAGCGGCATTGCTCTAATGCACCGCTGTTACTCCTTACGACTCTTCCCAACACTCCCAGAATATTCTACTCCTACTTTGTGTCACATTTTGAGTCTATGCAAAGGCACTTTTTGGCATGGAAAAATATAAAATGCTCAGAATGTTACATATTTGACCACTGCGTTAGACAAGCACGACTGAGTTTCTATGAGAGAGGAGGAGAGTAGGTGAAGTGAAGGAATGTAGAGAGAAAATCTGAGTCTGTCTGAATCTACATCTGTTTATCTATCTGTCCCTTGATCCAGGCCAAGCTATGCTGTATTCAGGACACCAGGACTTCTCTGCTGAGGAAGAACCGGCCTCTTCCTGAAACCATGCCCCTCTGGAAACTCCCCCACCTCCAAAAGGTACGAGGTAGGATGGAGTCAAGTCGTACGTTTCGCCAGACTGGAACATGCAACTGTAGTGCTTTGTAGCTAACCTAGGATTGCACAAATTGGGGTGGTTGGCACTTGATATCTGGTGACTTATGGTTAGTTATAATACGGGTGGTTTAAATCAAGCATTGTGATTGGTTGAGAGTGAGTCACGGGGTGTGCTTTATTGAGCATAAAGTACTGTACACCCAGAGAATGCTCTAGTATGCCTTATCACGTTTACCTTAAAACGGGAGCGTTCCATATTAGTGCGCACTCAAAATAACTAAAATGTTGCCGAACAAAAAGACTGTCTACAAGTAATTACTGGCATGCAGCAATTTATTGGTTAGCAAGCTATACTAGCAACATTCGGTTAATTTTTGAGCAATAATATTGCACTGTCCCGTGCTATCAGTGCTAACTAGCTGGTCTAGCTACTGAAATGTTGGACGGAAGCTCAGGTTTATAGTTGTTAACTAGACTACACTTATTTAATTTGAGCTTCGTAGCCACGCAATTACATGACCTGGACTTGGCTTCTTAAAACCCTGTTTTCCACGGATGCACAATTAATGGAGATATCCAAATCAACATAAGCTAACCTTAACAACAACCTAAGCTAACCTTAAGAACAACTAACCTTGTTCGTCTATCGAGTCCCAAGTCACTCGTAACTTGTTTACAGCATATAGGTTAGTAGGCTAGCTAGCTACCATATACCCAGTGCCTACGAAACATTTATGATTGATTTAGAATGTTTAGGCCTAGTGTTTAAATTAAATATTATTTTATTGAAAGTGTCCCATTGTCGTTGTTATTTTAAAGGTAGCTTTTATAAAATGAGCATTGAATGAATGAGATGGTGCGAGATCTAGCTAGGCTAACAAACGTGCAGTTCACAATGCTGTTTGTCCGTTGCATAGCAACAGCCACTGTTTACAGGGACTATTTTCTCTCGGCTACTGAAATGCGATACACAATGTTTGTTGTGAGACATTTCCGAGTTTTAGGGGTGGGAAAATTAATAACAAAAATAATATTAATAAATATATAATAATACATTTGATTTAAAGGCGCCTTTCTTGACACTCAAGGACACCGTACAAATTACATTTAAAACAGCAAAAATAAAGAATACAACAACATTAAAAACAGCAGAAATAGGTAGAGTAATTGACATTTAAATGGAATATGCAGTTTTAAACAGATGGGTTTTGAGTTCCAATTTGAAATGGGGGAATGAGTCAATATTTCTGAGTTGGTGTGGTAGTGCATTGCAGACACGGGGAGCAGAGCGGCTGAATGCTCTACTCCCCATGGTAGTGAGGTGGGCAGAGGGGACAGACATGGGTAGGGAAGAAGAGGATCTGAGGGAGCGGGAGGTAGTGGGACCCTGGAGGAGATAATATAATATATGAGAAATAATATAGGTTATTCCATGCCTAAGCAAGCAAACCCAATAATAATGGGCCTCATTTACCAATATCTTCCCAAGTTATTTCTTAAATTTGTTCTTAAGAAAGTTCCTAAGAAAAATCTATGTGTGATTCATGAAGTGTTCTTAAACTGCAGAATTGTTTGCAGGTGTGTTCTTAGAATGATGAATCACAATATTTCATAAATTGAAAGCTTGTGCCCCGTTGCTCCTATTTAGCATAAGTAAACGCCCCGTTATTTCCCATAAAAAGGCATGATATGGCAGGGCCGTGTGCACACTCAGAGAAATGTCAAAATGACGTGGTACGTGATGGACGCCTCAACAAAAGACAGAAAAAATTATATTTAATAGCAATACAAAGCAGTAAATAAAACCGATGCATGGATTAGCAGTGAACGCTGTATGTGGAGAAGTGCCCAGAACTGATGAAGTGAAAAAATTTATGGTTTAACTTTAATCTTGGTTTGGTATGGTTTGGGAATCTGAAACTGGCTATAAGAACAGGCTTGATCGGCTTGTCAGAGTAGCCAATAAAGTCATTGGGGTAAACCAAGTCCAGCTCTCTGAGCTTTATGTTCGGCAGGTCGCAAGGAAGACCCAGTCCATATTGGCTACTGACCATCCCCTGAAGGGGAAGTTTGTGCTCTTGCCTTCAGGAAGAAGGTATAGAGCTCCCACCCACAGAACAAAACGATTTGGGGACTCTTTTGTTTGTTTTGCTATTGGGAGGCTAAATGTGCATAAATGAATGGCATTAAGTATTTATGGGGTGGCGGTCTTGAGCTGTGGGACCAGCAGGCGGTTGTCTGAAGAAGACCGTAGGTGGTGGGTGGGGGTGTAAGGCTGCAGGAGAGACTTGATGTAGTCGGGTGCAGTCCCGTTCACTGCACGGAAGGTCAGTACCAGGGTCTTGAATGTGATGCGGGCCGTGATGGGTAGCCAGTAGAGGGAGATGAGGAGCGGGGTAACGTGGAAGCGTCTGGGTAGATTGTAGACCAGGCGGGCCGCTGCATTCTGAATCCTCTGAAGAGGGTGGGTTGCGCATGCTGGGAGACCAGCGAGCAGCGAGTTGCAGTAGTCCAACTTGGAGAGGACAAGTGCTTGGACTAGCAGCTGGATGGAGTGCTCAGATGGGAATCTCCAAATCTTCCAGATGTTGTAGATGGGTGAATCTACATGACCGCGAGACTGCAGCAATGTGGGCCGTGAGGGAGAGATCATCATCCATGGTAACCCCAAGGTTCCTGGCAGAGGATGAAGGTGTCACCGTCGCAGATCCCAGGGTGATTGAAAGATTGTGGGAGATGGAGGGTTTGGCCAAGATGATGAGAAGTTCTGTTTTGGCGAGGTTCAGCTGGAGGTGGAGCTTGGTCATCCAGGTGGAGATCTCTGTAAGGCAGACCTCAATCCTAGCTGAGATCCCCGGATCGGTCGGGGGGAACGACAGGTACAGCTGCGTGTCGTCAGCGTAGCAGTGGTAGGAGAAGCCATGGGAGGTGATGATTGGTCCAAGTGAGGTGGTGTACAGAGAGAAGAGGAGGGGTCCAAGAACGGAGCCCTATGGGACACCAGTAAACAGCTGGTAAGGGTCTGACAGTTTGCCTCCCCAAGAGACCTGTTACGATCTTCCTGACAGGTAGGATGAGATCCACTGGAGTGCAGTGCCAGTGATGCCCATCTCAGAAAGTCTGGAGAGCAGGATCTGGTGGTTAACCGTATCAAACGCTGCAGAAAGGTCCAGCATAATGATGACGGATGACCTTGAAGCCGCCCTGGCAGACTGAAGGGCAGTGGTGACTGAAAGGAGGGCAGTCTCTGTGAAGTGGCCAGTCTTGAAGACTGATTGGTTGAGGTCAAGCAGGTTGTTCTGAGAGAGAAAGTTTGACAGTTGGTTAGATACAGCACGATCACTTGTTTTTGAAAAGAAGGGTAACAGTGATACCGGTCTGTAGTTCTGGAGGATGGCAGGGTTAAGGCAGGGTTTTTTGAGTAAAGGGGTAACTCTGGCCTGTTTGAAGGCAGAGGGGAAGGTGCCGGAGGTAAGAGAGGAGTTTTGGACATGGAGAAGAAAAGTTATGATGGAGGGGGAGATGGTTTGAAAGAGAGGGGAGGGGACAGGATCAAGGGGACAGGGGGTGGGGCGGGCGACGAGAGAGAATGAAGTCAGAGATCTCTGCCTCAAACAGGGCAGAGAAAAGGTTTAGACATTTGGTTGGGTCAGTCATGGAGGGTGAGAGGGTAGGAAGGGTGGGTTTAGGGAACAGACTGCTAATGTTGGCAACTTTTTTCTTAAAGGAGGGGAACTTGTCTGCTGTCAGGGGAAAGGGGTGGGGGATGTGGGTTAAGAAGGTAGAAAAACTTTGTTTTTTCCATATACAAATATACAAATCTTTTACTTGTAATCTAATGTCATAATAAATCCTAAAACTAACATTTATTTGTGAAGAATGTTTATTTTAACGATTGAAAACAGATGTATCACATACTGCTGTCGTATGTGTCGGGTAACAGAGGCTAATTTCATGATGCTCCCGCCTCAGTGAAATAGCAGACTACTGTTTCAAAAGTACATGTAATAGCTTAATAATATCAGTGTTTATCATATTGTACACTAGAGAGGGTACCATTTCTGGGAAAATTGTAGGATGTGCTTGCTTGCGTCGGTTGCACAGGGGTTTGTTTTTTAATAACTCCCTACCGTCCCACTCGGAAGAGGCCCCGGGGAAGACCCAGGACACGCTGGAGGGACTATGTCTCTCGGCTGGCCAGGGATCGCCTCAGGGTCCCCCAGGAAAAGCTGGTGGAAGTGGCCAGGGAGAGGGAAGTCTGGGCCTCCCTGCTTAGGTCGCTGCCCCCGCGACCCGATCCCTGGACAAGCGGCAGATGATGGATGGATGGATATTTCTGTAGGCTATATTTTATATAAAAAATGCATAGCCTACTTATTATTTATAAAGATTACATAGATTTAAAAGCATAATTTTTTTCTGCTCATTTGCAACTCAAAATACTAAAAGTGAAGAGTAGAATGAAATAGTTGTTGTCTCATTTCCCCTGCAAGAGGGAGCAGCCTCATAGTTGAATCAAAACGAATACATTTGACAGACCAGTGTAAAACTGGACCTAATCTCTATGATTTAAATGTAATTTTAAGTTTTTCCCTTCTCGTGATATTTTCAAACATTTAGCCTATCCATATTGTATTCATTCATTAATAAAGAACCCCCTTTGAAGCTTATTGTAACAACAACGTAAGAGGGCATATAGTTATCTCAGATGGGATCACAATTCAAATAGTACCATCTGCTAACTGAAAAATATGCCCCCATAAACGTAAATAAGATTGACATTATTTAGGGGAAAATCCCTCATTCATAAAAAGCTCAGTGGTAGCGATCATTGTCAGTAACAACGTAAAATAGCCCTGTATGGAGAAGCTGGTAAATTTTACTACTACAGTGCAGTACTAGACTGTGTTTGTCTCGGTAGCGATTGCGTTGGTTGAATTCAATTTAATGTTACGTCTTACGTTTTAGGCTGAAATTTATTATTTTTAGGAACAGATTGTTCAAGTTTAGACTGTGGCAATGGAGTTTAGGTTAGAAGTCACTCGTCAGATAGTTTCACCTATTGAAAGACTTTTGATTTAAGTAAGGGTAGTGCCGATTATGTGCCGCCGTTTGACTTCCTGTAAACAGTGTCGTAAATGATTTTTGCAAGTTCCCGTGTATAGTGAAAATAAATCAGAGTGTCGAAGTGAAGAAAATCCGAAGTCCGTACATGTCAAAAATAAACTAAGTCCAAAGGTTGAAAATGATTCTAAGTGTTGACAAGTGGAAAATAAACTAAGTCCAAACGATGAAAATTATTCTAAGTGTTGACCCGTCAAAAATCAGGCTAAGTCCCAACGTTGAAAATTATTCTAAGTCCAAACCAGTCAAAAATCAGGCTAAGTCCAAACAGATGCACTGAAACTCAGAGTATTGATGCAAAAGTTTATTCCAACACAGGGTAAAAAAGGTATCCTAGTGAGTAAGCTCCGAAGAGCAGACAGCAAGTTCTCTCCAAACATCCTCTTATATACTGTATTTTCTGCCTATTATTTGTGTCATTTTTTGCTATTGATACAATACTGTTGGTCACAGATACATTATGCATCCTCACATTATTGGTACCTTTCTGTTGATGACCATTTCTACGCTTTGTCACCCAATTGGCCCCTATACTAGGGTTTCTGATTACAGAAGCTGGGTCACGTTGGCATCTCTGTCCTTACATAAATCTGACCATGTCCAGGCTCGTGTTGGGTGCACACACATCTTAGGCTGTTTTCTAGTTGGTATGGGATGCTCGTGCTTTATAAACATAGGAAACCCCTAGACACAGACCTAGGCCTGACCTGGGTGACAGCTTCAGACTTGGTTGGTAGTTTTCCTGCAGCTTGGCCATATGTGTACGTTCTAATTTACGGCTAGGCCTCTGCATTCCATGGAGTGGTACTTCCCTACCCTCCTTTGCTAAAACCAACGTTTCACACTTCTATTTGGTTTTACTCAGTCACAGCTTAGCATCAAATTTCCCATAATACAACTTAGAGTATAATATAAGGAATAACTGAGACATTCACTTTTCAATCGGATAGTTCCATAAATGTAACCCATCTCCATCATTTTCAGCAGGGTGACGTAATTTTCTTCATCAACAGCTGTGCCTGTACTGTACAGTAAAGATGTTTTTGTTAGCTACAAGACTAGGCTACGTGAGCTACAATGGTTTGAAACCACAGCTAATTATAATTTTACCCACAAATTGTTTACCTGTAATCTAATGTCATAATAAATCTTGTCTCGTCATCTTCCGCTTGTCCGGGGATCGGGTCGCGGGGGCAACGACCTAAGCAGGGAGGCCCAGGCTTCCCTCTCCCCGGCCACTTCCACCACCTCTTCCTGGGGGACCCCGAGGCGTTCCCAGGCCAGCCGAGTGACATAGTCCCTCCAGCGTGTCCTGGGTCTTCCCCGGGGCCTCTTCCCAGTGGGACGTGCCCGGAACACCTCACCAGGGAGGCGTCCAGGAGGCATCCTAATCAGATGCCCGAGCCACCTCAGCTGGCTCCTCTCGACGCGGAGGAGCAGCGGTTCTACTCTGAGCCCCTCCCGGATGACCGAGCTTCTCACCCTATCTCTAAGGGAGAGCCCGGACACCCTGCGGAGGAAGCTCATTTCGGCCGCTTGTATTCGCGATCTCGTTCTTTCGGTCACTACCCATAGTTCGTGACCATAGGTGAGGGTAGGAACGTAGATCGACTGGTAAATAGAGAGCTTCACCTTTCGACTCAGCTCCTTCTTCACCACGACGGACCGATGCAGAGCCCGCATCACTGCGGACGCCGCACCGATCCGCCTGTCGACCTCGCGCTCCATTCTTCCCTCACTCGTGAACAAGACCCCGAGATACTTGAACTCCTCCACTTGGTTCAGGATCTCCTCCCCGACCCGGAGATGGCACTCCACCCTTTTCCGGTCGATAACCATGGCCTCAGATTTGGAGGTGCTGATTCGCATCCCAGCCGCTTCACATTCGGTTGCGAACCGCTCCAGTGAGAGCTGAAGGTCACGGCCCGATGAAGCCAACAGGACCACATCATCTGCAAAAAGCAGCAACCCGATCCTGAGGTCACCAAACCGGACCCCCTCAACACCCTGGCTGCGCCTAGAAATCCTGTCCATATAGGTAATGAACAGAATCGGTGACATAGGGCAGCCCTGGCGGAGTCCAACCCTCACCGGAAACAAGTTCGACTTACTACCGGCAATGCGGACCAAACTCTGGCACCGGTCGTACAGGGACCGGACAGCCCCGATCAGGGAATCCGGTACCCCGTACTCTCGGAGCACCCCCCACATGAGCCCCCGAGGGACACGGTCGAACGCCTTTTCCAAATCCACAAAACATGTGTAGACTGGTTGGGCGAACTCCCATGTACCCTCCAGGACTCCGCGGAGGGTATAGAGCTGGTCCACTGTTCCACGGCCAGGACGAAAACCACATTGCTCCTCCTGAATCCGAGGTTCGACAATCCGGCGGACCCTCCTCTCCAGGACCCCCGAATAGACTTTCCCAGGGAGGCTGAGGAGTGTGATCCCCCTAAAGTTGGAGCACACCCTCCGGTCCCCCTTTTTAAAGAGGGGAACCACCACCCCGGTCTGCCAGTCCAGAGGCACTGTCCCCGATGTCCACGCGATGTTGCAGAGTCGTGTCAACCAAGACAGCCCTACAACATCCAGAGCCTTAAGGAACTCCGGGCGGACCTCGTCCACCCCAGGGGCCCTGCCACCGCGGAGCTTTTCAACCACCTCGGCGACCTCGGCCCCAGAGATAGAAGGGCCCCCCCCGATGTCCCCAGACTCTGCCTCCACGTCGGAAAGCGTGTTGGTGGAATTAAGGAGGTCTTCAAAGTATTCCTTCCACCGATCCAGGACGTCCCCCGTCGAAGTCAGCAGCGCACCGTCCCTACCGTATACAGTGTTGACAGAGCACTGCTTCCCCCTCCTGAGTCGCCGGATGGTGGTCCAGAACCTTTTTGAAGCCGTTCGGAAGTCATTCTCCATGGCCTCGCCGAACTCCTCCCATGCCCGGGTTTTTGCCTCCGCGACCGCCAGAGCCGCGTTCCGCTTGGCCTGCCGGTACACATCAGCTGCCTCAGGAGTCCTACCAGCCAATAAAGCCCGATAGGCCTCCTTCTTCAGCTTGACGGCATCCGTCACCTCCGGAGTCCACCACCGGGTCCGAGGGTTACCGCCGCGACATGCACCGACCGCCTTGCGGCCGCAGCTCCGGTCAGCCGCTTCAACAATGGAGGCCCGGAACATGGCCCATTCGGACTCAATATCCCCGGCCCCCCCCGAGACATGATCAAAGCTCTCCCGGAGGTGGGAGTTGAAGCTCCTTCTGACAGAGGGTTCCGCCAGCCGTTCCCAGCAGACCCTCACATTACGTTTGGGCCTGCCAGGCCTGACCTGCGTCCTCCCCCACCATCGGAGCCAACTCACCACCAGGTGGTGATCAGTTGACAGCTCCGCCCCTCTCCTCACCCGAGTGTCCAAGACATGCGGCCTCAAGTCCGACGACACGACTACAAAGTCGATCATCGAACTGAGACCTCGGGTGTCCTGGTGCCAGGTGCACATATGGACACCCTTATGCTTGAACATGGTGTTCGTTATGGACAAGCCGTGTTTAGCACAGAAGTCCAACAACAGAACACCACTCGGGTTCAGATCGGGGGGGCCGTTCCTCCCAATCACGCCCCTCCAGGTCTCACTGTCATTGCCCACATGAGCATTGAAGTCCCCCAGGAGGACGAGGGAATCCCCGGGAGGAGCGCTTTCCAGCACCCCCTCCAGAGACTCCAAAAAGGGTGGGTACTCTGAGCTGCCGTTTGGTGCATAAGCACAAACGACAGTGAGGACCCGTCCCCCCACCCGAAGGCGGAGGGAGGCTACCCTCTCATCCACCGGGGTGAACCCCAATGTACAGGCACCGAACCGAGGGGAAACAAGTATTCCCACCCCAGCTCGACGCCTCTCACCAAGGGCAACTCCAGAGTGGAAGAGAGTCCAGCCCCTCTCAAGGAGACTGGTTCCGGAGCCCGTGCTGTGCGTCGAGGCGAGGCCGACTATATCTAGCCGGAAACTGTCTACCTCGCGCACCAGCTCAGGCTCCTTTCCCGCCAGCGGGGTGACGTTCCACGTCCCTAAAGCTAGCTTCTGCAGCCGAGGATCGGACCGCCAAGGCCCCCGCCTTCGGCCGCCGCCCGTCTCACACTGCACCCGACCCCCATGACCCTTCCTGCGGATGGTGAGCCCACTGGAAGAGGGTCCCACGTTGTCTCTTCGGGCTGTGCCCGACCGGGCCCCATGGGAAAAGGCCCGGCCACCAGGCGCTCGCCATCGAGCTCCACCCCCGGGCCTGGCTCCAGGGGGGGGGCCCCGGTGACCCGCTTCCGGGCAGGGGCAACTGGGAACCATTGTTGTGTTTCTTCATGGTTGGTTTTTTGAGCCACGCTTTGTCTGGTCTTTCACCTGGAACCTGTTTGCCTTGGGAGACCCTACCAGGGGCATAAAGCCCCCGACAACATAGCTTCCAGGATCACTAGGACACGCAAACCCCTCCACCGCGGTAAGGTGGTGACTCACGGAGGGGTATCATAATAAATCCTACAACGAAAATGTATTTGTGAGTAATGTTTATTTTAACGATTGAAAACAGATGCATCATGGACCGCTGTTGTATGTGTTGCCTGGGCAACAGAGGCTAATGTCATGATGCAAATTCTTCAGTGAAATAGTAGACTACTATTTCCGAAAGTAGATGTACTTCCTTAATAATATCAGCTTATATTGTACATTACACATCACAATTGTGTATCATATCACAAAGTAAAATAAGCTAATAGTTATCACCCTGGCCTTTTTGCTTGTGATGTTTCTGCAGCTGCCTTGCAGTAAAGCAATTAGCCTAGCTATCTCCCAGAAGTTAACGAACTGCTAAATTAATGTTCTGCTAGAGATAGTCACGCGAGTTTTTGTGACGTTAGTAGTTTTGCCACAAAAACTGAATTAAAACCTAAAGCGTGCAACGGAACATAAATCCCAATAGAACCAACGCAATTGTGACCAAGACGAACCTTTTGACATTGACGTTGACTATGTAGTCCAAATATTGACTGAGCCTTAGGGTCGCGAAAATAAACAATAATAATAACTAGGAAAGGCTGTTCCTGCGAAACAGCAGTGAGAATGCCGAAAACCTGAATGGGTATAGCTCACCATGCTAAAAAAGCTGAAAATCGTGAACATTTTGTAGAAAGTTATAAGCTGAAGCTTCAAAGTGCCCGAAAGGTATTTTAAATAGGGTCTGGAGCTGGATGAAGGCATAAAACTACAGAAAAGATAAGAAAAATGCAAAACAAAAAGTGAAAAAAATCAGAAAGAAGAGAAACAATGCATGAAAATGTGAAAATTCAGCAGAAAAATATTTGCTGGAGTTTCAAAAGGCCTGAAATGTATGTTAGAAAGGACCTGCAGCAAGATGAAGGCAGAAAAGTACTGAAAAGATAAGAAAAATGCATAAGTACTGGCAGTTGGAAGGTACTGCAAAACAAAAAGGAAACATTTCAGAATGATGAGCTGCAGGAAAATGTGAAAATTGAGCAGAAAACCAGTTGCTGAAGTCTGGGTTAAACAAATTTGAAGGTAAAAGGACAACACTGGAATGACTTGAACTTGCTGGAAAAACATAGCAACCGTTGGTCATTGACATCAGACTGGCAACATTCCTAACCTAGTATCTAGGTTTCAGGTTCAAGACGTAGTAGAAACTAATCATGCGTGCATACCCATCGCCCCGAAATGCTTGTGCCCCCCCACTTGAGGCACAGATCTTTTAAAAAAAAATATATATATATATATATATATTAGCCTATATTATCATAGTAGCTACTAATGTGTTGATAATTACTAATGTTGCATTCTTTATCATTAAAAAATATAAAAAAACAATGGTGTGATTTTGTTTGATTGATGGGAATCTATCTGCACTGCAACAGCCTGCCTATCACGAGCCATAGTTAGGCTACGTAGGCCTACGTAACTACGTCAACGTAGCCGCTAACGGTTACCGCGCATTTTTGAAAAGTGAAGCTATATGAGTTTTTCGCCTTACGTGTCAATGGTTTTTGCCAGCTTACTTTAATTTCCTCATGGATATTCGTAAGTGGTTGAAAAGTCCACCCTCTGCCAAATCGGATACAATACCGACGTCTCCTGATGTTGTTGGAGGAGACCCTGGACGACAATCTGAGCCTGAGCCCGTTGCTAGTAGCTCCGTGGAGCCGGATCCTGGGTCTGGCAGGACCAGCAGCGGCCACGGCACGGAGGCTACCAGCAGCCGGTCAAGTGCAACCGCGACTGGGGCAGTATTTGAGCCACAACTGCCTGTTGGATCAGTGGGTGTGAGTGACCTCGGCACGGACAAACCTAAACAGGTTGTGTTGAAGAAATATCCAGTCAAAATGTTTGGTGCAAAAAAACGATCATTTTCCTCTAGCTGGTATTTAAACAGGGACTGGCTTGAGTACTCGCATTTTGTTAGCCTGCAGGAAATTAAAATCTGTATCATCGGACGCGACCTTCTCCATTAAGGGATTTAATGATTGGAAACATGCAATTGAAACAGGCAAGGGCTTAAATAAGCATGCAGCTTCAAAAGAACATTTAGCCTGTGAAGCAATGTGGAGAGATTCAGAAAAACGTAGAGAGACAGGGAAAGAGATTTCCTCTCTCTTAAATTCAGAGCAACTGGCGTGCAACAGATACTACATCTCAGCCGTAATTGATATGCTGGAGTTTTTAGTGGTGAATCAATTGCCGTTACGTGGAGATAATGCTGGTTTTGCCAGTGTGCTAGATGAAAATAGTTCCATGGGGCTGTTCTTGTCTCTCTTCGAGTACACAATGCGCAAAGATCCAGAACTGACAAGGATAACAAAAACAATCCCACAGAATGCACGCTACACCAGCCCACAGATACAAAACGAGATGATTGAAATGATGAGCAAACTTGTGACAGAGGAGATAGTGCGACAAGTCGGCGATAGCTGGTATTCAATTAAAGTGGATGGCACACGGGATCTTTTGGGCCAAGAAAATATATCTGTAGTTGTGCGTTTTGTTGACGAAAACTATAGTGTATGTGAGCGCCTCTTGGTAATGGCAACATCTGAGAAAGGTGATGCAGAGGCCCTGACAGGTGTCATCATTGATGAGCTCACCAGAGCCGGACTCAGCACGGACAAAATCCTGAGTCAGGTTTATGATGGCGCATCACTCATGTCTGGCAGGCATGGTGGTGTGCAGAAATTGCTACAAAACAAGCTGGATCGTGACATACCATATATTCATTGCTTTAATCACCAACTTCATCTGGTTGTGATTCATGCCATGTCCAGTGAAGCAGCTGTCGAGGATTTTTTCAGACTATGCAACATGCTGTACAACTTCATCAGGAAGCCAACCGTGGCTGTTCTGTACAAAGGCGAGACCCTTAAACGTCTCTTGGACCAGAGATGGACTGGCCACTTGGCAACGATCAAAGTTGTGGTGAAGAGTTTTCACGACATATCCACATTACTGACCGATGTGGAAAACACACGGGGCTTTGGAGCCGAGGTTCGCGTCGAGGCTACGGGGCTGCTTCGTGCCATTATGCAGCGCATTTTTCTTTTCATTGCGCACCTTGTTAAGAAACTGTTGTCACTTTTTGAGCCGCCGAACAGACTGCTACAAGCTGAAGATATGGACTTGTTCACTGCGGTGACACTTGTGAACAGCGCTTCTGACTGCGTGAAGAAACTGCGCACAGAAAACGAGTTTTCTGCACTGTGGGACCTCTGCGCTCCTCCAGCCGCGGCCACCGATGCTTTACCGGTGGCCGACCCCGGTCCAAGCAAGAGAAGACGCACAGTGAACAAGAACCTCCGCGGATTTTCAGTTGAGGAAACAGTTGGCCAGTCACAAGGTGACATAAATGAAAAGACTGAGTTCAAGAGGATATGTTTCAGTGTTATTGATGCTGTGCAGGGAGAGATGGGTGCACGTTTTGGAGAGCGCAGTAGCGAGCTGATTGGCGCACTGGCTGCTTTGAACCCAGAGGCCGAGGATCATTTCCTGGACCCATCAAAGGTAACCCCTCTCCTGCTATTAGCTGGAACTGATGTGGCTGAATCTGAATATACCGTGGCTCGTGAGTTCCTGGTTATAAAAATGTCTGAAACCCCGATTCCCCCCGAAGACGGAAAATGGACAATAGCCAACATCCTTAGCACATTCAACTGTGCACTCCAGGCTATGCCGACTGTTCTCACAGCCTACACCCTTGCCCTAACTTTAGGAGCTTCCACAGCAATGTGTGAAAACTAATTTTCCACGCTGAAAAACGTCTTCTCAGAGCATCGGCGCAGTATGCTGCACAGACGCAAGGCCCAGCTGATTCAGCTTGCTTTTGAAAAGGATCTGACTCACAAGTTTAAGTCTGAGTGGAAGGATATTTTGATGAGGAGGTTCAGCTCGGAGAAACGCCGCCTCCCGCTGTACTGACAGGAGGGAGGGAGGGAGGACAGCGCTGACCCCACTCAAAGTAAGCTACCGTGTGTGTGTGTGTGTGTGTGTGTGCGTCTGTGTGTCTAATGGCGATGCATATCCCTCTGTTGACTGCTTTAAAATGCAATGTTTGAGAGATGCTTCTGGTGTTACATCTAATATGTAGTATAGTCAAGTGTTTTATGGATATTCATAACATTGCTTCTGTATTGCTTTAAATTATGAGAAATGATGTGATGTTATCGGCTATAGGCTACCGGGTCATAGGCTATTGCTGTTGGTTATGTTTAACGTGATGATTATGTGCTGCGCGCATGGACTATAGGATTATTAAAAATATACGTATAGGCTAAAAATAATTGTGCCCCCCTATGCATTTCATATGCCCCCCTTAAGACTGAGGTCTGGCGACGGGTCTGCATGCGTGCCTGCACACCCAGTCCTGTTCAGACACTTAATTTAAGATTACATCAAAATAATAATTCATAGTGCAGGGTTGCCAATGTTGTTGTTGTCCCTGGTGAGTTTTTTATATGTAAATAACAAGATCATGCTACATCTAACGAGCGGATAATTTCTTGCAAGTGTGTAAAAGTGGTAGGGTGAGTTCAGGTAATGTGGGACTTCAGACAAAGTGGGACAGTTATGCATTTTGATGATTTAATATGTGCAAAACCGACATCCAATCACCAGAGCTGATCTTGACTCGTGAATACAACACTTTTAGTCTCTATGCAGTGGTCTTTATTTTTCTGACATCATCAGAGTAGGAGTGATCTGGCTTGACAAGAGGTTGATACAGGAAAAACGCATCAAAAGCTCAGCGGCATATTACATTATATTTCTCAATGATAAGGCTGGCAAAGGAATTTAAATTAAGTTACAATGATTACTATTGCAGCATATTGAAGGGGTTTAATCACTGACTGAAACACACACAAAAATGTGTAAAATAATGCTTTGTTAGAAGAAAATAAACGTTTTATGTGACTGTCCCACATTACCTGATTATGTCAGTTCATGTGGGACAGCATTTTTCAGGTAAAGTGGGACATCTAGTAATGCTGTATTTGTGCAATAAAAGTAATTTAATTCGACAGTTCTCAAATGTTTAATACCAATGCATCAAACAGCACTTAAGTTCACAACTAAATAACAACTTACACTGTCATCGAACCAGCACTTTCAGACTTGTAAGCGCGACCGCTAACGCTAGTTTAACAACATTCTAACGCAGCGGGACTAGCTGGCACATAGACTGCAGATCACTAAGGGTTATATCAGTTACACTTTATGCCTATTGTATAAGTCAAACCCCACAACTAAATAAATCTTGCCACACCCTTGCACCTAGCCTTGTTGTATATAAACTAATTATTATTATATTAGCAGACTAGTCTGAGAGACAGACTGTCCCACTTCACCAGACAAGTTGTCCCACATTACCTGAAAATGCTGCCTGAGTGAGAGAGGGGGTCATGTTATGTTTGAAAGTGTGTAGCTTCTAAAATATTGTGTATTCCAACATGAAAACGTTCCTTAGCCCTAAAACGATCATAAACTGGTACTGCCGTTTGGTTAAAAACATACACACACACCGAGGTACAGGTTAAAAACTTAACTCACCCTAATGACAAGACCCTCCCCCGGGGTCTGAGCTTGGGCACTGGCCGGTAAGGGGAGTGACAACAGCCACCTCTCCAGCGCTCGTAGGTCCCCGCGAGTGACGTCAGCGGGAAACCTCTTGCTGAGAAGCAGCCAACGCACTCCTATTTCCCCGCCTTAGCTATCAGTCACCCCACTAGCGTATCTTCACCGCCAGCAGCTCTAAACAGCATGCGAACAGCACCCACCCTGTCTCCTTGAGTGCAGCTCGACATGAGCCATCTAGCACCGCTTCCCAGACCGCTCACCTGTCGCTGTCATCGTCCTTTATCCCTGTTCACTCGCTCACTATCCCATACCAGGTGTAGCTCATTAATTAACACCCCCAGCTCTTCCCTTAGATCCCTCCCCCCCTACAAGATTCATGTCACAGTATTGCCCTCACAACATAATTTCATCACACTATTAACACCGTAGGCTTGAATAATAACCGAAGGCGTGAAGCTAGAGAGAGGATGCAATGGAAGATTTCCTACATAAGATAGATCTACTACTTCAAATTGAAAACGGAGAAGATATTTAGAGTAAAGACAAGGTACTTAACATCTGTGTTCAATATCGTCAATTAAAAGTAAAACATTTCCATTTACGAAGCGTTTGTTCGTAGGATTAACGCCAGCTGCAGCAAACACTTACCCCAGCCCCAGTTTGGCTGTTCGTGACGGTCAGCTATGACAGTCGAGCCTCGATTTTTGCAGATTTCTGTGAAACTTGCTAAAATAAAAACGATCTAGCTAGATTATGTACACATAAAGCTCAATGTACATACCTTGTTTGGCCAATTTGGTCGATTGTGGGGAAAAAAATTTGAACCGTTTTTAGTTGTGGAGAGCTATCGCGCTAGCTCGATTATGAGAAATGTAGCTAGAATCCACACCTCAAACAAGTTAACCTAGACGCAAAACTGTACGTCAAATCCAAAAAATAAGGATATTTTCCGAGATCCAAGACTCTGCCGAAACCAGAGATGTCCTTTGTATGTCTGTGTGGTCAGAAATACGACTCTATCGTCAGTTTCAAAATCTTGTTCCTTTCGGCTTTTTCTGACAAATTTTACCCACCTCTCCATTGAAGTTAGTGAGAGAATTTGAAAGGCTGCTCTCGCTTCAAGGCTCATAGCTGAAAATCTGTAAATGTGAGCTCTTTAGTAGTTAAATTGGCTGAAAGAGGAAAAGTTTTCCTACATTTTAAGGTATAACTTGTTTCTGTAAGTTAAACTATATGAACGGTAGAGGAATTTGTTTGACAATTTAGTTGAATATCAGAAAAAGAGCAGCCAGCAGGCTGAATATTTGAAAAAGCTGAATCATTTGGGAATAGCTGAATGTCTTGTGAACATTTTAAAGGTTGAATGGTGTCTCCATCTGAAAGTATGCTGAAGTAGTTAAATTTGAAAGAGGAGGAAGCTTTTTTAATAATTGAAAGGATTTACCATGACTTTCAATGCGAGAATAATTTGCACAAAAACCTTAATTCTTTAAAAAGTATAAAAGTGAGAAATACCAAAAGTCATAGCCATCCTCTCCTGTAGGAGCTGAACGATTTGATACAAAAATTGTAGGAATCGGTGAAAGTATGCAGGACTATTTAAAGGCCAAAAAACGACGCAAGAATTTAGAATATGGAACTACAGAGGATACAATTTCTGGGGAAATTGTGAGGGTGTGCTTGCGGCTGCCCCAGCTGCCCATAGTTTCCTGGTGTTAACTGGTATCAACCATTCAGTGTGTTTTTACATTGGTGTTAGACAGTAAAGAGCATTTGTGTAGGTTATTTGTCAACTCGTCCCGTTATCTGGTTACTAATTCCTGGAAAGCAACCATTAGTTGATGTGTAATTATGTTAACTTTTAATTAACCAAAACCCAACATTTTTTCCAGTTGATAAGCAACATATATATACAAATTACTCATCCAAAGCGACAGAAAGATAGCCTTGAGTAACCAAAAGGATATGGGAATGTTGTTTAAAGAACATGTTTTACCTTATTACATGACATTTGTGTTAAATTTCAAAAAATAAAATTCCTTCAAAACTTTAGTCCAATTTTCCAGTTTAGGTTTTCCAGCAACAAGTCTATTTAAAGTGTGTGTGTGTGTGTGTGTGGGGGGGGGGGGTAGGTGGTAGGTGGTCAAACATGAACTGTGGCACAGTGAAAGTCAACAGATAGTAAAAATGCTATCTGAAAGGCTGTTGAGTGGCTGGTGGGTTTTGTGGCGTGACACCTTGGCTTAACAAGGAGTCACCCTCTATTAGGGCCCCCTGTCTCCTATCATCAAGGTGTCATTAGAAAATACACCAGAGTTAGGTCTGTCAGTGCCGCACAGGCCCACTTGATCAGACAACGTGAAATGGAGGGATGGAGGCGTACAATCCAGATGATGACAAGTGCTGGTTGGTTTCCGTTTGGTGGTGAGTTGCTTTGTTGGTCCTTTTGTCATGGAGTGAAAAAATTGCTGCTGTGCTGTGATCTTGCGTTGATTCGGAAGGTTGTTGATTGGCTGGTTGGTTTGAAACGTAACACAAATAACATGATCTATAAAAAATTGAACACTAACAGATTGTAAAAATGTTTTTGGTGTGTGTGTGTGGGGGGGGGGTGGGGGCTAGTGAGGGGGTTAAAACCTTAACACTACCAACATAAAGATGTCAAGTCAAATTTATTAATGAAGCACATTTAAAAACACTCTGTTGACCAAAGTGCTGTACAGTAAAAACTAGACATATTTATAGGACATGACTAACATCTAAACAAATGCTACCTAATTTGCAGACTAGAATGTTTAAGAAAAAAGATTGGTCTTAAGGTGGGAAAAATACAGTCAGACACGCTGGTTTGTTGCCTTTAGCTGCTCCGTTTTTGGGTTGGTCCATTGTCATGGCTTGGTGGATTGCTGGTTATAGTGTAACATCTTGGCTTAACAAGGAGTCACTCTGTATTAGGGCCCCCTGTCTCATATCACCAAGATGTCATCAAAAAATACACCAGAGTTAGGTCTGTCAGTGCCGCACAGGCCCACTTGATCAGACAACGTGGAGGGTTGGAGGCGTACAATCTGTATGATGACAAGTGCTGGTTGGTTGTCGTTTTATGGTTAGTGGCTTTGTTGGTCCTTTGTCATGGTGTGACAAATTGCTGCTGTACGGTGATCTTGCGTTGATTTGGAAGGCTTGAACCGTTGGCTTTTAAATCCCGCTCAACGGCCAAGGTAGAACGTGAGATCCTGTGAATCCTCTGCTTGAACCGTTGGTATCCTGCGTTGGTTTGGAAGGCTGTGTGGACTTGCTGGTGTGTGGTGTGACATACTTACTTCTGCTGTGCCGAGAATACAATATACAAGATTATGATAGCTGTAGGAAGTTTGCAATTATCCTGATAGTCTTGTGCTCTGGAGATGTAAACATTGTTCAACAGTGTTCTTCTCCGTGGTGGCTTCTCTGACCAGTTGTGTATATCCTCTTGACTGAAGAAGGTTGGATATTGGCTTTTTTCCACTGGACAGTAAATCTTCGTTGAAATCTCAACAAAGTACGATAGGTTGGCAATCCATAACTTCTAAAGATTCCAAGAGGCTTTGCAGGTTTGAAAGAAAGTGGCCAAAATTGTAATCCGGTGGTCTATACCAGTGGTTTTCAAACTTTTTTTTCAGCGACCCACATTTTCAAATGACAAACCATCGCGACCCAAATGATATGAAAAGGGGTGTTTGCAAATGTACAATTTTCCTACCGTTATTATTATTTGGTCAAGTTTTAACATAAAAATTACCCACCCGTGGGTCGCGACCCAGACTTTGAAAAACACTGGTCTATACACAACAGCCATCAAAGCTTTGACAGGGGACTCCAGTTTGACGACCAAAAACTCCAAGTCTGTAACATTTTGAAGGTACTGCTTTTCACAGGCAGGGTAATGGTTTCGGACATACATAGCGACACCACCTCCGCTTCTACTTACAATGTGAGGATGGTTGGTGTAAGAGAGGTGTCTGTTGCGTTTGAACATGTTGTAGCCCTCCAGCTGTAGACTTTCAGCAACAAAAGATCCTGATAGATGAGTTTCGGTAAAACATAATACGTCTCCAAGTGTCAACTGGTGATGAGATTTGATATCGGCAATGTGAGCGGGGGGGTATTCGTCGTAGCTCGCTAAGCAGTTTAGCGAGCTAATTTTCAGGCTAAGATAAAACACGCCCCTCTTTTTGGTTCGTGGAAGCAAGTTTAGATAAATCACCCTAGTAACATATCAATTAGCACTAACCTGCTCGAGAGCAGGCTAACGTAAGTGTAGCTGGATAAGCTTGCCACACCCCTGGAAAACAATTGGCAGCTCCCTTTTTGAGAGACCCAGCTGACC
Organism: Hypomesus nipponensis; assembly: GCF_054491055.1. Lineage (NCBI taxonomy): Eukaryota > Metazoa > Chordata > Actinopteri > Osmeriformes > Osmeridae > Hypomesus > Hypomesus nipponensis. The sequence continues at coordinate 2,049,171 of NC_140384.1, read as the reverse complement.
AAGGAGATATATAGTTCGATTAGCTTTCCATACCTATAGAGTTCTTTGCGATCGCCAAGATCCTTTATTTCACACGGATGAGTTCTTGTTTGAGCGATATCGATTCAGCCGACAAGGACTCATTTATTTGCAAGACCAGCAAGCTATGCATGAGCTTATGCTGCTGTATGTGAATATGTAACTCTATGTTTCAAGAAATGTCTTATCTGTTGTGCCTGTGCTTTTTATGTTTCACTGTGGGAGAGTGGGAAACGTCATATCGATTCCTTTTTATGTCTTGACGTGAAGAAATTGACAATAAAGCGACTTGAAACTTTTACTGTGCTTCAGATTCTATGCATAGCCTTGAGGTTTTTCGCGTCAGGTAGGCTACATTTTTATACAGTATAGGCGATACAGAAAACATTGGCAAAGCCGCAGCATGTGTTGCTGTAAGAAAAGTGTAGGCTATTGGCGCCTAAACAGCTGAGGAATCAATTCATATTCCCTGGCCATGTCCCAGTCAATGAAATCTAAGAGGGATTTACACATAGGCCTACATGCATATACACATATGATATCAGGTCAAATGGGCCATCAGGTAAAATGGGCCATTTAAAGTTTGGGGGTCCCAGCCCTGACAAGTAATAGGGGATTTGATTGCTTTATGGTTGCTATGGTGGGCGGGCCAATAATTCAAACAAGACTGCACCAGAAAGCTGCATGGTAAGTATAGCCTGGCATACCAAATCTAACTTAACTATTATAAGGATGAATAATCTATGAAATAAAAAAAACATGCACATAAAAAAACAATGCATAATATCTGTCTTGATGGCATCAATCAGAAATAATGTTGTTAGTTTGGTATGTTAACATATTTTTTGCAAAAGTGATGTTTTTCTTGGTGGCCCAATTTACCTTAACCCACTGAGGTAAAATGAGCCATCATCTGTGTCCCTCACAAACACACATACACATGTGTTGGAGTGTGAGTGTGTGTGTGTGTGAGGGTGTGTTTTTGTGTCACACCATGACCCCCCCCAACAGTAATAATGGTCGTCGTCGTCGTCATCTACCGCTTGTCCGGGGATCGGGTCGCGGGGGCAACGACCTAAGCAGGGAGGCCCAGGCTTCCCTCTCCCCGGCCACTTCCACCACCTCTTCCTGGGGGACCCCGAGGCGTTCCCAGGCCAGCCGAGTGACATAGTCCCTCCAGCGTGTCCTGGGTCTTCCCCGGGGCCTCTTCCCAGTGGGACGTGCCCGGAACACCTCACCAGGGAGGCGTCCAGGAGGCATCCTAATCAGATGCCCGAGCCACCTCAGCTGGCTCCTCTCGACGCGGAGGAGCAGCGGTTCTACTCTGAGCCCCTCCCGGATGACCGAGCTTCTCACCCTATCTCTAAGGGAGAGCCCGGACACCCTGCGGAGAAAGCTCATTTCGGCCGCTTGTATTCGCGATCTCGTTCTTTCGGTCACTACCCATAGTTCGTGACCATAGGTGAGGGTAGGAACGTAGATCGACTGGTAAATAGAGAGCTTCGCCTTTCGACTCAGCTCCTTCTTCACCACGACGGACCGATGCAGAGCCCGCATCACTGCGGACGCCGCACCGATCCGCCTGTCGACCTCGCGCTCCATTCTTCCCTCACTCGTGAACAAGACCCCGAGATACTTGAACTCCTCCACTTGGTTCAGGATCTCCTCCCCGACCCGGAGATGGCACTCCACCCTTTTCCGGTCGATAACCATGGCCTCAGATTTGGAGGTGCTGATTCGCATCCCAGCCGCTTCACATTCGGTTGCGAACCGCTCCAGTGAGAGCTGAAGGTCACGGCCCGATGAAGCCAACAGGACCACATCATCTGCAAAAAGCAGCGACCCGATCTTGAGGTCACCAAACCGGACCCCCTCAACACCCTGGCTGCGCCTAGAAATCCTGTCCATATAGGTAATGAACAGAATCGGTGACATAGGGCAGCCCTGGCGGAGTCCAACCCTCACCGGAAACAAGTTCGACTTACTACCGGCAATGCGGACCAAACTCTGGCACCGGTCGTACAGGGACCGGACAGCCCCGATCAGGGAATCCGGTACCCCGTACTCTCGGAGCACCCCCCACATGAGCCCCCGAGGGACACGGTCGAACGCCTTTTCCAAATCCACAAAACATGTGTAGACTGGTTGGGCAAACTCCCACGTACCCTCCAGGACTCCGCGGAGGGTATAGAGCTGGTCCACTGTTCCACGGCCAGGACGAAAACCACATTGCTCCTCCTGAATCCGAGGTTCGACAATCCGGCGGACCCTCCTCTCCAGGACCCCCGAATAGACTTTCCCAGGGAGGCTGAGGAGTGTGATCCCCCTAAAGTTGGAGCACACCCTCCGGTCCCCCTTTTTAAAGAGGGGAACCACCACCCCGGTCTGCCAGTCCAGAGGCACTGTCCCCGATGTCCACGCGATGTTGCAGAGTCGTGTCAACCAAGACAGCCCTACAACATCCAGAGCCTTAAGGAACTCCGGACGGACCTCGTCCACCCCAGGGGCCCTGCCACCGCGGAGCTTTTCAACCACCTCGGCGACCTCGGCCCCAGAGATAGGAGGGCCCCCCCCGATGTCCCCAGACTCTGTCTCCACGTCGGAAAACGTGTTGGTGGAATTAAGGAGGTCTTCAAAGTATTCCTTCTACCGATCCAGGACGTCCCCCGTCGAAGTCAGCAGCGCACCATCCCCACCGTATACAGTGTTGACAGAGCACTGCTTCCCCCTCCTGAGTCGCCGGATGGTGGTCCAGAACCTTTTTGAAGCCGTTCGGAAGTCATTCTCCATGGCCTCGCCGAACTCCTCCCATGCCCGGGTTTTTGCCTCCGCGACCGCCAGAGCCGCGTTCCGCCTGGCCTACCGGTACACATCAGCTGCCTCAGGAGTCCTACCAGCCAATAAAGCCCGATAGGCCTCCTTCTTCAGCTTGACGGCATCCCTCACCTCCGGAGTCCACCACCGGGTCCGAGGGTTACCGCCGCGACATGCACCGACCGCCTTGCGGCCGCAGCTCCGGTCAGCCGCTTCAACAATGGAGGCCCGGAACATGGCCCATTCGGACTCAATGTCCCCGGCCCCCCCCGAGACATGATCGAAGCTCTCCCGGAGGTGGGAGTTGAAGCTCCTTCTGACAGAGGGTTCCGCCAGCCGTTCCCAGCAGACCCTCACATTACGTTTGGGCCTGCCAGGCCTGACCGGCGTCCTCCCCCACCATCGGAGCCAACTCACCACCAGGTGGTGATCAGTTGACAGCTCCGCCCCTCTCCTCACCCGAGTGTCCAAGACATGCGGCCTCAAGTCCGACGACACGACTACGAAGTCGATCATCGAACTGAGACCTCGGGTGTCCTGGTGCCAGGTGCACATATGGACACCCTTATGCTTGAACATGGTGTTCGTTATGGACAAGCCGTGTTTAGCACAGAAGTCCAACAACAGAACACCACTCGGGTTCAGATCGGGGGGGCCGTTCCTCCCAATCACGCCCCTCCAGGTCTCACTGTCATTGCCCACATGAGCATTGAAGTCCCCCAGGAGGACGAGGGAATCCCCGGGAGGAGCGCTTTCCAGCACCCCCTCCAGAGACTCCAAAAAGGGTGGGTACTCTGAGCTGCCGTTTGGTGCATAAGCACAAACGACAGTGAGGACCCGTCCCCCCACCCGAAGGCGGAGGGAGGCTACCCTCTCATCCACCGGGGTGAACCCCAATGTACAGGCACCGAACAGAGGGGAAACAAGTATTCCCACCCCAGCTCGACGCCTCTCACCAAGGGCAACTCCAGAGTGGAAGAGAGTCCAGCCCCTCTCAAGGAGACTGGTTCCGGAGCCCGTGCTGTGCGTCGAGGCGAGGCCGACTATATCTAGCCGGAAACTCTCTACCTCGCGCACCAGCTCAGGCTCCTTTCCCGCCAGCGAGGTGACGTTCCACGTCCCTAAAGCTAGCTTCTGCAGCCGAGGATCAGACCGCCAAGGCCCCCGCCTTCGGCCGCCGCCCGTCTCACACTGCACCCGACCCCCATGACCCCTCCTGCGGATGGTGAGCCCACTGGAAGAGGGTCCCACGTTGTCTCTTCGGGCTGTGCCCGACCGGGCCCCATGGGAAAAGGCCCGGCCACCAGGCGCTCGCCATCGAGCCCCACCCCCGGGCCTGGCTCCAGGGGGGGGCCCCGGTGACCCGCTTCCGGGCAGGGGCAACTGGGAACCATTGTTGTGTTTCTTCATGGTTGTTTTTTTGAGCCACGCTTTGTCTGGTCTTTCACCTGGAACCTGTTTGCCTTGGGAGACCCTACCAGGGGCATAAAGCCCCCGACAACATAGCTTCCAGGATCACTAGGACACGCAAACCCCTCCACCGCGGTAAGGTGGTGACTCACGGAGGAGACCATCCGTGCAACCATCTCATTCAAATGTGTGAAAGTAAGCATAACCGCCTTTCCATTTCTGTCAGGTAGTCCATCTGCATTTCGACAATGAGAATCAAACAGTCCATATCTTCCAGACTTGTCTCTGAACAAAGCAATGCAATATGGTGATATGATAAGGAGGGCATGAGTAACGCCTGCAGAGAGACACTGAAGTCATGTGGAGGGATCAAGAAACCAAGCCTGGTTGTGACCGTCTCCCCTGGCTCTCACGCATTTTAAACGGACATTTAAGAACATTGTACTCATTTTGGTCAGTGTTGATTCTGAGTGGTAGTTCCTCCATGGTCAAGTGTTGGCTTTTATATTTTTTTCCTCGCTTTAGCTGTTTTATAGATTTGTCATACAATCTGTTGCCCGTGTCCAGTATCTTGTCGAGATCAGCCTTCCTCAGGTCATCAACCTCATTGTGATATGCCAAAAATGTTAGACCCATGCATGTACACTGCTTGTTCCTTGACTTTACATAGCCAATACGACCCTGATAAGTTCACGCCTGCACTGATATCTGCCTTTGTAGGATGCATTGTTCTTGAATATTGTCATTTTCAGAAGAGGGAATCACACTTCCATTGTGCTCTTGAACAGTAAACTGAGCTGTGCATGAGGATGACACCACAGGTTGACTACACACTTGTTCACAGTCACTGTCGCTTCTATGTGGCTCTGCACTCTGTAAGCGTGGGTCTGAAAGGTCCAATCTAGACCAGCGCAGCTTTGCAGCCTGAGATTTCTTTCCCTTTCGTGGCATAACTGTATTGACACTGCTGAAATGGCTGAAATTCTGATTAATGTGTAACAGTAATTACAAACCTGTAAGCTTTGCTGGGATGAAAAAGTGAAGTCGAATCTCAGGATCATTATACAGAGTTAAAAAAAAAAGAAGCTATTTACATACCTCAAACGCTGGCTACTGTAGCCTGTACTTATTACCAACCTTTAACCAGAAGCAGTCTGAACTGTAGAGGAAGGAACCTTGGAGATGTGGGCACAGATCTGGAACGACTAGAAAATAAAAACAATTTCAAACTTTTGTGTTATTGGAAAGTAATTTATGACCGACTGTGATACCTTGAAGTATATGGCATGAAAATATACTGTGTCTTATGAGGGTTGATTCAGTGGGACTATTTAAGTAAATTAATATAACAAGGTCTAAGCTTATATAATTATTAAAACTCATGTGATTCTACAGTAATTTACCTTTATTTATTTTTGACAGAATTTACATTTATTCATTTAGCAGACGCTTTTATCCAAAGCGACTTCCAAGAGAGAGCTTTATAAAGTGCATAGGTCACTGATAATAACAACAAGATAGCCCCAAAGCATTGCGGGTAGTCAAAAACAAGTACACATTGTGAACAACCAAAAAAATAAGTGCTAAAGGGAAGAAACCATAAGAGCATGTAGTTAAGCAAGTTACAATTAAACAACATGAATCTCTAAGTGCAAGTGTACCTGTAGGAAAGCAATAAAAAAAATAGGATTAACTAAAATAGAATACAACAGTTTAAATCAGCTACCACCAACCAACAAGAGCAACAGTCTAAGCAAGTCATTCAGATCCTTGCGGAAACTAGCATTGGGTTGAGCAAACCATTCCTAAGTACCGTTGTACTCCCGAAACAAGTGCGTCTTGAGCCTTCTCTTAAAGGTGGAGAGACAGTCTGTGTCTCTGATGGAGGTGGGGAGTTGATTCCACCACTGGGGGGCCAGCCAGGACAAGAGCTTATGTTGGGACCGGGCGGTCTTGAGCTGTGGGACCACCAGGCGGTTGTCTGAAGAAGACCGTAGGTGGCGGGTGGGGGTGTAAGGCTGCAGGAGAGACTTTAAGTAGTCGGGCGCAGTCTCGTTCACTGCTTGGAAGGTCAGTACCAGGAGCTCGTCATCCATGGTAACCCCAAGGTTGAAGGCAGAGGATGAGGGGGTCACTGTCGCATATCCCAGGGTGATTGAGAGGTCAAGGGAGATGGAGGGTTTGCCGGGATGATGAGAAGTTCTGTTTTGGCAATGTTCAGCTGGAGGTGGTGCTCAGTCAGAATTGTAAGAACATTAAAAACGGATGCAGTTGTGTGTGTTGGCTGCATGACTTCACTTTCGTGAGGCGCTTCATTCTCAGCACAGTAGGGATGGGAAGATTCACCGATTCGCATCGGTGCATCGGCATAAAAGCTCACGATGCGATGGCCCGGATCAGAAAAGTGTGCACCGGATACAATGTTGGATGAAATCGCAATGCATCGTTTCTAACATCTTTGCATCTGTGTAACCCGATGTATTTATATATAATGATGTGTATGCGAACACCTTTAGTATTTAGAAATTTGACAAATGATTTGTGACCAATAATTAATATTTAGAAAGTTTCTTAAGCGCGCTCTCATTCTCCACTGCTGTCAGTGGCCCTTCTCGTGAAGTCTCTCGGCCAAGTGTAGCGCGAGTTGGAGGCGTGTTCGGGCGAGTGTTATCATGGCGGAGGAAGAGCTATACTCGCTATAAAGTACACAGGCAGCACAGCTAATTTAGGTAGTCACCTGAAGAGGCTACATGGTATTTATGTGGAGATGTCTGCCTCCCCCTCGGATTCAGCTATGCCTACAGTCAGTGGCTAGCCTCACCGGTACCCCTAGCAAGAATAGGAAGCTATTCTCCGAGAAACAAATCCCTGTTGTGTACGACAAAGACGAGAGATAGCTGAGTAAGTGAAAAAAGTAGGTCCTTAAAGTCGGACGTATGAGTTAAATTTAGTGTGTGGCGTTATGACAGTGTTTACAGCAGCTTGTGACTGCCAGTAATAGTTTACCCATTTTTACATTCAGAGAACACATACAACAGGAAAGAAGGACTGGTTTAAGGAAAGGTCCAGGCCTGATGTTATTTTATCTATTGTCAGAGACTTTGTTTAATATGTGAAATAAAACTTTCACTTGTTTAGTTCATTGATGATTTGCAGTCTGTCAAAGAAATAAATCATAATGTAGCCTACCATATTAAATTCCATAGCATCATATTACCTTTGCATCGCATCTCATTGAATCGTATCGCGTTGAATCGCACTGCATCGCAATAGGGGTGAATCGTATCGCATTAGTGGTTGGTTTTATGTATCTTTAATGTATCGGATCGTTGGCAGTGCATCGTCCTCAGTGATGGAGATGCACATCCCTACAGCACAGATATGAAAGGTAAAGCGTTCCGTCTTGTGTGCTTACTGGTAAAAAAAAATTGTCTCCCTAACAGGTATTCAACACACACAGTGGCACATAAAATAATTGTAGTGTTCCTAAATTAGGTGGGGTAAATATTGTGTAAAATAAGTCAGATAAAAAACTGTAGTCTGCGATATAAAGCAATCTATTAACATGACCATGCAGTTATCTAGTGCATTGTAAACCGCACATGTTTGTGGGACGATTGGATGTAGTACAATCAAATTTATACTATGAGTTTATGATGTGCAGGTTATATAATTTACAACGTGAATTTGTATACAATTGCATACAACTGTTGGGATGTAATTGTTTATCCTTGCTATATAATTCTCAGTAAAGCCATGAAAAGTGAAGCATCGTGTCTTGTATTATTGTTAAACGTTGTTCCTTACAGAAGTATTACAAGTACAGTTAGGAGAAATAAAGATTTAACTTCACAAATGTCACTGGGCAACAGGGCTCAGGTTGGCCTTCTGGAGATGCAGAGCACAGATTAGGAACTATTCGAAATAAATAAAAACGTAATTTGCACATAGACCCAAAAATGCAATGAAAAGTCATGAGAACGTTTTATGACCAGGTATACCGAAAATACATTTAAGATGGCAAAGCATGCTCAACACGACAAAGGCCAGAATTCTCACTGTATTGCCTTAAGTGCTGGATATTTCAGTCTTGACATGAAATTCAGTTAATATTCGTTTTTCTATTCAACTACTGTACTGATAAACCAATTAAATCAAATAATTTGTATTCGTAAGCAAATGACCATAAGCACCGAGACCGCTAAAATGTTTCTTTGACAACCACTCGAAATATGTACACTATAAAATCTGTGCAATCAATATTAGAATGTATGGCCGAAATACGTCTCAGTGATATTTGATTTCCATTTAAAGGGGCAATTGACTGTTTGTTTGGGGTATTTCACACTGTTCCTTAAGGTCTCCAAATAGGGTATGTAACATTGGTTGGGTTGAAAATGGGCCGGGTGCTGTTCTATTCCCACTGACAGATCCTCTGAAATGTTCCTGGGAAAAAAACACTAGCTTTTCTCCTTTTATGGTATGCTCATTAATATTTAGATGAGCTGCGCGCTGATTGGTTGGTTTTCAACGAGTGAAGCTGGGGAGCAAAAACGCAACACGGCCAACAGCAGCAGTTGGAGACTTGAAATAAAAACGTGCAAATAAATATATGGTGTCTACACAACACTGTTTTCAACAGATTGACTATATATCATTTGAAATGATAACATTACTTGTTTCCACTTCTGTTGTTGAAGCAAACTGGATTGACTTGGGTGGGTAGAACGTTAGGCTACAGCTTAGCAACCAAACCATATCTTGATTCTACTTGGCTTCAGTTAGCTAGCTAGCTCTAAATAACTTGCTGAAAAATAACATAACCAAGATCTGGACAAACATGCATCTTGAATTGTAGATTTACATTACACAGGTTATTTATTTGAATGAAACACAGTCAGGAACATGAATCAACTTTAGCCCCATTGCCAATAAACTCGGCTAAATTATCACACATTCTACCTATGCTCTTGGGTTAGCAAGCTAAACTTGTTTACATGCCTACAGTCTAGGTGTTACTAGTAACGGTTACTAGCAATGCTACCGTATCCTGTATCAAGCACCTGCCTTTCTCCAGTTCTTTCAAATAGATTATCTAGACAGGCGTTAGCAATAAGCCAGACTGCTGTTCGTTTTCTGGCTATTTTTTGGAAGCTTCCCTTCTAATGCCGACTACAGCTAGTCTAGCTAGAGTCATTTGATGTGTGTAGAAACTTATTTAGCATTCTACCTGGTATGCTATTTTATACAGGAAACGTTATCATTGCTAATAACTGTTAGCACAACATCATACTGTCCTTATAGGCGGTTGCAATGAGCATACATTCGGAACAGCACCTCTTTCCAGGTTCAGCTTCCTAGCAAATCCTGCTTGCAATTGTCCAAGGTTGTCAAAACTGTCTTGGGTGAAATGTTCAGAGCAAATGAATGATTGAGTGTCGAACTTCGCCGGGATCTTCTCATAAGACAACAGCAGCCATGCCTGTTCCTTGGGAAGACTGTGAGTGTTAGCCTTCCCTGTAGGCTACAGCTTGGAACACAGAATTTACGACCGTGGTCCATTTTCAATATCCTTGTTATAATTCAAAATGTTCTTCTTTGTAATTCCTTATAAGTAGCTAACACAGAGCAGCGCGCAGCTAAACTAGTATCGGAGATAGACGCTACCTCGGGCTGGTCTGGATGTAAATTCTGGGGCGTGACAAAGATACAGACCAGAGCCAATAAGAGGGCAAATCACCGGTCCTACGTAGGACCGGTAGCTTTGTTGAAAACCTAGCGTTTTACAACCAAAGGTTTTTTTTGTTGAGATTTGAATAGGAAAGAGGTTTCAATGGACTTTGATATTCACGGTATGTTCATTTTACCCACCGAACTGTCGTTATTCAACTATGACAAGGTAAAATCGGTTTTGCAGTCAATTGCCCCTTTAATGTCATTTATATACATTATTTCATTGAAAATGCACGTATGAGAAAAGTCAGTTAGCGTTGGCAGTTTATTGAACATTTCAAAACGGCCGTTGGTGATAACCAATTTTCACGGCAAACTATAAATGTAACTGTTCTTGCATTTTAACTGTTCCTTTACTAGCTAAATATGTTAAAAGCCCAACTAGCCTGAGTGGCTAGATATAAGCGAACAATGCAAACTGTGGCAAATTAGTTAGCTAGAGCTAGCTCGCTCTAACTAGAAAAACGGCTCTGGTCTGGTTTCATTCGGGTTGCACTGTTACCGATCACAATGCTAGCTATCGCTACTGTACCCAGTTACATTTTCCTGTCAGATTTGTTGACGCTAGAATACATATATATTTTATTGTCTAACCTCTGTGACTGAGGATTGAAAAGCAAATAGTTGGCTTAATATGTCACTATATCAGCTAGCAACAATGCTAGGTAGCATTACCCAGTTAACTACATTTTTCTGTCAGAGTATTTTTTTACGCTAGAATATATATATTTTAATGTATTACCTTTGTGAGTGATGATTGAAAAGCAAATAGTTGGCGAAATATCAGTAGCACTGAAGATCAGGAACGTGAAGATAAAAGCGTTGGGGAAATCTCAACTGACAAGCCGTTTGATTTCGTCAAGGTTTGCAATGTAGGTAGCGTAGCTCGAAAGCCAAGTGATCAGATTGCGCCTAATACCTCAGTATATAGCATGGTCAGAGGGAATACTCGATTCTTATTGGTATTCGTAATCAGGTGATAATCAGAGCCATAGAAAAAGAGAGTTGCGACACTTCCATAGACTCCCACTGTTATTGAGGAATGCGGAAGTAAAGCGTGTCTCATGCGAGCTATAGTTCCAAACATTGTATTTTTCACCGTTGAACCCCATTCATTTTCAGTGTCTCCGAAGCAAGTTACCTGGTAAATTGATTAAAATCATGCATTTTTCCATATTTCAACCACCACATATCAATTGTTATGAGTAAAATTTCATATAGCCAACTTTAGATAAACATTTTCGTAAGATTACAGCTTGTTAGATTCTAAATGCAGTTAGCGCTAGACTGTGGGTCTAGTATCTAGAGCTAAGCAACACTTACTGTGGCAAGCTAGAGAGCACCTGTATCATAACCAGAAGTTCGTTGGTTTATAGTCTGTCAAATTAGTTCTAGTTATTGGTGTTCGTTGGCATACACAATTTACAGAATCTGCTCTTATTAGCCTATAGTACAACTGATTAGAGCTAGCAACAATGAATTGCAGATTAAAGCCTTGGGTCCCCTATCGTCCAGCAACGCTCGGCAGGAATTTCAGGTCCACTCAATAGCTAGCTAGTTAGCTCAACTAGATGCATCTACTACTGTGGTCTAAGGTTTGGGAAAAGCAGACATTTAGATCACCTGCTCACCGCAAACAAAAAGAGTGGAAGAACACTGGACATATTGTACAATAAAATGTTTTATTGAATTGCAGTTGGTTGCCTTGAATATTCTGTTCTATTTTTTTCTATTGAACAGTTGCTGGTGATCATGGTTAAATTCAACTTGCCTCAAGTACTACAAACATAAATGTTGTTAATGTGGTAAATTGTAAGATGGCTGATGAATTTAAGAAAAAGTTGAACAAGTCTCATTTAAACAGTCGAAGGTTAAACGTTAAGTGGAACAATATAGACTACTGCTAGCATAGCCATTTCTAGCTCTGCTTCACAATATTGCGTTATGTATTATAAGTTAATGTTATACATACATGTTAATAAAGTAGCAGACATACATGATACAACACACCGGTAACCAATTGACATTGTGTTAATATACCGAAAATATCCGTGAAATGAAATGGTGCTGCTGTCTGTCCCGCCGAAAACCATTCAAACAGGTTGACAGCAGTGGGGCTTTTTTAAATTACAGCGAGCTACCGGAACCACGTGACAAAAAAACTAGCTTTTTTCCTGCGTTTCACTGGCAGTGAGTGTTCAGTGTTGTAGTTCACTCCATATTACACCAAAAATATCAGGGAGGACTGCCTTATGTAGATACGAGTCAGCTGACGATAGCCATAATATCGGATTTCTTCAACCGAGCCTGTTTCATTCGTTATTTGCCTGAGAAAGCAACTTCCGTTGGCCAGCTCCATTGAAAACCATTCAAAAAAGTTGACAGCAGTGGGGGGTTTTGGAACTACAGCGAGCTACATGAACCACGTGATCACGTGTCGGCGAGATCAAAGCGTGTCGCAACTCTCTTTTTCTATGGCTGTGGTGATAATGAACACCGACAAAAGACAAAAGTCTTGAATGTGACACATTACTTACATGCAATTCTTAAATTGGCTTAATGTTATGGTGTTCTTTTCCCAGACAAGCTGTCAATAAAAATCCACCTGTTCAATTTGTGTTGTATAGATTTTTTTTTTTAAGTAGGCCAATCTAATCACAATATCTGATTGTCCATGTGCAACTGATATACTTTTCCAGAATTCCCACCTTAGCAAACCAGACAGCAGAGGTCTCACACAAAGGACATTGAAAAGCATTGATGTGTATGACTGCAGTTCCAAGACCATTATGTTCCCTTGATAATATATATATTTGTAAAATTACATCTGTTACTCAGCTGAGGAGTGGTGTTAGCCTACTGGTTGGTTGGAAGAGAAGGAGGCCAAATGAAGAGGCAGCGCTCAGGAGGAAACCTAGAAAGTAAATTCTAATCAGATTTAAACAACTTATTGGTTGCCCAACATGAGGAAGACAGCCTGCTTCTTCCATGACTTAGTCCTCTCAAGAGCACCTGTTGCACATGGTTAGAAACACATCGCATTTAATGCAATTTTATACAATACATAAATGATTACAAAATGAACACCCATCTTGCTGTATTGAAAGGGTCCCGTGTAAGCCATGGACGTTTATTGCATTTATCTATTTGTAGGACCGTGTTTCTCAAGTGGTGGGTCCTGACCCAAAAGTGGATCGCAAGCTGGTGTAGGTCATATTGATTCATAAAAGCATCTTAATACATATGTTTTATTTTATCCCTTGTGTTCTCTTTGGGTCATTCTGACCCATCAGTCATTGTGACCCACCGTCGTTTGCAACAACTTTACCGCATACAAAAACAAAATGAAGCATTTTCTTTTAACCGTTGGGCTGTCTCAGACCCCCCACATTGCGAAGGTTAAAATAAAATTATTTTTATTTGCTTTTGCATTGGGTAAAATTGGATAAACACAACGATGGTTCGTTGTGACCCAAAGGCAGCACAAGGGTTATTTAAAAGCAAGCTCAGAAACGTATGAATGTAAAAGGTATCTTTGTAAACCACTCTGATCTGTTGTAAGGTGTAGGCCTATAACTATGTAAACCGAACATTTAACTTACTTGGCTGTAAAGAATGACTTTGTATTCTAGCTGACCAACAGCGCAAAGACAACAAAGCTGACTAGATGTTTAAAAAAAAGTGGTGTGGAACGGAAGACAAAAGGTAGAAAATTAGCTGTCGTTATACCTGCCACTCGTATTGTACAGTACTGTAGGCATATTGTACAGTACTGTAGGCTACCTCCCCAGGCCGTAGCGATCTGGAACGGAAGACTACAAGGTCGCAAATTAGCTCTAGCTCTAACTTAAGGGCTAACACTCTTGGTAACAGATAGCAGCAGAGATGTGCCGGGGTAACAGCTAGAGCTAACTCCTCGGATAGGAGACCGTTTACTGTACACAGTTTACGAAAGTAGAGCTAGACTAGCTAGCTAGCTCTAGCTATAATCATCAGCATACACATTTCACAAGTGTTTCATATCACAATTTTAAATGAGTAAATGGCCTCCTGAATCACAATGGCCTCTTTGCTAGTCAAATCATTTACTTGTAATCTAATGAAATAATAAATCCAAAAACAAACATTTATTTGTGAGGAATGTTAAATTAACGATTGAAAACAGATTTAGCGTTATGTTGTATGTATGCCCTGTGTCGCCCGGGCAACAGAGGCTATGTCATGACTCATGATGCTAAAGCCTCAGCCGCAGACTGTTTCCAAAAATAGATGTACTAGCTTAATAACAATGCGTACATCATATTGTACACTAAATTTCATAATTTTGTTTTTATGACAATATTAAATGAGTAAATAGTTATCACCCTGGCCTCTTTGCTTGTGACGTTTCTAGTTAGCCTTTTATCTACCAGAAGGTAACAAGCTGCTAAACTGATGTTCTGCTACAGGTAGTCACGCGTGTTTTCGTGACGTTATTGACGTTAGCAACGTCAGTGACTGTGGCTAGCAAGTTAGCCACCGTTAGCTTCACTTTTCGCCACAAAAACTTAATGTATACTTAAACCGTGCAACGGAACATAAATCCCAATACAAGCAACTCAATCGCTACCAAGACGAAACGTTTGACACCTAGGTTGTCGATGTAGTCCAAATATTAACAAAGTTTTAGGGGGGCAAAAAGAATAATGACTAGAAAAGGCTGTTCCTGCGAAACAGCAGTGAGAATGCTGAAAACCTGAATGGGGATAGCTGACCATGCTAAAAAAGAACATTTTCAGAAAGTTATAAGCTTAAGCTTCAAAGCGACCGAAAGGTACTTTAAATAAGCGCTGGAGCTGGACGAAGGCATAAAACTACAGAAAAGAGAATATGCTAAACAAAGTGAAAAAAATCAGGAAGAAGAGAAACAAAGCATAACAATTTGAACATTTAACCAAAAAATATTTGCTGGAGTTTCAAAAGGCCTGAAATGTATTTTTGAAAGGACCTGGAGCAAGATGAAGGCAGAAAACGGATGAAAAAAAGAAGAAAAATGCAAAACAAAAAAGGGAACATTTCATGAGCTGCAGGAAAATGTGAAAATTGAGCAAAAAAACAGTTGCTCAAGTCTGGGTTGAACGAATTTGAAGGTAAAAGGACAACACTGGAATGACTGGAACTTGCTGGAAAAACGTAGCAACCGCTGGTCATTGGCAACAGACTGGCAACATTTCTAACCTAGAATCTCAAAACGGAGAAGAAACTAGTCATGCGTGCCTGCACACCCAGTCCTGTTCAGACACTTTAAGATGACATCAAAATAATAATTCATAGTGCAGGGTTGCCGATGTTGTCGTTGTCCCTGGTGAGTTTTTTGTAGTAAATAACAAGATCATGCTACATCTAACCACCGGATCATTTCTTGCAAGTGTGTCAAAGTGGTATGTATTAACACCGTAGGCTTGAATAATAACCAAAGGCGTGAAGCTAGAGAGAGGATTTCCTACATAAGTATATAAAGGATTGTGGGTGGCGCAATTCACATACTTGTTTCATGTTTAGTTAATGTTGTATGCATGTTTAGGTTGAGTGTTGTTGTTCTGTCAATTAGGTTTGTCAGTGGAAGATGTATGGATATTAGTAACTATAAGTTATCGTTGTTGCCATAACTGTGTATTGTATGTGACTTAATCACTTGTTGTTGGCATTTACATGTGATTGGTGGTGTAGTAATAAAACCTGTAGGTGAGCGGTGTATGGGACACAGGATAAAAAGGTCTTCTTCTCTGCGTCCGATCATTACGCATCCACTCCAATATAGACCCCTAGGGCCATCGTTACATTGGTGTCAGAAGTGGGATGGCGCAACCACGCAGGATGGAGGAAGAAATTGCAGATCTTGAAGAGACCATTGAGAGGACTCGGCTACACCTGTAGAAACGTAGGCTGAAGATGGAGCGTTCCAGGGCAAGAACGTCGTCCCACGCTGATGGGTCCAGTGTGCCACGGCCTCGTCGCCCCCTAGAGGCCGGGAGTGGAACCACAGAACCTACAGCCATAGATGGTGGATATTCAACCTGACCTACCTGGGGCGTCTCCACAGGTGGATGTTGGGGCCAACCTGCCCCATTCCACCGCCATGCCCAGAACACCAGCGAAGGTGCCCAAGTTCAATGGAGAGACACTCCTGGAGCCATATCTTGCCCAGTTCCAGTTGGCAGTGTGGCACGGTGGTTGGAGCAGCGAGGAAGCCGCCACTCATCTGGCCCTGGCGCTGGAGGGAAATGCGCTGCAGGTGCTCCTGGATCTGACCCCGGGAGAACAGCGGAACCTGGAGACCTTGACCGGGGCCTTGGAGAGGCGGTTCGGGCAGCAACCATTCCCTGACCAGAGTAGGGACAGGCTAGCCAACTGTCGCTGCCAGGAGGGAGGGAGTTTGGGCGCTTTCGCCGCGGATATCCAGCTCTACGCCCGCCATGGCTATCCAACGTTCGACGCCGCTGCAAGAGGGGAGCTGGCTCTCCATGCATTCCTCAAGGGGCTTATGCCAGAGCAGCTACGCCAGCATGTGCGTCTCACCATGCCCATAACCCTGGAGGGGGCTCTTCAAGAAGCGGTACGGGCAGAGGCAGTTTTCTGCACTTAGGCTGCCCCACGGCTGTCCCTTCCACACGTCCGGGCCATCGACTGTGAGGGTGAGGAGGCCGAGCCAGTTTGTCAGGTGCAGTTCCAGCGGCGGCAAGCCCCAGCTGGGAACCGTCGACCTCGATCTACTCTTCGGTGCTATCGTTGTGACGAACTTGGTCACATTGCCCGTGACTGCCCAGCACCAGTCGCCAGAGCACCACAGCAGACGGGAAACGACGGGGGGGTGGCGCAGTGAGGGGCCCGCCACCCCAATCTTTGACCCCTCCCTTGAGCCAAGAACTGTTGATTGGTCGTGTAGGCCACACTAGGGGACTGTATTTGGACTGCTGGCTTGTTGGCCAACCCTGCCAAGCTCTAGTAGACACTGGGTCTACCGTCTCACTGGTGCGTCCTGGCGTCCTTCCAGGAACCATGGGGACGCTCTCCGGAGCATGGGAAAAGTCGGACACGAACCTGGTGACGGTGGCAGGGGAGAAGGCTGCTACAAGGGAGAAGAAGCATCTGCGGATCTAGGCTGGGAACCAGGAGGCTGAGCACGAGTTCTGGCTTGCCAATATTCAGGACTCGTGCATTATCGACCTGGACCTGTTGTCCCATTGGGGTGCCTATGTTGATGTCCCAAGGGCAGCCATCACCCTTGGTGGGGAGACTGTGGCGCTCCAGGCCGGCCAAGACAAGAACACAAAGGTCAGAGACCGGCAAGCCAGCTGCCAAACAGCTGCCACCAGTGACTCCATGCCAGGTCAGCCTACCAACCATACATCGGCGGAGACTTCTGAGGCGGTGAGGGAACTCTGCCGCCGCAGCAGTGATGGCCTTGACCAACAGCAGTGCGGCCAGTTGAGGCACCTCCTAGAGGACTATGCAGATATATTTGCAGCAAACGATGAGGACTGTAGGCGGACGGGGTTGGTTCAGCATTCCATCGACACCGGTACCGCCCAACCCATCCGCCTGCGGCCTTACCGGCTGGCCCTCGGCAAGCGACAGGTGGCAGAAGACAAAGTTAGGGAGATGGCTGCTGCTGGGGTAATTGAGCCCTCTGACAGTCCCTGGGCCGCACCAGCTGTCCTGGTTAGAAAAAAGAAAGACAGCTGGCGGTTCTGCGTGGACTATCGACGTCTCAACGCGGTGACCAAGAAGGACTCTTACCCCCTCCCTCGCATAAATGACGCCCTCGACCATATCACAGGCTCCAGCTGGTTCAGTTCCCTTGATCTGCGAAGTGGCTACTGGCAGGTAGAGTTGGCCTCCGACGCACGACCAAAGACCGCCTTTACCATTGGACAGGGACTGTGGCAGTTTCGTTTTATGCCTTTTGGACTCTGTAACGCGCCAGCGACGTTAGAACGGCTGATGGAGAGGGTGCTGGCTGAAATACCACGGAGTCGTTGTGTGGTATACCTGGATGACCTGCTGGTGCATGCCAGCAACTTTGACCGAGCCCTGGGTAACCTGCAAGAGGTCTTTGAAGCCATTCGTCAGGCTGGGTTGCGGTTGAACTCTGCCAAGTGTTGCCTGCTGACAAGAGAAACGCAGTTCTTGGGCCATGTGGTCAGCGCGCACGGGGTAGCTAACGACCCCGCCAAGGTGGCCTCAGTCCAGAATTGGCCGCCCCCTACCAACGTCACCGAACTGCGGAGCTTCTTGGGCCTGGCGTCCTATTACCGGCGTTTCGTCCGGGGCTTTGCCACGATCGCCAAACCTCTCCATCGACTGACTGACAAGGGACAGCCCTTTGACTGGGACGACGTGTGTGCCGGAGCCTTCACCCAGCTCAAAACTGACCTTACCGAGGCTCCCACTTTGGCCTACCAAGATGCGGAACAGTCCTTCATCGTGGCCACTGATGCCAGCAACGTAGGGTTGGCGCCGTACTGTCCCAGACTGTTGAAGGGGTGGACCGCGCAGTAGCCTACTTTAGCCGCACTCTGAACCGAGCTGAAAGGAACTACTGTGTGACCCGGCGTGAGCTGCTGGTAGTGGTCCTGGCACTGCGACAATTCCGGCCGTACCTGCATGGCAGCCATTTCCTTGTGCGCACCGATCATGCTTCCCTTACCTGACTGTTGAACTTTAAGAACCCGGAGGGCCAGGTGGCTCGCTGGCTGGAGGCCCTACAGGAGTATGACTTTGAGATCCAGCATCGACCAGGGCGGTTGCATGCTAATGCTGACGCCCTCTCCCGCCGCCCCTGTGCAGTCTTGGAATGTCGGTATTGCCAACGACAAGAGGAGCGGGACCAACCACTGACGGTGGCAGCCATCCAGACCGCTGACTGCGAGGGGAGTTCTCCATGGACCTCCGCTCAGCTGCAACAATGCCAGGAGGGCGATGCAACCTTGGCGGTGGTAATCAACTGGCTGGCGACGGGGCGGCATCCCGAATGGACAGAAGTGTCTGCCCACGGACTGGAGGTTAAGGCTTACCAATCACAGATGGGCAACTTGGAGCTCCATGACGGGCTGGTGCACCGGAGGTGGAAAGCTCCTGGCCGGGGAAACGACCTCCTACAGCTGCTGGTACCCCGTGAACTCCGCCAACAGGTCCTTCAGACCGTCCATGGCTCGGTGGGGGCGGGGCACTACGGCATTGCCAAGACCCTTCGCCGCCTCAGGGGACGATTCTATTGGCCAGGTTGTCGACGGGACGTGGAGGTGTATGTGCACTACTGTGACCTTTGCACTGCTAAAAAAGGGCCAACGCAGCGCTCCCATGCCCCATTGCAGCAGTACCTGGTGGGGGCTCCGATGGAGCGAGTAGCGGTGGACATACTTGGGCCCTTTCCAGCAACTGATTCCGGCAACCGCTACGTCCTCGTGGCCGTGGATTACTTCACCAAATGGCCGGAGGCATATGCGGTGCCGGATCAGAGTGCCATCACAACTGCGGAAAGGCTGGTAGAGGAGACATTTGCCCGCTTCGGGGTCCCTGCGGAACTCCATAGTGACCAGGGGCGGAACTTTGAGTCCCAGGTCTTTAGCGAGGTCTGCGACGGCTGGGAGTATCCAAGACGAGGACGACGCCTCTCCACCCCCAGAGCGACGGGCTGGAGAAAAGAGCCTACGACACCCGGTGTCGGAAGCTGACCTATAAGCCCAGTGACAAGGTCTGGGTGTATTGCCCTACTTTTAAGAAGGGGGTGTCACCCAAGCTATGCAGTCACTGGCAGGGGCCCGGTGAGGTTATGGAACGTGTTTCTGAGGTGGTGTATCGGGTGCGCATGCCTGGTCGGGGGCATGTGGTGGTGCTGCACCAGGACAGACTATCACCATATCGCCCGCTTGCTCCAGAGATGGGTGGAGCAGAGAACGAAACCAGCGGCACCATTCCCAGTGGACAATGTAACCCCCCCCCCCCCATCGCACCTTCTACCAGTCCCAGGAGGCCAACTCAGCAGCGGTTACGGCCAGGACACTTAAGAGACTACCTGTTGGGTGATGGGGTTGTCAGGGACGACTGACCCCTCAGGTGGGGGCTATGTAGCGACCCACGGATTGGTCGCGTGTTAACTTGCGCTGTTGGCGCAAAGGATTGTGGGTGACGCAATTCACATACTTGTTTCATGTTTAGTTAATGTTGTATGCATGTTTAGGTTGAGTGTTGTTGTTCTGTCAATTAGGTTTGTCAGTGGAAGATGTATGGATATTAGTAACTATAAGTTATCGTTGTTGCCATAACTGTGAATTGTATGTGACTTAATGACTTGTTGTTGGCATTCACATGTGATTGGCGGTGTAGTAATAAAACCTGTAGTTGAGCGGTGTATGGGACACAGGATAAAAAGGTCTTCTTCTCTGTGTCCGATCATTACGCATCCACTCCAATATAGACCCCTAGTGCCATCGTTACAATATCTACTACTTCAAATTCAAAACGGAGAAGATATTTAGAGTAAAGACAAGTTACTTTACATCTGTGTTCAATATCGTCAATTAAAAGTACAAACTTTCCAGTTACGAAGCGTTTGTTCATAGGATAAACTCCAGCTGCAGCAAACACTTAGCGTTACTGTACCCCAGCCCTGGTTTGGCTGTTTGTGACGGTCAGGCCTCGATTTTTTGCAGATTTCTCTAAAACTTGCTAAAATAAAAACGATCTAGCTAGATTATGTACACTTTAAACTCAATGTACATACCTTGTTTGGCCAATTTGGTCGATTGTGGGAAAAAAGTCGAACCGTTATTAGCCTAGTTATGGAGAGGCATCACGCTAGCTCGATTATGAGAAATGTAACTAGAATCCACACCTCAAACAAGTTAACCTAGACACAAAACTGTACGTCCAATCAAAAAAATAAGGATATTTTCCGAGACCCAAGACTCTGCCAAAACCAGAGATATTCTTTATATGTCTGTACAGTCAGAAATAGACTCTACCTGCAGTTTCGAAAGACCCAAGACTCTTGCCTACAATGCGGGAGAAGCTGAAAGTTGAACTGTTAAACAGAAGAAGTAGGCTATAGTTGTAACAAGAATATTATAGTTTTAACAGCTGAAATTATAGTTGGGATAGTCATATCAGTAGCAGATGTAGCCTATCATTGAGTGTGTTTACTCGGCTTTCTCAGTAGGATTCAATAGGAAGACACGGCGACACTTTGTTGCAGAAGAATGATGGTGCAAGTTTTGTCCTTGGAGCACAACGATTCATAAAAAGAATCATGTAGACGTGTTTGAGTAATTGCATAACTAATTACACATGTAAACGGAGTAATCGTATTATTGGCATAAACTGACAATTGCTATCGGGTTTCTCATGGTCAAGAGAACGCACTCAGTGGCGTAGTAGAACAAAACAGTAGCATTAGCATAGTAGTTAGCGAAAGAGATATTAGCAGCATCTTCAGAATTAGTAGTTGTAGTGTGGCATAAGATATAGCAGTATCAGTAGTGGTAGTAGTTGTGTTGTGGTGCTCTTAGTCTTTTAATGAGATGAGTTGACTGAATCGCTTGTCTTGTGTCTCCACTAATCAGCTAATACCAATCACCTGTGTAAGAGACTGGCGCTTGTTTGTGTGGTTGCCACGGTGATGGTGCCACTCTGCACATTTGCATTGGACTCTATGGGGCGAGATTTGGACTTTCGTGGGGCTCTGAACAAATGTGTAAGTATTTTGGATTCCACAGACAACTGTCTACAACCAGCACAAAATTAGCTATCTATTGATCCAAAAACGAAGCATGAAGAGCGAAAACTGTGGCAATGCTGGCAAACTAGAAATATGTTTTCAACGACACCCGAAACTTCCCTCCGCTCTAAGCGATTCAGTCTGCACTCTGGGCTTTCTCGTAAACACCCATGTAAATCTCAGAAACGGTTTGAAAAAGTCATGAAACGTAATCAGTGATATTGAAAAAAGTTGAATAGATATCAAAAAGCTGAATAAAAAAAAAGAGTTTATGGTTTTGTCAATATTGATTTATATTAATTCAAGCATAAGAGGTACAAAGCTGAAAGGTGATAGCAGTCATAGCCTGAAACTGCTGAATTTTTTGATAGCTGAACGGTTTTAATAGCTGAAGATTTGAAGGTGCTGAAAGGTGGCGTGGAAGAAATAGAATAAGAAGAAGTAGAATAAAGATTCAAAGAACAATACTTACAATGCTGAAGCAGCATTCCAACAATAAAGAGAAACAGAAAAACAAAAGTGAGAATGATTCTCACAACTAGAAAAGGCTGTTCCTGCGAAACAGCAGTGAGAATGCTGAAAACATGAATGGGGATAGCTGACCATGCTAAAAAAGCTGAACATTTTGTAGAAAGTTATAAGCTGAAGCTTCAAAGTACCCGAAAGGTATTTTAAATAGGGGCTGGACGAAGGCATAAAACTACAAAAAAGAGAAGAATAATGCTAAAAGAAAAATAATTCATAAGAATTTGAAAATTTAGTAGAAAGTCATTTACTCAGGTTTCAAAAGGCCTGAAATGTTTGTTAGAAAGGACCTGCACCGAGATGAAGGCATAAAACTACAGAAAAGAGAAGAAAAATGCTAATCAAAGTGAAAAAAATCTGAAAGAAGACAAACAATGCATAGAAATGTGAACATTTAGCAAAAAAATATTTGCTGGAGTTTCAAAAGGCCTGAAATGTATGTTAGAAAGGACCTGCAGCAAGATGAAGGCAGAAAAGTCCAGAAAAGAGAAGAAAAATGCAAAAGTATTGGCAGTTGGAAGATACTGCTGTGAAATGTATTTTTGAAAAGACCTGGAGCAAGATGAAGGCAGAAAACGGAAGAAAATAAGAAGAAAATTGCAAAACAAAAAGGAGAACATTTCAGAAAGATGAGCTGCAGGAAAATGTGAATATTGAGCAGAAAACAAGTTGCTCAAGTCTGGGTTGAACAAATTTGAAGGTAAGAGGACAACACTGGAATGACTGGAACTTGCTGGAAAAACGTAGCAACCGCTGGTCATTGACAACAGACTGGCAACATTTCTAACCTAGAATCTCAAAACGGAGAAGAAACTAATCATGCGTGCCTGCACACCCAGTCCTGTTCAGACACTTAATTTAAGATGACATCAAAATAATAATTCATAGTGCAGGGTTGCCGATGTTGTCGTTGTCCATGGTGAGTTTTTTATAGTAAATAACAAGATCATGCTACATCTAACCACCGGATCATTTCTTGCAAGTGTGTCGAAGTGGAATGTAGATCTACTACTTCAAATTAAAAACGGAGAAGATATTTAGAGTAAAGACAAGTTACTTTACATCTGTGTTCAATATCGTCAATTAAAAGTAAAAGCTTTCCAGTTACGAAGCGTTTGTTCGTAGGATTAACCCCAGCTGCAGCAAACACTTAGCTAAGCTACCCCAGCCCTGGTTTGGCTGTTTGTGACGGTCAGCTATGACAGTCGCGCCTCGATTTTTGCATATTTCTCTAAACTTGCTAAAATAAAAACGATCCTGCTAGATAATGTACACTTTAAACTCAATGTACATACCTTGTTTGGCCAATTTGGTCGATTGTGGGGAAAAAAAAGTCAAACCATTTTTAGTTATGGAGAGAGCCATCGCACTAGCTCGATTATTAGAGATGTAGCCAGAATCCACACCTCAAACAAGTTAGCAAAACTGTACGTCCAATCCCAAAAATACGGATATTTTCCGAGCCCCAAGACTCTGCCGAAACCATTGATATCCTTTGTGTCTCTGCGGTCAGAAATACAACTCTTTTGGCAGTTTCCAAAACGTCACCCAATTCTGCTTTCATGGTGCGTGTCTGTTTGGTTGCCACGGTGATGGCGCAGCTGTGATCGCTAACAAGCTGGGTAGAGAGAATCACAAATTTAGGTGGAATCCACACCTCAAACAAGTTAACCTAGACGCAAAACTATACGTCCAATCCAAAAAATGAGGATATTTTCCGAGACCCAAGACTCTCCCGAAACCAGACATGTCCTTTATATGTCTGTGCGGTCAGAAATACGACTCTACCGGCAGTTTTAAAACACGTCTACTTTCAAAATTCTCTGACGAATTTTACCCACCTCTCCATTGAAGTTAGTGAGAGGATTTGAAAGGCTGCTCTCGCTTCAAGGCTGAAAGGTGAAAATCTGTAAATGTGAGCTCTTTAGTGGTTACATTGGCTGAAAGAGGACAGGTTTTCCTACATTTTAAGGTATAACTTGTTTCTGTAAGTTAAACTATATGAACGTCAGAGGAGTGTGCCACTCTGCTGGCTGCTCAACCATAAAAAATCAAGTAGGAGCTAAATGTATTTAAAACTGTCACGATTCAAAATTGGCTAAATATTTGAAAAAGATGAATCATTTGGGAATAGCTGAATGTCTTGTGAACATTTTAAAGTTTAAATGGTGTCTCTTGCTGAAAGTATGCTGAACTAGTTAAGTTTGAAAGAAGAGGAAGCGTTTTAATGATTTGAAAGGATTTACCATTACTTTTAATGGGAGAATAATTTGCAGAAAAACCTTAATTCTTTAAAAAGTATAAAAGTGAGAAATACCAGAAGTCATAGCCATCATCTCCTGAAAGAGCTGAACGTTTTGATACAAAAATTGTAGGAATCGGTGAAAGTATGCAGGACTAGTTAAAGGCCAAAAAACGGCGGAAGAATTGAGCAGTTGAAAAGCAATAGTGAGAATGCTTAACAGCATTCTCACAATAAAGAGAAACACAATAAATAATAATATATATGTGAGATAACAATGGTTTGTGCTCGCCAAAGGCAAGCACACCCCAATAATAATAAAGAGAAACAGGAAAACAATAAAGAGAAACAGGAAAACAATAGAATGCTTGAATGTTCCTGCGAAACAGCAGTGAGAATGCTGAAAACCTGAATGGGGATACATTTTAAAGGTTGAATTGTGTCTCCAGCTGAAAGTATGCTGAAGTAGTTAAATTTGAAAGAGGAGGAAGCTTTTTTAATGATTTGAAAGGATTTACCTTTACTTTTAATGGGACAATAATTTGCACAAAAACCTTAATATTTTTAAAAAGTATAAAAGTGAGAAAGTCATAGCACACATCTCCTGAAGGAGCTGAATGTTTTAATACCAAATTTGTAGGAATCGGTGAAAGTATACAGGACTAGTTAATGGGCGAAAAAATGGCGGAAGAACTCAAAAGTTGAAAACTTGAAATGCTTAACAGCATTCTCACAAATATATATGTGAGAGATTAATCGCGATTAATCACATTTTTCCCGAGCTCATTACCATCATGTAAAACTCTATTAACATCATGTAAAAAATCTATTAACATCAGTATATTTTAAATAGAACATTTTATGACATCTCGTGAACTGTAAACAGTCTCTACTGAACTACAGTATACAGAATAGTCATTCCCATCAAATATATGCAGCAACTTTATAAACAACAAAGTGTTTAAGCACACTCAAACAAAGCGAATATTTAAAGTTTAAACCCTTAAGGTTATCAAAATACTGGACGGGGCTCTACGCTACCTTTTTTTGCTGGAGCACAACATTTAGCGGCACAGTCAGTTTCTGTTTTTAAAAACTTTAAAGGGGCAATTGATTGCAAAACCGATTTTACCCTGTCATAGTTGAATAACAACAGTTCGGTGGGTAAAATGAACCTACAGTGAATATCAAAGTCCATTGACACCTCTTTCCTATGCAAATGTAAAAAAGAAAACATTTGGCTGTAAAACGCTAGCTTTTCAAACAAAGCCACCGGTGTGACGTAGGACCAGGGACCGACCTTTTTGGCTCTGTTCTGTATCTTTGTCACGCCCCAAAACGTACATCCAGACCAGCCCAAGGTAGCGTCTATCTCCGATACTAGTTTAGCTGCGCGCTGCTCTGTGTAGGCTACTTATAAGGAATTACAAAGAAGAACATTATAACAAGGATATTGAAAATGGACCATGGTCGTAAATGCTTTGTTCTAGGCTGTACAGGGAAGGCTAACACTCACAGTCTCCCCAAGGAGCCAAACATTCGACAGGCATGGCTGCTGTTGTTAATGAGAGATCCCGGCGAAGTTCGACACTCAATCATTTATTTGCTCTGAACATTTCACCCAAGACAGTTTTGACAACCTTGGACAATTTCAAGCAGGATTTGCTAGGAAGCTGAACCTGGAATGAGGTGCTGTTCTGACCGTATGCTCATTGCAACCGCAAGCTGTATGGACAATATGATGTTGTGCTAACAGTTATTAGCAATGGTAACGTGTCCTGTAAATAGCATAGGTAGAGTGCTAAATACGTTTCTACACACATCAAATGACTCTAGCTAGACTAGCTGTAGTCGGCATTAGAAGGGAAGCTTCCCAAAAAATAGCCAGAAAACGAACAGCAGTCTGACTTATTGCTAACGCCTATCGAGATAATCTATTTGAAAGAACTGGAGAAAGGCAGGTGCTACATAAAGGATATGTTAGCATTGCTAGTAGTTAACTGTTACTAATAACACCTAGACTGTAGTAGGCATGTAAACTAGTTTAGCTTGCTAACGCAACAGCATAGGTAGAATATGTGATCATTTAGCCTAGTTTATTGGCAATGGGGCTGACGTTGTTTCATGTTCCTGACTGTGTTTCATTCAAATAAATAACCTGTGTCATGTAAATCTACAATTAAAGATGCATGTTTGTCCAGATCTTTGTCAGGTTATTTTTCAGCAAGATATCTAGAGCTAGCTAACTGAAGCCGAGTTGAATTACAATATGGTTTGGTTGCTAAGCCTAACGTTCTACCCACCCAAGTCAATCCAGTTTGCTTCAACAACAGAAGTGGAAACAAGTAATGTTATCATTTCAAATGATATGTAGTCAATCTGTTGATAACAGTGTTGCGTAGACACAATACATTTATTTGCGCGTTTTTATTTCAAGTCTCCACCTTCACCTTTCACCTATGGTGAAATATTTACGATTGTGTTAACATTTTAAATGCGTTAGAACATGTTCATATTCATATCGAAGACAAGTTCATTCAGAATCAGCTACATATATTAGCAGGTCGACTGACTGATTTCCTTCTCATACATTCCTGTAGCGCCACTGTACATTTCCCTGTTTAAGCTCAGCTTCAATGGACTACAGTAGGCAGCTTTGAACAGTTGTTTTCAGTGCTTCGAAACTATACGGTCATTGGATAAATGCTGCGATTATGTCCCGCCCAATGGACGCTCAGCGTCTCTGGCGGTGAATGGAGGAGTGGGCTGGCCTGGACGCTGGGCTTCCGCATGATGATTGGAGGCTCCGTCGAAAGACTGCATCTCCTTTTGATTGACAGTAATTTTGTACTATAAAAAGTCACCGAAGCTATTCAAGCTCAGTCCTATAGCAAATTCTGTTAGTATAGTCGAAAGACAAACTACTGTACCCTATTTCTTGGTAGGGTATTTGCTTGGCTAAGTTGCTTGAAAATGTTCATCATACATTTTATACAATTATAGCTACACTATATGCATTATTGTATTACACTTTCTGGGGCCCAGCCGTGGTAGGGGGCCCAGCCGCGATGCCAAAAATAATCATGTTCGTCTTAAATATTTTTAGAAATTATACCAATTTATTTTGAACTGAAATACTCACCATTACTTAAAAAAACAAAAAAACATTGTATTGTTGCTTTAGTAAAATGTAGCCTGTTTCATAATGAACCCCCCCCCCCCCTCTCTCCTAAAAATGGTATGAGTTGTTTTTGTTTTGCGATGTCATTTATTGATCTAAGGTTAAGCTTATAATGCCTTGTTTCAGGTAACTTAATTCCCACATTTTCTTTGAGTTTAATATTGTTTCGTTGATCGTTCATTCATTCATTCATTCATTCATATACAGTAGACTAGGCTAGTGTTGTAGGGGTGAACTAGCCAGTGAACTAGACAATTAATGTAAAATATATATGATTTAGGCCAAAAATGAGCTTCCCCTATTTGAAAGACCAGCATCCGTCTGCGCTTATTCAAACTCATGTTGTTGCACTTATTGAGAACTTTGATCTCTATTTTCCAACAGAGAGGTAAGCCATTCTGAGTGATAAAAGGTGCATGCAAAATCCCTTTGAATTTCAGAGTCCTGGGCTTTGCTTGAGTTGACACTTAGTCCTGCAGAAGAAACCGAGTTGTTGCAGCTCAGCTGCGATTGCACTGACGCTATGGAGCTGTGACCTTATCATTCTGGATAAACATTTTTTCAGAATATCCTGTCCGCAGTAGGGACAGTATTTCTATGCTTATTCCTTTCACTATTAATTATGTGCGAATTGGGATTTTCTGTGCTTACAAAAATGAAGACAAAGCACAGAAACAGACTGAATGCTGCGCCTGATATGCGTGTTGCGCTCTCCTCCTGCACCACGGACTGAAACTCACTACAAAAACGCAGACAGGCTCACCTATCCCATTAGCATTGTTGAAATGGTACAACATATTTTGTATAATTTGTAATCTTCTTGTAATTATTCCATATTTTGTTCCAATATTTCTGGTTCAATTGAATGTTGAAAATAAGAAGAAATGGGCGATATGTTTTTTTTTATAGCCTACATTTAATGTCCAATTAGGCACTTATTGGATACCTTCTTTAAATATTGCTGGTCCAATTGTTCAGCTAGAAGTGATCACTCAGTCTGAGATAGCTTATTAACAATGGCAGTAGGCCTACAAGTTCTGAAAAAACAATAAAATATCCTCATTATTGTTCAATAATGGTCAAATCCACCTTAATTTTGTGATTTGCAAATAATGTATATTGGCTTGGGTCGCAAAGGCTTGTGACTTTTAAAATATGGGCCCCCAGAAAAAAAGTTTGGGAAACACATGTAAATGGCTAAGGCAAAGACTAGCCGTAGCCAAACCACTAGCGTGGTTATGGCAGATCCAATAGTTTTAAACTTCAACAGAGTACCCGCCTACAAGGAAGTCAACGCTTGTCAATGGAGCGAGCCCAGACTCTCTGTACAAATGAAATGTACGAGAGTCTGGTTAAGACCAGGCTAGTGAATCTTGTCCAGTCTCTTGCAATCAAACTTCTACATACACTAAGGTGTAACCTACAATTTACAATAATTGGCATCAAAACTTTAGCCATAGTTTACATCAGAACATCCCTCCAGAGTACACTGTTATATTGACAACATGACTAAGAAATTTGACTGTCTTATCCGTACACAATGACTTGTCATTCTGATGGCACTGACATGTTCATTGACACAGATATTTACTTTTGAGAGATGAACTAAGGATTTTGAGCAAAAGACCTGCTTTTGCAGGTAATCCATGGTGTTTTGCTATTGTTTTGAGAAATGCACTTACTGTTATGAAAATGTCGAGGATGATTCGAGAAATGTACCAAAGCGACTGAGAAAAAATTGCAACAGACAAGACAACAGAACGCACCGACCGGCCAAGGCTCCCATAATCGGCGTCATCTTGATGACAATAACATTTAATCTAGTCTAATCTAATGAGCCATGGTAACTGACTCAGAGAACTGCTCTTTTAAACCCAGAGTTTCCATCAACTGTAACATACTCCAAGTTTTTACTAAACCCGCTTTTACTAAACACCCCCAATGCCTTTCCAGAGGTGAGTTGAGAGGAGGGTGTCCTGTGGAAGATGGGTCACGTGTGTCTCTATATCTTCCCATTATGCTTTTTTACATATCTGTGAGTAAACAAATACTGTGTCTGTGTGTATATGAACAGAACAGAAGAAACCAGCACCATACATGTACGTTGTGTGTTCAAAAAATCGTATTTCGAACACCCAATCTTTTATTATTTTGTCCTCTCCCTCCAGGTGGGTCCAGCTCTGAGCACCTTTCGGGACACAGATACCACACAGAAGGCCTTCAACGCCCAGCTCTCAGGAGAGGGACCCTGGGCTGGGAACCTAAACAATAGTGTAGACCGTCACGCTCACAGCTAGGGTGGGGGGTGTAAGTTTAGGCACAAAATATACTCACATTCTCACATGAGAAAATTTACTTTCAAAATAAATTGGTAACATGATTATGAAATCTTACTGTGTTGGCAATATGTTACTGCTTGCGAGTTAAGAAGCAGACTGTTTCTCTTCCTTGTCACTACCAATACAACTGTGACCGTTCATTTTATTGTACCTTGTGATAGCAAATAAAATATTCCCAGTGACAAACAACCTTGTAAACTTTTAAACATAGATTATTTTATTAGCTTTCCTTTTCTTGACAAAGTATTTAAAGAAATGCAATCTGGAAACATTGTAGAGTAAGTAATGCTACTATAGTATCGCCTCCAAGAACATTGCTTTTTCCTCACATTATTTTGTCCTAGCTTATCCAAAGAATGTTTTCAACTATGAAATATTAAAGTATTTGAAGGAAAAAGTCACTTGAGAACTAATCATTTTATTTATAACCATATTCATGTGACTATAATAGGACTCTGCTGTTTTCATTATTATTATACTAACACAGAAATAATGAGCATATGAATATCTTACTTACAAGAAGGAGATGCGTGAGATAGATGAAGAAATCTGTGGTGGCTGGTGACTTAAAACATTGGGGAGGACAGGAGGATAACCAACCCATGGCATGTTTTACACTAGTTAGCTTTTTATCTTTACTTCCATATGTCAAAGGGATTTTTGTCACATGCACAGTAAACCATTCATTCATTTAGCAGATGCTTTTATCCAAAGCGTCTACAACCTTCCTAAAGAGAGCTTTACAAAAGTGCCTAGGCCAATAATCATAAACAACAAGATAGCCCCAAAAACATTGCGGGTAACCAAAACATGAAGCATACATTGTGAAAAGCAAATAAGTGCCAATAGGAATAAACATAAGAGCATGTAGTTAAACGAATTGCAAATTAAACAACATGAACCTCAAAAGTGCGAGAGTGTACCTGTAGGAAAGCAAGCAACAATAATGTAATTTACAGCGAGTACAAGTAGTTTAATCAGTTAAAAACTAACCAACGAGTGCAACAAGTCACTCAATAAGTGTCATTGTGTATGTGGAGGAAATAAACTAAACTAACATCAGATCCAGCAAATCTTTCTTAAGTACCGTTGTACTCCCTGAACAAGTGCGTCTTTAGCCTTTTGTTGAAGGCGGGGAGACAGTCGTGTCTCTGAAGGAGGTGGGGAGATGATTCCACCATTGAGGGGCCAGACAGGAGAAGAGCTTAGGTTGGAAGCGGGCGCTCTTGAGAGGTGGAGACCTACGAGCAGCGAGTTGCAGTAGTCCAACTTGGAGAGGACAAGTGCTTGGACTAGCAGCTGGGTGGAATGCTCAGACAGGTATTTCTTTATTTTCAGGATGTTGTAGAGGGTGAATCTACACGACCGGGAGACTGCAGCAATGTGGGCCATGAGAAGGGTTGGTTACCGAAACCCGGTTCCACTATGAAACCGGTTCCTACGCAACCGGTAGGAATCTAACCGGATTCGAACGCACATTTCATTTCTTCATTTCGGTTCCACTTAATGTGTCAACTGAAATATTTTCCCTCTGTCGCTCCAAAACGGACGTAAGATATCACACTTTCTCTGTAGTTTACCCTTAGCTAGCTACTGTAAATGTAGGCTACATATTACACTTGCTCTGCAGTGTAGTCTATCGTTATCTAGCTTTTAATGCATGAAGCGATCCAGAATCAGCTGTCCCGAAAAGGGACCAAAGGTTCACATGCCTAGCCTACAAAAGACAAGTACTAAAAACAATGTATCAACCATGTATCAACATTCAAAGAACCATCAAATCATTTTTTAAGATAGGAAAAATTATTCTTATTGGTTAAGTCAATGAAATAAATAAAACATAATAATCCCTCACCTACCATGGACTATTCTGTTTTCAGACCTATCCACCCTATACATACACATGTATTGGTATTCAATTTATGCTATTACATTTACATAATGCTGGCGTAGAAGTAGAGAAACGTATATTGGGGGAGAGCATTTAATGGCAGGTTTTCCGTGGGATGTAAGTGCCATGCACCCCCTGTTAACCCTGACTAGGACAGTGTGACATGCCTGAAACTTACTGTGCTTACTCATACTAGTGCCCTCAGTGTACAGTAAGAATCATTTGATGCTGGGATAAACAGAACAGACAATAGAGGGGGGGTGCATCTCACGACAGGCTTAATGTACCCCCTGCTAATCCTGACTAGGACAGTGTGACATGCCTGAAACTTACTGTGCTTACTCATACTAGTGCCCTCAGTGTACAGTAAGAATCATTTGATGCTGGGATATACAAAACTGCCTTGACATAAAGAAATACTTTGTGAAGATGTACCTCAATAAACATTAGTAACAAAGAAAATAACACAAAAAAGGAGTCACATATTTATCATACACTAGATTGTATTGATTATGCATATAACTACAACAGGACAGTGGTTGTCCTGTCAGCTCATTTGTACTGTTTCCCAAAATCAAAATACCTACCAGCAGGTAATATGGGACTGCAACTGCATTGCAAATAATAAAAGGTTTATATTATTTAATTGTATTCAATATCTTTAATTGTATAGTGTCTGTTATTCACAGAGTGTGTGCATTGCACAATATGGGGCTAGTTTGAGTAACCAAAATAAGTTTCAGGCATGTAACACTTTCTTAGTCAGGGTTAGCAGGGGGTGCATTAAGCCTGTCCTGAGATGCACCCCCCTCTATTGTCTGTTCTGTATATCCCAGCATCAAATGATTCTTACTGTACACTGAGGGCACTAGTATGAGAAAGCACAGTAAGTTTCAGGCATGTAACACTTTCCTAGTCAGGGTTAGCGGGGGGTGCATGGCACTTACATCTAATGGGAAACCTGCCATGAAATGCTCTGCCCCCGCATACGTTTCTATCATTCTACGCCAGCATTATGTACATTTAATAGCATAATTGAATACCAATACATGTGTATGTATAGGGTGGACAGGTCTGAAAACAGAATAGTCCATGGTAGGTGAGGGATTATTATGTTTTATTTATTTCATTGACTTAAACAATAATAATAATATTTTAAATAATAATATCTTATTAATAATATCTTTAAAAAGGATTTGATGGTTCTTTTGATGTTGATACATGGTTGATGTGACAATCAGGTCCCCCTGTCTCAGATCAGCATCACCAGAGTACTAAGAGGGTACTCCCTCTTCACACCTGCAAACAATGAAACCAATCAGTCCACTCCCTTCTGCTCTGTATTTAAGCCAGTCACTCCCTTCACTCTGTGTTGAGTCTTGTTAACAGTAGAGTAACATTCTAAGCAATATACGGATAGACCCTGTGATATACTGACCTTGTTTTTGCCCCCGACTTTGTATCTGCTTCATCTGAACTATTTCTAGACGCCGTGATCCAGACCCTTGCCTGTGCTGTGGAACTTGCCCATGCCTAGCCTTCATTGCCCAGTCCGCACCTGTTTGACCTACGCCTGTGACCTGACTACCCTTTTGGATTTCCTCTCTGACTGTGTATGACCCCTGCTTGTCCGACCACGCCTAAATAAATCTGCACTTGGATCTAGTACCTGTTGTCTTGGCAGTCTGTCCGTTACAGAAGACTCAGCCATTACCAACATGGATCAAGCGGAGTTGAAGAATGCCATGACATCTCATGGAACACTACTCGGAGATCACGACTCGCAGATTCGACACCTAGCTCAATCTCTGAGTGAACTCTCAATCCGGGTGGATCATACACGTCTACCCTCCCAGGAACCTTCACCGGGGTCTGACCACGTAAGACCCGTCCAGTTGGCTATCCCAGAGAAGTATGACGGCTCGCCCGATGGATGTGATGGCTTTCTAGTGCAATGTTCTCTCTATTGCACACCAACCAGCTGCGTTCTCGGACGATGCGGCACGGATAGCCTTTTTGATAACGCTCCTACGCGGAAGAGCGCTACAGTGGGCTTCAGCCATCTGGTCCCGTGGAGGAGAGCTGACACGTTCGTTTACGGACTTCACCAACCATTTCCGGGAGGTCTTTGATCATCCAGCTGAAGGACGGTCTGCGGGAGATCAGCTACTAGCGCTTTGGCAAGGATCGCAGTCAGCAGCCGACTACGCTATGCGCTTCCGCACCCTGGCAGCTGCCAGTAGATGGAACGATCCGGCCCTACTGGCGGTCTTCCGTCAAGGACTGTCTCGTGAGTTGCAATCCGAGCTTGCCTGTAGAGACCAAGATGCAGACCTAGAACATTTCATTCAGTTAGCCGTACGCCTTGATAACCTGGTACGGTCAAGAAGACACCCGCTGGTAATGCCCACTGTGCAGACGTACAGTTTTCAGACACACGCCTCCGCTCCCCAAGAACATATGCAAATCGGACGTAACCACCTTACCGTGGAAGAACGAGAGCGCCGGATGGCCAACCAGCTATGCCTGTATTGCGGAAGTCCCGGCCACTTTCGCAATCAATGCTCCGTGCGAACAAGGACCGCATCCCCGAGACCTCCCCTATCGGTGAGTATAATTCAATGCCCCTTAGTGTTTCTTAAGCAAATGAAGGTGTCCGGAGAAATCAAGTGGAAGGACACGTTACTCTCTATCTCCGCCCTAGTGGATTCCGGGTCTGCTGGCAACTTCATAGATGTCCACACTGCAGAACGTCTTGGTGTTCCCTTCCTGCCCTGTAAACCCCCTCTGCGGATCAGTTCAGTAGATAACCAACCAATTGGGACAGGACATATCTCTTATCGAACGGAAACCCTGTCACTCACAATAGGAGTCCTGCACCAGGAACCAATATCACTGATGGTTATCGATTCACCTCATCCTAGGGCTGCCTTGGCTCTCCTATCATGACCCGGTCATCTCCTGGAGCGATGGGGAACTGCAATCATGGGGGAACCGCTGTTTCTCTCGTTGCATACCTGCTGCCTGTGGTGCTACTCATGTGGAAAGTCCCGACTTGTCAGCGCCATCAGAATTCCCATCCAAATATAAGGATCTGAGAACTGTGTTCAGCAAGACCCAGCCTACACATCTGCCCCCACATCGCCCTTGGGATTGTGCCATTGACCTCCTCCCAGGAACCACACCGCCTAGAGGTCGTATATATCCCCTGTCCGTGGTAAAATCTGAGGCAATGGAGGTGTACATACAAGAGGCGCTGGAATTGGGTTTCATTCGCCCCTCCACATCGCCTGCCGCGGCAAGTTTCTTTTTTATTGAGAAGAAAGGAGGGGGCTTGAGACCCTGTGTGGATTATAGGGGCCTGAATGATCTGACTGTCAAATACCGCTACCCGTTACCGCTGGTTCCTGCTGCACTGGAACAAGTAAGAGGCCCGTTACTTCACCAAACTCGACCTGCGTAGTGCCTACAATCTGGTCCGCATACGAGAAGGTGATGAGTGGAAGACTGCATTCATCACCACCAGTGGGCACTATGAGTACTTGGTGATGCCTTATGGACTTGCCAATGCCCCTTCTGTCTTCCAGGCACTGGTAAATGAGGTCCTGCGTCCTTTTCTGAACCGGTTTGTTATAGCTTACATAGATGATATCCTCATATACTCACCTACATGGTCTGATCATGTCTCTCACATATGTCAAGTCCTTGCACGACTGCTTCAGCACCAGCTCTATGTCAAAGCGGAAAAATGTAAGTTCTACCAACTGAAGTCCGCTTCCTGGGCTACATTCTGGATGCCAAGGGCAGTCGCATGGATCAGGCCAAGATCACAGCAGTGATAGATTGGCCACGTCCGCAGTCGATAAAGGACCTGCAGCGCTTCCTAGGATTCGCAAACTTCTATCGGCGGTTTATACGCAACTTCAGCTCGGTCGCGGCACCTCTGACTTCACTGTTGGGAGGTGCAGCACGGAAGCTGTACTGGACAGACGCGGCTACCCAGGCCTTTGGCAAGCTGAAGACCCTGTTCACCTTGGCTCCGGTATTGAGACATCCCGACCCCGCGCTACCCTTTGTGGTGGAGGTAGATGCCTCAGAGGCCGGAGTTGGGGCCGTCCTCTCACAACGTCATGGTAAACCCCCGAAGCTGTTCCCATGTGCCTTCTTCTCTAAGAAACTTACTACAGCAGAGCGGAATTACGACATAGGGAACATGGAGCTGCTGGCTGTTAGCTAGCCTTTGAGGAGTGGAGGCACTGGTTTGAAGGTGCCAAGCATCCATTTTTAGTCCTGACTGACCACAAAAACCTGGAATACATCCGCACTGCCAAACGCCTGAATCCCCGTCAAGCCCGCTGGGCCCTATTTTTCACTCGCTTCCACTTCACTCTGTCTTACCGTCCGGGGTCCAAGAACACCAAGGCAGACTCATTATCCCGCCTGTTCGATGGCTATCAGGAACCCCCTGCCACTGAACCCATTCTGCCTCAGACAGTAATTGTCTCACCCATCCACTGGGAGATGGAGGACCAACTCCAAGCAGCCCTCAGCCAGGATCCTGCACCACCTGGATGCCCACCAGGACTGACATATGTTCCGGCCGCTATGAGACGCCAACTCGTCCTCTGGCTCCACTCCACTCCCGCATCAGGTCACCCGGGTATTCAATGCTCTATAGCCCTCACACAGACAAAATACTGGTGGCCCTCGTTGAGAGCCGATGTGAGAAACCTGGTCCGCTCCTGCCAGGTCTGTGCTCAGGCGAAGGCATCTCGCCAACTGCCAGCGGGTTTGCTGGAACCACTTCCCATTCCACAATGCCCCTGGTCCCATATAGCGGTGGACTTTGTTACAGACCTTCCCCGCTCACAGGGCCACACCACCATTCTAGTAGCAGTAGACCGGTTTTCAAAAGCCTGTCGCCTAGTGCCTTTGAAGGGACTACCCACAGCCCTAGAAACTGCAGAGGCACTCTTCACCTTTGTTTCGGTGTTACGGACTCCCGGAAGAAATAGTGTCGGACAGGGGTCCTCAGTTCACCTCTCGTGTCTGGGCATCTTTCTTTCATCTGCTGAATGTCACCATAAGCCTGAGCTCAGGGTATCATCCACAGTCCAATGGCCAAACCGAAAGGCTGAATCAGGAGATCGGACGCTTCTTGAGGTCATACTGCAGCAACCAACAGCAGGACTGGTGCCAATACTTACCATGGGCAGAGTACGCACAAAACTCGTTGGTGAGCATCTCCACCTGTCTTACACCGTTCTAATGTATGTTGGGATATCAGCCCCCGTTGTTTCCGTGGTCCGGAGAGACCACCAACCTGCCAGCCGTGGATGCCTGGATGAAGAAGAGTGAGGAGACGTGGCAAGCAGCCCATGTCAGACTACAGATAGCTGTTCGACGACAGAAAAAACAAGCCGACAAGCATCGTCGACCTGCACCCCAATACAGCCCAGGTCAAGAGGTATGGCTCTCGACCCGAGACATCAGACTCAGGCTTCCCTGTAGGAAACTCAGCCCGAGGTTCATCGGACCATTTAAGATCATCCGGCAGGTGAATCCGGTTTCCTACCGCCTGCAACTGCCTCCTCATTACCGTATCGCCCCCACGTTCCATGTCTCCCTGTTGAAGCCGGTGGTCCGTGCAGCAGGTTCTCAACCTGACCCTGGCTCCATCCCTGCTGCCACTCCACCTCCTCCATTGCTGCTGGAAGATGGGCCTGTATACGCGGTTCGGGCACTGCTTCGCTCCCGCCGTCATCGAGGTGGGTTGCAGTACTTCGTGGACTGGGAGGGCTACGGCCCGGAAGAGCGCTCCTGGGTTTCTGCTGCTGATATTCTGGACCCCTCACTCCTCACTGACTTCCATCGTGAGCATCCCAACGACCCCGCCCCCCGCCCTCGTGGGAGGCCCAGCCGTAGGGGCTCCTTGGCGTCGGGAGCCACCCGTGGGGACGGGGGTGATGTGACAATCAGGTCCCCCTGTCTCAGATCAGCATCACCAGAGTACTAAGAGGGTACTCCCTCTTCACACCTGCAAACAATGAAACCAATCAGTCCACTCCCTTCTGCTCTGTATTTAAGCCAGTCACTCCCTTCACTCTGTGCTGAGTCTTGTTAACAGTAGAGTAACATTCTAAGCAATATACGGATAGACCCTGTGATATACTGACCTTGTTTTTGCCCCCGACTTTGTATCTGCTTCATCTGAACTATTCCTAGACGCCGTGATCCAGACCCTTGCCTGGCCTGTGGAACTTGCCCAAGCCTTCATTGCCCAGTCCGCACCTGTTTGACCTACGCCTGTGACCTGACTACCCTTTTGGATTTCCTCTCTGACTGTGTGTGACCCCTGCTTGTCCGACCACGCCTAAATCAATCTGCACTTGGATCTAGTACCTGTTGTCTTGGGAGTCTGTCCGTTACAGCTGATACATTGTTTTTAGTACTAGTCTTTTGTAGGCTAGGCATGTGAACCTTTGGTCCCTTTTAGGACAGCTGATTCTGGATCAGAAGGCTGTTGTTTTCGACCTGTCTGAGTAACCCACCCTACGCACAGGCTAACTGCATTAAAATCGCATGCCTTTGAACCTATACATTAGTATGAAGAGCCATCGTCATCTGCCGCTTGTCCGGGGATCGGGTCGCGGGGGCAACGACCTAAGCAGGGAGGCCCAGGCTTCCCTCTCCCCGGCCACTTCCACCACCTCTTCCTGGGGGACCCCGAGGCGTTCCCAGGCCAGCCGAGTGACATAGTCCCTCCAGCGTGTCCTGGGTCTTCCCCGGGGCCTCTTCCCAGTGGGACGTGCCCGGAACACCTCACCAGGGAGGCGTCCAGGAGGCATCCTAATCAGATGCCCGAGCCACCTCAGCTGGCTCCTCTCGACGCGGAGGAGCAGCGGTTCTACTCTGAGCCCCTCCCGGATGACCGAGCTTCTCACCCTATCTCTAAGGGAGAGCCCGGACACCCTGCGGAGAAAGCTCATTTCGGCCGCTTGTATTCGTGATCTCGTTCTTTCGGTCACTACCCATAGTTCGTGACCATAGGTGAGGGTAGGAACGTAGATCGACTGGTAAATAGAGAGCTTCGCCTTTCGACTCCTTCTTCACCACGACGGACCGATGCAGAGCCCGCATCACTGCGGACGCCGCACCGATCCGCCTGTCGACCTCGCGCTCCATTCTTCCCTCACTCGTGAACAAGACCCCGAGATACTTGAACTCCTCCACTTGGTTCAGGATCTCCTCCCCGACCCAGAGATGGCACTCCACCCTTTTCCGGTCGATAACCATGGGCTCAGATTTGGAGGTGCTGATTCGCATCCCAGCCGCTTCACATTCGGTTGCGAACCGCTCCAGTGAGAGATGAAGGTCACGGCCCGATGAAGCCAACAGGACCACATCATCCGCAAAAAGCAGCGACCCGATCCTGAGGTCACCAAACCGGACTCCCTCAACACCCTGGCTGCGCCTAGAAATCCTGTCCATATAGGTAATGAACAGAATCGGTGACATAGGGCAGCCCTGGCGGAGTCCAACCCTCACCGGAAACAAGTTCGACTTACTACCGGCAATGCGGACCAAACTCTGGCACCGGTCGTACAGGGACCGGACAGCCCCGATCAGGGAATCCGGTACCCCGTACTCTCGGAGCATCCCCCACATGAGCCCCCGAGGGACACGGTCGAACGCCTTTTCCAAATCCACAAAACATGTGTAGACTGGTTGGGCGAACTCCCATGTACCCTCCAGGACTCCGCGGAGGGTATAGAGCTGGTCCACTGTTCCACGGCCAGGACGAAAACCACATTGTTCCACCTGAATCCGAGGTTCGACAATCCGGCGGACCCTCCTCTCCAGGACCCCTGAATAGACTTGAGGAGTGTGATCCCCCTAAAGTTGGAGCACACCCTCCGGTCCCCCTTTTTAAAGAGGGGAACCACCACCCCGGTCTGCCAGTCCAGAGGCACTGTCCCCGATGTCCACGCGATGTTGCAGAGTCGTGTCAACCAAGACAGCCCTACAACATCCAGAGCCTTAAGGAACTCCGGGCGGACCTCGTCCACCCCAGGGGCCCTGCCACCGCGGAGCTTTTCAACCACCTCGGCGACCTCGGCCCCAGAGATAGAAGGGCCCCCCCCGATGTCCCCAGACTCTGCCTCCACGTCGGAAAGCGTGTTGGTGGAATTAAGGAGGTCTTCAAAGTATTCCTTCCACCGATCCAGGACGTCCCCCGTCGAAGTTAGCAGCGCACCGTCCCCACCGTATACAGTGTTGACAGAGCACTGCTTCCCCCTCCTGAGTCGCCGGATGGTGGTCCAGAACCTTTTTGAAGCCGTTCGGAAGTCATTCTCCATGGCCTCGCCGAACTCCTCCCATGCCCGGGTTTTTGCCTCCGCGACCGCCAAAGCCGCGTTCCGCTTGACCTGCCGGTACACATCAGCTGCCTCAGGAGTCCTACCAGCCAATAAAGCCCGATAGGCCTCCTTCTTCAGCTTGACGGCATCCCTCACCTCCGGAGTCCACCACCGGGTCCGAGGGTTTCCGCCGCGACATGCACCGACCGCCTTGCGGCCGCAGCTCCGGTCAGCCGCTTCAACAATGGAGGCCCGGAACATGGCCCATTCGGACTCAATGTCCCCGGCCCCCCCCGAGACATGATCGAAGCTCTCCCGGAGGTGGGAGTTGAAGCTCCTTCTGACAGAGGGTTCCGCCAGCCGTTCCCAGCAGACCCTCACATTACGTTTGGGCCTGCCAGGCCTGACCGGCGTCCTCCCCCACCATCGGAGCCGACTCACCACCAGGTGGTGATCAGTTGACAGCTCCGCCCCTCTCCTCACCCGAGTGTCCAAGACATGCGGCCTCAAGTCCGACGACACAACTACGAAGTCGATCATCGAACTGAGACCTCGGGTGTCCTGGTGCCAGGTGCACATATGGACACCCTTATGCTTGAACATAGTGTTCGTCATGGACAAGCCGTGTTTAGCACAGAAGTCCAACAACAGAACACCACTCGGGTTCAGATCGGGGGGGCCGTTCCTCCCAATCACGCCCCTCCAGGTCTCACTGTCATTGCCCACATGAGCATTGAAGTCCCCCAGGAGGACGAGGGAATCCCCGGGAGGAGCGCTTTCCAGCACCCCCTCCAGAGACTCCAAAAAGGGTGGGTACTCTGAGCTGCCGTTTGGTGCATAAGCACAAACGACAGTGAGGACCCGTCCCCCCACCCGAAGGCGGAGGGAGGCTACCCTCTCATCCACCGGGGTGAACCCCAATGTACAGGCACCGAACCGAGGGGAAACAAGTATTCCCACCCCAGCTCGACAACTCTCACCAAGGGCAACTCCAGAGTGGAAGAGAGTCCAGCCCCTCTCAAGGAGACTGGTTCCGGAGCCTGTGCTGTGCGTCGAGGCGAGGCCGACTATATCTAGCCGGAAACTCTCTACCTCGCGCACCAGCTCAGGCTCCTTTCCCGCCAGCGAGGTGACGTTCCACGTCCCTAAAGCTAGCTTCTGCAGCCGAGGATCGGACCGCCAAGGCCCCCGCCTTCGGCCGCCGCCCGTCTCACACTGCACCCGACCCCCATGACCCCTCCTGCGGATGGTGAGCCCACTGGAAGAGGGTCCCACGTTGTCTCTTCGGGCTGTGCCCGACCGGGCCCCATGGGAAAAGGCCCGGCCACCAGGCGCTCGCCATCGAGCCCCACCCCCGGGCCTGGCTCCAGGGGGGGGCCCCGGTGACCCGAAGAGCCATGCCATGTGAAATACTTTGAACCAATAATCATGATCATACTGGGGGGGTATATTTCCTCAGAATGCGATGTCGTGGAGCAAGAATGTTGGTTCGCGTATACCGTTTGAATGACGAATTTTAAGGATTTTGTGTTGAAAATAGCATCTGATATTTACACAGATAACAGACATCCTTCTCTTGAATTCAACAACAAAGACGGTATAATGTGAGCCTTCCGTCTCCCCTTTTGGATGCAATATCAAGACGAAATCCTTCACTCTTTGGATCGCGAGCGCTCCCGCGAGGGGGTGCCAATCCAGAGAGTCATGCATCGGGTGATACAACACCGGCACCTTTTCTTGCATGCCGGTACGCTAGATTAGAAAAAGTTATCTAGACAGCGTCCACTGATGCCTGAGTAAAACAGACTTTTCACTGCTGCTTTCAAAACTAGAAACTAAACGACTTTTGTAAGTAATTGTTAGCCTGGCTTCAGAAGAGGCACTAAAAGAACGTGTGTGCCAGAGCCAGACACGTCAACGAGTCCAAGTCCAGAATTTCCATATGCTATGGAAAAATGTGTTTCCGGGTTGAGAACTTGGATGTCAGCAAATGTCCTTCTTAATTCGGATAAAACCGAGGTTCAAATTTTCGGCCCTAAAAAATACAGAAATAATTGATCCAATCTGACCTTTGACGGCGCCAAAGTATCTCAAAGCCAGCTGGTAAAAAATTTAGGAGTCACATTGGATCCAGACCTTTCGTTTGAGTACCATATTAAGCAAATTACCAGAACCACATTTTTTCATCTACGTAATATTACCAATCATCATCCTCTCAAAGGATGATGCTGAAAAACTAATACATGCTTTTGTTACGTCCCGATTGGACTACTGCTATGTGTTGTTCTCTGGCCTCCCAATTACCTACCTAAAAAATTTACAGCGGATGCAAAATGTTGCTGCTGGACTATTGACTAAAACAAGAAAGTTTGATCATATAACATCTACTCTTATCTCTTTACACTGGCTCCCTATCCAAACCAGAGCTGATTTCAAAGTTTTACTACTAACTTACAAATCTCTGCATGGATTGGCACCACTGTACCTCTCAGGTCTCCTTGCACCCTATTGCCCCGCAAGGACTCTAAGATCTCAAGATGCCGGCTATCTGATAATACCCCAAATTAGGAAAAAAACAGCTGGAGGTAGGGCGTTCTCATATAGAGCACCTCTTCTCTGGAACAAATTTCCTGTCTCAATTAAGGAGGCTGATACTGTTTCGACATTTAAAACTAGATTAAAAACCTTCTTGTTTAGCCAATCCTATGAGTGTTAAAGGTAAGTATATGTGTACTTTTTATGTAAACCTGGGGTGTGCGTTTGCCTGTGTGTATCACATGTAACTTTTGGATTGTAATTATAGCTTATGTTCACACTGCCCATCTAGATGTTACAAATAAAGTAAACCTGTTTCTGTATATTGTTACTATTTTAGTTCCGTTGCTGTATATTGTTATTGTATTTGGGGGGAAATGAGGCGGACACGCTGCCCAACCTACCGTCGACTTGTTATTTCAATATAAAGAAAAAAAAAAAAAAAAAAAAGATGGACAACCAAGATTTTTTTGTTTACAATGAGAGGTGAGAAAAACATTTATTGCTTTCGTTTATCTTATTATATTATTCTATTCTACTTCATTAAAGTACAAATGCCTCAGAACATCTTGATTTTTGTAATCTTTTACATGTTTTATTGACATACAGAGAATAAAGAGCCATTGCAACGGAGGTCAAAGAGAAAGTTATAAATGAGCCAAGTCTGACATCTAGTGGAGAAAAAAAGGTACATCACCCAAAATATCATTTTATATATATATATCATTTTTCTGATATATTTTGTCAATTTTTTTTCATGGGACAATTATGGATAAATAACAGTGCATGTGGATAGACCTGCTCTCTTTGTAAATAGCTTGATTATATCTCAACTTTACCTTTTTATGTTCACATATGCAACTTGTATGTATATGAAATGCTTGGTTGAGCATGTGTGTGTGTATTATAGTCAAAAAAACATAATTTTCCCACACGGAGCTTGTGTTTTTGTGTGTATTTGGGACCAGTATGTTGAAAAGTACGCCAAAGTGAAAAACCAAATTTAACAGGTCTTGTAGATGAGATTGTGCTGAAAAAAAAGACACCAAACATTGGTATGATAAACATTTCTTTATGTAGTATATCAAGGCCAAATCAAATTTACTCAAAAACGGCCAAAATAGCTCCAGACTCCAGGGAGTAAAGTATCGAACTCCCGAACTAGCATCACATCAAACACAGACTATGCATGCATTAGCAGGCAGCTGTGGTGGCGTAGCTAAACGGGGGCCGGTTCTGGTGGGCTGGTCTGGATAAAAGTCCAGGGCCTACTACTCAGTCCATCCCTGCCGGCCCGCAACATCATGCCACCCCCCTGATGAAATATGTTCCCGAGGCTATGCATTTATGTTGTTAATAAATAGGCTAACAATAAATTGTTGTTGTACCAGCAATCCAAGTTTTAGTTT
Source organism: Hypomesus nipponensis (assembly GCF_054491055.1). Lineage (NCBI taxonomy): Eukaryota > Metazoa > Chordata > Actinopteri > Osmeriformes > Osmeridae > Hypomesus > Hypomesus nipponensis. Next base: position 2,004,956 of record NC_140384.1, on the reverse strand, counting down.
AGTTTTTCACTGTAGAAATCTCAATTTTTTGCCAATGCAAGAGGGTACCGGCACCTTTTTTTCTCCACTTCAAGCACAGGTTAATAGTGTAACTGTTATTTATTGTTAAATTATTGTAGTTGTGTGTTAGGTGACTTAGGTTTACTTATTATATATTTAAGTAGGCTATGTTAATATAGGCCTATTGTTGAGGGTTTAGGTTTTATAAATATTGTTACATAAAAAAAAAAAACAATAAAAAAAGATATATAAAAGAGCCTTTCTTTGATTACTTCAATTTTTCAGTTTTTCAAGAATCGGTTTAAGAATCGTTTAGGAATCGGAATCGGTTCAGAATCGTATAAATCCAAACAATACCTAACCTTAGCCGTGAGTGAGAGATTGTCATCCATGAGAACCCCCAGGCAGAGGATGAAGGGGTCACCGTCGCAGATCCCAGGGTGATTGAGAGATCATGGGAGATGGAGGGTTTGGTCGTGATGATGAGGAGTACTGTTTTGGAGAGGTTCAGCTGCAGGTAGTGGTTGGTCATCTAGGCGGAGATGTCTGTGAGGCAGGCCACAAGGTCACCACAAGGTCATTCTGGACGATGACATTCTTCTGACATGGCAAGAACCAGCTTTGTACTATAACGTAACATATCTTCTGTTCGAATGTAGCAATATTCCAACTGGCCAATCTAATGCAAATTTACTATATAAATGGAGGGGGTACAATTTCTGGGAAATTGTGAAGTGTGTTTGCAGCTGATGAAGAAAGTGTTTTCTCTTCATTTTAACGGAGTGACTAAATTCAGTTGAGTTCTAGATTTTTCTTAGTATTATTAATCTGCAGATTGGGAGAGAAAACCAGACCTCTGATAATAAATGACAACACAATCAAATCAAAATGTATTTCTATAGCCCTTTTTACAAGCAATGTCACAGAGGGCTTCCCATACATAGGCCCATAAAACTGCCCCTCAATCAACCTAAACCCTCAAGGAAGATGAGGAAAAACGGTGCAGAACACAGGTTTAACAGTCATATAACAGGGAAGTGTCAATGGGTGTTGAAACACCAAAATCCAGTGTTCAACTTGGGTCAGTTGGTAAATGTCAGTATAAGCAGTGGTAGCCACAGGGCTTGGAACTGTGATCGGCGCAGCATCAGACTGGGGGGTGAGGAAAGGGACCAGGAACTCGCTGTCGTCCGTCATGCAGTCTGGTTTGCGGTTGGCGACTATAACCAGCTTTGGCAGACTGTCACAGATCGACGTCCACTGGCAACCAGGTCCAGCGTTGACCGAACCACGACCAGGCAGATGCTGACAGCTCAAACCCCCCACCACAGGGGATGTGTGGAAGGGGGAAATAGAGAGAAGAGCAGGAATTAGAGAATGCCAGGAGCAACTAACAGTAATACACAAAATGAGATCCCCACCGGTCAAGTGTGGACTAGTGCTGCAATTTAGCAAGGCAAAAAGGGTATTTGATGCAGCCCTAGACACGAAGATAGCGCCATCCCCCCTCGGTTGGAACATGAAATCTGTTCCTGGGAAGAGAAACTCTAAAATACGAATAAGAATGCCTTGTCCCCCGTCGTCTCCAATTAGCAACAGAAACAATAACAGTAACAATATACAGTAACAAGTTTACTTTATTTGTAAAATGGGGACGACAAACATATAGAAGCTTTATTTGTAATATAAAATATATATGATTCATATACAGACAAACACACACTTCAGGTTTACATTGAAAGTACATACACACACACTTAAGCAGTCGTAGAACTGACTAAACCTTTTAACCTAATTTTGAATGCCGAAACGGTATCAGCCTCCTTAATTGAGACAGGTAATTTGTTCCAGAGAAGAGGTGCTCTATATGAGAACGACTTGCCTCCAGCAGTTTTCTTAATTAATTTTGGGAACCACCAGATAGCCGGCATCTTGGGATCATCTTAGTGACCTTACGGGGTGATAGGGTCTAGTCAACAGTCTAGCAGCAGCATTTTGCCCCCGTTGTACATTTTTTAAGTACTTGGGAGGCCAGAGTACATTACATACAACATTGCAGTAGTCCAACAACATGTAACAAATGCATGTTTTAGTTTTTCAGTGTAGCACCCTGCTTAAGTGTTATATTGTTCCATTGTTTTATGTAAAAGGAAGAAAGATGTGGGCTGGTTCAGTTGTCCCTGGTGTTTAATAACTTTTCTTTGCTTCTGTATTGGGTGCGGTCATGTGTCAATTTTGTGAATAGCCAATCAGTGCCAATCAAGTTGGTAAGATATTGTTTTGTTGGGAGGGGGCGGAAATGAGAAGAACGAGAGGACAGATCGATTTTGAGATGAGAAAGAGAGACGCCGAGAGTCGGGAGCGAGTTCAATTTGTCTATTGGATTACAGTAGTGATGTTACGCTCGATACCGTGCTCACGAAGCGGTATTGCCCTTTCGAAACAATTTGTACCGATACAAACGTGTCGAGCGTAGCTTCAAATGGCCAAAAACCACGTGATCAGAGTCGAAGTGTCGAGGTGACGTCCGGACGTCACACGAGTATGGAAGGCCTAGTGGGCAAGTATTAAGACGCCCCTGTGTGTTAACCACGCGTAATTAACGCCGACTTGGCATGCAAAGCCGTCTCAACCACGCGTAAAAAACTCGCCTCGTCTTTTTCGCCTCGAATTGACGCGTGTCAAGTGACACATTGCCATTTACACACGTAAATTGCGTCTCAAATTTTGAGACGTGTCTAACAAACCACACGAAAATAACGCCTGGTTTGGCACAATCAGCGTCTGGTTTTCCAAAATTAAAGTCTGCTTGCTTGAATCTCCGATGGGAAATTTACAATTGTAACATCTAATACGTAAGTAAAGTAGGTATTAGGATGCTCGTGCGAGCTACTATCAAATACAATGTTGGTTATCTAGTTAGCTATTAGTTTGAAGTTGGGGATCACAATTGCAATACTATGATATAACAAGGGGTGCAGAGACAAATAAATGCAGCAATATCAGGCTGGCTGGCTGGCTGTCTGGCTTGGAGTTTTGTGAACTGCCCTTGCACTGCGATTGCGTTGCCTCAGTATTGTGCGCGATTTGGTTTCACTGCCAACATTCCTTAATGTAAGAGGCAATGTGCAAACTCAGTTGGTGGCAAAATACAACTGTTGTTACTATTCATGTCAAGTGTATTTTATTGTCATTTTTTATTACTTATGGTTGTACAAACGAAACAGAGTTTCCCCAGGACCATGATGCCATATTAAAAAACATGACAGTAAGGTACCAGGGTCAACGTATATGTAGCCAACAGTGACAGGGCAGTATGCACACTGACAGGAAAGTATGTACAGTGACAGGACAGTATGTACAGTGACAGGGAAGTATGTACAGTGATTGGAGGTAGCAGTTATGAAGTGATAGGTTCTCGTGCCAATATATTATGATGCCAATTTGTTGAGCGGTCATCTTTCTTGTATAGACTTAGAAAAGTGAAATACACACGGTGAGATAAATAAAGGTTCATGGGCTGTCCTTCACATTCACACACTGTTGTCTTTATACTTAACAGATCATCTATGATGTCCCAAAGGCCCAACTCATTTCAGGTCAACTTATGGCAGCAACCTTGCAGGTGGGTTTCACTGTGCAACCAGTCCAAACCAAGCTGCTGCTGGGCCAAGGGATGATTGTAATGGCACACTGGGACTTGTAGATGACCTGAAATAAATATTTGTCTTTCTGCTGTGTAAGATGTAGGCCTAGTGCTTTTAACTTGATTTGAATGCTGTTAAACACTGCCATGGTCATCAAACACTAGCTATGGCTCTACTTCAGAAAGGATACTGTTCACAGCTATATGAGTCAATAGGACATTACCATTACCTGAATGACTTGTAGTGACCGGGAGGCTATGCCTGTTGTGATGATAGTATATAAACCAGATTGTTGCCTTTATGTGCACTGTTTGGGTCTCCTTTCTCTGTCTTCTGTTGCTGTGTCTTTGGTTCTGTTGCAGGTTGGCAGGCAGGTAGAGGAGCTGTGATTGCTGCAGGGGCACAGCTGTGACCTGTGCCTCGGTCCTTAATAAGCTGTGCCCTAACAAGCTGGGTCTCCATTACAAGCAGGAACATCATTACTGTTTGCTTTTTAGTTTGTGATTCTTTACACTCAACACTTGCACTGATCCCACACCCATTCCCTACACTACTAATTTACCAACCGTTTCTTTGTAAGCACATTTTATTAAATAAATACATGTTTATTCTTATTACCGTGGCTTGTCACTTCCTGAAGTTCTTATCTAATCTTCTTATGAATCCAGTTATGACAGCATTAAACAAGCACGGGTTGGCTACACACCTCATGCCGGGCTTATACAGATGTGTGTATTGGCACTTTGAAAGGTTTAGTGTAGGCTACCATCTTGTGTAAATGAATACATTCAACATCTGTATAGTGACCTGTATCCATTTACGACATGTCTAGCACCTCTACTCTAAGGAAAATACTATATTTTGACTATCTTTCTGTCCCCCTGGTCCTCCCCCAGCACCAAGGGTGTTCCCAGAGGCCAACACCTGTGACATAACCCTGAGACTGCCCATACACACAACCCATGTACAACTGTACAAACAGTACATGAAGTCTGGTATAATACAGTCACCCACCTTTGGACAGGCATAATGTCACGGCCACAGCCGTGCCCCCGTTTTTGGTTTTGCCCTGCCCTACCGTGTCCTTGTGTCTGCCATTGTCTTCACCTGTGTCTCGTTGAGTGGTTTCAGTTCTTGTTTGTATTATCTTGTCCACCTGTGTCTTGTTTGGTTCTGTGTATTTTAGGTTCCTGTTTTGTGTCCAGTCTTTGTCTTGTCCTTACCCTTGTTAATGTGAGTACCCTGTCCAGTGCCGGTCTTTCCTATAGGCGACATAGGCAGCCGCCTAGGGCGGCATAAGAGTGGGTGCTGGTGAAAAATCTTGCCTAGGGCGCCAAATGTGCTAACACCGCTACTGACCCTGGCTGTTTCCCGTTTAAAAGAATAAACCCTTTGTTTGAGGCAATGTATGGCTACTCTCCTGCGTTTGGGTCCTACCCCACCACACACCATGACACGTAAGGCATAATTGAATTAATTAAAGACATCAAATTAAATTGTATAACCTTACTTTTAGAGTGCTTGATTTTAAAAAGGTTTCTTAGTAGCAATTGGCTTCTGAGTGTAGGTGGCAACCTACAGATATTACCGTTGGACTTACAAAAATGTCTATTATAATTCTTTAAACTTCTCTTTAATCAATGCATCTGCAGTCGTAATCCTGAATGGAAGCTTAGTTAAAATCTAGTATTTTTCACCCTTTACCAAGACACTGTAGCCTAATGATGGTACATTGTGTTAGTTTGGAGTATGTTATTAGGCTGAATGTAGGGGAAAGTGTATTACATGAGAAGGAAATGTAACAAAAGATTAGAGTATGATTTCCCAGATAATGAAAATGGTGTTACCCATATAGATGGTGTCACTAAAGGGTCAATTACCTGAGCGTCAGGTCACCTCATAAAAGTAGAGGACGCATTGCGTTATTTGTTATGGAAAATTATCCCTAGTGAGCGGGAACTGTGAAGATAAATGAAAGTTATCACAATTATTTTATTAGTAGCCTAACACTGCATTGCGAGAGCAGGTTTCTGCTCTTTTGTGTTTTTCTGCAGACATTGAGAACTTGGGTTGGACATCTTTGAACAGTGCTAGTTCATGACTATACCATATCAAGCTTGATTGTCTATTCGCCTACCATTTAGTTAGCTGACGATTAGCAGTGTACAATATTTTGTGTTAACCGGGTTCATAGAAAGATTAGATTGATACTTTATTGCTCCAGAAGTAAATGAAGGAAGTGGCAAGCCACATGAACATGGATAACAGCGTATTTATTCAATAGAAAGTGCTTGCAAAAAAACGGTTGTATGTGACGGTCATGTAAATTAGTAGTGTAGGGAATGGATGTGGGATCAGTGCAAGTATAGAGAATCATTACAAACTAAAAAGTAAACAGTGATGATGTTCCTGCTAGTAATGGAGAGACCCAGCTTGTTAGGGCACAGCTTATTAAGGACCAAGGCACAGGTCACAGCTGTGCCCCTGCAGCAATCACAGCTCCTCTACCTGCCTGCCAACCTGCAACAGAACCAAAGACACAGCAACAGAAGACAGAGAAAGGAGACCCAAACAGTGCACATAAAGGTAACAATCTAACATGGTTTATACTATCATCACAACAGGCATAGCCTCCCGGTCACTACAAGTCATTCAGGTAATGGTAATGTCCTATTGACTCATACAGCTGTGAACAGTATCCTTTCTGAAGTAGAGCCATGGCTAGTGTTTGCTGACCATGGCAGTGTTTAACGGCGTTCAACTCAAGTTAAAAGCAGTAGGCCTACATCTTACACAGCAGAAAGACTAATATTTACTTCAGGTTATCTACAAGTCCCAGTGTGCCATTAAAATCATCCCTTGACCCAGCAGCAGCTTGGGTAGGCCTGGTTGCACAGTGAAACCCACCTGCAAGGTTGCTGCCAGAAGTTGACCTGAAAATGAGTTGGGCCTTTGGGACATCATAGATGATCTGTTAAGTATAAAGAATGATCTGTTAAGTATATGTGAATGTGAAGGACAGCCGATGAACCTTTATCTCACTGTGGCTGTGTATTTCACTTTTCTAAGTCTATACAAGTTTACAATCTGCGAACTGAGAACTGTCTAATTGTGGCCTAGGCGATGGTGACAACCCAGGCCTACTCATACATTAACTTTCACCTGTGGATTGCGTCTCTGTCTTGGGTCATGACCAAGGATGTCTCCATGGCAATACTATCTGTGAACTGAGAATCTGACTGATTGTGGCTTAGGCGAAGGCGCCAACCCAGGCACACTCATACACACCCCTGTGCTGAGGTGTTTTTTGCCTGTTCCCACACTGTACTCCCCTAGGAGCATAGTCTGGGGGTTGTCTTTTTTTCTCCTCTCTCCTCATGTTATGCTGAATATTTCTTCCCGTCCTGTATACCCCCTTGTCATGTTTGTGTATTAGAAACTGCAAGTGGCAGCTCGGATCTAAGACGGATTCGAGAGACCGCAGATAGAGTGCGGCTAGTTAGATCAACACTTTTATTATTATTGTTGTTTTTGTTGATTTTATGTAAAGCACTTTGAGCTGCAATTCTTGTATGAAAAGTGCTATATAAATAAAGTCTTACTTACTATACAAGGAAGATGACCGCTCAACAAATTGGCATCACAATATATTGGCACGAGAACCTATCACTTCATAACTGCTACCTCCAATCACTGTACATACTGTCCTGTCACTGTACATACTGTCCTGTCACTGAACATACTGTCCTGTCACTGAACATACTGTCCTTTCACTGTACATACTGTCCTGTCACTGAATATACTGTCCTGTCACTGAACATACTGTCCTGTCACTGAACATATTGTCCTGGTACTTTACATACTGTCCTGTCACTGCATACTGCCCTGTCACTGTACATACTGCCCTGTCACTGTTGGCTACATATACGTTGACCCTGGCACCTTACTGTCATGTTTTTTAATATGGCATCATGGTCCTGGGGAAACTCCGTTTCGTTTGTACAACCATAGGTAATTGAAAATGACAATAAAATACATTTGACTTGAATAGTAACAACAGTTGTATATCGCCAACAACTGAGTTTGCGCATTGCCTCTTACATTAAGGAATGTTGGCGGTGAAACCTAATCGCGCACAATACTGAGGCAACGCAATCGCAGTACAAGGGCAGTTCACAAAACTCCAAGCCAAACAGCCAGCCAGCCAGCCTGATATTACTGCATTTATTTGTCTCTGCACCCCTTGTTATATCATAGTATTGCAATTGTGATCCCCAACTTCAAATTATTAGCTAACTAGCTAACCAACATTGTATTTGATAGTAGCCTAGCTCGCACGAGCATCCTAAGACCTACTTTACTTACGTATTAGATGTTACAATTGTTAATTTCCCATCGGAGATTCAAGCAAGCAGACTCTAATTTTGGAAAACCAGACGCTGATTGTGCCAAACCAGGCGTTAATTTCGTGTGGTTTGCTCGACACGTCTCAAAATTTGAGACGCAATTTAAGTGTGTAAATGGCAACGTGTCACGTGACACGTTCAATGCACACGTTTTTTTTGACGCGTGCTTTTGACACGTCTCAAAGTTTGAGACGTAATTAACGTGTGTAAATGGCAACGTGTCACTTGACACGCGTCAATTCGAGGCGAAAAAAGACGCCGACTTTGCATGCCAAGTCAGCGTTAATTACGCGTGGTTAACACACGGGGGCGTCTTAATACTTGCCCACTAGGCCTTCCATACACGAGCAGCTGAGACAAACGGCGTTTTTTTCTAACGCTTACAAGACATCAGACATCACTAATATTTGTAGTTATAAAGAGGAGACATAGGCCTATTTAAGGACACTACATTCAATGACAGAACCAGATATACAGGTAGATTGCCAGAGCTAGATAGACAGAGATAGATACAAATATGAGATAGTAGGTGTACATAATAAGCACATAGCCTACATCTTTCTCTAGTTTTACCAGCCTTCAAATGTGGCCATCCCTTTCCCGGTTGCAAAAGCATGTTCCAAAACCTTACCCGCTAGCTTACATTATCATCTAGTAATATATTCTTTTAGCATATACTTTTACTAAAAAGGGGTGAGGGGATGAAATCTCACTCCTTTCGAGTGAGGGGCTGCGCTCTTACCACGAGGCCATACACAGTTGAGTGATATGTGCAATTAATGTTATAAGAACCCTAAAAATAAATATCATAAATGTAAAGTAGCCTAGCAAAGACGTTACGTTGTTTATAATACAACAAGATATATGATAACATATTTTTGACACTTTAATTTATCAAGTTGTCAATGACGATTATGAGACTGACGTCTCGAGGACTTGACGTCACTTGAGTCCTTCCATCGCTCGATACAGTCGCCATACCATAAACTGACCAGCAGATGTCCCTATGGAGAAGATGTATCGAACGCTTCGAAAAAGCGATACTTTTTCGAGACAATTGTGTCAAATAGCTCGTTGCTTCGAAAAGCTTCGTTTCTCCCATCACTAGATTACAGTTGGAAAACTGAGTTTAATGTCTTTGGTGTGGCCCTGCTGAGGTGGGGGAGTGAACGGTGGTCGAGAGTGAGTTCACCTGGTAACGCTGGGTTCTGCTGAGAAGGAGCTAGCGGCGTGGCTGCAGGAGCTAGCGGCGTGGCTGCAGGTGGACTGTTGCTAACTTCCCGCTGAGGGTGGACGAGACTGCTAGCTAACGGCATTCTGGGTCCGAGAAACAGTGAGTAACAACATTTCTCTCAACAAAGCTCCAACAAGCGCGCCAACGTTGTGGTACCACACAGAGTAACAATAGAAAACCCCGGGTACATTTTGTTTTTTTCTCTGTTATAATACAATTGAAAAGGGTTCAAGCTGCCTGTCTCTGTAATAAACCTGTAAAATGTGTTAAATGTTGGTGATGTTAATGTTTCATGTGTCAAATAACTGTATAGCTATAACCAGGCCTCTCTGCACCCTAGGCCAGTGGTTCTCAATCCCGGTCCTCGGGACCCCCTGCCCTGCATGTTTTGGACGTTTCCCTCCTCAAACACACCTGATTCAAATTAATGGGTCGTTATCAGGACCATTTATTTGAATCAGGTGTGTTGGAGCAGGGAAATATCAAAAAGATGCAGGGCAGGGGGTCCCGAGGACCAGGATTGAGAACCACTGCCCTAGGCAGTCATTTGCCCGAATTTCGGCTATTGTAAATAATTAGTATTTGTACATTTTAGTTACCTTCACCAATTCCTCTCCTGTGCTGTGGAGCTAGAAGGGCGATTATAATTGAGTGAGAGGGCGACATCAGCATCATCCTTTGAGAGGAAATGATGTATTTTGGCTTTGTTACGTAGATGGCAAAAATGCAGTTCTGGTCATTTACTTATGGTAATCAAGCGAAAGGTGTAGGTCCATTGTGACTCCTAGATTTTTTCCCAGCTGGCTTTAGACTTTGATGTCGTTTAGGTCTAAGGTCAGATTGTATAATTTATTTCTGTATTTCTTAGGTCAAAAAATGTGCACCTCTGTTTTATCCGAATACTGCTGCTGTAAAACTGTCACGGCCACAACGTTCACTCTTCTAAGTGGCTCCAAAGATGCCAACCCAATCCTGGAGTTAAAGGACTGCCCTGACATCGATGTAGTTGACATAGTTTCTCTTGTAAGTGTAAACGCAGAATTTATTATAATTCAGTATACAATGGTAAACTCAATACCAGTCACACATTTGGAATCCCAGATATTTGTTGATGCTTCTAAATCAATGTAATGGCACTGTGGTAAATATAAGTACCAATGTCTATTAAACATGTTACATTCCTGGGTGATAAACTTTAGACCAGTACTGTATATTACTAACCGTACTCCATATAAAAACAGCTTGAAAGCCAGAATGCCCTTACAACCGCTGAAACAGAGGAAGTCAACAACTTGGCCATCAGCTGGGACCTGCCTACACTGACTGTGACAAACAGACGATAGTTGGCAGAAAGAATCCTCCATCATGAGGTATTTCGGTGAATAATGTAATCAATCTTACAGATGTTATTTACATGCGTGCTTGTTCAAATAGTTGAGATATGCAGATCAATGTTAGATATTTCTGGTGCCAAGGTGATAGGCCGACGTGAAAGGCAGATCGCACAAATAAGAAGTGGGCTGAAGGACACAGGGGTGCTACGGATGCTGAAAGGACGGCCCGAATTAGCAACTGTGATGTTTCCCAGATGTGCCGAGCTAGTGCTGGAACCAGAGATAGCGTACAGTTATGCCTAATACAATTTTATATTGAAAATACTTGCAGTATTGGCAATTATCTTTTCAAGATGACTATTAGTACTAACCAGTTATGAAAATGTGTATGGTTAATTATAATTTCAGTGGTAGAGCAAAGTACTTGAAATACTTGTAATAAATGCAGAAGGCCTACTTTCAGAATGTCTGTGCTAACATTTTATTTAAGAATGTTGTCTGTCAGATGATCCTTCAAAGAATAATTTGGCCAGAATCAGAGAGTGATGAAGAAGACAATTTAGAGGAGTTCTGTGAGGCCACATCATTCTTACGTGAATAGATTGGAACAGGTTAGAAATGCAAACTTGCAGTTGATGTCAAAAGCTCACATAAACTTGTAAATGACATTGCTATTTCAATGACATGTATCCCTGTTTTGTCAACAATTCAGAATGAAGGAAAATAAATGTTCAACATTAGAAGCAAAGTTCAATATACAACCTTGCCTTCGGTTCCATGCAAGATATGCCATCTAGTTATAATTTCATGTCAGTAAAAGCATCCCCTGTCTGAAGACTGCCCATTTGAGCTATAAGTTGGGGAAAAAACGTCATGGTGCTTCTTGTGTTTAATTAGAAAATGTTATTACACTTACAGGAAATTACTCAGTGAAAATAATGCACACAACCCAGCATACTTAAGGTGTTTCCATATTCCTTAGCCTCTTCCTCACAGCTTGACGAGTCGGTTCAGTTCTGGACTGGATGGTCAGTCCTGCCCAATCAGATGTATGTTGACATACAGCCAGATCTGATGTTCCCAGTGGCCTCAACCTGCTTCACCACCTTGAAAATTCCAGCAAGATGTGGGACTTTCTCTGAATTCATGGACAGAATGAGGGCAGCTGTCAGGTCCACAAAGTTTGGCTTTGGACGGGTTTAAGACCAAGTAACCACCAGTCGTCATTCACACACGTGTTCATATATACTTATAGATATATTATCTTTGAAATTGTCTGAAATTGAGACTTAAGTGCAAATGATTTGAGGCTGGTTTCCAAGTCATTTAGTTAATTTACCACTGTTTTAGAGTCATTGATGAGGTCATACAGTTATTGATGAGTTTATTAAATGAATGAGTGCACCTTTAGCTCTCCATACAAGTGCGAAATTAAACATTTCTGTGATAAAGAATTAACTGATTTCAGTGTTTCATTTTGAGAAATAAAATATTGAACAGTGGGTGCATTATCCATTCCATTTAGGCAATATTTTAAAATCTAATTTCTGTGCAGACAATGTATTGACAAACAAACATGCTGTTCTTGTACAAAAATAAATAGAAATTAGGTTTTAAGTGCTTCTTAAATATAAAATGAAATGAACTAGTACCGAAATATGTGTTCCAGTTGTTCTACTGTTGAAATGTAAACACCAAGTGCTTCGTTCAGAGGAACGTCTGGGTTGGGCAGTCCTACAAGGTCTTCCGGAGTAAGCACACGGGGTAACTGTACTGCAGGGATTTGGACTACATCCACTTCTACCAGCTCTGTGCCATCCATGTTTGCACCAAAAAGTTCATCAACTTAACAAAATATCTGAATTAGTCAATATTACTCTACAATTTAATGCCAATAACTAATTCCTGTTGAACACATTGATGTCAAATAGCCATCATAATGCACAACGATCAATTTACAGCATCATCAGCCTGATTGTCTTCCCAAATATCTTAAGTCAACCACTACATCTTTCAGTGTAACATCAGCTGTTTCTCCCAGTACCATGGTCCTAGTTTAGGCCATGTTATTAGTGTAAGCCTACTTCATTGTAGTTTTTTTTTGAGCCTCGCTTTGTCTGGTCCTTCACCTGGAACCTTTTTGCCCTGGGTGACCCTACCAGGGGCATAAAGCCCCCGACAACATAGCTTCCAGGATCACTAGAACATGCAAACCCCTCCACCGCGGTAAGGTGGTGACTCAGGGAGGGGTCATGGGCACTGCACTTGTAGGTTTTCTCCCTGGGTTTCCACCATTAAGTGTGCCACCTCAATGTTTTCCCCTCCCTTGTCGGATCTCACACGAGATGGGAAATCATACTGCCTGACAGCACCAAGGAAGGCATGAAGTACCGTTGCTGCACAGTTGTTGGTGGCAGCTGTCAGGTACACCACAAGGCGGCTGAAACCATCAATCCCACCGTGGATGACAAATCACCAGCTTATTTTGAGACAACAAATCATGTTAAAGCATCAGTTAACTGACACATGATTCAGGTTCAAGATTTAGAAAAATAGTTTAACATTGGGTATAGATTTTAACTAAAAGATTTAGGGTAAGGTTTACCGGATTAATTTGTGATTGCCATCTATGTGCCAAAGGCAATTTGGTGCAGGAACATTATAATGACGGCAATATAGTGTCCGGTTGGCAAGGGCTCGAAGTTCTGTGTGTCAGGGGTTGAGGGGTGACCTAGTGGTCACTGCATGTCATTGCAACGTTATTTCTATTTTCCTTCTCACCACCTGTTCCCTGTTTGCATTGATTACACCCCTTATAAATACCCTCTGTTTTCCCTCCTTCTTTGCCGAATAGTTTTGTTATGTTTGACACCAGTTCCTTTCCATACGCCCTTTGTTCCAGCCACGTCGAACCGCTGCCTTACCCTTTCCTGGACATACCGGATTTCCTTCCCGATCTCAGACCCTGCCTTCCCTGACTACGTTTTTCGGATCATCCCTTTTGAGTTGCCTTCTGCGGCTTGTTTTCTATTTTTGTTCCAGAGCTTTGCTTGTGAGATTTCGGTTATTTTTTAATAAACTTTCAGTTCCATACTCCGCTTTTGGGTCCTCCTTGCAGCCAGCCCTGACATAACTATTCGGCCAGACATGGACCCAGCGGAGACTTCTCCTGTTCGTTCTTCGCTGGAGCACCAGGGTGCAATCCTAGGCAGGCACGAGGAACAGCTAAACGCTTCTCGCCGCATGACGGAGGCCCTCGTTGATCGGGTCTCGGAGCTCACCACGGAGCTCCAGCGACTTCGGCAAGACCAGGACAACATGCAGGGGACCACCGCTGAACGTTGTCTGCGTACTCCGGAGCTCCGCATTAACAATCCACCGCCGTACGCGGGAGAGCCTGCCGCCTGTCGTGCTTTTCTCACTCAGTGCGAGGTCGTCTTCTCCCTCCAACCGGTCACATACGCGACGGGGCACACACGGGTGGCCTACGTAATTTCTCTCCTGACGGGTCGGGCTCGTGAATGGGGGACAGCCGTCTGGGAGGCTCATCATCGTTGTTGCGATGACTTTGACCTCTTCAAGACTGAGATGACCAGGGTCTTTGATAGATCGGTGTTCGGTAAAGAGGTATCCCGGCAGTTGGCCTCGCTTCGCCAGGGCCGTCGGACCGTAGCAGATTATGCCATAGAATTCAAGACCTTGGCTGCTACGAGCGAGTGGAATGCAGAGGCCCTGGTGGCACGGTTCTTGGACGGGCTGACGGCAGAAGTCCAAGACGAAATCTACGCCCGTGGTCCTCCCGATCTGCTCGATGACCCGGTTCGTCTTGCCATCTGCCTTGATCAACGCTTTGACCTTCGGCGCCGGGCCCGGAGCACCACCCAGGTACGAGCGGAGGACGTTATGATCCCTTCTCCACAAGAACCCTTCTTGTGTCTGCCTGTCCTTCTGTGCCTGTTTCTGTTCCTGTGTTGCAGGATGACACAGACCTTTCCGGGGTCCCAGCTGTGTACCATGATCTGCGAGTGGTTTTCAGTCGATCACGGGCCGCATCTCTCCCTCCTCACCGGCCCTACGATTGTGCCATTGACCTGCTCCCCGGCACTTCTCCTCCTCGGGGCCGTCTTTTCTCCCTGTCTGCCCCAGAGCGGGCGGCCATGGAGAAGTACTTGGATGATTCTCTGGCAGCGGGTATCATTCGTCCCTCCACGTCTCCGGCCGGGGCGGGGTTCTTCTTTGTGAAGAAAAAGGAGGGCTTGTTGCGCCCCTGTATAGACTATCGGGGGTTGAATGACATAACTATAAGGAACCGGTACCCCCTGCCGCTTATGTCATCTGCCTTCGATCTCTTGCAGGGGGCAAGGGTGTTCACAAAGCTGGATCTTCGCAATGCTTACCACCTGGTTCGGATACGTGAAGGGGACGAATGGAAGACGGCTTTTAACACTCCTGTGGGGCACTTTGAATACTTGGTTCTGCCCTTTGGGCTGACCAATGCTCCAGCCGTCTTCCAGGCGCTTGTCAATGACGTGCTAAGAGACATGATTAACAAGCATGTGTTTGTGTACCTGGATGATATTCTCATCTTTTCTCCATCTCTCCAGGCTCACATCCAGCACGTCAGGCAGGTGCTTCAGAGGCTGCTGGAGATTCAGCTTTATGTTAAAGCGGAGAAATGCGAGTTCCACGTCCAATCGGTTCCGTTCTTGGGGTCCATCGTCACGGTGGAGGGGATTCGCATGGATCCTGCTAAGGTGAAGGCTGTCACCGACTGGCCGCAACCTGGCTCTCGCAAGGCCCTTCAGCAGTTTTTGGGCTTTGCTAACTTTTACAGGCGATTCATACGCAACTACAGCCAGGTTGCAGGTCCGCTGACAGCGTTGACCTCCACAAAGGTTCCATTCCTGTGGTCTCCTTCAGCCCAAGCTGCATTTGGTATGCTCAAAGTCCGTTTTACTTCGGCTCCGATCCTCATAACACCCGATCCTGCACAGCAGTTTATAGTGGAGGTTGACGCGTCAGAAGTAGGTGTCGGTGCAGTCCTCTCCCAAAGATCTCTTCAGGACAACAAGATGCATCCCTGTGCTTACTTCTCCCACCGTCTGTCCCCCACAGAACGGAACTACGACATCGGCAACCGGGAGCTGCTGGCAGTACGCTTGGCCTTGGGGGAGTGGCGTCACTGGTTGGAGGGTGCGTCCATGCCTTTTTTGGTATGGACTGACCACAGGAACCTGGAGTACATCCAGTCAGCGACGCGCTTGAACTCCAGGCAGGCCCGCTGGGCGCTGTTCTTTGGGCGCTTCGACTTCACGCTCTTGTATCGACCTGGGTCTAAGAACGTCAAGCCCGACGCGCTGTCCCGCCAATTCACCGTCCCGGCTGACGACTCTCCACCAGACACCGTCTTGCCTACAAGCAGGGTGGTGGGGGCCGTTGTCTGAGATGTGGAGGCACGCGTCGGGCAGGCTCTAGCTGGAGTCGAGGTGCCCGAAGGGTGTCCGGAGGGTCTGCTCTTTGTTCCGGGGTTGGTGCGGGCAGATGTCCTCCAGTGGGGTCACTCTTCCAGGCTCACGTGCCATCCTGGGACGAGGAGGTCGTTGGCAGCCATCCGCCAGCGCTTTTGGTGGCCGACCATGGCCGAGGATGTCCGTCGGTTCGTGGGGGCATGCTCGGTTTGTGCTCAAAACAAAACCTCCAATTCGCCTCCCGCTGGTCTGTTACAACCCCTTCCTGTCCTTTCCCGTCCCTGGTCGCATATTGCCCTAGATTTCGTGACGGGTCTTCCTCCATCTAGTGGCAATACTGTGATTCTCACCGTGGTGGACCGCTTTTCTAAGGCGGTTCACTTCATTCCCCTTCCCAAGCTCCCCTCCGCAAAAGAGATGTCCCTTGTGGTCATCGACCACGTCTTCGTCAGGGTTCCATCCACAGACCAACGGCCAAACCGAGCGGGCAAACCAGGATCTCGGTCGGGCACTTCGATGTATGGTCTCCCACAACCCCTCTACCTGGTGTCAGCAGCTACCGTGGGTGGAGTATGCCCACAACTCTTTGCCGGTGTCTGCAACTGGGCTTTCTCCGTTTCACTGTTGTCTGGGTTACTCACCTCCTCTCTTTCAGTCCCAGGTGGCCGAATCAGCGGTTCCCTCAGTCCAGGCGTTTGTGCAACGGGCACGCCGTACCTGGAGGAGAGCCAGAGAGGCGTTGCTCCGTACCAGGGAACGCACCAAACAGATGGCGGCGGACTAAGGCTCCGTCTTACGTCAGTGGTCAGAAAGTGTGGCTCTCCACTAAAGACCTGCCGCTGCGCGCTCCCTCCCGCAAGCTGGCTCCCAAGTTTATTGGGCCTTATCCCATCACCAAGGTGGTCAGTCCGGCGGCGGTCAGGCTTCGGTTGCCCCATGGGCTGCATCGCATCCATCCTGTGTTCCACGTGTCCCGGGTCAAACCTGTGTTGCGCTCTCCCCACTCTCCTCATGTCTCTCCTGTCCCGCCGCCTCCTCTTATCGTGGATGGCGCGCCTGCCTATGTTGTGCGTAGGATCCTGTCCTCTAGGAAACGTGGACGGGGGTTCCAGTATCTGGTGGAATGGGCAGGTTATGGCCCGGAGGAGAGGTGTTGGGTGCCGGCCCGTGACATTCTGGACCGCTCGCTCATCAGGGACTTCCAACGTTGGAGTCAGGTACACCCCTCGGGGGCGCCGGGTGGCGCCCCTGCGGGGGGGGGGGTACTGTCAGGGGTTGAGGGGTGACCTAGTGGTCACTGCATGTCATTGCAAAGTTATTTCTATTTTCCTTCTCACCACCTGTTCCCTGTTTGCATTGATTACACCCCTTATAAATACCCTCTGTTTTCCCTCCTTCTTTGCCGAATAGTTTTGTTATGTTTGACACCAGTTCCTTTCCATACGCCCTTTGTTCCAGCCACGTCGAACCGCTGCCTTACCCTTTCCTGGACATACCGGATTGCCTTCCCGATCTCAGACCCTGCCTTCCCTGACCAAGTTTTTCGGATCATCCCTTTTGAGTTGCCTTCTGCGGCTTGTTTTCTATTTTTGTTCCAGAGCTTTGCTTGTGAGATTTCGGTTATTCTTTAATAAACTTTCAGTTCCATACTCCGCTTTTGGGTCCTCCTTGCAGCCAGCCCTGACACTGTGCCCTCTGGATCTACTCTTTGGAGTGATTTGCGCACTCTTGCAACTTCACATGGTAAAGGTAGGGTTAATGTTATAATTGTATGACAACATCTGAGATACGATTTGAATGGATAATAATATTAATATATGTGATGTATACAGAAATTCACCTTGAAATTATTGAAGAACAATCATTGTGGAAGGGCCAAGCTTAAACAAGTAGGCTACATGTAAAAACTTACTTGGCACCAGATGACCTCTTGTAGGGAGATAAGCTCTCATCATGCGGTATCCACTCTGTGGATGCTGTCTATGAAGTTCCAGCACCAGAGTATCCAGCTGTGCCTCTGTGACATCAGAAGACATGGCAGACACACTAATAGAGGAGAAAACAAGGTTCATGTTAATGCAAATTGTCTTTTATTACTAATTTATTTGATCAAGAGGGACAGTGTACATTCATAAACATTACAATGTAAATGCACCCAATTATAGCCAAAAAAGCTAATTTCCATTGGCAGTCCCTCTGCCAGAGGGAAAAAGGCTATACAACCTAAAAAAAGAGGCATTAACGTATATCAAACATAACATTGACAATAAATACAAAGTTCTACTGCTTACCCACTAGTGATCACATTTTTGGTTATTTATCAACCAAGCTTTGAAATTACTTTTAAAACAGTTGGATGAGGTTGATTCTCTAATGTTTTGAGGGAGATGGTTCCATTCCCGGGCTGACCTAATTGAGAAAACCGACTGTCCAAATACACTTTTTTTTAAAGGAATAACACAGTCTCCTCTTGCTGCCCCTCAAGTAGCACTGGTTGCTGGTGTTCTAAACTTGACTAGGCTGCATAGTGGTGGGGGGGCCAGGTTAAACCGGATTTTGAACATTAAACAGCAGTTCTTGAATGTGATCATGTTGTCCCAACTTAAAAGTCTGTATTTATGGAGGACTGAACAGTGATGGTGTGATTTAGGTTTTTTGTCAAGGATTTTGAGAGCCTGTTTGTACAGAGACATTACTTGTTTAAGGGTAGTGGAGTTGGCAGTAGACCAGGTGGGTAAGCAGTAGTTAATGAGATAAAAACAACGAGAACATGTACATTTTAGCAGCCTTGGTGGACATGTGATTTCTAAGATGCCTAAAGTTGGCTAAGGTGAATTTTAAATTTTTGCATATTTTTTAACATGTTTTTTAAAAGTAAGTTGATTATCAATCAAGATACCAAGATATTTGTAATCCTTCACAATCTTGATTCTTTGATCAGAAATAAACACATTGGGTTCAGTGTGAGACTTGCTGGTTTTAGAAAAAAACATAGCAACGGTTTTGGAATTGTTGAGCTGAAGACAACATTTGTTTAACCAGTCAGACACATTAACCATGACATTTGTAAGCCTAGCAGCGACCTCTTCATTATTCTTACCCCACCCAAAGATCACAGTGTCGTCTGTGTACATCAGAACCTCACAGTCTTGGCAAACTGATGGTAAATCGTTAATATAAAGACTGAAAAGAAGTGGACCCAGGATTGAACCTTGGGGAACACCTGTAGACAGATTTTTGAAGTCGGATAATACATTGTTTATTTTAACACACTGAGTTCGAGTTGATAAATATGATTTGAGTTTTATCTGCTTTCTAACATTGTTTTGTCCAATAATTTCTTTATTTGTTGCCATATTTATTTAGAGTCTCCTTTAGAATTTACGATTATTTCAAGGAAATAATTTGCCTTTGCTTTTCTAAGTTCTCTTGTCACCTTGTTTCTTAATGCTGTAAAAATGTGCCTATCAGTTATCCGTTTGGACTTCAGGGATGTTTTAAGGGCTCGATCCCTTTCTCTCATCAAGTGAATAACATTTTCATTTATCCATGGCAGAGAACTCCTTTTATGTTTCCTTCTTGACTCCATTGAGAAATCTTTGATTGTCTTGTGTATATTTTTTAGTAAAGCATTGGCTAGTAAAGCTCACATCATTGGAAACAAGTATCTCATCCCAACTAATCTTCTGGATAGCATTCTTGAAATCATCCTTTTTGTTATTTGTTATCCTCATGGAAGTTTGAGTCGGACCATTAATGGAACGCTTTACACCATTCACTTTTCTCGACATTAGGATCAAATTATGATCAGACAGTCCAGTGATAAGATTATACGATTTTGTTATTCTGTCTGGTCTGTTGCTAAAAATTAAATCTATCTGGGTGCAGGAAGTATTAGTAATACGGGTTGGTCCATCAACCAGTTGAGTTAGATTAAAGCTGTCAGTAACCTGTTTAATAAATTTTCTTGAGGATTTATCTACCCAGTTGGTATTGATGTCACCACAGATTATTATCTCTTTGTTAGAGTCACATTGTTGTAATAGGTCTCTGAATTTATCATAAAAACTAACAGTTGCTGAGGGGCGCCGGGATAATACATTTAGGATGAAAGACATTTCCGGAGATAGAACAATATTAAGACCTAGACACTCCAAATCACAGTTTGTGAATATTATTTCATTGCAGCTAATTGATTCCTTAACATAACACAAAACACCACCACCTTTACCATGTTTTCGATAATTTTCTAAAAATGCTGAAACTAGGCACGGTTATGGCTGCATTGGATGAATTTTCATGTAACCATGATTCCGACATTGCTAGATAATAGATATTTGACTTGTGTAAAAGATGCTGAACTTGTTCACATTTAGAGATAATACTTCTAATGTTTAAATGACCACCTAAGAGTCCTTTGGGTTTGCTCCTAGCATTCCAAATAAGTTTAGAGTCATTGACAGTTCCATTGACAGTTCCAAGATATTCCATTTACGTTGCTTGATTATAGCTCTATTTATGCGCCTGTTAACTAATGTAGGCCTAGAACAGTGATCTGCGGGTTTATCAGTTTCATCGCATGATCCCACCGCTCCGGCAATGGCGTTGAGCAGCGAAAGTCGAGCTGCTTCAATTATCTGACCATTGTCGCTCCCTGGATCACTTGCCGCGTTGACAGCCGTCTCCTCTCCGGGACCGCTCCACCAGCTCGGGCCTCCAGCGATGACAGTCATTGCCTCCCCAGGATCAGGATTCCTCTCCTGACTCCATGGCTCGATCGGTAAGCAGACTTCAGCCACCCGACCACTCTCCTCGTTCCCCACGGCTCTCTGAGAAATGGTGTGGCCTTCATTCCCCATGACGGTCCAGGGGTCAGGTCCGAATCTCATGCGAACAAAACGCCGATCCGTCTGTTGGGAGGCCCGGTTAACCGGGCGGAGGCTCTCCAGCGCGTGGCCCCATCTACGGATCCTCACAGGTCGGCGGCAGGGAGGTGGGTACCCGGCCTCCGGTATAGCCGGCAGCAGCCATCGATAGGAGTAATCCACGGAGCCTCGGATGTCGTATCCGGCGTAATCACTGGAGAGACCAAACAGCGAATCGCGAGCGTTGTACATGGAGGAGGACAGGTGAGCTTTCAGCCGGCATATTACTCCACCTCTCTTTCCTCGTCTTCTGCGACGGCTATTGCGTGGCAACCGACCAGGAAGACGCCATAGGTGAGAGGGTACAAACGCCAGAACAGGTGGCGGTGGCTTTGTCTGATCGTTAAAGTCCTGGATCGGTAATTTCTTCTCGGAATCGCGGTATTTTAGGAGGAACAGGCGATCATATACCAGTAGTGATGACACTTTATGAAATAAAAACGATAAAAACAGGACAATACACAGGAAAGGTAGCAGAGATAGACGGCCAGCCACACACAACGGCGCCATCTTTGACATCGACATATGACTGTGTAGTCTAAGTAAATGATCATTGCAAACTGAAATAGACAACAGGATTATATCAGCAGTATAAGACGATGTAAACCAAGCTCAACTTATAGTTTGGATACTACTGACATGTATGGGTCAGTAGCCTCTACCTCTTCATATACAGTGGACACTTGTTCTGTAAACATGATTTTGTAATGGCCTCTAACCCCCTCCTCTGTCTTGTGTGGCACTGTTATTGATAGTCATGTGTCCAAGTTTAGGGTAACAGACAGTAAAAGTAACCCTGAACCCCACCCTACCCCAGATGTTTAAAGTAATGTAGTAGAATGTAAATGTAATACACATGTACACATGTAAATACATTTGACTGCTCAATCCTACTTATAAATTATTCAGCCATTGTCCTACAACACCCTGACATATCTTGTGCATGCATACTTATACACCTTGCCATATTGCAATTTGCACTGTTTGTATATGTATGGTGGTAGGGTGGGGTTTGCCGTCAGACCGTGGGTGGGGGGGGGGGCTAGTTTGTGACTAATGCGTTATACAGAGAAGGGAGACTGGCGTTGGTCAAGGTTTGGAATGGAAGGGAGGAAGCAGGACAAGATGTAAAAAAAATATTGGGACTACGTAGTTAAGGTGGCAGGCGTGTGTTGCTTAGGCGGCCCCCGCCTTAACTCAATAGTGCTGCGGGAAACCCTACTACTAGTGGCTATTGTCAAATTATTTGTATGAATTCGCATACTTGCCTAATACAGTTGATTCTGACGATCGGCTATAACATCAAGTTAATTGTACAACCATATGGTAGAATAAACATAATGGGAAAAAATATGTTACCTTAGTCCATTTTGCTGCATTCTACGATGGATTGTAGTTCTACTGACTCCGTACAGGGCTGCAATGTCTGGAACTTTTAAGCCATAAAGGAGGTACCCCTCAATAGGTTCGACGGGTATCTCGATGACAGGCCTCCCCACCTTACGCCTACGCGGTAATAGTGCCTGTAATGCTTGTGTCAACTTAGTTTCAACACCTGTGGTGTCGAGGCCTGTTAGGGCAGAAAGTTCTTCCTCCCTCTGGGAAATAATTTGTATTCTATCATAAACATCAGTTAACGACACTCGATTTGCATCTACATCGTCTGCTAAGGCAGTGAGCGTTGTAACAAGTTCTTCTGTCGCCATATTGTTGTTAGCATTACCATAGCAACTAAGTTTGTCTGCCCCCCCCCCCAATAGACTACTCTGCCTCTGATTGGCTGGTATTTGTTGTAGCCACTCAGAAGCAGAGTAGAGTTGGGTCTTACCCTCAATAGGGGTAGGGACCCGCCTTGATGGGGCGACTGACAGATTGCATTTCCATTTGAATTTTGCAACAAAAACAGCGTGATGACAAGTGAATGTTAATGCAATATACTGGGGGCGCTGTTTTAGCTACTACATTGAATTTCCATTTAAATAAAGAGTCAAAAAGACCGTGTCAATATGAAATGCAATGCAATGAGCGCTCATTCAAATTGTTATTCAAAATAATACAAACTGGATTGCATTGTCATTTGCACATTGAATTGCCATTTGACAACTGCTTTCCATTTGAATTGCGGATTGCATTGTCACTTTGCGCATTGAATTGCCATTTGACAAATGCATTTTCATTTGAATAAAGAGTCGAAAAAACGTGTCAATATGAAATGCAATGCAATAAGCGTTCATTCAAATTTGTATTCAAAATAATACAAACTGAATTGCGGATTGCATTGTCATTTGCACATTGAATTGCCATTTGACAACTGCTTTTCCATTTGAATTGCGGATTGCATTGTCACTTTGCGCATTGAATTGCCATTTGACAAATGCATTGCCATTTGAATAAAGAGTCTAATAAACTTCCATATATGACCTTTAGCTAGATGGCGCATCGCAGAGCGTCACTAGAGGTTAACTCAGGAAGTCGCTTGTTTCATGTTGTAAGTCCATAGCTACCAGACATGATATATTCTGATATATAAAGAACCTTCTCTTCAAACCTTTGTTTGTTTATTGAAGAACCCACGATACAAACAAAACATGGTGTCAGAAGATGGTCTTGGAGAGAGAGCAAAACTTTGCTGAGCACGAGCCACTTGAGTGAGTAGCTAGCGAGTGGATTAGCGTTAACTCTGCCAGAGGACATCGTTAGCATGCTTTCCGAGGGAGAAGGACTAAACAACGTGAATATGCAAGCGTTACAACCACCACCAAATCTACAGCTGACAGGTAATGTGGCTGAGAATTTTAGTAGATTTAAGCAACGATTTCAGTTGTATTTATCAGCAGTTGGCGCCGACGAGAATAATGCTAAAACGAAAGCATCAGTGTTCTTGCATGTTGTGGGTGAGGAAGCACTCGAAGTTTATAATGACTTTCAGTTCACTGAAGAAACAGACAAGATGAAGTTGGATAAAATACTGGAACATTTTGAGGCGTACAGTATTCCGAAAACAAATGTCACGTTTGAGAGACACAGATTTTTCACGTGTTCAGAAAACGGGAGAAACGATTGATCAATATGTGACCGAACTGAGGAACCGAAGTAAGACGTGGGAATTCGGAGGGCTAGCGTTAACTGACTCGCTGATAAAGGATAGACTCGTGTGCGGGATTCCGGATAATGGTGTACGGGAAAGCTGTTGATAGAACAAGATTTGAACCTGGAAAAAGCGATTGTAATGTGTAGAGCAGCGGAGACTGTGAAAACGCAAGCTTAAGAACTTTTCAGTGAGAGCTGCAACGTGGATGCAGCCAAGCGAGATGCACACAGAGCGTTCAAGAAGAGGAGTGGCCCCGACGCAAAATATGAAACTAAACAGGCGCAAAGAGACGAACAGGGAAATAAATGTTGACGATGTGGCACACAACATCCTCCTACATGTGTACATGATGTCCAGCATTTGGTAAAATGTCATAACTGCAATAAAAAGAACCATTATGCACGAAATTGTACCAATCAACCAGAGCGGAGCAAAGCCCAAACAGTGGATGGGAGTGACTCTGAGGAAGTTTGTGGATGTAGTCACAGGGCAGAATGGAAATAAAAAGAACTGGATGCTGACATTGCAAGTGAATAATATACACATCGCAATGAAATTGGACACTGGAGCTCAAGAAAATGTAATATCAGAGGCTGTGTTCAACAGAATTAGACCAAGACCTAAATTACATGCAACAAAAGTGAAAGTAAGTGGATACTCAGGAGCTGCAATACCTGTAAAAGGAAAATGCATAGTTAAAGTGACAAACAAGTACAGAGAACATACACTGGAATTCATTATGGTACCAAAAGATGTACAGACCATTTTAGGATTATCTGCTTGTGAGAGACTGGACCTTGTTAAGAGAGTGCTGGTAGTAGACAGTGACCAATAAATGGATTATGATGAACTCATGAGAGAGTACAGTGACCTGTTCAAGGGCCTAGGATGCCTACCCGGGGTCTCATTTATAAAAGTGTGCGTAGGATTCTTACTAAAAGTGTACGTACGCCCAAAAGCCACACACAAAAATTCAGATTTATAAAACCCTGCGTATGCACACCTGTACACAATGTTCCCTTTATAAATCACAGATTACCCTCAAGTGTGCGTACATGAATCAGCATTGTACCCTGCCCTGAACACGCCTATTTTTAACCATATATAGTCAATGCAAAGCACCTCATGAATGCTAATCTAGCTAATCTCATCATGACGCTGGCATGCGATTGTTCTTTACGGTGAATCATAGCGCATGACAACTTCTCAGACACTGTTAGCCTATTGGTGGAGCCCAAAACAAATTTGGTGCCCGGTAGTCAACTGTGCCAGAGATACTGCGAGTTGAGACACAATTTGAAAACAAAAGCGTTTTGTTATGAATAGTAATCTATTAAAGTCTGGACTGATAATGAGGACGTAGAGTGTAGCGATTGCACAGGAGCTTACCGACTGTATTTCCAGTTTTTGACATATGATGATATATACACAGTATTAAACAAATTAAGTATACACTGTGTTTCTAAAGGTAGAATATGTGATGTTATCCTGTATTCCATGCAGTCGGAGAATCTCCCCCTCCTGCACTCCCATAGTGGACAATCTAATGGTGAGGAAGCGCAGAATTTTTATTTAAAATTTGAGTTGGATTGTACAAGGTGTTTATGGAACAAGAAACACTCAGCACAAGCGCAAATAACACTGCTGGATGTAATCTTCATGATAATCATGAAATTGAATGAAAAAAACGTGTGTGAGGAAAACAAAGTATAAATATTACGAGTAACGTTCTTCCCACATTAAATTTCTGCAGTCTGACTACAGTACGGTCATCTGCGTTGCCAATTCCAACTGTTTCCAAAATGTGCGTAGGCCTACGGGAGGGTCAGAGTTTGCATTGAGGACCGCACATTCTCCCGGCAAGTTTGTTTTTTATAAATCACAATCGTTGCGTGGAAAGTGGCGTACGCACATTTTCAGCCCCGTTTTGTGCGTACGCAAGCTTTATAAATGAGACCCCTGGTGTGTACACAATCAGAGTGGACAAGAACGTGCCGCCAGTAATCAATCCATGTCGGAAAGTGCCATTTGATCTTCAAAAGCCACTGAAAGGAGTTAGACAGAATGGAAGGACTTTATGTGATTGAAAAAATTGACGAGCCAACTGACTGGGTGAGTTCGCTTGTCATAGTGAATAAAAGGAACGTAGGACCCAAGGAACTTGAACAGAGCAATTAAGAAAGAACATTTTAAACTTCCCACCAGAGAGGAAATTGTCTCAGTTTGCAAACGCCAAATACTTCAGCAAGTTAGATGCATCTTCCGGATTTTGGCAGATGAAGCTGAACACTGCAAGTTCAAAGCTGTGCACGTTCAACAGTCGTTTGGCAGATATCGATTCCTTAATTACCTTTTGCTATAGCGTCAGCACCCGAGGTGTATCATAAGACAATTCACATGATCTATGAGCATCTGGACGGAGTGGGCAAGGCAACAAGGAAAACAAATCTTAGGTTGAACAAAGAGAAATGCCAGCTTGGGGTGAGTGAACTGACGTTTGTTGTGGACATTTTGAGTAGCAAAGGAATTAGACCCCACCTTTCAGAACGCATGGCACCCCTTAGACAACTAACAGAAAAGAGAACAGAATGGGAATGGGACCACGAACATGAAAAGTCATGGAGAGACTTAAAGACACAGCTCACATTGAAACCGGTACTGAGGTTCTATGACCCAGCGAAGCCCATCAAAATCTCGTCTGATGCATCACAGAGCAGACTTGGAGCTGTCTTGTTGCAAAAAGATAGACACAAATAGAAAAAGAGCTGCTGATCATAACATACGCCTGTGAAAGTTTTTATCAATTTGTATCAAGACAGGACATATCTGTTGAAACAGACCAAAAGCCACTGATTGCATTGTTTCAAAAGCCGCTGAAAGACTGCCCGCTAAGAATCCAACGAATGATGATCCGGCTGCAACGTTACTCGTTGACTGTGATGTATACGCCAGGGAAGCTTATGTACACTGCAGATACATTGTCAAGAGCCGTAGATCCGAAAGAGCCAGCGAACGGCGCTATGTCAGATGATGTGGACACATATGTGGACATGATAAGCGCAATGCCTGTGGCAGATGTGAGAATGCAACAAATAAGATCAGAGACTAGCAAGGATGAAACTCTGAAAGGATTGCATTATGTCATCCTAGATGGATGGCCTAGCACTAAGCAAGGTTGTTCACCTGATATAACAGAGTACTGGAACTGCAGAGCAGAGTTGTCAGTAGTGGAAGACATCATCTGCAAGGTTAGCACGACTGTAATCCCAAAACGTTTGCAAAAAGAAATGCTCAAGAATATACACGCAGGGCATCTTGGGATTGAAAAGTGTAGGGAAAGGGCATGCGAAGTAATGTACTGGCCGCGTATCAATCAAGATGTGGCAAATGAGGTGTCGACCTGCTCAACATGCCTGAAATATCAAGCAAGCAATCCTGCCGAGCCGCTACTGCCGCACCCAGTGCCCGACAGGCCATACATGAAGGTGGGCGCAGATCTTTTTGTTTGTGCTGGGAAAGACTATGTTGTAGTGACTGATTACTATTCGCTGTATCCAGAGGTATGTAGACTGAGCTCCACGACAGCAGAGGCTGTGATAACAGCCATGAAGGCAGTGTTTTCCAGACATGGCGTGCCGAGTGAAGTGTTTACGGACAATGGACCACAGTTTTCTAATGCAAGCTTTAGACGCTTTGCAGAAGAATGGAATTTTGTGCACACAACATCGAGTTCTCACTACCCATGGTCTAATGGGTTAGTGGAGAAACCTGTTCAGACAGTGAAGAGACTGCTGTACAAACCTAAGGATGATGGGACAGACTTTTACCAGAGCTTGGTGGTATACCGCACAACAGCACTTGAGTGTAGTATGTCACCAGCGCACCTCCTCATGGGACGCAGGCTGAGATCAAACATGCCCATTCAAGAAGGTCTGCTGAAATCAAAGGAGGGGGAGAAGGTAAAGAGGTTCAAGGAACAACAAAAGGCGAAGCAGAAGTTCTAATACGACAGAGGAACACAGAATCTACCTGAGCTGCACACTGGTGACCATGTCAGGCTGAAAGACAAGTAATACATGCACAGAAAGCCACGATCCTCAATGAAATTCAACCAAGGTCGTACAACAGACAGAAAATGTCGCTGTGCTAAGAAGGAATGTCCGAGATATCATGGCACCAGCTAAAGCAGATCAGAGGACTGATGATGCTGCTGATCAACCTCAACACACAGAGAAGCTACCAGCTGAAGTACCAGTTCCTGTACAGGAACCACCTGTTACAAGACCCTCTATTGATGTGAGGCCACCTGAGAGATTGATTGAACAGATTTAGATAATCCTTGTTTAGTAGTTAAGTTATGAGTGCTATCTTGAGTAAAGTATATGCTTTTATGTTAAGAAAGGGAGATGTAATGATATGAACATTTAAAGATTTGGCTATGTTCAGTTAAGCCTATGACCATTAGCTAGATGGCGCATCGCAGAGCGTCACTCGAGGTTAACTCAGGAAGTCGCATGTTTCATCTTGTAAGCCCGTTGCATACCAGACATGATATATTCTGATATATAAAGAACCTTCTCTTCAAGTCTTTGTTTATTGAGTCAGATGGATGAGCGGTGAGGTAGTCGGGTTAGTAATCAGAAGGTTGCCAGATCAATTCCCCTCCGTACCAAATTACGTTGTGTACTTGGGCAAGGCACTTCACCCTACTTGCCTTGAGGGGAATGTCCCTGTACTTACTGTAAGTCTCTCTGGATAAGAGCGCCTGCTAAATGACTAAAATGTGAAAAATGTAAATTGAAGAACCCACGATACAAACAAAACAACGGACCTTATGGGTTCCTGAGGCTTTTTTGTTCCCCATGAGGAACAAGGCATGTATACCAATTTTCAGGCATTTTGGAGTAATGGGGCGCTGGGGAAATCACGTAGACTTTGGGCGTGTTTTATAGCGCCACCTATGGGCATACATGGGCCACTAGCCGTCTGGGAGTAATGAGTGACCTCTTGAATCATTGGGCCAAATTGGAAACATTTTGGTCCAGAACTTTTTGAGCTATTGAGCCATTTAAAGGGGCAATTGACTGTTTTTTGTGGGTATTTCACACTGTTCCTTAAGGTCTCCAAATAGGGTATGTAACATTGGTTGGGTTGAAAATGGCCCGGGTGCTGTTCTATGCCCACTGACAGATCCTCTGAAATGTTCCCGAGAAAAAACACTAGCTTTTCTCCTTTTATGGTATGCTCATTAATATTTAGATGAGCTGCGCGCTTATTGGTTGGTTTTCAACGAGTGAAGCTGGGGAGCAAAAACGTGACACGGCCAGCAGTAGCAGTTGGAGACTTGAAATAAAAACGTGCAAATAAATATATGGTGTCTACACAACACTGTTTTCAACAGATTGATTATATATCATTTGAAATGATAACATTACTTGTTTCCACTTCTGTTGTTGAAGCAAACTGGATTGACTTGGGTGGGTAGAACGTTAGGCTACAGCTTGGCAACCAAACCATATCCTGATTCTACTCGGCTTCAGCTAGCTAGGCTAGCTCTAAATAACTTGCTGAAAAATAACATGACCAAGATCTGGACAAACATGCATCTTGAATTGTAGATTTACATTACACAGGTTATTTATTTGAATGAAACACAGTCAGGAACATTAATCAACGTTAGCCCCATTGTCAATAAACTAGGCTAAATTATCACATATTTTACCTATGCTCTGGCGTGAGCAAGCTAAACTTGTTTATATGCCTACAGTCTAGGTGTTACTAGTAACAGTTACTAGCAATGCTACCGTATCCTGTATCAAGCACCTGCCTTTCTCCAGTTATTTCAAATAGATTATCTAGACAGGCATTAGCAATAAGCCAGACTGCTGTTTGTTTTCTGGCTATTTTTCGGAAGCTTCCCTTCTAATGCCGACTACAGCTAGTCTAGCTAGAGTCATTTGATGTGTGTAGAAACTTATTTAGCATTCTATCTGGTATGCTAAATTATACAGGAAACGTTAGCATTGCTAATAACTGTTAGCACAACATCATACTGTCCTTATAGGCGGTTGCAATTAGCATACGGTCGGAACAGCACCTCTTTCCAGGTTCAGCTTCCTAGCAAATCCTGCTTGCAATTGTCCAAGGTTGTCAAAACTGTCTTGGGTGAAATGTTCAGAGCAAATGAATGATTGAGTGTCGAACTTCGCCGGGATCTTCTCATAAGACAACAGCAGCCATGCCTGTTCCTTGGGAAGACTGTGAGTGTTAGCCTTCCCTGTAGGCTACAGCCTGGAACACAGCATTTACAACCGTGGTCCATTTTCAATATCCTTGTTATAATTCAAAACGTTGTTCTTTGTAATTCCTTATAAGTAGCTTACACAGAGCAGAGCGCAGCTAAACTAGTATCGGAGATAGACGCTACCTCGGGCTGGTCAGGATGTAAATTCTGGGGCGTGACAAAGATGCAGACCAGAGCCAATAAGAGGGCGATCACCGGTCTTACGCAGGACCGGTAGCTTTGTTGAAAAGCTAGCGTTTTACAGCCAAATTTTTCTTTTTGAGATTTGAATAGGAAAGAGGTGTCAATGGACTTTGATATTCACGATATGTTCATTTTACCCACCGAACTGTCGTTATTCAACTATGACAAGGTAAAATCGGTTTTGCAGTCAATTGCCCCTTTAATGGAGAAGAAAAATAATAATAGGAATACTAACAAAAACAATAGGTTCCCTCCTACCGGAGGAAAACTAATAATAGGAATACTAACAAAAACAATAGGTTCCCTCCTACCGGAGGAACCTTGATAATAGGAATACTAAAAAAAACAATAGATTCCCTCCTACCGGAGGAACCCTAATAATAGGAATACTTACAAAAACAATAGGTTCCCTCCTACCAGAGGAACCTTGATAATAGGAATACTAACAAGAACAATATGTTTCCTCCTACCGGAGGAACCCTAATAATAATAATAGGAAGAATACTAACAAATTGAGAATACTAACAATAAGAATACAAACAAAAACAATAGGTTTTCTCCTACCGGAGGAACCCTAACAAGCCGTAATACTTTAATGTGTGTTTGAGTTACTAAAATTACAAAATGATATTACGGCCCTATTTTGTGTTTGTCAACACGGGTTGCAAAATAGAAACAATGGCCACAAGGTACACGGACTGGGATTGCGTTCACATCAACTCTGTACAGACAATGGCAAGCCGTTTTATCATTTAACCAATTCATTCTTGATATCCAACAATTCGAATTCTGGATATTAACAATTTGAATTCTGGATATCAACAATTCATTGGTTAAATGATAAAACTGTTTGTCATACTTACTAAAAAAGCTTAGAATTGTATTTTTGATATCAAGCATTCAAAATTATTAACGAGAAGACTTGAAACTGTAATTTCTGTCAGAATAAAAAAATTATACCTCTGACTGGATTCGAACCCACTACCACACCACCCCACACCAGCACTGTGTCTCATCTTGCTAAGCCATTCACAGACTTAGACATTTAATCAATCAGTTTTTGTATCAGAAAATAAGACATTTCTCCAATGGCACCCATTGTCAGATTTGGTTAAAGTTAAAACAGCTGTAATACAGTCCAATTTATTTATATATGGGACATAAAAACGGGACAACAGGGTTGACTGGGTTGCTGCTGTAAAGAATAGCTTACGTGTAGTGCTTTAAAAAAGTTGTTTGGGGTGCCATAACCTCTAATGAAAGGGAATTTCAAATCATGCCTGGCATCAGTGGCAATTTGTCATGGCTTAGGTTACTGAAATGAATTTGTGCAACAGACAAGACCCATCTAAAAACCCATCTTTTCAAACTGTCATATTCCATATAATTCATTTTCTACCACACATCTCACCACCCCTGTGTAAATTGTTTTAATGTGTCTTGTTCTTGTTTTGTATCATTGTTGATTTTGTTTTTTAACTATGCCCTGTAAGGTGACCTTGGGTGCTTTAAAAAGGCGCCCTCAAATAAAATGAATTATTATTATTATTAACAGGGAACAGGCTGAACAATCAATATACTTGATACGAGCTAACTCCAGTGTTTCCCCTAGGATTTTTTTTAGCACTGGGGGCAGGTTTGTCCGACCCCCCTCCCCCTCGGCCGAAATAAAGTTCAGTAGAGTAGTTTAATGTAATAGACTAATAACAAATGTAATATTGCATTTTTTTTTTTTCCTATTTTCCGTCAAGCAATACAGTTAGGCTACTTAAAGTATGTTATAAATGGCAGAAATATGCTGCCAATTAATAATTGCGTAACAACTTATTGTAAATGGTCAGTAGCCTAGCCTATCGAGGTACTCGAAAGCATGTACACTGTCGGCTTCATTTGATTTTGATAGGCTAAGCATTCTGTAGCAAATAATAACAATATACCCACCATTAACTACTTCAGCATAATAATAATGCACCTAAAATACAAACGTGAGCAAGGGCAGCAATCGCTATCGAATCAACAGGCATGCAATTATGCTAGCAGGGAAAGAATACAAACAACGAAAATCACCAGTTAACTTAAATTTGCAATAACTGTAGACTAATACAATAACAGGCTTTAATGAACTTAAAACATAAGTTATACAACTTACAGTTATCAAGGACGCAGACACGCAATCTCAACTGCGCTGTGAAGCGCGTGTCCTTGCTTTTCTCCGACATGCCCTCTAACAATCACTGTTGATAGACGGCCTAAGAAGCCGCCACAACAAAATCAACAGGGGGAAACACTGAACTTGGTTGTAAATCTGACACGACCATGCGTAGACTCCAAGTAGCTAGCTACTGTGATAAACCTGGCTTGTTTTGCAGTGGTTTACACGCTAAACAGATGATCGTAGTGTTGTTGTGGGCAAAAATAAACACTCATTGCTATGTTTTACAACCGGAGGATTGACCGGAAGACTAAAGAACGTTCAGTTTTTTTGTCTTTGACTGGTTTTGAACCTACAACCCTCCATTTACCAGCACAACATCTCATCCAATTGAGCCATTCCCAGAGCTGGAATTTGCCATGTTCACTCATCAACAGGATAATAAAAAAAGACGTTTTTACAATTGCAAGCATTGTCAGATTTGGTCCAAGCTCAAACAGCTGTAATTCAGTCATGTTTTCACATATCAAGTTGAAACTTTGCAGGGTACTTCAGGGGGCTGTCACCTTAAAGCTTATTAGGTTTGAAAAACCATAATTCAAAATGACATGTGATTTAGTGACACAAACATATTGAAGCTATGTGGACATATACATTAATACACCCCTTTCAGCCATTTTGTATTTGATTCAACTGTCTAAAGTAACGTTTTTAAAAACATCAATAATACTTATCTGTACAATTTCAAGTCAAGTTGGTTCAAGAGAAGAGGAATTTTGAAGGTTTTTCCAAATTATCACTGTACAGGAAAATCCATCATGGGGCACCTTGTGGGCCCCTGAGGCTTTTTTGTTCCTCATGAAAAATGAGCCATGCATACGAAGTTTCAAAAGAATTGGAGCTATGGGTAGAAATACCATCACTCTGAAAAGTGGACATCTGGGCGTGGCCTGTGGCGCCCCCTATGGTCTAATGTGGGCCAGTCTGTGTTTGGGCGGTAGTTGTGGCATGTTGTATCAATATGCCAAATTTCAAAACTTTTTACCAATGTGTTCATGAGATAAATTACAAGCATAATAATAATAATAAATATAGCTGCAAGCAGCAATGCGGGTTCCTCCGCTAAATATTATAAAAATGTACACTGTAGAAGATCGAGAGTTGGACAACAAGAGAGCAAAACTACTTCATGTTTGGCCAACAACAATAGGCTGAACGGGTATTTGAACTCATGAGCAAGGTTACAAGTCAGTGTCTCTAGCCTCTCTGCTACACACCAACCGCTGAGATTTTATGATTAGTAAGGGCTGATTATTAACTTTCCATAGGATATTGAAACTCTTCTTGAGTTGATCTCTTTCCAGACTCTCAGTCAATGCACAACTAACAATAGTCATGTGGGCAACTGGGCTAGGGCAGAGCTCAAGTTCAGGTCCTTGCAAGAATAGCCTGTGACAGTATAGCAGCCGACTCTCTGGTCCGATTAAACTACACAACATGCACAATCAGGGTGACCAACAAGATTATATTAACTAACAAACAATAACATTACAAATATCTAACTGAAGAACACAACAACTGAAATCTCTCGCACGGCTGTTGTAACCAAACTATTTTCCACAAGTCTTTGCGTTTTTTGACATGCCGCACTGCATGCTGGGTACCCAAGGGTGTTGATGCTGATTATCTAGCTGTGCTCCGACTGAGTGATATGAGTATTAGTTTTTTGTCAGGTTTTGGACAAAGGTTGAGAAAAGGTTGACATTTCAAGGTTAAATTGCATGAAATTGCGCATGGTATTTCCGAATGATGTCTGTCTGTTTAACTAAACAAGTAATCAAAATGATGACAGGCCAAAAGACTGTGCCTGGATTCTAACCAGTGACCTTACACTTTGCAGGACAACATTTCAACCCATTGAGCTACCCGCAAGGCTGATAAATTCTGGTCAGTTTCTGTAAAAAAAAAAAAAAGAAGCCGTATCTTCTGTAGCATGGCTTGTTCGATTCGGCCAAAGCTTGAACAGCTGTAATTCAATGATCTTTTGGCATATCAAGGTGAAATTTGCGCATGGTACTTCAGAACGATGTCATCCTGTTTAACTATACATATATTCAAATTTAAGACAGACTCAGTATGGCTGGATTCGAACCTACGACCTTATACTTGCAGGTCACTGTTCCAGCTCGTTGAGCTATTCTCAGTGTTGAGTATTGGTATGTTCAGTTACTGTACAAAAAAGTAAGCTGTTTCTCCTGTGGTAAGCATTGTTAGATTCAGCCAATGTTCAAACAGCTCTAATTCAATCATATTTTGACATACCAAGGTGAAATTGTTTATGGTACTTCAGAGAGATGTCTGATGATCAATTTACTTAATTCGAGCTAATTCGGTTGTAAATCTGACACTACCATACGTAGACTCCAAGAATCTAGCTACTGTTGTAAACCTGGCTTGTTTTGCAGTGGTTTACACAGTCTCGCTTAACAGATGATCGGAGTGTTGTTATGGGCTCAAATAAACACTCATTGCTATGTTTTACAACCGGAGGATTGACCGGAACACTAGAAACCGTTTTGTCCCCCCCCAAAAAATGACCTCTGACTGGTTTGCAACCCACAACCCTCTGTTTATCAGCACAACATCTCAGCCAATTGAGCCATTGCCAGATTTGGACCCTTGCTATGTTCAGGCATCTACTCGATAATAAAATAAGATGTTTCTCCAATAGAAAGCATTGTCAGATTTGGTCCAAGCTAAAACAGCTGTAATTCAGTCATATTTTTACATATCAAGGTGAAACTTTGCAGGGTACTTCAGGGTGGTGTCATCTTAAAGCCTATTGGGTTTGAAAAACTATCATTCAAAATTACATTCGATTTAGTGACACAAACTTATTGAGGCAATCTGGACATTTACATAAATACACCCCTTTCAGACATTTTGTATTTGATTCAACTGTCTTAAGTACATTTTAAAATATGTCAATGATACATATCTGTACAACATTTCAAGTCAATTTGACCTTTTTTGTAGAAGGAGATCTATTTTGAAGGTTTTCCCAAATTATCACTGTACAGGAAAATCCATCATGGTGGACCTTACGGGTCATTGAGACTTTTTTGTTCCTCATAAAAAATGAGCCATGCATACCAAGTTTCAGAAGAATTGGAGCAATGGGGTGGAAATGCAACCACTATGAAAAGTGGACATTTGGGCGTGGCCTGTGGCACCCCCTTTTGTCTGATGTGGGCCAGTCTGTGTTTGGGCCATATTTGTGGCATGTTGTATCAATATGCTAAATTTCAAAACTTTTTACCAATGTGTTCATGAGATAAATTACAAGAATAATAATATTAATAATACAAACAATTACAATAGGGTCCTCCTGACGGAGGAACCCTAATAAAACTAACAAAAACAATAGGTTTCCTCTTGACGGAGGAACCTTAACAATAACAATAGGTTCCTTCCTACCGGAGGAACCCTAATAATAATAATAATAAAACTAACGAAAACAATAGGTTTCCTCTTGACGGAGGAACCCTAATAATACCAACAATTACGATAGGGATTCCTCCTGACGGAAGAATCCTAATTAACCTTGCTTAGTGTGCACACTGTTAGATCCATTGGAGAACAATTCCACTGCTCATCTTACTGGTATGACGTTGCACCTGTGCACCGGTTGCTTTTCGCTTGGACATTGGAACTTGCCTTCCTGTTGCTTTCCTAATTGTGTCGATTCTGACTGCACACGTCACTGCTGTTGAGTGCCCTTATAAGGAGCTGTCAGGGCGTGTATGTATGCAAATTCAGGAGCATGAGGACACGCTTTCAACTTAAGAATACTCTTCCCGGTGTTGGACCGAATTCTCACTACCCCGCAGAATTCCCTACGCGTGAATGCGCACTGCCTTCCTAGCGTATTGCTATGTGTAGATTGGCGAAACCGAGGCAATTTTTACAATGGCAAGCCTAGGTTCCCTCATCTCACTGCAGCGACACGAATCGCTTGCCATGGCTCGCCTTCCCACAGTTCACCACACTCGGTGGCGTTTCAAACAAATAAATGTAGAATGTAGTTCTATCTAAAGTCTCTGTTG
The DNA here is from genome assembly GCF_054491055.1 of Hypomesus nipponensis. Classification (NCBI taxonomy): domain Eukaryota; kingdom Metazoa; phylum Chordata; class Actinopteri; order Osmeriformes; family Osmeridae; genus Hypomesus; species Hypomesus nipponensis. Next base: position 1,968,106 of record NC_140384.1, on the reverse strand, counting down.
TAGTTGTAATGGCCAAGTGTGCAGACTTGGTTTTACGTACTCGCAACATGGATCAAAATACAACTTGTATACAAAATACAAAACAGTTAAATGGACATACACGTTGACGTGTAAAAGAAAAAAAGAATTTTAATTAAAAACATCATTACTCAAAGTCTCTGCTACTAATCTTGTGATACGATAGGGAGTTCCGGCCTGGCTAAATAGCTAGTTACCACAGAACGAAGTTACGTAATGTGACTACACTGAATTATGTTGTAGTTGCGACTGCTGTTATCATAGTCACTGTCTGGTTTCAAGCGAGCATCCTTCTTTGTATTCATTTGTACAAATCACTTTTAGTAGAACTAATCCCTTCTGATTCTTGATTACGTTGTAGGCTACTTGCTATTATAGGCTTCTTACTAAATGCTATATGCCAATTGTACAATATTTTACAAATGTATATAAAGAGGCCCCTGCTTACAGGTCCCTCCTACCAGAATTCAACTTCTATTTCCCTCTCAGTAAACGTGCCAAACAACTGTTGTGTTGACAATCATATCCATTTTATAGATCCTGCTTGCCACAGCCAAGTTAGTATCTTCTAACTTTCAATGTAGGCTACAGTGCTTGGTTTTAGTACCTGATAAGTCAAGCCTGGACCTTCCCTTTGTGAATGGCTAGTGAAAAACATCTAATAAATGATGCAATTTTTATTCAGAATTTTGATGAAAAAAGAAAGAAATAGTGATAATTTAAGTAAAAGTTTTAACAAGTTTGAGGTGTGATCATGAAAATAGGTCAGGGCTGTTTACGGCAGACAGCACAGACATATTCCTCTCAGTTGGATTTGAGCACAACACTGATGGAACCATCTGCTGCAGCTGTCACAGCCAACCTGAGATTTTGGATATACATTAAGACGAATTTGTGGAATGATAATAAATGATCAAACATTAGGAATGGCAAAAACTGTGACCTATAATAACATAACCTCTTATACAAAGAAATACCAAGGCTTCGTTATAAATGTGTCTAGTAGTGAAAAAAGTATTGTATTCAATACCAGTTGACAAGCTATTACCCAGTTAGTGTCTCCATCCAGATTGTCCACATCCTACACTCTACAGGGCATGAGGAGCCACCAAAATCATTTCGGGGTGTGTCAGATCTTATAGTCCCAAGATATGAGGGGGGGAGGATTTCGGCAGGTATAAAAAACAGTGTTGCCAAAATCCTATACCCCTTCTAACACGTATTTGAGCATCCAGGTAGGCTAACTTTGTGAGGTTTCTATGATAACATACATTTGTATTTTGTTTCTAACAAACACACAACACATTGCCATCATATTTCATTTATATGTGAAGCACTACACATGCATTGTTCGCATTTATGATGTTATTGTCAGCGACAATCTTACTTTGCAATATGTGGTGTTATTACGGGGCTGTGATATCTTGGTAAATATGGCTATTGCCTCGAGACAACCCCAACTACGTGTTAAGTAGCCTACATTCGGGAAGTGTCAACGGTAACAAGTTGTTTCAGAAGAAGCCAAAACAAACTGTTGCCTGAAGTCCATCGTAGTTGATAAAATTGTGACTGAATGCCTAAGGCTCCCAACTGCTTCAGTAGTTCGGGGTGAAATGTAAAGGACTTTAATGGTGGATGTGTTTTTGCTTGTGGGATCGAATCCCACTCAAATCTTTTATTTTCTTAGCTTACATTTATTTTGTTGTGGCGAATGGCTGTAATGTAGTGCTCGCTACATACATCTATGAAATGAATTGATTTCAAAATATACAGCGAAGAAACACTCAGCCATACACAAAATTGCATAGGAAACGATCAGAAACATGTTGTGTTTCAAAGGGTTAGCGTTGACTATGTTGATCATGTTGTCTGGGTTAGCAGCGACGTTTCTTAGTATGAATTTTTTATATGTGGTGCCAGAAGGAGACTCGGCTCGCCCACTGGCAGTGTGTAAAATATTTTGTATTACACTCAATTCTACTCCAGAAACGTCAGGGAGGTCTGCTTTTTGTAGACAAGAGCCTGCTGAAGATAGCCAGTGTATAGGATTTTTCAAGGCGAGCCTGTTTCATTCGTCAATTGCAGGAGAAAGCGACCTACGTTAGCCCGGCTAGTTTCACTCGATCAGCCTATTTATAGGTCTTTTGACAGTCAGAATCACTGTTTACAGGCAAAGGTCGAGCTGGTCTTTGGTCAGATGTGTATATTGACCAGTTTAGAGCTAAATTCTCTTGATAAAGCCTGGAATCGAAGCAGTGTTTTGAGTGACTTTGCGTGGGTCTCCAACACATTTGGATTCAAGTTCAAGTAGTGCCACTGCATTTCACAGTCAAAACTGAAGTCTGTATCAAGTGTAGACGGAAAAAGCTTAATTTTTCACCACAGATATGGACCCTTTCTTCACTTTTACAGGTCATGCAGAGGCTTGCTCAAGAGAGTGCAACAGAGTATGCTGAGAGCAACAACACAGGATGAGTGTAACAGAGGATGCAATAGATAATGCTGATAGCAACACAGACCCCTTGCTGGACTACCCCTTTCTAGCTGGACAGCTTCTCTTCAGCCCTGCCCCCAAGACAGTTTCATCCAGCTGGCCTGCCCTACCTGCTTACCCTTGCCTTGATATCTCAAAAGATTACTGAATTACAGCTGTTTAAACTTCAGCTTCATCTTATAATGCTTGCCACAGAACAAATAGCTTACTTTTCTATGCAGTAATTGTATTATTTCAAATGAACGAATACTTTATTGTCTATTTCATTCAAAGTCAGAGTTAACATGAGCTCTTGCGAGACTAGATATCCGGCACTTTTTTGGTGCTAAAAAAAGAGTAAGTTGGAAGTTGTAAGAATTAGGATTTAGAAATGGTAATGCAGCCTGTATTTTTGTGGTTGTCATGCAGGCTTAATACTGAGCAGGATGATGGATATGGATGATGGTGAGTTTAACATTTATGTGCTGTTGTGTTAAGGAAGCAGAGGGAGGTCAGAATGACAGTCAGCAGGCAGGAGGTCAGGAAGACAGTGAGAAGGCAGGACCTAGTAGCAAAGAGGTGAGGGGGGGGGGTTGCAAGGGCGTGACTACACATTCTTTGGGGGGGTTGTGACCCCCCCAATATTGAGAAAATACCTATCTGTCCCCCCCAATATAAAGCAGAAAATATGTAAAATATATGTTCTCCTTTTATGAACACTGTCAATGGATCGGTCTCTTGTTATGTCTTATTTATTTTCAATTTGTTTCCGTTTGTTAAGAAAGTGTGTAAATCCCCCCCTCCTAATTATTCACTTTTGTGTTTTGTTTGATTCCACCTTGCGTAGTTCTGCGTTGTCATGGTTACTTATTACTTTTTCGTCAGTCAGTTAAGAGCAAAGAAAGTAATGTTAGTTAACTTGTTAGAGAGGATGTATAGTAATGGCGGATTTGAGGTTACCTAAATAGTGGAGAAAACTGCACCAGCAGCCAAGCATACGCTATTTTATTCAGACAGTAACATGATACCGAGCTAAATGTGTAAGCAAATAAAACAATTAGCCTCATTAAAGCATGATTCGCTGTTTTTCTGCTAAAATGTGGTCACCAGGCAGGCACTGTATTACACTATTCCTTTAGATGTGAATTCAATTGGTCAATGTAGTCCTCAAAACTATGTTCTAAATGTGCAGACACAGGATCAACTTGAGAGAAACAAGCTTCCAGAGACAAGAGGGAAATCGTTTTGGAACTCACAACTGGAAGATATACAATGGAGAAAGGCTTGGCTCTGTCCCTTTAGATTTTGCATCTCTAACAAAGTCAGAGAGGTTAATTTAAAGATTTTATACAGTTTCTACCCATCTCGATGTCAACTGCATATTTTGCAACACTGATGCTGACCCTCTTATACATTTATTTTTTACTTGTCCATATACTTATAGATTCTGGAAAGATATGGAAGGTTTCATACTGAATCAAACAGGTTAATATATTACTATCAAAGACAAAGATGTCATTGAATTTTTTGACTGTACTCTAATATCCTTCAACTGGATGGTTAACATAATGGTTCTGATAGGTAAATGGCATGTTCAGAAAGCCACATTTTCAAACTCTATTCCTTTACAGTATTTCTAATAGCCTTTAATCTCTTGATAGAATCTCTTTATCTGCTACAAAATAAGAAAACTACCTTACATACTATTCAATATTATAAGGAACTGTTTTCAAATATGTCTCTGCTCTGATTACATATATCTTTCTATTTTTGACTGTCTTCATTGTCACCCACTACTTCACTCTTATTGTCATTACTGGGGTTTTTTGTATTTTGTTTTTCATTATTGTATTAGTAAACGGTACTTGTATTTGTACTATGCTTCTGTATTTGTGACCTGATTGTTCACTTAATAAAAAAATACTCCCAGACTGGCCCTGCCCCTTCCCCTCGTTGCCAAGCAACGAACCCTGGCGTCCTACGAGTGTGCAAAGGCTCCTGGGATTTTGATGCCAGGCCATTCAGCGACCGCCCTTTTTGGAAGAACGAGAGAACAGCAACACTGCACGAGTCGGGAGAGAAATATACGCATCAACAACTTGTTTCGGCTGTGAAACACCATTTAAAGTAAGTGTATAGATGCGCAATGATAAATATTTTGAACCGAGAGCATTTTAAACGGAAAGTTTCTCGTTAAAACGTGCATTTTAATGCGCGATTTGATGACGTAATGGCGATGTACAAACTCGAAATGGCGAGTGCGCTAACAGGCCTACTTTCAATTGTATATATCGTTTTGTACACCCGGGCAGCCGCACAATGCACTTGGTTAAAGCGATTGCATTCGATGGAAGAGTCAAGGGCCTCTTTTACTCAGTGTATGTTGGTATGGATAAAATACTTTAAACGAATCAAATGTAGCCTACATACACGATTATTATCAGCACGTTTACTAATGATACAGACTCATTTGCTAGCATTGAAATTCATTGTTAGCATCATACAGTTACATATCATGTTTAGTATCTAAGCTACAGCTTTGCAATTCAGGAAGTTAATATTGTTCGACAAATTTGTAACTAGCTTGCCAGTTAGCTAGCAGGCTAGCTACTTGGCTTAATCTATTGGCAGCTTGCCTACGTTCCTTATTGCATATGGCCGTGTGCTACGCAGCTGTGTGGGTTGGTCTTTGAGAACATTTAATTTTCCATTGGCCAACTAGCGACTGCATGTATTATTGGACAATTTTAAAGCCTATCTTGACTCTTTATTCACCTTATTCCGCCCCGCCCACTTTCTTCATCTTTTCGCACTTCCGTTGTATTTGCACTTCCGCTTTACCGGGGATATCATTCAATTCAATGGAGAACTGCCGAGAAGTCCCTCTGCTGAAATATTAAATCATTTGGTGGATTTGTGCAAGATGTGCTATGTTCGTGTGCTACAACAAGTCAACAATACACCCTTTCACTGGATGGCTTGAAAACGACTTTTAAGTGTTGATATAATTCGTTTGCCGGTCAGATCGCTGCCCTGCACTCTGCTGTGCTGCGATATGCAGGCATCACATTAGCCACAAACATAGGCTAAGATATTCTAACTATTTCACTGCAGGGCATATGCATTTGCTATACTTTGTTCGAAAGCTTAGGTCCTCTAGAATTCAGTCGTGTGATTAATTGTACAGTCAGTACATGTATTTGAGACTTCCCCTCTAAACCGTCCAGCTAGCACTGTTAGCAGTAGAACGTTAGCTAGCTTCTTGTTTATCTACTTGAGGCTCTAGTTTTTACATCAGGTCTCTGCTATTAGCCATAAACTGCAAATGTATGAGTGACAAATTGTGCTGTAATAATAAAAAAGTAACAACCTTTTCTTCGAGGGGCTTTGGTACAAGCGATATGCAACGTGTTAAAACTTACAAGATATGTATCTTCCCTCCTATCTAATGGCAATTAGAAAGACGCATGAAATAATTTGATTGCCGCGTTGTTTCAAAAGCTTTATATTAAATTTAGATGTACTGCAGCAATTGTTTTGCTCACAGCCATGCCCATACATTTGGTTATAATCATGTATCTACTTATATCATGAATTGAGAACACTAAAACATACTAAAATATAGTTAGTTTACACCCTTTATTAATACGAGCAAACAAAAGGAAACTTCAGGTTTTTTTAATTCAGCGCCTTCAGCCAGGGACGCAGATCCTCAACTTTGGTTGGAGGTCGATGCAAATTATGTCGGCCCACAACACTCGGACCTCTTCTTTCCATGGTCAAAACAATGATAATACAGGGTCTGATTCCGTCTTCTCCACCTGTTATGGCAGCCACAACTGCAGTTGACGCTGGGCATCTCTATTAGCCATAAATGAGTACCAGAGCCTGTTTAAGGCACTGTCTTTTAGCACCGTTATAAAGTGGAAAGTATCTAAACCGGAAATGAGAATACGCGGGATGGCCGCGCCCATTGTGACTTCCGGAATAAGGTCAATAGGATTTTATTGGACGATGTAATGTGACGCTGCCACTTCTTAAAGGGATAATGCCCCCCCCCCCCAAAAAAACAAACAAACAAACAAACATAATTTTACTGTTACCCTTACTAGCACTACAAAAGAAAAACGTTTTTTTTGTGTGTGTGATGAAGTTCTTTATAAAGTAAAGTCTTTATAAAGTACTTTATGGTCAAGGGTTGTACTTGAATATTACATGAGTGCCCAATTCTAATGAGTGCACGAATAGAAAATAAACAAATGAACAGTGACAAGGCCATCATTTATTTATCTTGGATACATTGTAACTGCAATTCCTCTGGCCATTTCTGTTATTTGTCAAATCCTTTTTGGTCCATAGAAAGAATTCAAAAGGACATCATTCATGTTAATTAGCTTTTTACAGGTTTTGAACACTGAACCAGGAAGTCAAACCATAAAGCTTAAATATTTGACTGTACTAATCAAACTGTCATGCATGACCTTCACAGGTAAGGAAAGAAAAATGATGGCAGAAGAGACAGAGGTGGATTCCGGGAGTGAGTTTCCAGCTCACTATAAAGTGATGCTGGACAAACTGAATGAACAGCGGCAACTAGACCAGTTTACAGACATCACCCTCATAGTGGACGGTAATGTGTTCCCCTGATGTGAAACGATTATATTGTTCTTAATGTTATGTTAATTCCTGGTTTACTTTGCATTTGAATGACATTGCCTACTTTACCATCCATGTAGGTCACCAGTTCAGAGCACATAAAGCAGTGCTGGCAGCTTGCAGCCAGTTCTTCCACAAGTTCTTTCAGGATTTCACACAGGAGCCTCTAGTGGAGATAGAGGGTATGTGTACATGACACCTTGCTGTGGATACTTGCACTATTTATTTTAGGGACCAATTTACAGGTAAAAAAAATATATATATTTAGAAACCACTATTTTTAGAGACAGTTAAAAATGGTTTTACTTTCATGTAAAATTAATTAAAGGCAGGGCAGGCAATGTTGTTGAGAAGCACTTAAAAAGTTGTCACACAAACACAACCAATCGTTAAGCCACGCCCAGACTAATGATTGGACGGGTTTCCTGTCTGTCTACCTACCTGTGCACACTCAGTTCCTCCACTCAATGCGCGTTACTGTAGTTTTTAATCAGGCTAGGCAGAGGTATTGTAAACTACTGAGCTAGAGGCACAAGAATGGCAGAGAAACAGCATGCAACACATTCAGTTCCTGAACTCTGAGTTAAAAGACGAACGAGAAATCAAACAATATTTGAAAAGGCAACCACCAAAAATGACTGCAGCCAGCTGTTCATGGCTCACCAGCAACGGGTTAAAACTATTTGCCTAATCGCCGTGTATTCAGCCCATAGGTTTAGCTACAATCGACGGGACTTTTTTTTAAAAACGGGACCTTTTAGTGTTCTGCGCCGCTGCCACCATCCCCATCTCCCCCATATCTGTCTGTGCTCCTCCTCGTTGGGGGATTTCACTCATTGCTCCCTGCCTCATTGTCAAGGTAGGGAGCGCTTCCCCATGTACAGTACATCTAATCCGCCAAAGTCAACCATATTTTCATGTAGGCCTATATGAAATTAAGTAAAATCACTCACGCGAGTGTCTGGACTGAACTATGTAATGAAGATAAACAAGCCTAACATTAGTACATTCAAGCGAGCATGTTAGCATTGGGAAATTGTATTTACGCTTTAATGTTGGCCTGGTCAACCGCAGTGTAAAGGAATGATGTTCTTTGCATCTGGAAAATATTCACAGCGCTTCACTTTTTTCAGATGTTGTTATGTTACAGTATGTTTTACAACCACTCGAACATGTGTGACCTGCATATTTGACTTTTTAAATGTTCTTTTTAATGTTGAAAAACGAGGAAGGAGTGTCTGCCAGAGTTGGCCAACGTGTGTGAGGGGGGAGAGTCCGTGAATGATTATTCAACTGGGTTGGGAACGTCATCTACACTTGTGTGTCTTGCAAAGGAAATGATTGACAGCTAATACTCACAAAAATGTGCATTAAAGTTAAGAATCTAAAGGTTAAGTTAAATTTTTTATGTAGCATTGGATAGAACGGTGGACAGCTCACAGCAGGCACATACTACTGTGCAATTAGCAAGCATTCTGTAGAGAAATGAAAAAGCGCAATAGTTACTTGCAGTTGAGTTGGAAAGACAGGAGGTCATCAAACTAATCCATTTTAGCACACAGCTTTGTGCATTATCTATTCAAGTAGGTAGTGTAGCGGGGTTTCCTCGTGTTAAAATAGAAATACTTAATTTATCATAAAGTTCGGGGCACCACCCTAATATTGGTTTAGGACATTAGGGAATCCTATATTTAACATGTAATAATCAGTCTCATCTTAGGAATGAATTTGTTCTAAGTGTAGAGCCAACCGTAACATCAGTGAACACGCACGTCAAAATATCTTTTCAATGAATTTATTCAAGTAAGGTGAACAGATCTGATATGAACAAGTTAGATTATGGGTTTGATATGAGATATTGGTTTCAATGAACAGAATGAAATGGTCTAACTTAAAGAAAGACAGAAATTGTACAAATAAGCAAATAAAAACAGAGCTCACGCCAATGCCAAGTCGGGGAGGAAAGAGCGTTAGCCTTAGTTACGTTTGATCAGGGGTTGACCAAGAGGTTGAGGGCGGTTTGCGCCAAAGGTCCATTTGAAGAATCAGAAGTGAAAGCGCGGCTGCGCTGCCGGGTCATGTGGTTGAGTCTGCGGGATCTCAGTCAAGTCGCAATGATAATTGCGTTTTTGGTTCTTCTGTTGAAACGTCCAGATAGTGTCGCGATCAATATAAAGTTGAATCTCAGGAGAAGCTTGGCGACGTCCTTTGGAACGCCAATCCCGATGGCGTTCATGCCATGGTTGGTTTCGCTGGAGTCCTAGATTGATGGTCATCTTACAGTTTTATACAGTTCAGAGTTCGAGGGAGGACCTGTCTGGGGTCAGACGTTGATTGGGGGAAGCTGGGTTGTCAACTCCCCCCTCCTTCCTTCACACCTACCAAAGGTGTGATCTAGTCTCTGGCTAGTTCCAAAGATCATTCAAATATTGTTCTGGACATCTTGGTACAGTTACAAAATATAGTTGAATGATTGTTTTATTATGAGAGCTTTGTGTAGATACCAAGAATGACATAGTTATCTTTCAGGAAGAAGGAGTAGTTACTAGAATCAAGATTTCAGTGAACACAACATTAAAACAAAGTAACAAACATGACACAAATATCCCTCTCATAATTCTCCACCTTGGACTCTCGTGGTAAAGGTGAAGTCTGAAGAACTTTCCTCAAAAGTTCTGATTAAGGTATGTTCTTTATTCAACTTCCGCCAAACAGATGCAAATGGTTGCTGGAGACATGTTGTCTCAAGCAGGCCATTTGAAGCTTGCAAGCTAGCAGGAGGGCTGAAATTGGGGAGGTCCCCCCCCCAATTCTATGGTTCCTTTGCATCGGCGTTTGGTGGGTAATCAGCATACTGAGGGTGTCACAAGGGCTGATTAGGTTTGTCTGATGTGATTGAATCACTCTTCAGGTGTGGCAAGATGTTGGCTCTGTGTGGTCTTGCTGACCTCACTACGGTAGACAAAGACAAGACTTTATGAACAGAAAAAGTAGCTAGCCACCCACAACGTAGCCCAGACCTAACTGCGCCCTTAAAAATACAGTGTACACTTTAACCTGTCCAGTGAATTATGTACTTGTAGTCTGCCACACCAAATATATTTTGGGGTTGCAGATAGTACATCCAGACGTTGTCTAAAAGGGCCTTTTGGAGACTCCAAAAGGACCCTTGGTAACCAAGGTCAAATACTGAAGATAAAAAGGTATTATTTTTCATAGTTGTTATCTCTAATGAAAGGTGGTACTTAGAACTATCATATAACATGGCTAAATCCCCCATTTAAAAATTCCCCTTTAGAAACACAAAAACTGAAGCATGAACACATTGGAGTGCATATCTGATTCACCAGGATTGACGCACAAAGAATACTGGTTCTGTCATCCATGTCATCCGTCTGGACTTTTATTTTGAAGGCTCCACAGATACCCATAATGTTGGCTATTAGCATTTGCACAATATCATTAGCTAACAAGCGGTTTGAGAGCCAGATGAAGCCACTTTGAGTTGTTAGCTTAGAAAGAGTGGAGGGACGCACAGATTTTGGGAGCCACCTGGTTGGCTTTAGAAGGCTATCGCCAGGGCATGGAAGCTCCTATTTGGTCAAATGAGGTGTCAATCCAAAGGTCAGAGTGTAGTGGCCATCTTGACAGTGTTTGAATGTAAATATTCTGAAGCTAACTCCTGTGATGAGCAATAGTGCGTGACTGACTGCCCTATTGAGTTGGCAAAGTCAGAATGATGCAACAAGAGGTCGTGGCTATTTATTAGTGCTGTCAAACGATTAAAATATTTAATCGTGATTAATCGCATTGTCATAATTAACTCGCAATTAATCGCACATTTGTATCTATTCTAAATGTCCGTTGATTTCTTTTTGTCCCATTAGTTGTCTCATTTAGATGCTATTATTAACACGGAAAAGTGGATCGGATTGCTTAGTGCAAATAAATATATTTATTTATTGAAAACAACATTACAATCGCCTGGCTTTGACGAGGTAGCGGAGAATCAGCTGTGTGCTTGGCCATCAAGTGGTATTTCAGACTGGACGTGCTGCAATGATAGCTCAGTTCACAACGACAAAACACAAAGATCACTTTGGTCTTGTCAATGGAACAATTTGGCAACTTTTTTTAAAGTAAATGTTCATTCAGAATTTTGTTGGCATCCATTTCGGCGTCTCGCGCTCGCCATCCACTCAAAACGTAACATTTGCCTACTACTCTTTAGCCGGCTTGCAAGCCCAAACAAGTGTGTGCGGCGTGCCTGTTGTTTTGTTTCCAGTCTAGCAAGATCTGGTGTGGTGTTGTAGTTTTTCTAACGTCAGTAGTTGCTGCAACAGCATGTGAAAACAAACTAAAAAGTTTGCTTGGCCAAAAATAACCTTAATCGTGCAGTAAAAAAATTTACGCCATTAAAATGATTTGCGTTAACGGCGTTAATAACACGTTAAACTGACAGCACTACTATTTATGGGTCTAATACATTGTTTTGGATGAAATACTTTACATGGTTGGATAGTTTGGACCTTTCGGAATGTAACCAGACCATTTTGTTGTTGGGATGTTTAGCATAACTGGACAGATCGGACAAAGACGTTGATTGTACCTGCTGTTGCGACTCGATCTTGAAATGGTTATATCAATATAATCATACAAATCGTAGCTTTCCAACAATATATGGCATGAGTAGCAGTCAAAAATATATTTGTTAGAATTTAGTGTGCAGTAGCTTCAGAGGCAGCGTTTCTGGGCCCGGCTGCGGGCCTGGACCGCTAAGAGGTGGGCCATATCGTGATGTGTTTTGTTATCAGGATGTGAAATGATCTATGTATATAAGGATATCGATTTTGGTCATATCGCACAGGCCTAATGTGCACAAAAATAAAAACGGACATTATCAGTAATGCATATAAAATTGGGAAAATGTGAACAATTGTGTTGCAGGTTGATTTAAGGTGTGCCTGTGGCCCTCAAATTTTCCTTGAGGGGCTACAGTGGTCCTAGTAAAAAAAAAAATGGTCTGGAGAAGAAAAAAAGGAATCCATTTTGGAATAAAGCTGTAACATAATATGTGGATAAGTGAAGCTCTGTGAATACTTTCCGTATGCACTGTACATTGTTGACAGGCAAATCCCACACCTCGGGCATCACACAACTGAGGATGGATTGGTTTATCTCCGTCTGCCAGCTCCCAGTTGCAGATCATTTTTACAGTTCATTTGCTTGACTTTTGTTGGGCATTCAAACATAGGGCCCACCCCCTCAGTACTGAGATCCCCCAAAAATGGTTCTCGGATATCTGTAACAATTTATCATTATTGTGGGACATCATTTATCATCATTGTGGGACAATAAATCTGCACGATACCTGTACTCCCACTCGCGTTATTCTTCCATTGGCGATGTCTATAAAAAGTGTTAAAGAAGCAATTGCATATATAACAATTTATATATTGCATTTGGTGTAACTCACAGCCCAAATTCACATGTTCTCTTTCTTGCTAAATAGATGGCTCAACAGCAACAGCGGGATCATAGGCCTATACAATTTCCTCCCATTGTAGATCAAGTAAAACATACAAAAGTCATTTGTAATGCATGCACTTTCTGTCCACCTTTTTGTGATTTTTTTCGACCTATTTGTATGTGTATCTAAAGTCTGGTTAAGCATTGAAAGGATAAGTTGAACAGTTTTTTTTGTCGTGTTCCAGTGATTAGCACACCTGGGTGATGGCGTTGTATATTTTATGTCATTTAGCACACCCAGATGCGTTTTATGCATTAGCATGTTAGATGTATTTCCACTCACATACCCCATAACTGCTGAACAACACTGACACAGTGCTTAACTTATCCGCCACTCTCATTTATTTACATTTATTCATTTAGCAGATGCTTTTATCCAAAGCGACTTCCAAGAGAGAGTTTTACAAAAGTGTATAGGTCACTGATCATAACAACGAGATGGCCCCAAACATTGCGGGTAGCCAAACATGTAGCATACATTGTGAAACCAAATAAGTCCCAAAGGGAAGATCAATAAGAGCATGTAGTAAGACAAGTTACAATTAAACAGCAAGAACTTCAAAAGTGCAAGAGTGTACCTGTGGGAAAAGCAAGCAACCATAATATATTTCACAGCTAGTACAATAATTTTAAGATAGTTACAACAAACCAACAAGAGCAACAAGTCATTCAATAAGAGTCATTTTGATCCTGGAGGAAAACTAACATCCAGCCAATCATTCCTAAGTGCCGTTGTACTCCCGGAACAAGTGTGTCTTGAGCCTTTTCCTGAAGGTAGGGAGACAGTCCGTATCCGTGATGGAGGTGGGGATTTGATTCCACCATTGGGGGGCCAGACAGTGGAAGAGCTTGTGTTGGGACCGCAGGGCTCTACAGTGCGAGCATTTCACTCGCATTTGCACCTAAAAGTATGTGCTAACTTGAAAAATAATTTACGAGCACAGTGCGAGAGTGACGGGCTGTTGTCAATACACGGAACAACAACGCGATGCAGTGAAGCATACCATTGATTTCACATGGAAAGCAAGTGACGGAGTCGCGACTGCACAATGTGAACATAGCAATATGACGCACGCGCGCGATACTTAATTAACATTTATGAATTACATTAACTTATAACACGAGGCAGCAATATTGTCAAGCAGAGCTAGAAATGGCTAAGCTAGCTACCATACTGTTGTTCACACCAGCTCAATTTAAGACAAGAAAGGAGTTTGGTAAATAAAACAGAATATACAAGGCAACCAATTGCATTCAATAAAACATTTTATTATGCAATATGTCCAGTGAGAGGGTCAAGTTTGTTTTTAGTGAGTGGACCTGAAATTCCTGCCGAGCATCGACAGCCAGATGGACGATGGGGGACCCCTTAATCTGCAATTCATTGTTTCTAGCTCTAATCAGATGTGCATTTAGAATCTAACAAGCTATATCTTACAATAAACTTGAACTAAAACTTGAACTAAACTAATGCTGGCTTTAAGTCGCAAATTACACGCTTTACTTCTGCCTTCTTCTATAAGGCTACAATGGAAGTCTATGGAAGTGTCCCAACTCTCTTTTCATATGGCTCTGGGTCTACCTAGCTTTGACTACCAAGCCTTTTAATCTGTGGCGTGCTTACATAGTCTATAATGTCCCAGTATTTTAAGAAAATATTAACTATAACTATATACATGTTTCTTAAACTATTTGTTCTAGTTCTATCAGAGTGAAAGTTGCTAGTTGTATAGCATTAACTGTTAAGTCAGTGGCGGTGTTAGACATGAAACTGTACTGGGGCACAGGCCCCTATTCATATCCCTTCTTCCAAGCTTGTTGCGCACAATGCACTATTAGGCAAAAAAAATCCCCTCGCTTAACCCACTATATAGGGAGTCAGGTGGCTGAGCGGTTAGGGAATCGGGCTGCTAATCTGAAGGTCGCCAGTTCGATTTCCGGCTGAGCCAAATAACGTTGTGTCCTTGGGCAAGGCAAGAGTCTCCAGTCTTCACCCTGCTTGCCTCGGGGGAATGTCCCTGTACTCACTGTAAGTCGCTCTGGATAAGAGCGTCTGCCAATTGACTAAATGTAAATGTAATATAATAGGGTATAAGTTTGATTTCAGCTTTGGCAGGGACATCTATAGTTAATGCAAGCTTTGTGTTTTCGGTTTGTTAAAACTCAAACTTTAGATTTTACTGGGGCACAGCAGATTTATACTGGACACCTGCCCCTGTAAAAAGGGTCTAACGACGTCCTTGTGTTAAGTTATGTTTAATAAACAAATAAAAAGAAGAAGAAGAAGACCGTAGGTGGCGGGTGGGGGTATAAGGCTGGAGGAGAGACTTGATGTAGTCAGGTGCAGTACCGTTCACCGCTCGGAAGGTCAGTACCAGTCTTGAATCTGATACGGGCCATGATGGGAAGCCAGTGGAGGGAGATGACGAGCGGGGTAACATGGGAGCGTCTGGGTAGATTGAAGACCAGACGGGACGCCGCATTCTGAATCCTCTGGAGAGGGCGGGTTGCGCATGCTGGGAGACCGACGAGCATCGAGTTGCAGTAGTCCAACTTTGAGAGGACAAGTGCTTGGACTAGCCGCTGGGTGGAATGCTCAGACAGGTATCTCCTAACCTTCCAGATGTTGTAGAGGGTGAATCTACACGACCGGGAGATGTGGGCTATGAGGGAGAGCTCGTCATCCAGGGTCACCCCGAGGCTCCTGGCAGAGGAAGAAGGGGTCACCGATCCCAGGGTGATTGAGAGATTGTGGGAGATGGAGGGTTGGGCCGGGATTATGAGGAGTTCTGTTTTGGTTAAGTTCAGCTGGAGGTGGTGCTTGGTCATGCATTCTCTCGCCTGTACTGCTGTAACTGAATGGGAAACCAAAGTTTTCCCAAACTTGCAATCTTAAAGAGGCCGGCGGGTTCTCTCATAGGTTGCCACCACTCGCTATTCTCGTCCTTAGTGCTGCTAGCTATCTCTGACTCACTGTGGCGCCAATCAGAGCTTCAGAGCTAAAGTGGGGCAACAGATTAGGTGTCCCTAAAGAACACAAGTAGTTCCGTATTACATTAATTAATTTGCACGCAAGTTTTATTTATCTTTATACCGTGTATTCTCCATGTAATTTCATGCACGGAACCGTGACGCCCCTACCATTTCGGGTCAATACGATATGCACCGAATAGCAGTTCAGAGTAATCTGCCCTCTTGGAGTCTCTGGGTGGTGTCCTGAAGGGGTTCCATCTGGAGACTCTTTTTCTACAATTTTGCTGGGAGACTTCAATGCTCACAGAGAGCAATGATGGAGAAAACTAAAGGGGGATGATTGGGAGGAATGGGCCTGCCTGATCTGAACCCAAATGGTGCTTTGCTCTTGTACTTTTGTGCTAGACATGGATTGGCCATAATAAACACCATGTTCGGGTATAAGTTTGTTCATAAATGTACTTGGTAACAGAACACCTTATGCCAAATATCGTAGATCGACTTTGTGGTTGTATCGACCTACCACCGTATGCCTTGGACACTTGAGGTAAAAAGGAGAGCAAATCTGTCAAATGATCACCACGTTCAAAGCCTCCATTGTGGAGGAAGCATGCAGGAGCTGTGGTTAGAATCAGTCATCAGTGCCTGTCGTAGTGGCAACCAGAGAACCCACTGGTGGAAAGAAGCTGTTAAACTGAGGAGGCCTTTCAGGCTCTGTTGTCCCAGGGATTTCCTGAAACAGGTACCGGGAAGCCAGAAGTGTGGGAGGAGTTCGGGGAGGCCATGGAGAAGGACTTTTGGTTAGCCTAAGGATATTCTGGTAAACCTATCGGCAGCTCAGGAAGAGAAAGCAGGGCTTGGTTCTGGCTGTGCTCAGCCGGGGTGGAGAACTGCTGAATCGGACTGGGGATATTATCTAGCAGTGGAGAGAGCACTTTGAGGAGCACCAGAACCCAACCAACACTGAGTCTGAAAAGTGGGAGAAAATGCAAGTTAATAAAGGTGCGGGAGGGGATTTAAATGTGTTTTTTTTTGTGCTAAGAAATGTACGTGCATTTCTATAAAACTATTTTTGCCCTATCACTATGTGGAATTTCATTGAGATTTTAGAGGAAAAATACAATTAATCAATTGTACAGTTGGACTGTAATTTAACAATACTGGACAACATTAATGGGTCTGAGACTTTATATTACTGTGCATGGGAATTGGCTTGGTTTATGGACGTTTATTAGACTCTTTATTTAAATGGTAATGCTTTTTCAAATGATAATGCATTTTTCAAATGGAAGATCAATGTGCAAAGTGGCAATGCAATCCGCAATTCAAATAGTAAAGAAGTTGTTAAATGGCAATTCGATGTGCAAAATGACAATGCAATCTGCAATTCAGTTTGTATGATTTTGAATAACATTTTCAATGAACGCTTACTGCATTTGCATTTCATATTGACAAGGTTTTTTCGACTCTATTCAAACAGCAATGCATTTTTCAAATGGCAATTCAATATGCAAAGTGGCAATGCAATCCGCAATTCAAATGGTAAAGCTTGTCAAATGGCAATTCAATCTGCAAATGACAATGCAATCTGCAATTCAAGGAGTATTACATTTACATTTCGTCATTTAGCAGACGCTCTTATCCAGAGCAACTTACAGCAAGTACAGGGAAATTCTCCCCGAGGCAAGTAAGGTGAAGTGCCTTGCCCAGGGACTCAACGTCATATGGCACGGCCGGGAATTGAACCGGCAACCTTCTGATTAATAACCCGATTCCCCGATTCCCGCTCAGACATCTGACCCCACATATTATTTTGAACAACATTTGAATGAACGCTCATTTGCATATCATATTAACAAGGTTTTTGCAACTCTTTATTTAAATGGAAATGCATTTTTCAAATGCCAATTCAATGTGGGTTAGCGTAACAGCGCTCCCAGTCTAAAGCATTAACATATACATGTCACCACACTCTCTTTGGTGCAAAATTCAAATGGAAATGCAATCTGTCAGTGGATTGTCAAGGCGGGTCTTCAGTTTGGCGTCACTTCCTTGTGCAGTGACTTGGATAACATTGAACAGTTGGCAATTTTCAATTTGATCTTCAGTTAGGAATTTTATATGTGTTGTTCTTATTCTAACACCTTCAATTTCGCTCAATGCTCAAATCCGGACCCAGTTGAATTAGATATTTGCCTTTATTGAAATACTGCAATACTATTGTTGAAGAAAGTGTTTAGTCTGGCTCTTCACTAACGGAAAGACTAATTTAAGTTCTGGTTGTATTATCAATCTAGCCTGGTTCTGCCCTCCTACGTACTTCTGCTCAATTTTCATTTTGCTTCTGTACTAGATCTGGGGCCCGTTCGTCGTAAGGCTTGAAGCTAAGTTAATCAATTGTCCCTTTAGCCCGTTAACATTAGCGAGCTAATTGAGAACCACAAATGGTTCACACCTCCGCAGCGTCCATTATCAGGTGATATTGGACACCTCAAAGGGCATTATCCCGCTTGTACCATGGTCACTTGTGATTATTGTGAGAATGCTATTGTTTTCCTGTTTCTCTTTCTTATTATTATTATTGTGAGAATGCTGTTAAGCATTCTCACTATTGCTTTTCAACTTCTCAGTTCTTCCGACGTTTTTTGGCCTTTAATTCGTCCTGCATACTTTCACAGATTCCTAGATTTTTTGTATCAAAACGTTCAGCTCCTTCAGGAGATGATGGCTATGACTTCTGGTATTTCTCACTTTTATACTTAAGAATTACGTTTTTTGTGCAAATTTTTTTTTTCGCTTCTTCTTGATTTTTATGATTGAGCAGCCCGCAGAGTGCTGCTTTTTTTCTGGTTTTCAACTAAATTGTCAAACAAATTCCTCTGACGTTCATATAGTTTAACTTACAGAAACAAGTTATACCTTAAAATGTAGGAAAACTTGTCCTCTTTCAGCCAATGTAACTACTAAAGAGCTCACATCTACAGATTTTCAGCTTTGAGCCTTGAAGCGAGAGCAGCCTTTCAAATACTCTCACTAACTTCAATGGAGAGGTGGGTGAAATTCGTCAGAGAATTTTGAAAGTAGACGTGTCTTTAAACTGCCGGTAGAGTCGTATTTCTGATCACACAGACATATAAAGGACATGTCTGTTTTCGGGAGAGTCTTGGGTCTCGGAAAATATCCTCATTTTTTGGATGGGACGTATAGTTTTGCGTCTAGGTTAACTTGTTTGAGATGTGGATTCCAGCTAAATTTGTGATTCTCTCTGCCCAGCTTGTTAGCGATCACAGCTGCGCCATCACCGTGGCAACCAAACAGACACGCACCATGAAAGCAGAATTGGGTGACGTTTTGGAAACTTCCAAAAGAGTTGTATTTCTGACCGCATAGACACAAATGATATCAATAATTTCGGCAGTCTTCGGCCTCGAAAAATATCCTTATTTTTTGGATTGGACGTACAGTTTTGCGTCTAGGTTAACTTGTTTGAGGTGTGGATTCTAGCTAAATTTCTCACAATCGAGCAAGCGCGATGGCTGTCCATAACTAAAAACGGTTCGACTTTTTTCCCACAATCGACCAAATTGGCCAAACAAGGTAAAAGTGTACATAATCTAGCTAGATCGTTTTTATTTTAGCAAGTTTTAGAGAAATATGCAAAAATCGAGGCGCGACTGTCATAGCTGACCGTCACGAACAGCCAAACCAGGTCTGAGGTAAGTGTTTGCTGCAGCTGGCTTTAATCCTACGAACAACTGGAAAGCTTTTACTTTTAATTGAAGATATTGAACACAGATGTTAAGTAACTTGCCTTTACTGTAAATATCTTGTCCGTTTTCAATTTGAAGTAGTAGATCTACATACCTCTTTGACACACTTGCAAGAAATGATCCGCTGGTTAGATGTAGCATGATCTTGTTATTTACTTTTAAAAAACTCACCAGGGACAACGACAACATCGGCAACCCTGCACTATGAATTATTATTTTGATGTCATCTTAAATTAAGTGTCTGAACAGGACTGGGTGTGCAGGCACGCACGATAAGTTTCTCCTCTGTTTTGATATTCTAGGTTATAAAATGTTGCCAGTCTGTTGCCAATGACCAACGGTTGCTAAGTTTTTCCAGCAAGTTCAAATCATTCCAGTGTTGTGCTTTTACCTTCAAATTCGTTCAACCCAGACTTCAGCAACTGGTTTTCTGCTCAATTTTCACATTTTCCTGCAGCTCATCTTTCTGAATTATTCCCCTTTTTGTTTAGCATTTCTTATTTTTTCTTCTGTTTTCTGCCTTCATCTTGCACCAGGTCCTTTCAAAAATACCTTTCACAGCGGTACCTTCTAACTGCCAGTACTTTTGCATTTTTCTTTTTTCTGTACTTTTCTGCCTTCACCTTGCTGCAGGTCCTTTCTAACATACATTTCAGGCCTTTTGAAACTCCAGCAAATAATTTTCTGCTAAATGTTCACATTTTCAGTCGTTTTGAAGCTTCAGCTTATAACTTTCTGAAAATGTTCACAATGTTCAGCTTTTTTCGCATGGTCAGCTATTCAGGTCAGGTTTTCAGCATTCTCACTGCTGTTTCGCAGGAACAGCCTTTTCTAGTTAATTTATGTTTTCAGGTGTTTAGCTAAATGAATCTTTTTTTAAGGTTAGCCAGCTGATATTTTATAGTCCACTCACCTCATAGAACCAACACCAGCTTTCCCTTGCCTGAGCCATTAGCCCTAAAGCTAACGATATGCTAGCAAGATTCAGAGGCAATAACATTGTGAACGGTTGACAAACTGTAAGTATAATTTTACTGTATGTTTGACAATAAGATTTGCTAGCTAACCAGCCATGTCACTGTCCCCAAATAAATATCAAGATTTTCACAAACAATATCGGCCATATACTAGTACTAGGCCACAGCCTGTGGAGCGAGTTGAATAGCAAATGGATGTGAGATGACTGCATCAAAATTTAAATTTTCTCCAAACAGTGATTATAATTTAACAGTATGTTTAACAACAACACTAGCTAGCTATTGAGCCATGTCACTGTACCCAAATAAAATCAAGATTTTTAAGAAGAAAATAATCGTCCATGTGTAGCGTTGCTCCTACTGCTGTTTTGGCCGCAGCCTGTCTGTAGTAGATTGACTAGCGAGGTGAATAGCCAAAGCCATAGAAAATGTTTCTATGGCTCTGTGAATAGCAAATGGGATGTGAGATGAGCGATTAGGTGAAACTGAATTCAGAAAAGTAACATTTTTCAAATAGGTTAAAACAAATATTGAAGTCACTCATTGTTGTAAATACAAGTTAGCTTGTTAAAGTCTTTCAAAATTGTAAATGGAGGCTTTGACTCCGTCCCTGTTGTTATGGTTACTTATTTCAGATACTTTGTACAGGCTTCTGTGTAGCCAGCGGAATAATTTAGAACGGTGAAAAGACAGTTTTGCTGCAATTACATAGTAGGTGTCCGTTATCACCCGATATCGGACACCCCTGCAGCCAATCAGAATCGAGTATTCACCTAGACCATGGTATAATACACTCTGTGTACCAGAATTCTGTATAAAATTCATACATTCATATTCATCTGTATAAAACACATTAATTAACCTAATGTAAAAAGGTACTTGATTGATTGATTCCAAGCACACTAAATCATTTAAATAGCCTACCTTATATAGGCCTAAGTAAGACGCAGCATGGGAAAGCAGAAAACGTCCGACTTGACTGCTTCGTTTTCAACTCTATCCCAGCTGCTAGCAGCAACTCTCGCAAATCGATGCAGTCAACCGCAGCCAATGTCGAACACACCTTTCAACAAATTTGGCGTGGCCGAAGTGAAATGCCAACTGTTTAATATTATCCAAGTCACTGAATGAGGAAGTGACATCTAAACTGAAGCCCCGCCTTGACGATCCACTGACAGATTGCACGTGTCCAAACTTTTGACTGGTACTGTGCGTGTCACCACGCTCTTTTTGGCGCAAAATTCAAATGGAAATGCAAAGTCAGTGGATTATCAAGGCTTCGGTTCAAATGTGTCCAAACTTTTGACTGGTACTGTACATTTTAATGCAATAGACTGAAAGTGCCGTTTCGCTGCCCCACATTGAGTTGCCATTTAAAAAATCAGGGTTCAACATTAAAAAAAATTGCGACTGGCCCCACGGGCCAGTGGGTTTGAAACTTACTGGCCCCAAGGCCTTTTTTACTGGCCCCCCCTCCAAAAGTTGTAATTTCATTGTTACAACAAAACCAAAGACTTATAAGTTATGTTATTCTGTTAACATGTTTAACCATTTATTAAACACATCCTGGATATAAAAAGAACATACATGAAATTACATTTCTAGTGATAAAAATAATCAGGTAATAGTCAGCAAAACAATTGACTTCTAACCTCAAAAATGACGTGCTCTCTTCCCTGCTGACAGCCATCTCTGCACGACTGTCTGGCTGAAACTGAAACCTCTGGTCCCTCAATGCTAATTTATAAAAGCTTCCATTGCATTTCATCAGTATGATACTAAGTACCCAAGTCAACACCATTCCTCTGCTGCAGTTCAATAGCCCGGGGGAACAAGGCGAACGTCTGTCCGTCTTAATTGCGTGATATGCCGTTGTTATAAATCGTGCAATAACATGATGGGCATCTGCATTTAAATTCCTAACCAGCATGGTCAACAGCCTGGAAGATAGATTGTCAACCATCCGCTTAACTGTCACGCAAACCAGGTGCTGCCTGCTAGCATGGCTGGTCAGGGATTGTTTTCGAAAATTGTCGGTGCCTGTGTAAAAAAGATCCACTTTTGTCTGCTTTAGAAGGGAACATCGACAGACGACACAGTGCATCTTAGCTCCATAAAAAAAGTTGCTTCCGTTTGAACTCATAGCTCTACTTTGCTTTCATCGTCACTTTTGTCTCGCGCCAGTTCTTAAAAAATGTTTCGAGATTTGAGAATTACAAATTGACAACCACTCGTCACTCACTCAACTCTTGATTTGCCAAGTGTGCGCCCCACAAGCTGCAAAGTTATATTTGCATTTAGCAGATAGCAAAACATATGGAGGATGTTAACTTTTACGATGCAAATATTATTATTTTTCAATCAATAATTTGCAGTGGCTCGATCGGGCCAGTGAGTTGCTATTTAACTGTCCCGACGTTACTTTTTACTGGCCATCGGGCCATCGCTTATGTCGAACCCTGAAAAAATGCATTGCCATTTGAATAAAGGGTCTAATTAACCTTGTCAATATGCAGTCGCGCCCCCAGAAATTTTTCATAGGGGTGGCCACATGGGGCAAAGGAAAATCTTGGGTTGGCACACTAAAATCAAAACAATCTGCCTCAAAAACGCTGAGACAAAAAGTGCGTATGGAATTTAACAGAGCTGTACATTTACATTTAGTCATTTAGCAGACGCTCTTATCCAAAGCAACTTACAGTAAGTACAGGGACATTCCCCCGAGGCAAGTAGGGTGAAGTGCCTTGCCCAAGGACACAACGTCATTTTGCATGGCCGGTAATCGAACCAGCAACCTTCGAATTACTAGCCCAATTCCCTAACTGCTCAGCCACTTCACTCCAGCTGTACTGACGTACCATAGCAAACAATGGGGTTTTAAGTGCAATGTTTTAAAAATACGCTCTCGTTGTGATCAACCCGAATTGCCTAGGTTAGTAATAAGCTACTCTCTAGACTTAAGTAACCTTTTTTTTGTCTAAACTAGCTAGCAAGGTAAGACAGTCAGCCCTCCCAAAATACCAAATTTAACTAGCTCTAGCTAATTAGAGTAACTACTGTAGCTAACCAACGTAAGCGAGGTTGAAATGTTTCAATCGTAGACTGTGGTTCGATATGCAAAAATGTGTTTTAAAACAATTTTTTTAGATTGAGACAGTGAAGTTGAGATCCCGTTTTCCATTCATACAAAAAAATTATATCTGGATGACGGACATTATGCGACTCGCTGTGGGGGGCCAGCAATTTTCTCAGCGTGGCCGTGGCCCGTCTTGCCCCCCTTCCGCCCTGACGGCGCTACTGTCAATATGATAAGCATTCATTCAAAATGTTATTCAAAATAATTCTAACTGAATTGTAGATTGCATTGTCATTTGCACATTGAATTGCCATTTGACAACTGCTATTCCATTTGAATTGCGGATTGCATTGCCACTTTGCACATTGAATTGCCATAAAAAAAATGCATAACATAATTATTAAAAAGCACAGCGAGACAATAAAGGCAAGAATAAAATAATACAAAAATACAACTGAAGGCATCGCAGGAATAACTTAAAGGGGCGATTGACTGTTTTTTGGGGGTATTTCACACTGTTCCTCAAGGCCTCCGAATAGGGTATGTAACATTGGTTGGGTTGAAAATGGCCCGGGTGCTCTTCTATGCCCCCTGATAGATCCTCTGAAATGTTCCCAGGAAAAAACACTAGCTTTTCTCCTATTATGGTATGCTCATTAATATTTAGATAAGCTGCGCGCTGATTGGTTGGTTTTCAACAAGTGAAGCTGGGGAGTAAAAACGCAACACGGCCAACAGCAGCACTCATTTAAATACCGAAGGTGGAGACTTGAAATAAAAACGCGCAAATAAATCTATTATGTCTACACAACACAGACACTGTTTTCAACAGATTGACTACATATCATTTGAAATGATAACATTACTTGTTTCCACTTCTGTTGTTGAAGCAAACTGGATTGACTTGGGTGGGTAGAACGTTAGGCTTAGCAACCAAACCATATCGTGATTCAACTTGGCTTCAGTTAGCTAGCTCTAGATATCTTCCTGAAAAATAACCTGACAAAGATCTGGACAAACATGCATCGTTAATTGTAGATTTACATGACACAGGTTATTTATTTGAATGAAACACAGTCAGGAACATGAGACAACGTTAGCCCCATTGCCAATAAACTAGGCTAAATTATCACACATTCTACCTATGCTCTTGTGTTAGCAAGCTAAACTAGTTTACATGCCTACTACAGTCTAGGTATTACTAGTAACAGTTACTAGCAATGCTAACGTATCCTGTATCTAGCACCTGCCTTTCTCCAGTTCTTTCAAATAGATTATCTAGACAGGTGTTAGCAATAAGCCAGACTGCTGTTCGTTTTCTAGCTATTTTTTCGGAAGCTTCCCTTCTAATGCCGACGACAGCTAGTCTAGCTAGACTCATTTGATGTGTGTAGAAACGTATTTAGCATTCTACCTATGCTATATACAGGACACGTTAGCATTGTTAATAACTGTTAGCACAACATCAAACTGTCCTTACAGGTTGCGGTTACAATGAGCATACGGTCGGAACAGCACCTCTTTCCAGGTTCAGCTTCTTAGCAAATCCTGCTTGAAATTGTCCAAGGTTGTCAAAACTGTCTTGGGTGAAATGTTGAGAACAAATGAATGATTGAGTGTCGAACTTCGCCGCAATCTTCTCATAGACAACAGCAGCCATGCCTGTCGAATGTTTGGTTCCTTGGGAAGACTGTGAGTGTTAGTCTTCTCTGTACAGCCTGGAACACAGCATTTACGACCGTGGTCCATTTTCAATATCCCTGTTATAATTCAAAACGTTCTTCTTTGTAATTCCTTATAAGTAGCCTACACAGAGCAGCGCGCAGCTAAACTAGTATCGGAGATAGACGCTACCTCGGGCTGGTCTGGATGTAAATTTTGGGGCGTGACAAAGATACAGACCAGAGCCAAAAAGGGCGGTCCCCGGTTCTACGTCACACCGGTGGTTTTGTTTGAAAAGCTAGCGGTTTACAGCCAAATATTTTCTTTTTGAGATTTGCATAGGAAAGAGGTGTCAATGAACTTTGATATTCACTGTATGTTCATTTTACCCACCTAACTGTCGTTATTCAACTATGACAAGGTAAAAGCGGTTTTGCAATCAATCGCCCCTTTAACAATGTCAGCAGGTCCAATGTAAAGTGCAGAGTGCCAGAAAGGACGAAAACTAGGGCTTTCAAGCGATTAAAATATGGAATTATGATTAATCACATAATTTCATATGATAAATTGTGATTCATCGCAACTAAATATCGCTGTTAATCTATTCTCAAAGTTGGGTTGGGAGCTGGGTCTGTACTACACTGGGTCTGTACTACGCAAGCTATGATGACTTTCACCTTGATATTTTAGCGCGGATGTATACCTAGCCAAATTGCACTGTAGGGGGCGAGAACGAGTCTTCGAACCTGTGTGTATGCCTTGTGTATGAAATTACCACATCAAACGAGATGTGCTAACATGGATGGAGCTATGCAGCCGCCGGGTTTGCATTAGGGAAAATTTATTTTTAAGAAGCTTCCCAATGGAAACCTCGACAAGACTAAGGTTTTTGCACCTTGTGCAATGCAGAATTAGTTTACTGAAGGAGTTCTTCCGGTCTCTAATACCACGTAAACGCAAAGGATCCCTTAGCCAATGCTGAAGATGCCGGGCCAAGCACTGATGTAGCGCAGGGGAAGAGTCGTGGTCAAACTACTATGTGTGAGTGCAACCGAGGGAAGCCCGTCAGCACAGCTTTATCAGCCAAAATTCATGTTTAACTGAATAAACAGTTGGTAAACACAAGTACATCTTATTGAACATAATTTATTTTCATCACCAATTATCATAATAGAACAGCTTTCTCAAGCAGTTTGTGATGCATTTTGGAAACAGGAGATGAGTCCCTGGTCTAATGGGCCACCTGGCTTGAGAAACCCGTTACAAAAAAGGATTACAAAAAATAATATATGCCCACCACTAGAAATAACATTAAAAGGGTGTACTTAAAAACGTCAAATAACTGGAGGATAACGAGGAAATTGTGAGGGTTTTATTCACTCACACATAGGCTGTACAATATTGAACAAACAAGTTTTTTTAGTTTTTTTTTATGTGTAAATGGCAATTTAACACATGTAGTCACATACTACAGTGTCCATATAACAAGTTCAGATGGAACACAGCTTAACCCTTGTGTTCTCCTCGGGTCATTCTGACCCATCAGTCATTGTGACCCACCTTTGTTTGCGACAACTTTACCGCATACAAAAACAAAGTGAAGCATTTTATTTTAACCGTTGGGCTGTCTCAGACCCCCCACATTGCGAGGTTAAAACACAACGATGGTTCGTTATGAACCTTTTGGTCATGTGACCCGAAGGCAGCACAAGGGTTAAATTGTGAGGGAGTTGTATTCACTCAGGCTTTACTGCTTTATAATAAAGTCCACATAATTTGACTTGTTCTTGAATATAAAATACATTTAAGACATGTAGTCTCAAACTATAATATCCTGCTCCGTAATATTCAATATTACTCAACAAAACAGAGTAATGCCCTCACAAAAGCCAATCAATAAACCTCTCAATAGAAGAGACACAATAGTGTGTGTCTGAGCCAGCTGCTCAGACACACACGTCTGTTCACATTTCTAGACGACAGGGCAGCTTGCTTCTTTTGCACAATATGCCCAGAGAGAGAAAACAACCTCTCACATGGTACTGATGTGGCAGGTGTTGCCAAGTACTTGCGAGCAAGGCAGGCTAACTTGTTGTGTGCCCCAGGATGTTTGGACCACCACTCCAAGAGAAGATCCTCAATGCTGATGACAGGCTCGGCTCTATAGCGCTCTATAGATTTTTCAATACAGTCCTCATCAGAATCAGAAGTACCTAAGAGAGCTGCTTTCTCCTGTGGAGGTTCAAACGTTGCTGTTTGCACTGGTTGCTGTCGGGGCATCTCCTCCTTCAGAATGCCAGCAAGCAATGCCCACACCTGAGTTCTCTCAGGTCTGTGCAGACACTTGAGTTCCTTGTATTTTCAGCCATGTTGTTTGTTTTGTCTTTGTGTATCCGGTGTGGGGTGAAACTGCCTCAAGTTTGTAACAGGCCACCTGCGTCAACGAATTGCTAGTTTTTTGTTGGCGTAGTTGGTAGTGGTGTATGCCTCTGACGGAGCTTGTAAGACCACATCTGTTACATTTGCGTTTTTCCATGTCCAAGGTAAAGGTCTGCTTGAACTTGAGGATGTAGCCTGGGTCATCATCTTAACTTTTCATCACCCGAGACAGATGGCATAAGGCAGGCAGCACCACAGAACAGGATACAAACTTTTCTCCTCCAAGGAGTTCAGTGAAGTATCTGCAAAAGACAATTAAAAATTAAACTCTGAGGGACTTTCACTTTTATATTCTTTCATAGGCAAAAAGCAATACCAAACATCCGTAAAATGTACGTAAGGCTAAACAAAATTGCCCTTTAACTCAGTTGTAAACAATGGCACACACACGTTAAGCTTTGTTAAGCACGGTGTATATCAGATTTGACACTGAACGTATTAAGCTTCACCATGCAGCCAGAAAGGAAGAAAGTTACCTGCAGGGCTCCAGCAGTGTCTCCAGCTTCTGCAACTTTTCCAGCTCAGCATTTGTTGGCATGGTGAATTTGGTTTTATGCAGGGCTAGGGCCTCTATCAGTGGATCTTTGTTTTTATGTACACGCTTCTCTGTTTTCAACTGTTCAAATGTACGACTTGCTATTTCTGTAGTTCTGCAATATTTGGTGGACTGTGTTTAAAGTGCCCCACCACTTTTCGGCATTTTGACAGTGCACTGTCAAATGCACTATTCTGCAGAGACACTAACAGAACGTTGAAAGGTGTGCGCGGTGTCGTGGACATTTTTGGGAGAATCAATCTTTTAAGCTGAAGTCGGGTGAAGTATAGAGTTAATGTTTATTTGACGGAGATTTAAACATAATAACGTTACCAACATAACATCATCAGCACACAAACATAAGACAATAACACAAAGACAATTCCATACAGCTCCATCTAGCATTCTAGAATGGAACCGGGAGAATCCAGCCCACCAGCACTACCCAGCTGATGGCCCTGAACCCCCCAGAACATTCTTCAACAGACCATTTAATAGATACGACAGTTCTCAAAAGTGATTGGTCCTTCCTACAGACATGAAGCTATACCAAATTTCTTCTGTCATTGGGTAAATCCTTAGAACAATACAGTTGAATCCACATTGTCTTCAGACCACCTGTCTCTTCCCCCCAGGTGACAAGAACTCTTTCAGGTCACCCAGACTTCCCGTCTCGAGACTTCACGTCTCGTAGTTAGGTGTTTTAAAACTACAGGTGGAATCTCTACCAAATGAGTTGAATCAGCTTTTCATCCAACTGTAAACTTCTCCTAAAACACATTCACTGTACATGGGCCCCCAAAAAAATTCACAGCGGTGCATGGCAAATGTTCGAATGGCAGCTGTCTCATTGCTGCAACTGTAGTCCGTGCACCATCTGTGCTTACTTTATTCTCGAGGTTCCACTGCTTGCCACATCCATAAACTTTTCTGTGCACACCGCAGCATGCCTCTGTTTTCATGACAGTTAAAGCATGTGAAGGCAGTTTCCACCGTTACAATACTGTTACACTGTAGCTGTGATTAGCTACTGATGTCCAATAATCACCAGTTAGTGCGACTGTGGGTACGAGTTCCAATGTGAGTTCGCATGTTTTTCCTCTCGGTTTCATACAACTTGTGTGTCTTAGAGATGACTGTGGCTCTTGAGGGTAACTCATAAATTGGGTAATTGGACGCAATCCGAATTGTCACGCAGACTTTCGTCCTCCGCTATGTAAATCAGCCTGCATGCTGTGGCGATCCATTTTGCTAACGCTATGGTTAATTTGCCGGAGGTTGACGCGTGCATTGATTTTTGTCAAACATTGAGTGTTGTCTGCCGTAGGCCTTTACTACCGGGACGAACGCTGCTGCTGCTACCACTGTTGCTGCTAGCTGTGTGTTTTGTTTGCAGATGATATTTAAGGCTGGAAGTACTCCGATGATAACTTAACTCAGCCTGACAATCAATACAAACAACCTTGGTTTTGTAAAAATACAGCTGCCAGTGGGCCTTTGCAAATCTGACACCAGTTCTACGTTGTCCATAATTGTACCTATAGGGCTGCAACAACGAATCGATTAAAATAGATTATTAAAAGCGTTCGTTATCGAACAAATTTCGTTATCGATTTGTTGTGTCGCGCGATTATTACACCACTCAATGATTTGCGGAGATGTTTGAGTATTTAAAAAAAGTTTAGTTGAGTGCGGAGCAAAGCGGAGGTAGAGGAAAGACCATCGGAGAGACGTTGTTGAGTAACGTTGTTCTGAAACACACGGCGGAGAAATCAGTACGACCTAAGTCATCCAAGGTGTGGGAGCATTTCACACTAAATACGTCGAAAAGGTGTGTTAATTGACCACGGTGAAGTTAATTTCATATTCGACATTCATCTCACATTCGGAAGACGTTACTTTGCAGCGTCGCGCTAGGGACCGGGTGAAAACTACCCATACCATTTTGAAAAATGTAGACTTTTATAATATTTTTATGAATTTAAAACCTCAGACAGACACCAGAGTATCTTAATAATGTCTGGTATACTTCCACAGCCTTTACTTTTTCAATTAAGTTTCAAATAAAATGATAGAAAATCACTGATCTTTGAAAATAGCTTAATCCTGGCAAATCTTAAAGGTCACATGACATAAAAACTTCAATTTAGGAGGTTATTTAACATTAATATGAGTTCCCCTAGCCTGCCTTTGGTCCCCCAGTGGCTAGAATTTTCGATAGGTGTAAACGAAGCCCAGGGTGTTCTTCTCCACCTTGAATAAAATGAAGGCTCAAACGCTCAGTTTGAAAATCTGCTCCTTTTGACGTCACAAGGAGCCTCTGCGCATATTTTCGCTGGAAATGCGCCGACACAACCTCTCAAAGTTCTGCATGTCTGTGCCAAACATTTCAGCCACCACTGTTTCCTTAACTAGAGCCAATACAAAGTTAGCCTTGCTGATCGTCTGAAATTAAATTCTGGATCAGTAGCCTACTCCTTGGTCCAGCTTCAAACCTCGGACAAGTAAGTCAACTAACGCTATATAATTTTGCTGCTTGTGATATGGTTACCTAGCTTGCTACCCTTAGAATCTGGCTGTAACATTAGCTCTGCAGCCATCACCTGAGGTAATGTCGCTAATGTAAAGGTAGATAGCATCAAGTATGTGTGTGAATACACATTCTGTAACGCAGTGTTGTACGCTTCGTTGTTATGTGGATAACGTTCTGCTGTTGGTGTTATGGCGCGTGCGATATCCGCCTTTCCCCACATTGAAATGACTGAGTGTGCAGCTCTGCAAACCCAGTTTATCAGATGAGAATGGGCAAATTCGAGGCATTTTACAGCAACAGGTCTACGAGCCATTGCGATACATCCACTGTAAACATTAGCGCATGGTGCCGCCTCTCCTCCTCATTCAGCATTTAAAGCTACAGACACAGAAACAGGGCGTTCTGAGGAAAGCTCATTGTGGGACTACTCGTGGTGGCTATAATTCTGCACCAAGGCTGAATTTCGGGAAAGAGACTTCATATACAGTATTAGGGAACCACTAATTCCTATATAAAAGCATTCAAAAACAGAATGTCATGTGACCTTTAACCTTTTTTTAAATTGTGTCAAAAAATCATACATATACACCAGATTATTTCAATAAAGTCTGGCCTACTTCCACAACCTTTCCATTTTCAGAAATGTTTAAACAAAACTCAAATAAATTGCTCATCTCTGAAAATAGCATTAAATCCACGATAATATTAATAACTTTTTCTAAATTGTGTGCCTGTTTGTGCACATTCTGAAGATGTTTTGCACTGTGAATTTGCACTGTCAGTTCTGTTTTTGAATAAAGGGTTGGAAATTAATTCTTTTTTGATTTGTTTTTTTATCCAATTCATTGATTAATCGAAAAAAGAATCGACAGATTAATCGATTACTAAAATAATCGTTAGTTGCAGCCCTAGTACCTAGGTACTCATATGCAGGTACAATTTCACTTTTGACTATGGCTGAGACAATAGTTGGTATACAATGTGAAAAGTAAAGCAGAGAGGATGCAACCTTGTGGTACCCCAGTGTTTGTATTGATTACAGAATAAGAATGACCATGTATGTTTACAAACTGTTTCATATCAGTAAGAAAGATATAAATCCATCTGATCAAAGTGTGGTTAACACCCAGGCCGCTTATTTTATCTGCCTGAAGGTTAGTCCTGACAGTATTGAAAGCAGATGAGAAATCTGCAAAAAAGATCCTCACATAGGATGATGGTGTTTCCAGGTGATTATAGACCTTATTTAGCAGGGTAACTGTTGCATCGTCTACGCCCCTGCTCGCTTTATAAGCAAACTGTAAAGCATCACACTGTGTGTTTCAGACTTCAGGTGTGATAACATTATGCGCTCAAAACATTTCATCGGTACAGAGGTCAACACAATAGGCCTGAATTCATTTGTGGTCAGTTTCATATCGTGCAAAAAAAGTATTTAAGTTGGTGACAACCTCATGCATATATGCAGAATGGGTCTGTTGAGAGTTCATGCCGCACATTGTTTTAATCCCACGCCAAGTCTCCTTTCCCTAATTTTTTGTAAGTAATTGTCCCACTTTAGCTTTATAATTCTTCTTTGCTTTGGTAATTTCCATTTGATTATTTCTTTGTATTTGTTTAACTGTACACCTATTTTAAAGGCTTGTTCATTTTTTATTAAAAGCTTTTTAACATCGGCAGAAACGCATGGTTTGGTATTTGCATACATTTTAGTGTGATAGAAATGTTGGTCATATGTACAATGAATGTGTCTTCAGAGAAGTTTGTTTAGTAGGCATCACATTTTCCACGCAGAAATGTAAGTAAGCAGTTACCACTTCTGTATATTCATTTAAGTCATTACTTTCAAACACTTCCCAATTTGTACATACAAAACAGTCTTGTAAAGCCAGAGTACTGTCATCATCCCAACTTTAACAGATTTTAGTTTAGGTTTCTCAGTTTTTGTTTATAAGATGGAAGCAGAAGCACTGTGTCATGGTCTGAGGCTCCAATAAGAGGCTTCCTGATGGCCTTGTAACCGTCTTTGATATTACCATAACATAAGTCAATTGTCTTAGCACCTCTTGTGTGGCATTTAACATATTGATGGTAATGTGGCAGGCCTGATGCAAGGTAGCACCCATAAAAATCACCCAGAATAATTTGGTGCATCTGGGAAAATGGTTTCCAGATCCTGGATGAGCTGATAAAGTTTCTGTGGCTGCCTTATAGAGGATTTTCACCAACGTCACGTTCTGGCCGGCAACCTGGATGCGCGGCCATTGTGGAGGCACTCGGTGTAAAAAACTGAACAGAGTACAGTGGAGTATTATGCGCTTTGGATACTTTAAGTGAATGTAACCATGTCCAAACAATGGAAAAGCTCATCAAAACGCGTCCAAGATGCAAAGTCATGTAGGGAAGGACTTGGACCACAAGAAAATGTGCGATATTTCGAGAAATTACGATTTATTGGCGGTGCAGATCCCTACAGTACGAGTTAGCTCCCTCTTGGATCCGTGACGACCCGGTGATTCTTCCTTCAGTTGCATATCCCAATATAGTCAACTACCTGGTTTTCCCGCCAAGCCCATACACAGCGGTAGACCTTAAATCCTACAAAGGTTTGGAGGCCTATAACCAGATGGTGTGTGGATGGGTGAGGGAGACGCAGTACCAAGTTATCAACGACCGTTGTGTTGTGAAGGCCAAAGTAAGTAATGCAATAACGTCTTTAACCAACCTAACCTTAACTGTATGATATCATTGCGATACTCAAGGTGTAGCCAAGTGACTCTCACTTGTGTTTTTTCCCTGGTAGATCTTCGTTGAGCATTGCCAACCACAAGCGCCTCCTTTACTTTGATAATCTCTGACATTCCTCTCCCTGGTTTTTAATAACTTTTAGAAGTCGATAATATAGCAAATGTTTTTCTCAATCTGTCCTATTGGTACAACCTGAAACACGGCAATAATTAACCATTTTCCTTGACGACGTTCGGTATATACTTCAGTGCCTGTGCTTTGTTGTGATGCGGAGTGCCTCCAATATGGCGACTTCCGGTCTGATGACGCGCGGTGAAAACCCATCTGGAGGAAAATAAACCACTGTCACGAAAATCTGACCAAATTCTCGTGGCAAATAGCTTTTTCTGAGAGACAAGATCAATTTGAGGAGTAATTATTGTGTGCCTAATGATGTAATTTGTACACCATTTGCTCTACAAGCACACATTTTCCTCGTTGCTAGGGGATCTCTATCCAGATGTACCAGTGTCCCAAAACCCGGAAGTGCCAGACTGTCATTATCTCCTGAAGTGTTTAGCAAAGTTTCAGAGAAGCATAGAAGCATAGAAGACAGCAGTCTCTGTACTCGTAAAGGTATTGTGCAGACGCAAGAAGCTTGTCGATATGATTTCTCAGTGATCTTACGTTAGAGAGAATGATTGTGGGGAGCGGCGGCTTTGTGCATCTTGCTTGAATGCGCCAGCGAATGCCGCCTCTCTCCCGTAATCCGTGTGGGGGGCCGGTGACACTCCGCCGTTAGCAAGCATTCTGCCGGGAAAGGCCGACATATGCTTCTGCGTCTCCGTTAACGGATGGGCGGGCACACGGATACGGATGGATAGACTGCGGTTATGGTTCTCCGTAGGCTGTGGGTGCTGAAAACAATTCACCGCCAGAAGAGTAGGTGGCGCAATGGTTTTTTGTAAGATGTCGTCAAGTGTTTATTTACCTAGGTTACCACGAAGTCGGACAAATTTACAAATTAACCTTTTCATCAATAAAATATGCACATTTTCAGCAACTACATTGCCCATTTCTCGTCACATTTGAATTCAGATGCTGATTTACATGTACCGTTAAGATGAAATATGAATTTAAAAAAATACAGCAATGGCGGTCAAACGATTCTGTTCGTCCTGTTTATCACGGCAACCCCGCCCCTGACGCAAGCGGTTCTTAATACTGACCAATCACAGCCAAGGGGGTAGTTCTCCGTAGGTCTCCGAAATTACGACAGATAGTTAGAAAATTCAGGAGGTGCACGTCAAGCTCTCCGAGGCTCTCCGAGGGCTGACGGAGAGCTCGTAGAGGGCGTTCCACGGAAATGAGGGCGTTCCCATGTGTCCGTTTTTCGAAAAACGCAGAAGCATGGCTGGCACGGTGCTCGCTGACCCAAGTGTAGCAGCTCCTTCCTCCCATAAGTAATGAGTGACTATCCATGTGAAAAGTTTGAAAGTAATCCATAGAACCGGCAACAATAATCCCGATCTGCCGATGTTAGCTGACATCTTAAATAATCGATCTATACGCCTCGTTAAAATTGAACAACAGTCAAACAACACAAACTCTTCTGCGTGCCAATGCAGAGCAGCGCCACCGCCCATTTAGCTCCTCTAATAATACTTGTTTAAAAAAGTTAGTCTGAAAAAAATAATGTTATTTGAATTTTCAATGGTAATTTGTGTTCCATTCACAATCTTTTAAACTGTATTTAAACAATGACAATTATATTAAATAAACCTTTGGCTATAGTTTAAATGCTCTTTATGTAATACAGCTAGAATTACATTTAAGGGAATAGCCCCATTTTTTATATCTTTATTTCCAAAAGATACTTGTGTAATATGTCTCATCATTGTCTGATAGGAGTTAGTAACTCGGCCTTCAGGCAGTTGATGGAGTTCACCTACACTGCAACCCTGGTTGTCAGTGGGCAGGAGGAGGTTAGCGACGTTTGGAAGGCAGCAGAATACCTCCAGATGCAGGGGGCCATCAAGGCTCTCAACAACAGGTAGGACCACAACCGTACTCTGTTTAAGTAGAATATATTATTTCTGGACAGTTAACATTATTCACAATAAAAACTATCTATTTTTATTATCTATTTATTATTTGTGTAATGTAGCTTGTCAGGAGGAATATAATGTGTTAATTTCCAGTTGTATGTGAACTATTTGTATTTGTTATCAATAGTTTTTCACAGTTTGGTTTTCATTTTAGTTTCATTAAGTTTGGAATTGACTCATTTCTCTCCATTCTCTAATTGTAGGGTAAGTGACAGCTCCAACTTTAGTCCTTCCCAGCCATTGATGGGGAAGAGCAATTCAATGAAGAGGAAGATTTCCGAAACATCAAACGTCATCACCGAGACTCTGCCCTCAGTGGAGACTGAGCAGGTTAGAGATGGGCAAACTGCTGGTGATGGCTTACTTTGGCAACTTTTCTTAATTCTTGATAACATCCATTATTTGGGTGGAGTTTTTCAGGATGAATAATTAGCCATTAGCTACATGAAAAATTCTGTACACTGAATGGACAAAAGTATATGACACCTGCTCATATGACCTGCTATGACCTATGACACCTGCTCATATGATGACCTGCTTTCATTTTTATATTATGGGCATCTTCTATAGGCTAGTCTAGGCTAGCCTAGTCCAAACCGCAGAGTTTACAGTGAAATATAGATACAAAATAATTGAGGATGAATGTATTTTTAACGACTACAACTACAGATCTTTTATCTATGTTTTTCATAACTGTACTTTTACGTGTATTCATTTTATTTACGGCTAGAGCACAACAAAGTAGGACATAACAATAAACACAATTAAAGGTAGGGTAGGTAAATTTTAATATCCTAGCAATAAAAAATAAAATATCCCACCCTGTCCCTTCAAAGCCACTCTCCCAAAACAAATGAACGTGCTGCCTGACTACTGCCGGAAGGTAGGTAGACAGACAAGTAATCCGTCCAATCATTGCATTCAGTCCGAATGCCGTCTAATCATTAGTGCCGGTCCAACCTTAATGATTGGTCGTATTTATTACAGTCCTGTAACGCCCACAAATATTGGATTGATTTCATTTTACCGTCAATCTTTTATATTTATTGATTGCTAACAAAATGTCAAGTTTATTTAAGCAAATACTGTAAAAAGTTATTCTCACCAACGTTACCTACCCTAACCCAACCCGGTGAGAGTTGATGCTGCGTGGAGGACGGAAAAAAACCTCAGTGAGCCGCAGAGGTGCCCGGTGTAATCCCGGTTTTAAGTGGCGTTTTCTTAGATGTCTGTTTTCATAATCTGAATTTCCGTGGTGACCCCAGCTTCTATTCCTGGTAGGTAGAGATAGAGGTGATTGGAGAGGGGGCCATTGAGGTGGAGGAGGCTGGGCTGGAAGAGGTGGTGGATGCAGCCAGGAACGCCCAGCAGGCCTCAGATGATTCTGCGTTAGCACTGCTTGCTGACATCACCAGCAAGTACCAAAAGGGGGAAACATCACGGCATGTAGTGAAGAAGGAGGATCCAGAGGTATCGCACCTGCTGAAATTTTGCCTCTATCATATTTGTTTAAGTATAGAAATGTATTGAAAGTATTTATTTAAAATTATAATAGTAGGTTTTAATAGTAGTTAATATCGTTCATAAATACAGCATTGTGGAAATAGCTGTGTTGGTTCATTGACAAACTAACAATGTGGTGTGCTGGTGTATTTTTCTTCCAGGAGCTGATATACCAGGAGGAGACTGTGGCAGACTCAAAAGTTCTAGAGAATGTGGAAGTGGTGGAAGTCCAGATCTCCCAGCTAGACAACATGTTCCGCTGCAATAAATGCGACCGCAGCTTCAAGCTCTACTACCACCTCAAACAGCACATGCGAGCGCATGTTATCTCACTGGACAAGCCACACGTGTGTAGACACTGCGGGAAGGCCTACACGCGAGAAGGGGCACTCAAACAGCACATCAACACCTTTCACTTTGAGGCAGAGGAGCTATCTCGAGGTCAGAAGCCTCAGAAGAAACTGCACACTTGCGAGTACTGCGACAAACAGTTTGATCATTTTGGACATTTTAAGGAGCACTTGCGGAAGCACACCGGTGAGAGTGATTACAAACCAGGGAAGAGTACCGATTGTCCTTCTTTATTAACAAACAATGCATGGATGTTGGCTACCAAACCTTTGGCTAAATCATCCCACTCTTAAAAAGATAACACAAAAAAAGTTTGTTTATTCCTAAACTGTAAGTTACATTTTTAAGAATAATTTTACAGCAAGCATAATTATGTTTGTGTGTGTGTATTAGTATAAGTGAGAATAACACAATATATGGTGACGGTTGTGTACTCTGATTGGACCCATATGCAGGTGAGAAGCCCTATGAGTGTCCTGACTGCCATGAGCGCTTTGCCCGAAACAGCACACTGAAATGTCACATGACAGCTTGTCAAAATGGCTCTGGGGCCAAGAAGGGCCGCAAGAAGCTTTATGAATGTCAGGTATGTGAACATGTGTAACCTTGTTGCAAATGTCAAATTTTTTAGAAGTACAGACTTTCGTACAACAAAGGTGTTGTTTATCTCTCTTTCACATTTTCTGACTTAACCCCAAAAAATGGCCTCAGGTATGCAACAGTGTTTTCAACTGCTGGGACTTGTTCAAGGACCACCTGGTGACCCATACAGGAGACAAGCCTAACCACTGCACCATGTGTGACTTATGGTTCACCCAGCCCCAAGACCTACAAGTCCACTTCACAGAAGCGCACGGCGTCCAGGAGCTCATTGCTGACCCAAACATTGGCATCTCCATTGGGACACATGGAGAGGCCATCTTGCTCGAGGATAGCATGCATGTGGAGCATGTTACTGTGGAGCCCGTGGATGTTGTGGCAATGGAGCAGGCGGCCCTGGGGATGGAGGATGAGGTGATGACAGAGATGTGTGAGGAGGATGTTGTGAGGCTGAAAGAGGCAGGAGTGGAAATCCAGGTGGTGCAGGTGTCAACAGGAGAGGGGAACTCTGAGGTGAGGGTAAAAAGGAGTGTTATAGTGGTGGAGAAAGCAGCAGAATCTGTATGAGACTGGAAGTATTTACTGTTATTTATTTTGAGCCTGTTTTGTTGGTTTCATTTGTTTCTTATTCCCTCTATGTCAGCTTCTGATTCACTTTCAAACTTTTTCATAAATTATCAAACAAAGTTTCTGGTAAACCTTTTCTCCTTTACTTGCCTCTTTTCTCATTTCTACTCTATGAATTATATATTCTTTATTGAAATATGTTTCAATATACTTACACAACTGATACAGAACATGTACCTTGTTACAAATGACAAAGGTTTTTAAGTTCTGATCATTTTGTTGAATAAAGTTGGGTGAACGGGGGGAAAAGCATGTTAAGTGAAATTATCTGCCAGACTTCAACATATATCAGGAGCTTAAGGTAGAATATTTTAGTTTATTTGTATAGCAAGAGAAGATATTTTATTGTAAAATAATATTGGATAATTTCCCCATCACATCTCTGAAACGTATTTACTTTTACCGTTGACTTGCATTTTCCAAAATGTGTTTTCCAACTGAAGCCCCCACAAAATAGGGTGTTCACAAAGCTGGAAGTTTCAATGGTCTGTTTTTTTATATAATTGTCTTTTTATTTGTACGTCAAAATAAAGAGAAGGATTTTTTTGAATACTGTCATTTACATGTCAGTTGGATGGAGTTACCACATCATGTTAAAGATGTGTTATATATTAGTGCTGTCAGTTTAACGCGTTATTAACGGCGTGAACGCAAACCCAAATTAACGTCGTCAATTTTTTTTAATCGCGCGATTAACGCTCTTTTTGGCCAAGCAAACTTTGTAGTTTATTTCACATGCTGTTGCAACAACTACCGACGGTAGAAAAACTACAACACCACACCGTATCTAGCTAGACCGGAAACAAAACAACAGGCACGCCACACACACTTGTTTGGCTTGCGAGCCGGCTAAAAAGTAGTAGCAGAGCCCGTTTACGGATATTAGACATTCTCTGGTAGTAGGTTAACGTTACGTTTTGAGTGGATGGCGAGCGCGAGACGCCGAAATGGATGCCAATAAGATTCTGAATGGTTTACTTTTAAAAAGTTGCCAAATGGTTCCATTGACAAAGACCAAAGTGATCTGTGTGTTTTGTCGTTGTAAACTGAGCTATCATGCAGCAGTCTGAAATACAACTTGATGGCCAAGCATACAGCTGATGCAAATTCTCCGCCCCCTCGTCAAAGCCAGGAAATTGCAGTGTTGTTTTCAATAAAAAAAATATTTGCACCAAGCAATCCGAACCACTTTTCCATGTTGATAAAAGCATTTAAGAGCATATGAAAAAAGAATGGGACCAAAATAAATCAAGGGACATTTAGAATAGATAAAAATGTGCGATTAATTGTGATTAATCACAAGTTAACTATGACATTAATGCGATTAATCACGATTAAATATTTTAATCGTTTGACAGCACTAATACATATATATATATATATATATATATATATATATATATATATATATATATATATATATATATATATATATATATATCAGAATATAAGTAAGTGATGTTCCCACCAGTCTCATGTATGTATATATATGTAGCCTATATATATATATATATATATATATATATATATATATATATATATATATATACATATATGAGACTGGTGGGAACATCACTTACTTATTTGTGTGTATATAGTTTTAAATGCGAACAGCGTGGAAATCCAAGATGGCCGCCATCCACCATCTTGATTGAAGTGGACCCCCCTCTAAATTGAAATGTATGGTGACGGAGAGCATGTGGAAAAAATGTGGTGCTTTTGTCCACCGTGTCGCCATTATTTTGCTAAGCTACCTGACTGTAAGCAAGAGGTTGCATCGGGGACTGGTACGAGGAACATCGGGGGCAGTGGCGTAACTATAGGGAGTGCAGCTGCACTAGGGCCCGTGGCGAAAGGG
The DNA here is from genome assembly GCF_054491055.1 of Hypomesus nipponensis. NCBI lineage: Eukaryota > Metazoa > Chordata > Actinopteri > Osmeriformes > Osmeridae > Hypomesus > Hypomesus nipponensis. The sequence goes on along the minus strand of NC_140384.1, from coordinate 1,927,691 downwards.
GGCCCGTCCTCGATCTCAAGTGAGAACTCTACCTGAAGAACTGCTCCGCGTAAATCACAGAAAGGTTAACATATGATCCAGTCCGATTAATTCGCAAACATTTCTCAATTATGGTGTCAGTTATTCTCACCTGCCCAATAAATATTTTAACAATAGTCAGTCTTAACAACAGCAAATAATTCATTTTGCCTCATTTGCCTTTTGAAACAAATCTCGTTTTTATTAAGTAATTATCTGGGTAATATGTGGTCAAAGATTCTATAGCCCACCCACACATGGCCGTAACTACCATTGAGGACACCGAGGTCGTGTCCTCTGTATTTCTTTCTTATTTCATTTTTTTTTTTCTTAAATTGTGGTATATAAACTCAAAATAAAGTACACGTGAAACTGACTGCAGGACGATGAACTTGGTCTCCCACAAACCATAACGTGATTTTATACTAGCCAAGAGTAGCTCGAGAGGTTGGACATACATGCTGCGCGTCATCAACAAAACGCACCGTCGCTATGGTAACCACCACACACATGTCGGCGATCATGTCGTTACCGCTATGGTCTATTGGAGGGGTTTTCAAAGTGTGGGGCGTGCCTCCCCTGGGGGGCGCCAAAGAGTTTTAGGGGAGGCGCGTCAGAGTTTCAGGGTAGGCGGCAATTTTTTTTATTTTTATATTATTGAAAAAAAAAAAATGCTATCTGGAAAATAATGATTTGGTAGATGTATGGAATATACATATTTTACTGTCATTTAATCACTCTCTCAGTCCGGACAGCATGTAAAGTATACTTGACACGAAACATCTTTAGCTAGCAGACAGCAACTAGCAGACAGCAACTTTGCCGACTTTGCAACTTTGCCGATAGAAAATGTCTGAAGCCAGCAGGAAGCGCAGTAAATATGACTAGGTATATATAAAGTTGGGATTTTCTTGGAAAGGGCCATCCGATGTTCAAAAGCCACAATGTGTGGTCTGCAAAGAGGCTAACCCTAACTGAGACATCATATCTCGTTGCATTACGTAGGCCTTTTGCAAAGGCGGGTAAGCCACACAGCATCGGCGAAACGGGCAGCGCCAGGGAGGGGCTAGGTGGTGCTTCAGCACCCCCAAGAAAGACCAAAGCACCCCGAATGCACCCCCCAAAATATTGTTTATTATGAGTTTTCAGGCCATCGGTAGAATTCACAGTGGGCCGCTCTGCCCGCTTAGGGTGAATTCAGGTATATTGGGACATTTTTTGTAATTCTATCTTCTGAGTTTAAGTTTGTCATCAAGTTTTGAACGTGTTCAGACACAACACTGATAATAAGTCAATTTCCATGCGCCTCGCTAAGCTCAACACTCAATAATTTCGCCTGATGATAGGTCGGTTAAGGGGCCCGTTGGTGAGATCTGCACTCGGGCCCGCCATGTCATTGTTACGCCGCTGATCGGGGGCCTGTACTACGAATCAAGATTTGGCGTTAGCGAGGTAACTTCAGGTTCAACCCAGGGTTTTCTGTACTACGACGGTGGATCACTTGTTACCGGGGGAGATCGCCATGGTAACACATGCTGAACGGCTAACCTGGTCGGGAGCAGGTCAAGTTGGAGATCAGAGATCATCCGGTATAAAAACCCCGCCCAATAACTCATTCTTGACGATCATGTCGTCACCGTTCATAGAAAATCCTGTGGCGCTTGGTGCGCGGATAGTGAGAGGTGCGCTCAGAAGAGCCAGAACATTTAGAGACCGACAAAAGCCTTTCGCATTCCCTCATGAGTATCTTTCTGAAAGATAGGCCTATAGATTCTTATCAGAGGGAATTACGTATATTGCCAGCATTGAATCTGTACACTCAGTCCCACTGGCTGAATGCATAGCGTTTCGTTATTTCGCTCTGGGTATTTTGTGTGGGTGATGCGGAGAACCTGAGCAAGAACACGGTCTGCCGCGCAATTTTTTACGGATTTATTTATTGGCTGTTGCCACCATATTCTGATTAATGGAGTGATGAAAAAGAGATATCCAAAGTACCATTTGTAAAAACTGTGGACTCTAATATGTTGACAAAATGAACAAGGTTCAAGGTTTTTCACTCAATGTTCTGATTTCCGTTCTGGAAATGTATGCAAATGATGGCTATCATATTTAACAACTTAATCATTTGCTCATTTAAACATAGGCCTACATTTACAAGAAACTAGTAATGAAAACATTATTTGACCTACTATTAGTTATCAACTTGGGAGGTTTCATACGGTGGCCCACGGGTGCACACCACAGCAACATTACCGAAGCAAACAAAAGTTGAAAACACAACGACATTAACAAAAACGAAACATTTATAAAAACGCTACATTTCATTTCATATCTACTACTTACAACACAACAGCATTGGTTCACACATCAGCCGAAAACACCGCAGCATTAGCCAAGAACACCGCAGCATTAGCCGAGAACACCGCAGCATTAGCCGAGAACACCTCAGCATTCTCCTATTAACCCTTTTGTCCTTGGGTTGCTTTGACCAATTTTCTAATAATTTCCATATCATAAATTGGGGTTTATTTCAAGTAAACCTTTCAAATCAAAAACAACACTGGGTATCTGTACAAAGTTCTTCACAAGTGATACGTAAATGATCATTTCACTACTTTCATTGAATTGTGATGTTTCATTCACTTCTATAGTATTTTTCAAGAATAACAAACGGGACATTGAAAGAGAGAAGTCGTGAAAACCCCCACAAAAGATTCAAAAGGCACAACAAAAAAGCCACAAAAGGTATAAAAACAAATACATCCTCATGTGTTTTCCCTCCACAATCAACACAGAAAAAGATGTCAGTGTAACTAAGTTTAGTGTCATTCATTTAGTCATGTACTCTTCTCATATTCCAGTTTTTCTGTCTCCAGCCTTGTTTTTTAAATTAAAAGCCTCTTATAATCGAGCTCCAGGGTTCTTTTATACAGGGCCCTCACATTGTCTGCTCCAACCTGAAACAAATGAAGAACATTGTCCCTTTGCAAAGCACACTTGGAGAAAGTTGAAGGTGTCTATTTTACTACTGTGGTTCATTGCTTATACCTTGTGTCTTTGTCTTGGCCTTGAAATGGAGGCCCTAGGCTCAGGGGGAGGAAGAAGCTCCTCTTCCTGCTGAGTTTAACACCATAGCAATTTAAACAATTGAGTCATATTTGAAATGAGCACTTTAAGGACTTGTGTCTTATGTTGAGACCACCACCATTCACTTCAATCACAGCCACACGTTCACACACTCTAACCATTTGTGTTTGCAAGTGGTAAATAAAACTCAAAAGCGTACCCCCAAAGTGAGCAGGCAGACACAGTTTCCTGATCATCTAAGACCTCCACTTGAGAAAGTAAATGGTATATTTGATCAATATTCAGCAATCACATATGGCATACATACTGGCGTATGACTATTAGTTTCACTGTTACCTCTGTATGGCACAGACGACAGTGGGTGGTGGCAGTAACACCACTGTATTTCCTGTCACTGCAGAGAACAGTAATACATTTTACTCTTACAATATTCATAAATAATTGTTGAATGAACATGGTCACTGTGGAAGAAATTGTGATTTCCTGTGTGCTTACATTATTCACTAATCAATAGAACTAGTCATTGGATACTAGTTAGTATGTTGTCATGTAATCTTGGTATTAATAAGAGTAGATTGTGTCAGGGTTAATATAGATGTTTGGGATCAGGAGAAAGCAGCCTACTGGCTAAATGTTCCTTGTCACGACTACAAGGAGAGCTCCAACTATGAACTCTCTTGTCTGAGTGGTCATGTGTTGGGAGCTGTGAATCTCTTTCTCTGAGACTGTTGTAACCATTACTGCCTGACTGTCACTATCCATGTTTACATTCTTAAGCCCTATAAAAGATGGTCCTCCGGCCTTCAGAGCCGAGAGAGACATGATTGAGGCCTAAGACTGGGGTTGTGTTGTCATTTATTGTCAGAGGTCTGGTTTTCTCTCCCAATCTGCAGATTGATAATACTTATTAAAATCCAAAACTCAACTGAACTTAGTCACTCTGTTTATGAAGAGACGGACAAAACACTTTCTTCCTCAGTCACATAGATTACTTGAAACATACATATGCCTGGGCTTCCAACCTGCTGCCACCAGGGTCTGAAGAAATGCCCCCTTCCACTCCTTCCATCATGGGGTGACCCTGATAGCTGGAGAGGGCCAACTCCTCAGCAGGAACGAAGTCCACAAAGTCCCCCCCCCCCAGTTGCCTAATTTTCTTCCTGTTGGCTGCAGGCAATTTCATTGTTCTATAGGCCTTTTGTAGCTATGCAATATTCTACAAAAATGACTAATTCAGGCAATTCAGCCTTGTACTTGTTGGCCTTAAAATATGTGCAAGTATTGCCTGCTGCTACTTACAGTTTTGAATTATTGTTTTATATTTATTTTGTATTTGCTCCCTGTATTATATGTCTTTATTATATGGCAACGACGGTACGAGCTTTCTGATGGGGCTAATGGGGAGTCATGCCAGACGCGTATAGCCCTCCTCATCGGCCAATACGGCTCCGTATTGCCCTCTGACGTCATCTTCAATATGAGCGACGAGTCAGCTGCTGAGTTTTACTATCCAGATGATGCTGAAAAGATTTGTCATCGAAAGTGAGGATGAAGACTAGACTCTTTTAATCACTTGTGTCGTTATTTTGAGTTGAAATTGAAGGATTTAAATAGTTTGTGTCTATTCCAACATGTAATGATGGTATTCAATGACACAAATATGTGTTCTAGAAAGAGTGGTCTGGAGTCGCAGAGGTCCGATAATATCAGCTTTAATGCAGCAGTTGGAAATCAACAAGTACAGAGCTCTGGGGCTGTCTACGCTTCCCTAGCCGCAACAGAGTTTGGGTTGGTTCACGAAGTCCAACTGGCTATCTGTCCCTGCCCCAGCATATATTATACAGTGCAATTAAAACAGAAATATCAAAAAAGGGTTGAGCTTGTTCTCTCGTGTATCAGGGAGTTGTTCTTCCTTACGCATCCCACCTGCTCGGGCTCTCTCTCAGCCCGGATTCAAGGTTGCTTCTGAAATGGAGAGATAACAACACAAAATAAAGCCTGTTTCCCACACCCTGTGTGAGACACAATGTTTTAAGCCTGAGCACACTTCTAAGTTCATAAGACATACATTTAATAAGCACAATACATAATTTTAATACATGCATCCTTTATAAAGTCTTATGAGCATTGTTTCCGTTGCTATATAGTGCACAGTGCCCGTGATGCATTTGGTGATTACAAATATTAATAACTGGGATTATAGATAGTGCCATGCCCGTGATACAGCTAATGATTATAGTTCTAGAATTGTATTGTAATGTATTATAAATTCTTTAAAATTAAAGCCATTTTAGCAGAACCATGTTGTCCGCTTTCTATCAAAAGTAATGAGTTGCTAGGCAACACATAAAACACAGCGTGAGAAGACTTGAGAGCTAGCTACAATTAGCCTAGAGGTACCATTTATTTTCGTTTACAAAATGAAAACAAGCTAAAAATGCCATGTAATAAACTACTTACTAACCTCGACCGTTCGGTCATGGCGGGAAATATAAAACCTCGGCTTTGCCGATAGGTTCCAGCCTCAGTTTGATATTTCCCGGCATGACCTCACTCTCGGTTAGTAAGTAGTAGTTAGTATTCCTGATATGCTTGTATTACATTATTTCACGCAGGAGGAGTAGACAAAGTTTGTAAGATTATTGTCTGCTCCTCCTGCGTGAAATATGCGGCTCTTGTTTTGTCCATGTTTGCGATTGGACATAGGATGCAAACACTGCCCCTTTATGTGAACGTGCACGTCTCTAGATTGGAAAGATCTGGTTTGAGTTAGAGAGTTGATAACTGCCGTCGTAGTAGCTTACCGCTTATCGTGACTTCGATTGTTAAGGTGCCAGTATGGTACTCAGACTCCGTTACGGATGGGCGGGCCGCCGGATATAGGACGGATTATTATTGTGAGAATGCTGTTCAGCATTCTCACTATTGCTTTTCAACTTCTCAGTTCTTCCACCGTTGTTTGGCCTTTAACTAGTCCTGCATACTTTCACTGATTCCTACAATTTTTGTATCAAAACGTCCAGCTCCTTCAGGAGATGATGGCTATGACTTCTGGTATTTCTCACTTTTATACTTTTTAAAGAATTAAGGTTTTTGTGCAAATTAAACATTTAGCTCCTTCTTGATTTTTATGTTTGAGCAGCCAGCTGAGTGGCACACTCTGCTGGCTGCTCTTTTTCTGATATTCAACTAAATTGACAAACAAATTCCTCTGACGTTCATATAGTTTATCTTACAGAAACAAGTTATACCTTAAAATGTAGTAAAACTTGTCCTCTTTCAGCCAATGTAACTACTTAAGAGCTCACATTTACAGATTTTCAGCTTTCAGCCTTGAAGCGAGAGCAGCCTTTCAAATTCTCTCATTAACTTCAATGGTGGGTAAAATTCGTCAGAGAATTTCGAAAATAGACGTGTTTTTAAACTGCCAGTAGAGTCTTATTTCTGACCGCATAGACATATGAAGGACATGTCTGGTTTCGGGAGAGTCTTGGGTCTCGGAAAATATCCTCATTTATTTGGATTGGACATATAGTTTTGCGTCTAAGTTAACTTGTTTGAGGTGTGGAATCCAGCTAAATTCGTGATTCTCTGCCCAGCTCGTTAGCGAAGACAGCTGCTCCATTGCCGTGGCAACCAAACAAAAACACACCAGGAAACCAAAAGGAACACGTTTTCAAGACTGCAGGTAGAGTCTATTTCTGACTGTACAGACATATAAAGAATATCTCTGGTTTCGGCAGAGTCTTGGGTCTCGGAAAATATCCTTATTTTTTGGATTGGACGTACAGTTTTGCGTCTAGGTTAACTTGTTTGAGGTGTGGATTCTAGCTACATTTCTCATAATCGAGCTAGCGTGATGCCTCTCCATAACTAGGCTAATAACGGTTCGACTTTTTTTCCACAATCGACCAAATTGGCCAAACAAGGTATGTGCATTGAGCTTAAAGTGTACATAATCTAGCTAGATCGTTTTTATTTTAAATTGAGGCTCGACAGTCATAGCTGACCGTCACGGACAGCCAAACCAGGGCTGGGGTAGGCCTAAGTGTTTGCTGCAGCTGGCGTTACTGCAATCCTACGAACAAACGCTTCGTAACTGGAAAGTTTTTACTTTTAATTGACGATATTGAACACAGATGTAAAGTAATGTAACGAGCTGAGTTATTGTGTTCCTGTTATTGTCAATCGGTTAGACGAATGTTTACATGGTTTTATGTTATGCACTAATGTTATCAGCAAGGTTGATGTGGATCTGCTGTTGAGACCTATTGGGAGGGATTGTCCCGCGAGAGGGGGGAACAACCGGGAGTTGGTGAGAGCGAGAGAGTTGGGGTTTTGTGAAACAACTAGAAGCATACACGGCATGGTCACGGCCAAGAGTGATAAGAATTAATCTGTTTTGCCTAAATAAATGCAAGGAAGTCGCAAACCATTCCTCGCCTCCTTAATCTAACACTGCAGCATTGAGGCGAACATTACAGTAACTTGTCTTTACTCTCAATATCTTCTCCGTTTTTAATTTGAAGTAGTAGATATAGCCTACTTATGTAGGAAATCTTCCATTGCATCATCTCTCTCTCTAGCTTCACGCCTTCGGTTATTATTCAAGCCTATGGTGTTAATACATACCACTTTGACACATTTGCAAGAAATGATCCGCTGGTTAGATGTAGCATGATCTTGTTATTTACTATAAAAAACTCACCAGGGACAACAACATCAGCAACCCTGCACTATGAATTATTTTGACATAATTTTAAAGTGTCTAAACAGGACTGGGTGTGCAGGAACTCATGATTAGTTTCTCCTCCGTTTTGAGATTCTAGGTTAGAAATGTTGCCAGTCTGTTGCCAATGATCAGCGGTTGCTACGTTTTTCCAGTAAGTTCAAATCATTCCAGTGTTGTCCTTTTACCTTCAAATTCGTTCAACCCAGACTTCAGCAACTGGTTTTCTGCTCAATTTTCAAATTTTCCTGCAGCTCATCTTTCAGAATTTTTCCCCTTTTTGCTTTGCATTTTTCTTCTTCTTTTCTTCTGTTTTCTGCCTTCATCTTGCACCAGGTCCTTTCAAAAATACCTTTCACAGCGGTACCTTCTAACTGCCAGTACTTTTGCATTTTTCTTATCTTTTCTGTACTTTTCTGCCTTCATCTTGTTGCAGGTCCTTTCTAACATACATTTCAGGCCTTTTGAAACTCCAGCAAATATTTTTTTGCTAAATGTTCACATTTTTATGCATTGTTTCTCTTCTTTCTGATTTTTTTCACTTTGTTTAGCGTTTTTCTTTTCTGTCGTTTTATGCCTTCGTCCAGCTCCAGCCCCTATTTAAAAATACCTTTCGGTCACTTTGAAGTAGGGATGGGCGTGGTTAATCGAATATCCGGATATCCTAAAGTTAGTTAGTATTCGAATACTTTTTTCGAATACTTATGAGCATAGTTTGATTTAAAAAAAAGTTTTATTGAAAAACCGTCGCGTTGTGAATTCTAATAGTTGTGACGTTAGAAAATGATGAAAACCATCAAAAAAGGTAGGCTACGCCTGTGTTCTGCTGCGAGTCTCCTTTCATTTCATTTGGCGCTACAAGAAGCATAGTGTCCTGGCTAAGCAGTACCTCGCAGCAACCTCAGGTCCTGCAGTCTTTCCTACGCCGGCCTGCTCGTAAATCGACTCCGTACTCGCCTCTCCTCTGAGCATGTTTACATGCTAATTCTCCTGAATAAAAATGCGTATGGCTAATGCAGTTGTGGCTTATTTATTTTCTTACCAGTAGCCATGTAGAGCTAGCGTAATCGGCTGTTTATGTTTGCATTGTGTGGTGGCGCACCGTATCCTATAGGATTCAGGTTCCAAGTTAATATCCAAGTTAATATGCAATATTTCTCTGTGTCTTTCGTTTTTATGGTGGATAGCCTACCCAATGTGTTTAATTTAGTCCAATGTAGCCTACTTTTTAATTCACATAATAATAGGCTAATCGCTTTAAATTAAGAGCCTAAGTCTGAAGACGCAGCGTTTTTTCAAGTTCATTGTCTTTTCGTCATGTTAATAAATTGATCTTACATTTGTTTTCTTTATTCAACCCTTATTTAATCTAATAGTTTAACAGTCCCAATTATTGCCAGAATGTGTGGTGGTTCATGTGTTTACTGTATGCTTTGCGTCACGTCAGGCTAATTACATAACAGAACCACATTAACAAAATAGATTATCCGGATATTCGAAAATAATTTAGGATACTATTCGAATAGTGAAATCAGTTCAAATCTCCATCCCTACTTTGAAGCTTCAGCTTATAACTTTCTGAAAATGTTCACAATTTTAAGCTTTTTTTTTTTAGCGTGGTCAGCGATCCCCATTCAGGTTTTCAGCATTCTCACTGCTGTTTCGCAGGAACAGCCTTTTCTAGTTAGCATTTCTGTTGCCTTTATGGTTCTCCGAAGGCTGGGGGTGCTGAAAACAATTCACCGCCAGAACAGTAGGTGGAGAAGCGTTTTTTTGTCGAAAACACGTTGCTTTGTTGCGTTTTTGTAAGTTAGAAATTGTTGTTGTTTATTTCCCACCTCTCATCACATGTGTGACCCTCCTACCAGCTGTCACAAGTCAGACGATGAGTGCTGCATGTGCAGTCGCATAATATTATATTAAAGACTGTGTCTAATGCAATATAACCACCTGAAAGGGCAAATGTGGCCCGCCACGTCATTTTATGTGGCCCGCGGAACCTTAATGGGCTATTGAAATAAGTCTACGCTACTTTACAGCGTGCATTGACCATAAACAACATCTCTCACCATGCATTTCGATTGTGTTACGGCAAAGTGACGACATCCTGCCTCTAGAAAGCAGTGTATGCACATCAGTGTTAAACGCAAAGTTTAACTGGGTGAAGGCGAGCATGGTTTGAATGACAGCACTCCAATGCAGCCGGTTCTGCGAACGTACCCCATGTGCATTTTCAGTCAAGGTCCTCGGGCATTCAACCCAAGTTGGTATCACTCTCGAACTTGGTTAGAGTACCAAACTAGCATGTTTCTGCTTCCCTTGTCGACAATTTGGAGCCAGAAATGATGAAGACATCACCTTCATTAGACAAGGTTTTACCAATTGGAAAATGGCAATGTTTATTTTACATAAAGCTCAAAAAGCTATTCTGCGTTCAAATAAAGGGCAAAACAGTTTTGCTCTTGCGCTATGCGCTCTTGCATTTTGTCACCAAACACTGAGAAAAATATGCACATTTATCCTCCATGAAAAACAGCAGATTGTGCAAGAATTGAAAGGCGGACTTCAATTGCAGCATAATAGGCCCTATGTTCACAAAAGCTACAACAAAAACACCATGTTTTTACATCGTTACTGACGTTACATCGTAGTTACAAATGGCCCTTTGACGGCAACCATAATGATGTGGCCCTCGGTGAAAATGAGTTTGACACCCCTGCGATATAGACAAGGCTCTGGTTTTGTGAATTCATTTCTCCACCACCAAGTGTATAATGCAATGTGAAAAATGATAAACAAAAAGACTGATATAATTGAAAACAAAACGATCCATACAAACTGTAGGCTATGTAGCCTACAGTCAAAACTACAATGTACTACTCTAGGTCACTAAACTGTGGCAGTCAGTGCACAGACAACAAACTCACGTTTCTGAATTCGCTAGAGAAGAGCATAAACTAACTCAAAATAAACGTTCTCTCCAAGAAGTTTTCATCACAGACGTCTTTCAAGAAGACGACCTTAGAGAAAACGCCTTTCTGTCGAAGTCGGAAATGATGTCGTTTGGAAATGATGTCGTAGCGGACCAATCACGGCCAAGGGGTATCCGTCGCTGTACAGCACGGCATGACGGATCGACAGGAATTTCAACGGTGCACGCGACAGCTCTCCGACGGCCCCGCAGACGACGGAGAGGGCGTTCCAGGGCGTTTCATCTATGCGTAGGCCCTTCCCATGTGTCCGTAATCGTGAAGTACGGAGTACCATATAATGGCCTTTATGCTTCGCGTAGCCGGGTAACTGAAAGTAATCCAGAGCATGTTGATCTTGATTCGTTGTACAGGCCCCTGGTTACTGTAGCTGGCTAGCTAGCTGTTTTAACTGCAAGGCTACACGCACAGGCCAAGGTGATAATGTCTCATTTGTAGCTCTAGCTACAACTCCTTCAACCATAACTTTACAGAGGGCAATTGTATATTTCTCCAGAAAAGAGCGATTTGTCTTCGAGCTTGGAGAAGTCCAAAATCAATCAGTACTGATTGTGTAGAATTGAGAACCAGTTTCCAGGGTATATACCCATGATACAAAGTTTTGCATGTAGGGGAACATTCCTTAGCCTGGTCCTAACCAGACTCTCATACATTTCACTTGTACAGAGAGTTTGGCCTCGCTCCATTGACAAGTGTTGACTTCCTTGTAGGCGGGTACTCTGTTGAAGTTTAAAACTATTGGATCTGCCCAGAGCCACTGTGATCTGCCATAACCAATTGCTAGCGTTTGCCGTAGCCAATTCCTTCACCATTATTGTAAGAGAGCTACCTGCCGTAGCTGGAAAATCAAACTGTTCCTGAACCCAGTGTGGAGGAGGGCCTCAAAATCATGGCCACCAACAAAAGTCAGCAAAACTTGTTCTTGCTCCGGCTTAAGCTTATGGATATTTGGCAGCGTTGCCACAACGGACCAAATAGCTTCGCTCACATCTTTCTCTGCCGCCATTACGAAACTACAACACAAACTAGCCCACGACATCAACGTCATCGTTCTCAGCCACTAACCCTGTTCGCCGGTAGAAAATTAACCAGAGATATCTGACTTACGTACCTCATGGCCAGATCAAGTACAGAAGCTAATTGAAAATTTAGCGGAAGTACGTAGGAGGGCATAGCCAGGCTGGCCTATATGCCTGATTCCTAAACATTTGAAATCACAAACTACCTATAGAGGGTTTTCACGGCGCGTCATCAGACCGGAAGTCGCCATATTGGAGGCACTCCGCATCACAAAAAAGCACAGGCACTGAAGTATATACCGAAAGTTGTCAAGGATAATGGTTAATTATTGCCGTGTTTCAAGTTGTACAGATAGGACAGATCGAGAAAAAACATTTGCAATATCATGACTTCCAAAAGTTATTAAAAACCAGGGAGAGGAATGTCAGAGATTATCAAAGTAAAGGAGGCGCATGTGGTTGGCAATGCTCAACGAAGATCTACCAGGGAAAAAACACAAGTGAGAGTCACTTGGCTACACCTTGAGTATCGCAATGATATCATACAGTTAAGCAGTGCCGCCGCTCCCATAACGCGCACTACGCGCTGTGCGTAGGGCACCAAGACTGAGGGGGGCACCAAAAATTTGCCAACTGAAAAATCATCATAGTTATTAAAATTATAATGACGATATTATTTCAGTAGACCTATATAAATATTACGCACCTTTCAGGCATGTTTATCACAAAACAGGCAAAACAAGAGATATATTTAATTGCTCAAAAAACGTTACGATGGTGCCCCCCCACCCCACCCCACAAAAACAAATACACACTCAACTTTCCAAGCTCGCCGTGGGTGCCCTTTCCTATCTCAGTGGCCTGACGAACCTTGACAGTAGGCTAGGTAAACTTTTCGAAAATTGCCTCAAAAAGACAACAGGAGTCAGGGGCAGAAAAAGAAATAAACTGCAAGATGATGCCCGTGCATCACTTTCAGGTAAGTCCATGTTTAATTATTGTTAAATACGGGAAATATGCTGCTAACTTATAGTTAGCCTATGCATACACCTCGAACTAGCTGACGTTATTGCTAATTTTAGCACACTCAAATATGTTAGGTGCAAACTAAATTTAGATTTTACTGTTAAACATTATCTATGCATTTGAAATAACTGACGCCAGCTAGATGTTACTTTACTGTACATTCTATTATGCTTTTATATTCGATTGATCAAATAGTTTTTAAATGAGTAATAAAGGTGGAGAGCTCCTTGGCTGCATGCTTTCAGTTTTAAATGTTTATAATTTATTTGGAAAAACATGCTGAGAAACGTAAGAGTGGGGCTGATAAATTAAGAGACAAAAATACATCATGCACTCAAATAAAGCCCCCCAAATTTCCCCAAAATATATATAATATAACCAGCATCATATCAAACACAGAATGTGGATGCATTGACAGGGCAGCTGTGGTGGTGGTGGTGGGGGCATCATAAAGGAATTATGCGTAGGGCACCCAAATGGCTAGCGGCGGCACTGCAGTTAAGGTTAGGTTGGTTAAAGATGTTATTGCATTACTTACTTTGGTCTTCACAACACAACGGTCGTTGATAACTTGGTACTGGGTCTCCCTCACCGATCCATATACCATCTGGTTATAGGCCTTCAAACCATTGTAGGATTTAAGGGTTCAACTGTGTATGGGCTCGGCGAGAAAACCATGTATAGTTGACTCTATCGGGTTATGCAACAGAAGGAAGAATCACCGGGTTGTCACAGATCCAAGAGGGAGCTAACGCTAACTAGTACTGTAGGGATCTGCCCCGCCAATAAATTGTAATTTCTCGAAATATTGCGCATTTTCTTGTGGTCCAAGTCCTTCCCTATATGACTTTGCATCTTGGACGCGTTTTGATGAGCTTTTCGGTTGTTTGGACATGGCTACATTCACTTAAAGTATCCAAACCGCATAATACTCCACTGTACTCCGTTCAGTTTTTTACACCGAGTGCCTCCACAATGGCCGCGCATCCGGGTTACCTGAAGGCCAAGCCAGTGGTGTGCCTACACTAACTGTAGCTGAGGTGAGGCTGTGCTTTAAGAAGATCAACCCTCGCAAGGCACCTGGCCCAGACGGCATTTCAGGTAGGGCCCTCAGGGGCTGCGCTGACCAGCTGGCAGGGGTCTTCACTGATATCTTCCACCTCTCACTTAACCTGTCTGTACTCCCCACCTGCTTCAATAGGACCACCATTATCCCTGTGCCCAAGAACACCAAGGTCACATGTCTGAATGACTATCGACCAATAGCACTGACCTCTGTCATCATGAAGTGCTTTGAGCGGCTAGTCAAATCATTCATCTGCTCCTCGCTGCCCCCCACCCTGGACCCTATGCAGTTTGCATACCGGTCCAACAGGTCTACAGACGATGCCATCGCTCTGACTATGCACACCGCTCTCTCCCACCTGGACAAGGGGAATACGTATGTGAGGATGCTGTTCATTAACTACAGCTCAGCATTCAACACCATCATCCCCTCCAGACTGGTCTCCAAGCTTGTGGACCTGGGACTAAGCACCTCCCTCTGCAAGTGGATCGTCCACTTCCTGACGGGGAGGCCACAGGTGGTGAGAATCGGTGACCGCACCTCATCTGTACTGATCACCAACACAGTTACCCCCCAGGGTTGTGTGCTCAGCCCTCTCCTGTTCTCCTTGTTCACTCACGACTGTGCGGCAACGCACAGCTCCAACCTCCTTGTTAAGTTTGCTGACGACACAACCATCGTGGGCCTCATCTCTGACAGTGACAAATCAGCCTACAGAGAGGAGGTTGACACCCTGACTTCTTGGTGTCAGGACAATAACCTCTCTCTCAACATCAGCAAGACCAAGGAGATGATTGTGGACTATAGGAGGCGGCAGGAGGAGGAGCATGCACCCCTACTCATCAATGGATCTGAAGTGGAAAAGGTCAGCTGCTTCAAGATCCTCGGGGTGAACGTCAGCAACGACCTCACCTGGTCTGTTCACACGGACAAGGTGGTCAAATTGGCCCGTAAATGCCTCTTCTTCCAGAGGAGACTGAAGAAGTTTGGTATGGACTCAGTCATCCGCACTAACTTTTACAGATGCACTATAGAGAGCATTCTGACTGGTTGTATTACAGTGTGGTATGGTAGCTGCACAGACGGGGACCGCAAGGCCCTACGAAGCGTGGTCCGTTCTGCTGAGTTCATCATCGGCAGGAAGCTCCCAGCCTTACAGGACACCTACCACACACATTGCCTAAGGAAAGCCGACAGGAGACTGTTCCCACCCATCCTTCAGTCTCTTTACCCCGTTGCCTTCTGGCATCCGGTCGCGCACACGCAGACTGGACAACAGTTTCTACCCAAGGGCCATCAGGCTTCTGAACGGACATGGACATATGGACATTGATTTGCTGCACACGAGTCACTTATACACTGTCACTTTCAGCTACTGGGTGCACTATCAGTAACATTGCACTACTGCACCTCACTGTACCTCGCCACCAGGCTCCTGTATGGTCATTGACATAGTCACTGATCTGCAATTTTGCACTATTGTACTGTACTCCATTTAGGTTAGTATAGGTTATAGGGTTGAAATAGGTTTTTTGTGCATTCAGGGTTAGTGTAGTGTATTATTTATTGTTATCTGTAATTTAGGAAGTTTTAGTAGGCTATTAGGGCCTAGTATAGTCAAATTTTTATTGCTATCTGTATATTTACGAAGTTTCACTTATTTAAGCTCAGCATAGATGTAAATTATGTTCTGTGTACTTATATGTTATGCCAGGTGCTTGCGTTGTCTTGTCCTAAGAATTTCAGTGCCCAGTCTGACCTTGTGTTGTTTTGTGTACCTGACAATAAAAGACTTGAACTTGAGAATGTGACGTCGGTGAAAACCCTCTATAGCCATATATCTAATGCATTAGGCTAAATGTTGTAGCCTATGTATTAAGTTGATTTTCTATAAATGTAGACTACATATTGAACGGATGAGAATTAGGTAATTAGAATGTCCGTGGTAAATTTAAGCAATAAGCCCTAAGAGGCCGTGGTTAATGCCGAAAACCCCCTTACCTGTTCTAAAATCAGCGTAAACCACGGACTCTCGTGGCTTATTGCTTTTCTAAAACAGTTACTACACATATTTCATATGGTTTCATCAATAAAAACAATAAAAACAAAATAGTTTAATAATAAACCGTCATTCTTCCGCTACTACAAAGTTTAGTTCCTACATAAATCGTTGCCATGCAACAGCCAGATGGACATCTTTGCCGTCTTTTTCAATTAGAAATATTCGGTGCGCAGTAATATGGAATGTTAAACAATGTTATTAGGACAACCTGTGAGGTTATGCTGGATTTTACAACGGCATGGAACGCGATATAGCCGATCACAATCAAGGATGGGAACAACCAGTTTTAGAACATTGTTTTTACGTTGGGTCAGTGTTACAGGAACGTCTGGTCAAGCAACAACACAGGCTAACGGTGCGTGTCCACTACCAGTACACCAGAGCGGAGAGGCGCGGAGAGGCGCGGAGAGGCGCGGAGAGGCGCGGAGAGGCGCGGAGAGGCGCGGAGAGGCGCGGAGAGGCGCGGAGAGGCGCGGAGAGGCGCGGAGAGGCGCGGAGAGGCGCGGAGAGGCGCGGAGAGGCGCGGAGAGGCGCGGAGAGGCGCGGAGAGGCGCGGAGAGGCGCGGAGCGTCGGCTTCCAATCCATTTTCAATGAAACCGGGCGTTGACGCTGGTGTAGGGCATTGTGGGAAGGCGAGCGGAGCGGAGCGTTGCAAGTTGGATTTTCTCAACTTTATGTAAATGAGGAGCGTGAAAACGCTAGCGTTGGCCAATAGGGTTGGTTTCTTGTTTCTTGTAACGTAGCAACTGTTCGTCATGGTAAACATTTCTAGGTTTGACAATTTCAAGATGGAAGAGCAACTCATCGTGTGTGTGTCTACACACCCAGTCTTGTTTTATACGCCTCTGTATGATTAAAGAGACGTTAACAATAAATGTATACCTGGCGCAGGGTTGCCGAGATTGTCGTTGTCCCTGGTGTGTTAAATTCAGTCTCGTCACTTTAGCTAGCTACAGTACGTAACTTAGCTCTAACTTTATTCTGTGCTAGCTGCATACTGTACTAGTTTAGCTACAGTAAAGTTTACCCGGCACACGATTGACATTCAACGTTGAAATGCTGGTTGGCAGTCACTCGCTAGCCATACAGTAAATGTGTAGTGGCCACAACCTATAGCGAATGTTACTGAAACAATGTTTGAAGTGCTGTACTGTAGCCCCTAGTTGACAAGATCATGCAACATCTAGTCAGCGTATCTGAATCCTTGCATCATGCAGTGTAAAAGCTGTATTTTGATTGAGACAGGAGCATCTATATTTATATCAATAATGATCGATATTGTAAGTACATGAACCCAAGTCTGCACACTTGTCCATGACACCGTTTTACACAAACTACAACAGTGACCTTAGAGAACTACAAATCTGTATTAACTTTTCTAACACGCCCCTGAGCGTGGAGCACTGTGGGAAGACAAGCGGTGCAGAGCGGTAATAAACGCTGTAGTGGACACGCACGGTAACGGAGTCTTCATCCTCACTTTCGATTACAAATATTTTCTGCATCATCTGGATAGTAAAACTCAGCAGCTGACTCGTCGATATCGCTCATTTTGAAGCTGACGTCAGAGGGCAATACGGATCCGTATTGACCGGCGAGGAGGGCAATACGCGGCTGGCATGACTATCCATTAGCCAATCAGAAAGCTTGTACCGTCGTTGCCATATAATATATATATATAATAATAACTACTTACTAACCGAGAGTGAGGTCATGCCGGGAAATATCAAACTGAGGCTTGGCAAAGCCAAGGTTTGATATTTCCCGGCATGAGCGAACGGTCGAGGTTAGTAAGTAGTTTATTATATGGCATTTCTAGCTTCTTTTCATTTTGTAAACGAAAATAAATGGTACCTCTAGGCTAATTGTAGCTAGCTCTCAAGTCTTCTCACGGTGTGTTTCATGTGTTGCCAAGCAACTCATTACTTTTGATAGAAAGCGGACAACATGGTTCTGCGAATATGGCTTTAATTTCAACACAAAATAAAGATACAAGTGATTCAAAGAGTCTAGTCTTCATCCTCACTTTCGATGACAAATCTTTTCAGCATCATCTGGATAGTAAAACTCAGCAGCTGACTCGTGGATACCGCTCATTTTGAAGTTGACCGGCGTGGAGGGCAATACACGGCTGGCATGACTACCCATTAGCCAGATATCAGAACGCTCGTACCGTCGTTGCCATATAATAAATGGCTGTATCCACCCTATCAGAGAATGTCTAATATAGAGAGAACTGCCACTCTTGGGAAACTTCCGGGTTCTGAACTGGTTGAAGTTCCATGTGAGGGCGCTAACGAGCGAGTGCAGAATGAATGGAGGTCTATGGAGCTATACCCCTCAAAATCCACTTTTCTCAGGATATAATTTTTTTGTCTAGTAATTTGAATTCAGAATTCGAAAGGGGAGGCAAAAAAAATACACACTGCTGGCTGTTAGATTTTTTTAAAGTCGCCTTTCTGTTCTAATAAGCTTTTGAAAATGTAATTGACGTCATACACATCGTACGACCAGAGCTACTGCTTTACGGCATGCTCTCGTCACTTACTTTTTTCTCTCAGGGCATCGACAACACAGCTGACAGGTTAGGCTCTTCCTGACAATACACATGCTAGAAAGAGTTTTGGCTTGCTAATGTTGTTGCTAATGTTGCTAATGCTCTGACATTCTGATTCCGCTTCGGATGCCATCAAGCAAGAGCTCTGGTCGTATCAGTCCTTGACTAACCAATCAGCATTCATTAGCAGAATGCTAGGGTGTTATAGGCAACAACGACTCACCCTGTAAGAAATCAAAAGGACATAAGTACTCGTTCATTCAACTTTCGACCTATAATCCATGTTGAACATGCAAAAACTACAATCAAATCTGAGATTTCTCAACGACAATCAGGCAAAAGAGACAAATGTAGCCGTTTAGCTCCATAGACTCCCATTCAACATGCACTCGCTCGCGATCACTCCCAGTGGAACTCTGGTGGAACTGCAACCAAATTCGGTACAATGGGGCTTAATAGGGAGTGGCAAGGCTCTCCTTAAACAGGCTCTGGAGCTAGGAATAAGGAGACCTAATCATAGTGGCCGCGTTTCCCAGATTCCTTAAGAAGCTCTTAAGCGCTGAAACCTTCTTAGGAGCGCTCTTAAGAGCGCCGTGAAAGAAGTACGTGTTTCCCAGAGTCATTCTTAGCTTAAGAAGATCTTTCACTAAGAAGGAAATGTAAGATCAGCCTGACCCACTCTTAACAGCCTTCTTAGCGACCAAACGCTCACTGCAGCCGCGTCAGGGAAAGTTATATCTGACACTCAAAGGAATACTAAAACCATGCGTGATGATAAATGTGCGCCCACAGCTGCAGAACACTGACGCCAGAAAAATAATAGCATAATAAGAAAAATAACGATATAAAAATAAATAATTGCTCATGTGTTCCTGTAGCTACATAAATAAAATGAATCATCATTACTATCACTCATTACGTTTTCACAAACATTCGGCATCTGCATGAGTTGACGTTAGATATAAAAACATCAACAACCCTGTGGTATTTCACAGAAATCAGGGAAACTGACAGGTGTAATTGAACTCGGCTGGAACCTCATCAAGAGATCGAGGCTCCACCTCAGTCTATATATAAAGGCGTTGCTGAAGTCCACGCAAGTGGACTACTCCCAACAATAAACCCACTACCACTACCACTACCACCACACATCAACTATCATGTATAGGGCTCAAGGCCGTAGCCATGGAGTCAACATCGGGGGGTACGAATTACATTTTTTATGATAATTTCTGACTGCGTGCGTGGTTGCCTGTCGTAGCGTAGAACATTTATATTTTTATATCAATATATTGGGGGGGACATTTTGACCAGATTTGAATAGTGGGGGGGATGTGTCCCCCCAATATGTATTATGATTACGGCCTTACACGGTGTTGTGTGTGATTCGTGCGCTGATAAAGTGGTGGGTGATCGATTTTCCTGGCATCGATTGATTTAGTTTCAACACCACGGCGGTGGACAGCTCCCACTAAGAGCTTCTTAAGAGGCTTCTTTGGCGGGATTTTAAGAAGGCAGTTAAGAACGTGTCTGGGAAACACCCCTATCTTAGCACTCCTTCTTAGCCGAACCCTTCTTAAGAGCCTTCTTAAATCCTTAAGAACGTTCGAATCTGGGAAACGCGGCCAATGTTTGTAAACAAAGGTTGCCAAGACACTTCCGGGTGGATAACTGTCATCCTGTCAACAGCAGTTAGTATGGTAGCATAGCATAGTAGTTTATAGTAGTTCATTTAAAAGATTAGATCAAAAAGATTAACGTCATGCCGAAATCTTGTTGTGTTTGGGGTTGTAATGTCAAATGTACACAGGTATGTAAAGGATAAGGCTTTTTCAGTTTTGCCATTGTTAAATCGCAATCGACCCAACGGAACCTATGTATAACGTTAGCACAGATCCAGCTATAATAGCCTAGTCTACGTTTACTGGGCGGTCTCGCTGCATCTAACGGTACCAATGGACAGGCTGGCAACCAACCACTCATGACCGGATTTAAGGAAGACATTTCCTCACGGATCATTTATAAAACGTTTTTGTTGGGTAGCATAACGTTGGCATATCGTGCAAGCTTGCTAGCGTGAGAGTTAGGCCTACTAGTCCAGTTGATGTAAATAAACAAACCACACACAGTGGCGTGATCTGGCTGGAGTTTTTCATTTACAAGCCATTCAATTTCAGGCCTAGGGCCTAGACCTCAGGTCAAACTACAAACATCATAACACACTCAAGGCTCTAATAGGTATCAAGCCCTATGGCTCAATATCATTTCTTTCCAAGATGTGGGGAGGAAGAATAACAGACAAGGAGATCAGTGCACAGTCTGACTTACATCAATTCAGGAGATCAGGTTATGGCAGACATGGTTTTTTTGATTGTTGAAGAACTGGCTAAATGTGGTGCCACACTGGTCATGCCTTCATTTCACATGGGGAGAAAGCAGCTAAAATTTAGCTGGGCCAAACACTATTATAAAATGGCCAACGAAAGCAAAATACAAATATTTCATTATTTACAGTAATTTGTACAGTACACACACACAGTAAACACAGTATTTACAGTAAGTACAGTACACACAGTATTTACAGTAAACACAGTATTTACAGTAATTTGTATTGTATTATTTATAGATATATGTATATTTAGGAGGTTTACTTATTTAAGCTTAGTATAGATGTAATTTATGTTCTGTGTACTTATGTTAGGGCTATGTAAATGCCAGGTGCTTGAGTTGTCTTAAGAATGTGTATCGGACAATAAAAGACTTGAACTTGAAAACAATATATATATGCTATATACAGGCATATACCTACTATATGAAACACTCAGTATTTAACAAAATCCACAAAACTGCTCATGATCGTCATCTGCCGCTTGTCCGGGGATCGGGTCGCGGGGGCAACGACCTAAGCAGGGAGGCCCAGGCTTCCCTCTCCCCGGCCACTTCCACCACCTCTTCCTGGGGGACCCCGAGGCGTTCCCAGACCAGCCGAGTGACATAGTCCCTCCAGCGTGTCCTGGGTCTTCCCCGGGGCCTCTTCCCAGTGGGACGTGCCCGGAACACCTCACCAGGGAGAAGTCCAGGAGGCATCCTAATCAGATGCCCGAGCCACCTCAGCTGGCTCCTCTCGACGCGGAGGAGCAGCGGTTCTACTCTGAGCCTCTCCCGGATGACAGAGCTTCTCACCCTATCTCTAAGGGAGAGCCCGGACACCCTGCGGAGAAAGCTCATTTCGGCCGCTTGTATTCGCGATCTCGTTCTTTCGGTCACTACCCATAGTTTGTGACCATAGGTGAGGGTAGGAACGTAGATCGACTGGTAAATAGAGAGCTTCGCTTTCGACTCAGCTCCTTCTTCACCATGACGGACCGATGCAGGGCCCGCATCACTGCGGACACCGCACCGATCCGCCTGTCGACCTCGCGCTCCATTCTTCCCTCACTCGTGAACAAGACCCCGAGATACTTGAACTCCTCCACTTGGTTCAGGATCTCCTCCCCGACCCGGAGATGGCACTCCACCCTTTTCCGGTCGATAACCATGGCCTCAGATTTGGAGGTGCTGATTCGCATCCCAGCCGCTTCACATTCGATTGCAAACCGCTCCAGTGAGAGCTGAAGGTCACGGCCCGATGAAGCCAACAGGACCACATAATCTGCAAAAAGCAGCGACCCGATCCTGAGGTCACCAAAGCGGACCCCCTCAACACCCTGGCTGCGCCTAGAAATCCTGTCCATATAGGTAATGAACAGAATCGGTGACATAGGGCAGCCCTGGCGGAGTCCAACCCTCACCGGAAACAAGTTCGACTTACTACCGGCAATGCGGACCAAACTCTGGCACTGGTCGTAAAGGGACCGGACAGCCCCGATCAGGGAATCCGGTACCCCGTACTCTCTGAGCACCCCCCACATGAGCCTCCGAGGGACACGGTCGAACGCCTTTTCCAAATCCACAAAACATGTGTAGACTGGTTGGGCGAACTCCCATGCACCCTCCAGGACTCCGCGGAGGGTATAGAGCTGGTCCACTGTTCCACGGCCAGGACGAAAACCACATTGCTCCTCCTGAATCCGAGGTTCGACAATCCGGCGGACCCTCCTCTCCAGGACCCCTGAATAGACTTTCCCAGGGAGGCTGAGGAGTGTGATCCCCCTAAAGTTGGAGCACACCCTCCGGTCCCCCTTTTTAAAGAGGGGAACCACCACCCCGGTCTGCCAGTCCAGAGGCACTGTCCCCGATGTCCATGCGATGTTGCAGAGTCGTGTCAACCAAGACAGCCCTACAACATCCAGAGCCTTAAGGAACTCCGGGCGGACCTTGTCCACCCCAGGGGCCCTGCCACCGCGGAGCTTTTCAACCACCTCGGCGACCTCGGCCCCAGAGATAGAAGGGCCCCCCCCGATGTCCCCAGACTCTGCCTCCACGTCGGAAAGCGTGTTGGTGGAATTAAGGAGGTCTTCAAAGTATTCCTTCCACCGATCCAGGACGTCCCCCGTCGAAGTCAGCAGCGCACCGTCCCCACCGTATACAGTGTTGACAGAGCACTGCTTCCCCCTCCTGAGTCGCCGGATGGTGGTCCAGAACCTTTTTGAAGCCGTTCGGAAGTCATTCTCCATGGCCTCGCCGAACTCCTCCCATGCCCGGGTTTTTGCCTCCGTGACCGCCAAAGCCGCGTTCCGCTTGGCCTGCCGGTACACATCAGCTGCCTCAGGAGTCCTACCAGCCAATAAAGCCCGATAGGCCTCCTTCTTCAGCTTGACGGCATCCCTCACCTCCGGAGTCCACCACCGGGTCCGAGGGTTACCGCCGCGACATGCACCGACCGCTTGCGGCCGCAGCTCCGGTCAGCTGCTTCAACAATGGAGGCCCGGACCATGGCCCATTCGGACTCAATGTCCCCGGCCCCCCCCGAGACATGATCGAAGCTCTCCCGGAGGTGGGAGTTGAAGCTCCTTCTGACAGAGGGTTCCGCCAGCCGTTCCCAGCAGACCCTCACATTACGTTTGGGCCTGCCAGGCCTGACCGGCGTCCTCCCCCACCATCGGAGCCAACTCACCACCAGGTGGTGATCAGTTGACAGCTCCGCCCCTCTCCTCACCCGAGTGTCCAAGACATGCGGCCTCAAGTCCGACGACACAACTACGAAGTCGATCATCGAACTGAGACCTCGGGTGTCCTGGTGCCAGGTGCACATATGGACACCCTTATGCTTGAACATGGTGTTTGTTATGGACAAGCCGTGTTTAGCACAGAAGTCCAACAACAGAACACCACTCGGGTTCAGATCGGGGGGGCCGTTCCTCCCAATCACGCCCCTCCAGGTCTCACTGTCATTGCCCACATGAGCATTGAAGTCCCCCAGGAGGACGAGGGAATCCCCGGGAGGAGCGCTTTCCAGCACCCCCTCCAGAGACTCCAAAAAGGGTGGGTACTCTGAGCTGCCGTTTGGTGCATAAGCACAAACGACAGTGAGGACCCGTCCCCCCACCCGAAGGCGGAGGGAGGCTACCCTCTCATCCACCGGGGTGAACCCCAATGTACAGGCGCCGAACCGAGGGGAAACAAGTATTCCCACCCCAGCTCGACGCCTCTCACCAAGGGCAACTCCAGAGTGGAAGAGAGTCCAGCCCCTCTCAAGGAGACTGGTTCCGGAGCCTGTGCTGTGCGTCAAGGCGAGCCCGACTAAATCTAGCCGGAAACTCTCTACCTTGCGCACCAGCTCAGGCTCCTTTCCCGCCAGCGAGGTGACGTTCCACGTCCCTAAAGCTAGCTTCTGCAGCCGAGGATCGGACCGCCAAGGCCCCCGCCTTCGGCCGCCGCCCGTCTCACACTGCACCCGACCCCCATGACCCCTCCTGCGGATGGTGAGCCCACTGGAAGAGGGTCCCACGTTGTCTCTTCGGGCTGTGCCCGACCGGGCCCCATGGGAAAAGGCCCGGCCACCAGGCGCTCGCCATCGAGCCCCACCCCCGGGCCTGGCTCCAGGGGGGGGCCCCGGTGACCCGCTTCCGGGCAGGGGCAACTGAGAACCATTGTTGTATTTCTTCATGGTTGGTTTTTTGAGCCACGCTTTGTCTGGTCTTTCACCTGGAACCTGTTTGCCTTGGGAGACCCTACCAATATATATATCTATCTTATTGACTATGGAAACTTTATCATTGTAATCATGAGCAGTTTTGAGGATTTGTGTATTGATGAGCAAGCAGAGTTGACAGTAGAAAGGTAAATGTTGGATAAAGCAAACATTAAGATTTCTTATCAGTTAAATACTGAGAACCTAGAAATGTTTACCGTGACAAACAGTTGTTACGTTACAAGAAACAAGAAACCAACCCAATTGGCCAACGCTAACGTTTTCACACTCCTCATTTACATAAAGTTGAGAAAATCCAACTTTCGCCGCCCCGCTCGCCTTCCCACAATGCCCTACGCGGGCGTCAACGCCTGGTTTCATCGAAAAGGAATGGGAAGCCAACGCCCCGCTCTGCCCGCCCCGCTGCAGTGTGAACGCAGCGTAACCGTGCGTGTCGACTAGCGGAGCGTCGGCTTTCAATCCATTTTCAATAAAACCGGGCGTTGACCCTCGCGTACGCTCCGGGAGCGTCCGGGAGCGTACGCGAGCGTCAACGCCCGGTGTCTTGAAAATGGATTGGAAGCCGACGCTCCGCACCACTCCGCTCTGCGTAGTGGACACGCACGGTTGCCCCGGTTAGCACCAGGTAAGTTTTGAAGCATAAGTTGCCATAGTAACTGCGTTTGAAAGTTGAACCATAGTAACTGCGTTTGAACGTTGAAAGCGTAAACTCGATTTATGGAACAGGCCTCAGAGAACGGTGTTCATAGTGAATGGGGAAAAACAAAGATTACAAGCCATTTGTTATTACAGGCAGGCGGATACTACATCGTTGAACTGTGACTGTCATCAGAACCCAGTACATGTCAGTAACTCATATAAAATGGATGAGACAGAATATTGAACAGATGATAAGCTCTCTTCTTATACCTTTGGGAAACTGGGCGTAGTGTAAGACTATAGTAATTCTATTGTACATTTTTTGTTGGTTTGGTTTACTTTGAGAAAATGTAAGTCACCGACCAAACACTCCCCAGCAGTAGGTGGCGTGCACCTCATATATGTTGGTTACAATTTGCCAAGCTCTCAACCGAAGAAATTAACGAGGAAACGTGGTTTGGCGTCACTCTACGCTGACAGAATATTCGAACCAATGTGCGTTTAATACATTAGTTTCGTTTGCTGAGCGTTTCATAGTTTCACAGCAGACTGGTAATTAAAACATTTCCACCAAGACAACAAATTTACCGAGTTAAAAAACTTTCGAGGTCAAAATGAGGTTTTACGTTAGTGTCTAACGTCACTGGATAGCTACATTTGTACATTTGCTACACACATGGTGTGTATCGTGGACTTGCTAACTGTTGCTAACCTTTGTTGTTATATTTTTCTTTTAGAAATACTGCCTACCGCCAGTCATGTCTGAGGACGTTTTAACAAAGAAAAGCAAATTTGCACCAGCCAACGTGAATGATTTCAAGGTGGGGGACAAGTGAATTAGGCTTTTCTTCCTCAGCTATTATATTAAGTACTAATCTTATATAATAGATACACATTTTATTAAACGGAAATAATTCATGTAATGGTTTGGATTGGGTTTAACCCGTATTGTAGTTATTTTAAATGTATAGCTGGAAGTTCAAATTAGACTCCGGATCCGCTTTCAAATTCGGTTTCTGTCAATTAAACGTAGCCTTATTCTCAAATTCAGAGGCAGGTCCAGGCAAAGTGGTACCGATTCTGACGTAGCAGTAATGTTCACTGCTCAGGAAGTAAAAAATCCTGAAACTACATTTGTCGATCTCTTCACCAATGTTTTAACTGAAGTAATGTACCTATTGTCTTACTTCCAGAAAAAAAAGTCCAAGAAGAGAAAGTTACCCTTAGGATTTGACCACCAGGAACAATCTTACAAACAGGGAAAGATGGACCAGACGGACAATAAGACCCATATCAAGACTTCATCATTGTTCAAAAACAACCCAGAAATCCTTGATGTTGACCGGTATATACACACACACCTACACACACACACTCAAGGTACCCAGTGGTGGCTTGTGAAAATGATTCTAGGTGGGGCTGTGAAATATTCAGTAACCATCCTAAAAAAAATGAACACAAACTGCAAGTTCTCTGTGAACTAGTAATTATTTAATTAATGCACACAGCTATAGGCAAATGTCCACATTTGTGGACAACCAATATCATTACACTCAGTTCAGAAATATTGAAAATCAGACATCTGGGCACTTGAGCCACTCTCCTGAGGCCTGTTCTATAAAGCGAGTTTACCGAATAAGCCAGACTTATGTCAGTTAGTCGGACTCATTTCTAGTTCATTCGGTTCCATAAAGCTTGCTCAATGTAGGTCAAACTTTACCATGGCAACTTAGGCTGCGAAACTAGTCTGGTCCAGGGCAAGCTAACTGTCAGGCTTAGCGTGACTCGGTGCTTAACCAGACCTTCCTGTAACACTGACCAACGGGAAAACGATGATTTACCACGAATATTAAATTTTCATGTTCAACATTGACAGAAATCAACTCAAATAGCCTACATAGGCTACAACATTTAGCCTAATGCATTAAACGATGATGAACAATGATTTGATGATTTGCCACGTTACGTAGTCTAGTTTGTGATTTCAAATGTTTAAGCGTCAGGCATAGGCCTATCTCAATCTACATTATCTGAGTATAATTATTATAGCTATATAGTTGTTAACAGTAGTCTACAATTGCAAAAAAAAACTAAATTCATAAGCTACATCCTCCATTTTCCCAACAAGTAGTCTAGTAATTAATAGTAGGCTATTTATTTAAAACAATGTCAAAAGTTACGTGTTAAGACGGTGTCTGTTTTTAACCCTTGTGCCGTCTTCAGGTCACATGACCAAAAGGTTCATAACGAACCATCATTGTGTTTACCCAATACAAAAGCAAATAAAAATAATTTTCTTTTAACCTTTGCAATGTGGGGGGTCTGAGACAGCCCAACGGTTAAAAGAAAATGCTTCACTTTGTTTTTGTATGCGGTAAAGTTGTCGCAAACGAAGGTGGGTCACAATGACTGATGGGTCAGAATGACCCGAGGAGAACACAAGGGTTTATCAACGAAGTAACTAAAGGTCTAAAAAAGGACCTCGACCTACGTAGCCAATGGTTCATTTCAATCATGGCGTGTCGTTTCATTTTGATGAAGCGGTGGATGAGGGACCTGTAGTACAAGGCTTAAAGGGAACGTTCTTTCTGGAAGAAGTCACGTGGCTGGGTGCATTGCTTTTGCCATGGTGGATTGTATGATCCATGTTTTACCTCTCGGGCTGCTTAAGAATAGGGTGCACACGCAATTAGCTTGACTAGAATTAGTAGGACTGCGTGAGCTGAAATGGGCCTTTATGGAACCGCTTTAGCCCCGCCTGACATGTTAAGCTAATTAAAGTCTGGTTTGGAACTTTAAGTCCAACTTATTTGAGCGGCCTTTATGGAACAGGACCCTGGTATTATTAGGAAACACAACACAACTGTAAGACTAAATATTAAGGATTTATAGATGAATTTAACCCAATTATCTTTGATAGAACGTGCCTGTTCTTATCCACTTCTCTGTTGTGTTTCCTCACCCCAATCCAGTGACCTTTGTCCAGTTGCGTAGCGATATTGTCTGTCTAGCATGGCTAGCTGTTTTTATTTTATTTTCTCCAATAAATGTTTCATGTCCTTCAACTCCTGTAACAGTCCATGCTGTATCCGTTCCGAATGGTTTAAAAAGCAAGCACGGGAAGCAAAATAAGGCATTGACATGACTGCATCCAGGCCTTTCTGTTGTACCAATCGCGGGAGAAACCTCGTGTATGATTTTGCTCTACCCTTTCGCTCGCCTGTTGAGTAATTTTGATGTCACGTTGATCTGGGCCAAGCTCTTTTATTATTCTTTTCTCCACTAAAGTTTTCCTCTCAAAAGGATTTTGGAGAAGATATCTGACAGAATTTGAGAACGGCTGAAGTCCAGGGTGTATTGAGTCATTCATTTTCAATAATGTAAAGTAGGCCCGACAGCTGCAAAATCACTGTAGACAAGTGTTTCTCAAACTTTTTCAGACCTAGGACCACTTGGCCAATAAATAAAAACTTGCGGACTTTTTAATTAAATAGTAGGCTATATCCCCGGAACAACAGGCCTCCAGACCTTGCGCCATACAGTTGTTAGCGGCACATGATTTTTGGATAATGTAGGCTCTTCTGCTAATTATAATTTCCACTAAGAAAAAAAGTTGAGAGACTGCTTAACAATCCGAGTGTTAATCAAGCGCGGACCCAGACGTTGTAAATATTCTAGCCCAAACCAGGACATGTGGGTTTGATGTGACGCAGATAGGGTTTTCCACACAAAATGTTTGGCCATTATTTGAGCGCAAAATAGTTTTGGGAGATTTATTTAAATTATACAAATTAAATTTATTTATTTATAGCCGTTTTTCAATTGGTAAAACCTTATCTAGTGATGCCATCACGCCGGCCCTGCTCCCATCCTCCCTGATGCGTATTGTTACGGTTGGGCCGCCCGGCCCAGCAATCGGTAGCCTATCTGAGAAAACTTTTTAGAAAAGAGCATGAAGTAAATTTTAAACACTTCGCCAGGGAGGGCGGCGCTCTTGTGCCCCCTATTGACCAGCTGCTACTGTTACTATGTTGATGCATGCACAATGCATCAGGTTATCTTGGCTATTGCATTGCTCTGTCAGTTTTTATGACTTGCATCGTAGCGTTTTCAATGTGCCATGTCGTTTGTGTGGTCATTGCTGCTATTATGAGAGTATTTCTCCAGCTGATTTCATAGATTTTTTTCATGTTTATCTTTGAGTCACTGACACCCAGGGTGGTGGATGCAGCCTTGAGTGGCAGTACGATTTGCACTATTTCTGAAATATAAGTAGAGGTCCTGCAGGTGGTCCCTGAAAGTGGCCATGTATTTCATATTGTTTGATGAGTCTTTGTAGGCAAGGGCCAGTCTGTGTGCAGCACAGGCCACTGTCACAAGTTTGGGGAAGCTGTCTGTTAGCTGCTTTGCAACTCCATTCACACGCCCCAGATTTAAAAACAATATTTAGTTACAATATTTAGGGATTCAACCGCCAAGATACACTCACATGGTTTTAAATAATTACTGTATTTGAATAAATGCCGCAGCGTTTATTAAATAACGTTCATTTTTGGTGCAGCGTTTATTCGAGAGCTGCGTTTTAATTAGTAAGAGATATTTCGTGAATTATAGCTGCAGTGCAGCCATAGACAACTTTGTTGCTAGCATTGTGACAAATGAGTCATGCAGCTAAAAACGCAGGTTTCATTTACTACCGCTGACCTCTTTGTCTATTCTTTGTTTGTCTATGAGCGCGGCAACTCCCTTTCTCATTGGCTATCAATTAGGTGTGCGTTGGTAGTACAACTGTCTCAAATACAAGTGTTCTACATTGTAAAAATCTGAAGCAGCATGCCTAAACGTTCATACACTTTAGCTTTCAAACAAAAACCTGTGCAGAAAGTTATGTACATGTGTAATAAATACTGGGGTCGAATTTAACCAATTAAATAACCGTTTTCAGATTGTTTTGGTGCAGCGTTTCATCAAGGGCGGCGTTTATTCGATGGTGGCGTTTATTCGAAGTAATACGCAGGGCTCGACATTAAGGCTTGTCCGGGACAAGTGGATTTTTTGGGGTCGCATATGCGACAAAAATTGGAACGGGTGTGACTTAACATTTTCTGAGGTCGCACCGGAGCACCTAACCTCCTCGCATCTGCTGCCTCTCCAGGAACGAAGAGTTTGTTTCTTCTTTGACGAAACTCACACTCATGGTTGGATCATATCGTGGTCTAAACTAATCAGAGACAGAGATGGGGCGGGACCTTGCCTTTGATTGGCTGTGTTCCAGATATTCCTGTAGGCCTACACTGCTCCGTGCTCTTACGACCTGAGCACCAGAGAATAAGTTATGGCGGGCCTGATCCCAATCCGCCCCGCGTGAGGTAAATAAAAAATAAATGTGTTGAGCGCTAGTAAATTGTCCTGAAAGACGAGTGATCAGGCGATTTACATATGTGCGCTTGCGCAACCTCACCGACAGGAGAGTTAGCTGTTGGTTAGCCCCCTCAAAAATGAAAAACAAAAGGTTGATACAGAATGTAGAGTTAACAAGACATGGACTTCTAAGTATCTGTTTACTGAGGTCAAAGTCAAAGCTGTGTTCTTAGTTGGTGGAGAACAGGATTACAATTTCAATTGGCACTAAGGGACTAAAGAAAAAAACTAACGCGGACATAAAAAAGAACTCGACTGATTCAGTGGGCGCGGATTGTTGATGGTTTGCTACTTAAACTGCAGACCCTGATCATCAGCTGTCCTTCGCATATCCATCTCAGACATTCAGACAGATTTCGATGCACTTGTTCAAGGCCACTGGATTTCTCTCACAGAACAAAATAAACTGAAAAAAGTTTTGCTTTTTGTATGAAGTTGATCAATTGCATATCTTTAACATACTGCAAAACAACTTTTCAGTGTTTGTGAAGATTAACGAGTTACAAATAAAAGTAAACACTGATGTAGTGATGGTTTTTGTTTTCTACTGTTAATAACTTCTATAGTCCATTTGACTTACACTAAAATGTAAAATATTTATATAAATATTTATGATTTGATGCGGCCCTCCAACGTATTTTAGGTTTCTCGTGGTCCTTTGTAAAAACTTCTATAATCTATTTGACCTACACCAAAATGTAAAATATTTATATAAATATTTACAGAATATCCTTATTAGCTAATCTAAATATATACTTTACTGATTTTTACAATGGGAGAAAATGAATATTGAGCAGAATTAAGTTCAAGTTATCATTGATGCGGCCCTCCAACGCATTTTAAGTTTCTCATGTGGCCCTTTGTAAAAAATGTATTGCCCACCCCTTACGGAGCTGGGCCATGGAGCTAACCCATGGAGCTCGGATTGGAATGCTAGGGAGCGTGTGGCAAGCTGGTTTAGCCAAGGCCAAAGGTTTAGAAGTCCAAATTACAGGTGTTGGCCATCTGCAGGGCCTGCGACAACAAGGGGGGACCCGCTATAAGACTTTGAGACATGAAATGGTAGGTCTCATTTCAGGGAAGCACTTTTAAACAGTACCACTTTCTATTTTGAAATGTTTTACTTTGGTATGTGGAGCTCGATAAAAAGGGGACCTTCAATTTGTGTTGACGCGAGGAATAATTTGGGTGCACCTAAATTTTGTGCTGGTGCACCTAAATAAAAAAGTTAGGCACACCAGTGCAACCAAGGCAAAATGTTAGTCTGGAGCCCTGCTTTCAATGCTGTAACCTAACACTAACCAAGATTGTCTATGTGCTTAGAAATTTCTCATTTTCTCCCTCTTTCACCCCCTTCTCACTATTTACCATCCCGTTTATTCCATCTTTCTCCCTGATTCCACGCCCTTCCTTTGCCCCCCCCCCCCCTTTTCTCTCCCCAGACCAACTGTCACCCAAGTTAAGGAGAATGTCTTCACCAGTGACTCCTTCTCTGAGCTTAGCCTGCATCCACACCTAGTCAGTACCACAAACCAGTCAACATTTTCTGTATATGTGTTTTCCTATCACCATTTGTCACAGCTCTTAGGTCCAAACAGTGTCTTCTGTGTTTTGCTGTGAACAAGCTGACGGTTAATTGTTGTTTTTCCAGGTGGTAACTCTCAACAAAGTCCTGAACCTCACATGTATGACCTGGTGAGGTGTGACAAAATAAAATGGAAGCATGGTCTAATTTGTCGTCAGCTCTCTACTGCTTTCCTGTTTCGACAATCAAGCAGCATATCAATCACAAACTGTTCATGTATCTCTAAAACAGTTTGTTTTTCATGGAATGTCAGTCCCTAACTGTCTGTCTGTGTGTGTCTGCAGTGTACAGAAACAGACAATTCCTGTCTTGATGTGTGGACGAGATGCTGTGGTTCGCTCGCAGACGGGCTCTGGTAGGACACCTACCTACACACGCTACAGTTAGCATATGTGACAGGTGCTGGTATTTTGGTCCTCAAGTAGGTCAGGGTAATTTTTCAGTTTTGTTGGAAGTTTAATAGTTGAAGAATATATACTTTGAATCATGGTAGCACTTAATCAGTTAGGAGAGAAAAGGGGATAGGGCTTCCACAAGAAAACCATCTATGTGGGTATGAACATAAGCGTGTCTATTGCGCTTTGTCTTTGGTAGGCACTTTCTTCCTCTGGGTTCATCTTCGATTGAATAATTTCATTTATCATGCATAGGGTTGCAAAGGGGCGGAAAGTTTCCGTTAAATCTGCGGAAAGTTTCCACGGGACTTTTGGCTCAGGAATCTTGGGAATTTTGGAGAAAGAAAAAAGGGGCAACGTTTTTTGCAAAAGCATATAACAGGGAACTTTAATGTAGTTGAGAACGCCTTGCTCAGCTGGACCCTGAATTATGAACTATTAAAATGTGTGAACATGAACTGAACCAGTTAATGTAGATAGTGAACTTTCCCAACACTCATTACCAAGCACAGAGGTCTTCAACCCTGGTCCTCAGGGACCCCCTGTCCTGCACGTTTTAGATGTTTCCCTGCTCCAACACACCTGATTCAAATGAATGGGTCGTTATCTAGTTATGCAGAAGCCTGTTAACGACCATTCATTTGAATCAGGTGTGTTGGAGCAGGGAAACATCTAAAACATGCAGGACAGGGGGTACTTGAGGGCCAGGGTTGAGAACCACTGACCTACCATATTGATTACTTAGTAAACTGAAGCTATGTTCATTTTAATACCAAGTTTATTTGTATACAGTAGACTACATTTTTACAGCAGTGAGAGTAGGATGTCTCAATGGAAACGGTCGAATTTTACTGCTGTGAAATCACGTTCAATGTAGTAAATCCCTTAACGTTTCACCTTATCTAAAGAAACCATTTAGGGATTCTGTGTCACCCCCTTAAGTAAATACCTTAGCTAAGGAGAAATGTACCCTTAAGTGTCATACTTAAGGAAAAAACTTAAGGTGTTTTGTGCAACCGGCCCCCAGGGTTGAAAACCTCTGGTCTACAGGTCTACGTCTTAGTTTTAAATATTTTTTTCCAAAAAATAAGGCCTTAAAAAGTATTACATTGTCTTAAATTAAGATTGGATGGGTCTTAATTTTTTTGTGTCATTGCCTGCATTTTCGCAGTGACATCTGTTCTGCCAGGTCGAATATTTTTTTTGTAGGTTATGCGCTGCGTTGTCTATGGTTAGGTCAGAGCGTAGCCTACTGCGCAGATTTTGATGACATAAAGCATCAGCAATACATGTAATACAGCTATGGTTGATAGCCACTCAACTTAGATATATGGGGAAATGAAAGTTCAATTACAAATGGCTTGAAAAGAATGAGTATTCTTGGTTATAAATAAGTCATAACTCATGAGAATGGATCTATAAAGACTCGTTAGTACACGTCAACGTTTGTCTGATAAATCTTTCTTTATAGTGGAGGTTTGCAAAAAGATAAGATCATGCTTCATCTAGTCAGCCTATCTGATTTCTTACGTAGTGTGTAAAAGCTGTATTTTGATCGAGACAGGAGCACCTTTATTTACATCAATAAGGATCGGTATTGTGTACCATTTTACAAGAACTACAACAGTGACCTTAGAGAACTACAACTCTTTATTAACTGTTGGACACGTCCCCGAGGGTGGTGTACTGTGGGAAGGCAAGAGGTGCAGAGCGTTAAAACAACGCTGTAGTGGACACATACTGTTAGAGCAATTTAATAGATTGCCCACATGCGTACCTTTTTACCAGCTCCTATCACATGTTTTAGGATTAAAACACATGCAATCAACACATGCATTCCGTTGTTTCTGTGTTTGTGTGATAAACACAAATGGTAATACAAAGACCAAAAGTAAGGCATGTGTACAGTTCTGTATTATTCCCCAGGTAAAACTCTGGCCTATGGGATTCCACTGGTCCAGGTACTACAGTCAGTGGAGCCAAAGATCAAGGCAAGACTTCATTCACAAATATTGTTAAGGGCAGTATCAATTAGCACTTTTCAGAGACAATTTCTCACCCATTCATTTTTTTATGGGAATCACTTAAAAGGCCTGCATGTGGCAATATTGTATAACTGGACACACACAGCAAGTTATGGACACCCAGAAATGGAAGTGAATCCTATTCCATGCAAATTATTTGTCCAAGACAAATGTAGCCACCGTGTCAATGACTGACAACCAATTTCTCTGCGAGGATGTTGAAAAACATAGTTCTACTGATACCGCCCTAGATGGACAGGCTTTTCAGACTTGCATCCTCCCTCCTCATCAGTTGACTGTGATGGGCAATCCTGTACACAGGCATTGCAAACTGTGGTTTGGAAATAATTACAAGTTGTGTAACTTATTAATCAAGCTTATTTGTACGTCACAATTCATACGTAGGAGCAATTCAGTGTGCTTTGCAGAGAAAAATACAATAGAATAAAAACATTGAAATAATAGTCCAAGGGGGGTACATGATATAAAAGTTTACATTAAAAAGATAATATTAAAACAGAGAATAAGAAATTAATAGGAAACAAAATAAATACAAATAAAAACATTGCTACTAGATTCCATTGTGGATTCCACGAGGGATGTTTTGGGATGTCAGTCAGTCCCTGACACACACTTTTTTTTACCTCCATAATTTCAGAGAGGAGATGGACCTCTGGCTGTCATCATTGTCCCCACCAGAGAAGTAGATTGTGGTTTCTATCCTCTGTTCATCTTTCTCTGACATTCTCTCACAACACACACATCACGCATACAGTTCAGTTGTTTAACACAGATTTGAACTTGTGTGTTGTGCTTTCCCCCTCAGCTGGCCCAGCAGACCTACCAGATCTTTCTGAAACTTCTTAAGGTGAGTGTTTGAGCTATGTTTTGAAAATGCAATGCAGTCTAAATACTATTATCATGTGACAAATGGTACAGGGGCAATGTATATAAATTAGGGCTGTCAAGCAATAAAAATGTCATCGCATTATTTCATATGATTAATTGTGATTGAAAAAATGTATTCAATGTATTGCAAAATTATTGAATGTATTTAATCTGTTAAAATGTTACCCCAATAAATGATAAACTAAAAAAACATTGAAAGGGTGTAGGCCTACTTAAAAACTTCAAATAGGTCTAACTCGGGGGTCGGCAACCCAAAACGTTGAAAGAGCCATATTGGACTAAAAAAAACTAAAAACAATTCTGTCTGGAGCCGGAAAAAATTAAAAGCCTTATTATAAGCCTTATAATGAAGGCAACACATGCTCTAAGTGTCTATATTAGCTATATTAGTCTACTTTCAAAATAAGTACAGGGCTGCCAACTTTTGCAAAAACCTTGGAGTGAGATTTGGTATTTGGTCCCCCTCCCCGCCCCCCCTCTCCAGTGAACTTTTCTGGGGGTATCATGATTACAGAAAGGGATAGTATTATTTTTTATGTTGATACATTTTTTGAGACTGCTAACGATCCGAGTGTTAATCAGGCACAGAGCCAGACTTTGTAAAAATTATGGGATTAGCCCAAACCTTGGACGTATGGGTTTGATGTGATGCAAGATAGGTACTTCCACACGTAATGCGAGCGCACATAAGAAATATTATGGCCATTATTTGAGCGCAAAATAGTTTAATTGAGCTTCATGTAAAATAAATATAGACGTTTATCAAAAAACCTTGTCTAGTGATGCCATCACTCCGGCCCTGCTCCCATACATCCTCGCTGACGCAAAAAATCCTTGACGGGCCCAGAAGTGAAGAGGCCCATCTGGGACTCTCCCGATTACCCACCCTGGCCCTTGTAGCGGGGTCTCGTCGTGTTAAAATAGAAATACTTAATTTATCATAAAGTTCGGGGCACCACCCTAATATTGGTTTAGGACATTAGGGAATCCTATATTTAACATGTAATATTCAGTCTCATCTTTAGGAATGAATTCGTTCTAAGTGTAGAGCCAATCGTAACATCAGTGAACACGCACGTCAAAATATCTTTACAATGAATTTATTCAAGTAAGGTAAACGGATCTTATGAACAAGTTAGATTATGGATTTAATATGAGTTATTGGTTTCAATGAACAGAATGAAATGGACTAACTTAAAGAAATACAGAAATGGTAAGTCAATGATTACATCCTTACAAATCATAAACAGAGCTCACGCCAATGTCATGTCTGGGAGGAAAGAGCGTTAGCCATAGTTACGTTTGATCAGGGGTTGATCAATGAGGTTGAGGGCGGTTTGCGCCAAAGGTTCATTTGAAGAATCGGAGGTGAAAGCGCGGCTGCGCTGCCGGGTCATGTGGCTGAGTCTGGGGGATCTCAGTCAAGTCGCAATGATAATTGCGTTTTTGGTTCTTCTGTTGAAACGTCCAGATAGTGTCGCGATCACTATAAAGTTGAATCTCAGGAGAAGCTTGGAGACGTCCTTTGGAACGCCAATCCCAATGGCGTTCATGCCATGGTTGGTTTCGCTGGAGTCCTTGATTGATGGTCATCTCGGATATTTATACAGTTCAGAGTTTGAGGGAGGACCTGTCTGGGGTCAGACGTTGATTGGGGGAAGCTGGGTTGTCAACTCCCCCCTCCTTCCTTCACACCTACCAAAGGTGTGATCTGGTCTCTGGCTGGTTCAAAAGATCATTCAAATATTGTTCTGGACATCTTGGTACAGTTACAAAATATAGTTGAATGATTGTTTTATTAAGAGAGCTTTGTGTCGATACCAAGAATGACATGGTTATCTTTCAGGAAGAAGGAGTAGTTACTAGAATCAAGATTTCAGTGAACACAACATTAAAACAAAGTAACAAACATGACACAAATATCCCTCTCGTAATTCTCCACCTTGTACTCTCGTGGTAAAGGTGAAGTCTGAAGAACTTTCCCCAAAAGTTCTGATTAAGGTATGTTCTTTGTTCAAATGCCGCCAAAACGGATGCAAATGGTTGCTGGAGACGTGTCGTCTCAAGCACGCCCTTTGAAGCTTGCAAGCTAGCAGGAGGGCTGAGATTGGGGAGGTCCTCCCCCCCAATTCTATGGTTCCTTTGCATCGGCGTTTGGTGGGTAATCAGCATACTGAGGGTGTCACAAGGGCTGATTAGGTTTGTCTGATGTGATTGAATCACTCTTCAGGTGTGGCAAGATGTTGGCTCCGTGTGGTCTTGCTTACCTCACTACACCCTGATTACAACGTTAACAAGGCTACTTGGTTGTCGTTGCCTTTTCAGCGTGAGATATACAAGGTGTGGCGTGAGGGCGTAAATGGTTGAAATGCGTGTGTCTCACGGCCAATTCGTGAGAGTTGGCAGCCCTGTAAGTAGGCTAGGTCAATAAGATAGATAGGTACTTTATTATCCCCAGAAGGGAAATTATTTTGTCCAGACAGATAGCTAGAAAGCTCACGCAGTCCAGAAAATCTTGTAGCAACAGCAGTAGCTAGCGATCTCAGTCACTACGAGTTTGATACACGCTACAATATTACCATTATTAGCGAACAATATCAACAGCAACGAGATCTGGAACGTCTCGTTTTTCAATCACAAGCATAATCATGAAACGTGTTATAATCATAATAATCTTAAAACGTGTTTGTGGTTGAATGACATGGAAAATCCTGTTCGCGTCAATGGCTTGTTAAGGTTAACTATCGCTAGCCAAGATCGACGTTATCCACCCGGAAGTAAAATATTTGTTGTTGTGACGTCAGGCTGAAATGTCCTATAGTTTTTGTCTATCGGAAAATAGTAGATTGGAATGTTCAGAATCACACGTGACGGTACTCTGTGAGGCCCGCTTTCGAACAATCACATATCTGTGACGCTACAAGTTTGTCCCCCCCCCCCATGTTCAGAGATGACTGATAAGCAGACATGCTATTTATGACTATGTAACTTTTTATACTTTGCAGTAAAAGTGGCTCTTGTATTGACTTATCATTGTGGCTCATGAAAAAAGTTGTGAAGACCACTGGGCTATAATAAAAAAAATTGGGTCTGAGCCAAGAAAACCAAACTAAGTGTGAACACGACAGTCAAACTCCACCAGCAATGAGCAGTAGTAAACTAGAAAACTAGCATAGAGTTTTTGCACCATTTCGTGTTTATGTAAACACACAAGCCACAGTCCAATTTATTGTTCAGGGATCAAACATTTGAGAGCAGGATAGCAAGCAGTGATCATAGCTTTTAGCGAGAAGTTCAAAATTAACAGGCTACACTTGTCATTTTCTGCAATACTTTGACCGTGCCCTGTCAATAAATAAAGAACAATACATGTTTTGCCAGGACAACTGGATCTATCAGACTCTTGAATGTTTAAGAGACCATTTCAATAGCTCTTTATAGACCTACTGATCGCAAACTATAGTTTGAGTAGTTTTTAGCTTTGTAATTCTGTGAAAGTCAAACACTGCCTCACTAATATATCACAACACTTACATTATTTATTGGTGAGGGGCTTAGTGAGTGTGTTCCGTAAAGCTACGATATTGAGCTTAATCAACGCTTGTTGGATAACATTTTGGAGCTTCTGTAATTAATTGTCTTGTATTCTCATAGACCAGTGTTTCTCAACTGGTGGGTCACGAGCTGGTGTGGAGAGGGCCTGTCAAAAGATATAACTTAAATTGGTATAAGTTACACAACTTCCAATGTTGCGCTTTTATTTTGAAAGGTACGCATTCACTGTGAGACACCAAGGAGATGGCTGTCTTGGGTTATACTGTTTTGGTGCCATTTACCACCCAAACAGAAACACCACCAGCACCCCCCCCCCCCCCCCCTGTAATGTTGTATGTCTTTTTGGGGGGGGGGGGGGGGGGTCTGGCTCCTGTTTAATTATTTAATTTCATATTAATCTTTCCTACTTTTCCTCTCCCTAGCCTTTCAACTGGATTGTCCCTGGTGTTCTTATGGGGGGAGAGAAGAGGAAGGCAGAGAAAGCCAGGTCAGTCTTGAAATATTGGTATCAAAGGCAATATTTGTACAGTAGTT
Source organism: Hypomesus nipponensis (assembly GCF_054491055.1). Classification (NCBI taxonomy): domain Eukaryota; kingdom Metazoa; phylum Chordata; class Actinopteri; order Osmeriformes; family Osmeridae; genus Hypomesus; species Hypomesus nipponensis. Next base: position 1,887,977 of record NC_140384.1, on the reverse strand, counting down.
TGATAAAAGAAAAATAGCATAGGAAACTTGCATAAAAACTAGTGCTGTCAGTTTAACGCGTTATTAACGGCGTTAACGCAAACCCAAATTAACGGCGTCAATTATTTTATCGTGCGATTAACGCTCTTTTTGGCCTAGCAAACTTTGTAGTTTTTTTCACATGCTGTTGCAACAACTACCGACGTTAGAAAAACTACAACACCACACCGGATCTAGCTAGACCGGAAACAAAACAACAGGCACGCCAAACACTCGTTTGGCTTGCGAGGTGGCTAAAGAGTAGTAGCAGAGCCCGTTTACGGATATTAGACATTCTCTGGTAGTAGGCTAACGTTACGTTTTTGAGTGGATGACGAGCGCGAGATGCCGAAATGGATGCCAATAAGATTCTGAATGGTAAGTTTGCTTTTAAAAAGTTGCCAAATGGTTCTATTGACAAGACCAGTGATCTGTGTGTTTTGTCGTTGTAAACTGACCTATCATCGCAGCACGTCCAGTCTGAAATACCACTTGATGGCCAAGCACACAGCTGATGCGAATTCTCTGCCCCCTCGTCAAAGCCAGGCGATTGCAATGTTGTTTTCAATAAAAAAAATATTTGCACAAAGCAATCCGAACCACTTTTCTATGTTGATAAGAGCATTAAAATTTGAAAAAAGATTGGGACAAAAAGAAATCAGGGACATTTAGAATAGATAAAAATTTGCGATTAATTGTGATTAATCGCGAGTTAACTATGACATTAATGCGATTAATCGCAATTAAATATTTTAATCGTTTGACAGCACTAATAAAAACCTATGAATGTGTGTGAATAGTTAGCAGATTAATGTGAAAGCTTTTAAATATCCAACATCAGTGACCAACCTCACTAATGCTAAGCAAGACCCACAACAATGTTCCAAAATGTAGAAAGCCTTTCTACAATAGTGGAGTATATTATAGCAGCTCCATGTTAACCTCTCTTGTGTCATGCCCCTCTGGTAGGATTATTATATAGAGAATGACATGCTACACATTAGGGATGGGCATAATTAATCGTCGATCGATTATTGATCATTAAGAATTTCATCGATGACATTATTTGTTCATTGATAAAACTAATGCGTGTTCTGTTGCGTAGTGCGAGTCTTGAAGGAATGCAATGGATTTTGCTATGTGGCAGCAATTAAACATTTTACCAAACAAAGCCAATGTTTGGAAAAAAATGCCACAGCCCTACTCAGTTACCGGCGAGTTTCCATGTATTTCAAAACTAAACATGAAGAGGTTACGGTGAAGTGTAGTGTGAGACAATTTTGACTTAAAAATTACTTTGTTCACTGCCAATAGGGCTGCCACGATAACTACTTTTTCTTGTGCAATATATTGCACCAAAATTAATTGTGATAAACAATATTATTGCACACACGTCAATTGTAATTTTCAGTCCATTTTATGCCACTGATTACATAATGACCTTTTTCTGCTTGAGAGGTGTGGCGTGAGAGCGTGTGAAATGGTTGAAATGTGTGTGTCTCACAGCTAATGCGTGAGAGTTGGCAGCCCTGTGTTTGTCAAAAGTTTGCAGCATATTTGTAAATGCTGGGTTTTCTGACCGTGTTTAATGGCTGCATCTCTTTGGCTATATAGCGAGTTACGCTATCCGTGAGTGTGCACCATTTCGCGCTGTCACGTTTACATTTGCACTGTCGGGAAAAGGCATCTGTAACAGAACTGTATGGAAGACCCCTTTCCAGCTCCAGCTGCAGTTGTTCACAGGTTGAAAAACTGGGTGGGATGACAGTTATGTATTGCTAGGTGAGATGTTAGGTTAGTTGCCTCTTCGTTTCCACTTGTTTTAAACAAAGTTGACACACCGGCTCGTTGACGTTAATTGACTCATCTCATTCGTCTTAAAGACAAAATGTTCCCACACTGGAACTGAAGATTGCGGCTTTGAAACCAAGTCCATTTTAACTTGTTCTTAACTAGCTGTAGATGTCACAAAACAGAACACTTTATGACACAGTGAGTTCACGCCTTCTCTTCACCTGTCGGTGTCCACTCTGTGTGTGGAGACGCTAGTCCCGCCTACGCTTTCAACACAGAAAGCAGACAGGATGACTGAGGCAGCTGGATCGACTAAAATGTAGGTGACATTCGTTCTTATGTAAAAATTAATGTAATCATTATTTGTTATAAAAATGATCAGTTGCAATATATCGCAGCACCAAAAATTATTACGCTCATTTCCATATACCGTGCGATAAATCAATATATTGACTATCGCGAGAGGCCTAACTGCCAACACTGCAAAGCTGAGTATAAATACAACTCCTCCACGACTCAAATGATGTACCACTTGAAGAACGTATACGACCCTGGTTAGTGGCGGTGCATCCTGCTCTCGGTGTTAGCACGGAGGAGCTGCGATGCACAACGAGCAGAGAAAATTACCCAACGGATCTGCAAGTCCATCAAGATGGAAATGCTACCCTTAAGTATTCCAGGGCTCCAGACTGAGAATTGTAGGACGGCAAGCAGAACATTTAGGGGCACACCTTAAATTGACCTGCAATGCAATTATTAATGTATAACTTTTAGTGCTGTCAAACGATTAAAATATTCAATTGCATTAATGTCATAGTTAACTCACAATTCATTGCAATTAATCGCACATGTTTCTATTCTTAATGTCTTAATGTTCATTGATATCTTTTTGTCCCATTATTTGTTCTCATTTTGATGATCTTATCAACATGTACGAATGGAATGCTTAGTGCAAAGTTTTTTGTATTTTTTTTATTGAAAACAACATTGCAATCCCCTGGCTTTGACGAGGGGGCGGAGAATTCGCAACAGCTGTGTGCTTGGCCATCAATTGGTATTTCAGACTGGACGTGCTGCTATGATAGCTCAGTTCACAACGACAAAACACACAGATCACTTTGGTCTTGTCAATGGAACCATTTGGCAACTTTTTAAAAGTACATTTTCCATTCAGAATTTTGTTGGCATCCATTTTGGCGTCTCGCGTCTGCCATCCACTCAACGTAACGTTGGCCTGCTACTCTTTAGCCGGCTCGCAAGCCCAAACAAGTGTGTGCGGCGTGCCTGTTGTTTTGTTTCCGGTCTAGCTAGATCCGGTGTGGGGTTGTAGCTATAGTTTTTCTAACGTCAGTAGTTGCTGCAACAGTATGTGAAAAAAAAACTACAAAGTTTGCTCGGCCAAAAAGAACATTAATCGCGCTATAAAAAAATTGACGTAGTTAAAATGGGTTTGCGTTAACGCCGTTAATAACTCGTTAAAATGACAGCACTAATAACTGTATTACGGACAAATGCTTTGATAGTAAATAGACTTAACTCACAGAAATTAAATGGCTAAATTTATAGAAAATCAACTTAAATAGTTTGGTTCCCAAACTTTTTAGGCCATGCACACTTCTACATCCCGACCGGGTTCACGCACTCCCCCACACCTTAAAAATGCCAGGAGGAGTCAGGTGGTTGAGCGGGTAGAGCGTCGGGGTAGTAATCTGAAGGTTGCTAGTTCAATTCCCGGCCTAAAATCCACAAGTGGCTTTCTTTTGAACTGCAAATGCAGTGCTCCATTGGATAACAGCTGCTCCTGAAATGACAGCTGTGGGACAGGGATGGAAACTTCATATGGGTTGCGAATCTACGTCTGAGATGTGTCCATCGGTGGGAAGTATTTCCGTAGCTGCTCAGCAACTTGTTTGAGGTGTTCAATTATGAGTCTTTTCACATGTTCACCCATGATCACGTTGTTTACCTCCAAGAACGCTTGAAGCGAAGGGAAACACAGGAGCGTATTCCCACTCACACAGCTTGTCCAGAGGCCTGTTCCATAAAGCAAGTCTACCGAATAAGCCAGACTTATGTTCGTCTGACTCATTACTAGTTCATTCAGTTCCATAAAGCTAGCTCAACCTAGGTCTAACTCGGTTACTATGGAAACTTAGGCTGCAAAATTAGTTTGGTCTGGGGCAGGCTAACTGTCAGGCTTAGCGTGACTTGGTGCTTAACCAGACCTTCCTGTAACACTGATCCAACGGGAAAACGATGATTTACCACAGATATTCTAATTTTCAACATTGATAGAAAATCAACTTAAATAGCCTACAACATTTAACCTAATGCATTAAACGAGGATGAACAATGATTTGATAGCCTACACGCCACATTACGTAGCCTTGTTTGTGATTTCAAATATTTAGGCATCAGGCATAGGCCTATCTCAATCTAAATTATCAGAGTATAATTATCATAGCTATATAGTTGTTAGCAACATACTGGCATGACACATTTCAAACATACATTCATGTCGTAATCGAACAATGCACTAAAACCAGTTCATACATACTTCTTTAAAAACACTGAGCACCCCTGCTCCAATGATCGCTTCCCTCCCTGCAACATAAACAGAGAAAAGCTTTTCCCGCCCTAAACGCTAAACATTTTGAAGCTGTTCAGTGCACACACAAACCCCGTCCCGTGTTAAATCACCTCTATGCACACCTACTACCACAGTAACACACCCTTGTTCATATTCATATCATACACGACTATGATCTGGCGGAGAACCACCGCTTTACGTGACACTCATTTGTTATATTTGCTGAAATGTATTTACTGTATATATATATATATTTAAAAAAAAGCATTTTCTCTAGACCACACCCCACCAGAAAATCTGAGTATAAACTGCACTGGAATATATGCCGCACTTGATACGGGAACCAAGCAATGCACAAGTATAGGAAGTACAGCATGCCATTGTGTAACACACTTCGAAAACGAAAGTGTGTAAGGTATGTTTTCTATTGCCCGGGAATGAACTAATATTTACCTTTTTAGACTAGTTTTTTGACGATCCTCAAAGCGCAAGTTATTTTTCCAAAACTGTAACTAGCTTGCTTTAGTTAGCTTCTGGGCTAAGTTACCTAGCATAATACTGGTAGCAATGCTACTACCAGACATTCCAACCTGCAAAAACTAATTTCAGGGAAGTGGCTTCACCGGCTATGCATATGCGACGTTACGCTGTGAGACCCGTATTTGAACGATCACATATGTGCGACACTACTCCTTAACGGGTTAAATAGCATTCACAAAAAAGTGTTTCTACTGTTGTTTTATTAAAAACGTTCTTTAAGTCGCTTCAAAATATAAACCGCACCACCACAAGAAAAATATAAAATCGGGTTATAAACCGCAGTTTTATTTCAGAAAAATACGGTAACTATTCATATTATATTTAACTTGAATATATCAGTTTTGCACAAATTTGTGCAGAGAATTGTGATACTAAGGCCCGATCCCAATGTCCCCCCTAAGCCCTGAACCCTCAGACTTACTTGACGTCACCTTGTAAGTGATTGAGTGCAAGAGACTGCAAGGGCTCAAAATGCTATGAATTGGAATAAGGTGGTGGGCTGAAGCTCAAAATCGTGCATTTGAACGATCCCTGGTGATGGGGGAGCTGGATTTTTCTGTATCGCTTTAAAACTTTTCTGTAACCCTTAAAAAATATATGTTGGCATGTCCACATTTTTCAAGAAACAAACATTTTGTTTCTTTATCGACACAGTCATGTTTTCCGGACAACTATGGTCCGCATCCAATAAGAGCTCATTACATGACACCTTCATAAAATCCACCAATTGTATACCCCGATATTCAAGGCGAGTAAAGTAGGAAGTAAACATTCACATGTGCATTTTGGTTAGCAGGTATATTGTCAGTGGTCGACTGGGCTTCAAATGTATGGAAAAAAGTAAAACAAATGGCTAATTTAGGTATTCTCTAAAGAATCATTGCAACATTCCACTTAAATGAGCATATTTGTCATATTATTGCGCTGCTATTAGTCATCAGAGCAAGTTAACAGTTAAGTGATAATGATATGTGGAGAACATTGTTCAAATAAATGTACAGTATTGTTTTGTGTGTTGCCTAAACATATAAATGACATGAATCAATGATATCCGCAATTATAATTGGCCAAGAGTAGGTATACCACATCAATACAGTGTTTCCCACACATAGACTAATTTGTGGCGGTGCGCCACAGAAACAACACTGGCCGCCACATATTTTGTTTCGTAAAAAGAATGTTTTTACACATTATAGCATCAGATGTTTAAAAACAGTCCAACTCAGATGTTGTGTATTACTTTTTACAGGGTTTTTGGGGATCACTTGCAAGGGCTACCCCATTCAGGGTCAGCCAGTGTCGATTTTAAGTCTTCTAAACACAAGAGGAAGAGCCAAGACTACATTAACACTTTCAACATGCTACATATTATGGTATTCGTTGTATAAAAACTTCTCAATAATTTTCATATTTCTTTGTTTTTTGGCTATCCTGAGCACAGCCAGCTTAGTCTCCAGGTCAGAGAGGGCCCAACAGTTTTAATCACCACCACTGATTTAAAAAATGAAGAAAATAAGTTAAATTAAAGACACAGTGACACAGAAAGCAAGAATTTAATTAAAGCTCACCGAGCTACCATTGTGGTGCCGAGACTTGTAGGCTTACTAGGCCAGCTACTTGACGCATGGTCACCTAGGTTGTTTTTACTATAAGCTGATCCTTTTACAAACCATTCGATTAGCTGAAAAGATGATACACAAGTTCTGGTTGGTTAGAGACTTGGGTAGTTGAGACGATTGCCTGATAAAGTTGCTAACTTTGAACTAAGCTACAGAAAAAATGTGCAAGAATTGGATGTGCCAACAAACACAAATGTTTTAAGAAAAAAAGGACGTTGATAATATCAAAAATCCTGCTCCTCCATCGACAGGGACAAATCATTTCAAAAACTAAAGCAGATACGCGGGCTCGGCACACCACCTAAATGGTACCATACTTTGCTGCATTATCGGCAAAATGCTGTTGGATCAAATCTGATGTAAGCATATTTGTAATGTTAATCATCAAAGGACAACCTTTGACAAAGGACACAGTTCTGGCTATATTAATCAGTGAGCTTTGTGTTTAAACTAACATGTAAACTTTTATTTTCTAACTATGTTAACATCAGGGTTGGTTGCTCCTTCCATGCAGGCCGCCACAAATAAGTCAATGTATGGGAAATAGTAAGGCACATACTTCTGGCCATATGGTGGATGTCACACCAACAGGTGATTTCAACAGGAGCCTCTATATTTGTGTGTTTATTAGAAAAGGTAACCCTGAGTCTTTGTATTTCTTCACAGGCTTCGTAAGGGCATTAACATTCTGATCTCCACGCCAGGCCGTCTGGTGGATCATATCAAGAACACCCTCAGCATAGCCTTTAGTGCTACTCGCTGGCTTATCCTGGACGAAGCAGACAGGTAGGCCCTGACCTCTTACCCTGTACTAGCAACATGACCAACATCTATGACTTAACCTCATCTATAACTGATACTAATTTCTATGAACAACTCGGATTTAGATTCAAGTTCTGTGTGCTGGTGGAATACTGCAAGATAACCTGCTTGTGGTTCCAATTCAAGATTTGGTGGTGTGTTTGTTTGCTCGCCCAGGACTCTAGACTTGGGTTTTGAGAAGGACCTTACAGTAATCTTAAACTCCCTCAACTCTACTGCCCCCTCCAGACAGAATGTCATGCTGTCTGCAACTCTCACAGATGGTACTCATTATTTGACTGGCACCATTGTATCTCTCTCTCTCTCTCTCTCTCTCTCTCTCTCTCTCTCTGTCTCTCTCTCTGTCTCTCTCTCTGTCTCTCTCTCTGTCTCTCTCTCTGTCTCTCTCTCTGTCCTGTCTCTCTCTGTCTCTCTCTCTGTCTCTCTCTCTCTCTGTCTCTCTCTCTCTCTGTCTCTCTCTCTCTCTCTCTGTCTCTCTCTCTCTCTCTCTGTCTCTCTCTGTCTCTCTCTCTGTCTCTCTCTGTCTCTCTCTCTCTGTCTCTCTCTGTCTCTGTCTCTCTCTCTCTGTCTCTCTCTCTGTCTCTCTCTCTGTCTCTCTCTCTGTCTGTCTCTGTCTCTGTCTCTCTCTGTGTGTTTAAAAAAAAACATATATATATATACACACAATTCTTCCTGTCACTAATAGATTTGTGTGTGTGTCAGGCCTGTCTCGGTTGACGGGGGTGTGTATGAAAAACCCTGTCAGTATCCATGTATCTGAAAACTCAAAGACTAGCTCTGACATCGCCTACCTTGATGTTGCCGTCCAGAGCCAGACGATGAGCTTTAGTGTGCCAGACAATCTGCAGCAGTATGTGGTAGTAGTACCCAGCAAACTCAGACTTGTCTGCCTGGCGGCCTTCATCTTGGCAAGATGCAAGGTAAACACTGGGAACCCTAATGCAATGCAGTCAAGTTTAAGTACAACACATACCAGCACATTATGTTGTTGAGTTGTACAATTCCTTGTGCAAACCAGATCATTTTAATGTGTGCTCATTCACGTATTTCCTCAGTTTGAAAATGGCCACAAGCTGATTGTGTTCGTGTCCAGCTGTGAGGGGGTAGAATTCCTCTTCTCTGTCTTCACCTCCGTATTGTGCCACCCAACCACCAATCAATTGCACCCACTAAACTTCCTGCGTCTCCATGGCAACATGAAGCAGAGGGTAAGGTCCCCCTTATTTCACCTTTCTCCTTAACTTTGCCTATTTCCTCTCCCAGCACTTACCCCATCAATACCTGCGAGACCCATTTTGTTTGTTAAATCAACATTTTAGATTAAAAAATAAATAAAGTTTTTAGGTAGCGCGAAATCTGCTATGTGACAAAATAATATGGGGTCACTAACATTGGCCATTTTTTCACCGTTTTCATTTTCACTGAACTGCACCATAAGTGTCCTATTGTGTGAAAAAAGTAAAAGTCGTAAGTAATATACAAATAGCATGAGAGCGATTTATATTTATTGTTACACACTTGTTTTCATATAATGGCATTTATTTAATGCAAAATTATGAATAGCACAATTTACACCCCATAACTTGATAATAAAGTCAAATGTTTTCTTTCAGCCTAACAAAACTGTTTAAAATTAGTAGTATCTTAAGATATTCTGAGAACACTTTTTTTTGTCCTTTTTAGTGCGTCACAACAAAGGACACATTTTAGTTAATGCATGATAGGAAGTGAAAGGTGTTACATATCTTCTTTTAATAATTTTAACTTTGAATAATAAATTATATTTAATTTTAATTAACAATACAAACTGTAGCATGTATACCATGTTTTTAGAAAAAACTTTTCACCGACAACTTTTCACCCGGACATGAGTAACCACGGTTGGCACCCTCTGCTGGGAGTGTGTTTGAAACTCAAGGACAGTGGGAGGGTTAGTTTGATGCACTTGGGAAATTGCCGCCCCCCTCTTCATGCTGGCCCGGGCAGCTGCCTGTTTCGCCCGGCCAAAAACCGCTACTGTTCAGATGGTCAGTGTGAATCATGTTAAGGCTGTCCTAATGTTTACCTTTTAGGAGCGGACTGAGGTGTTCCAGGAGTTTTCTGCCTGCAGAGACGGCGTACTGCTCTGTACTGTGAGTCAGACAATTTGAATACACAAGTCTGTAGGACCATTAACATTCAGGTTGGCCATCTAGTAAATCATGAGGCCTTAAACTGCCACTTTCTGCATTGGCTATGTCTGTTATAACACATTGATCAATTGTTGTGTTAAAACAGCATTTCCTGTTTCTCTCCCGTTCAGGATGTGGCATCGCGAGGTTTGGACTTACCCAAAGTCACCTGGATAGTACAAGTGAGCATTCCACCTCCTCTTCTCATCTCACTGTACTTTTCTTCCCCTTCTGTTAACTGTCTTAACCTACTGTGTGTGTGTGTGCGCATGTGCGCATCAGTACTCCCCTACCACAGCAGCAGAATATGTGCACCGTGTGGGTAGGACAGCTCGCATTGGGGCACAAGGAAACAGCCTCCTCTTCATCACCCCTGCTGAGACGTCCTACATATCCGAGCTGGCCAATCACAACATCAGGTTGGTAATTCAGTGACCCTGACAGATGTTTGGTTATGGGTTTCTGACTCTTTCAGCACTTTCATCCAAAGCGACTTAGAAACCGTGCAGGTGGTAAACTGTAATCTAGGCTACAAAACTCCCATCACTGCAAGATGGTACTCACTTGGTAATGTTGTCTCTTTTTGATTTTTAGCCTTTCAGAGATGAAGCTGCAGGATATCTTAAGTTGTCTGATGCTGGATGACGCATATAAAGGGCGAGGAAAGTACCACAAGGTCAGACTCTGATAATCATTTGTCAAGATTATTACCACTGACTTAATGAGAAACTGTGTTTGAACTGTAGTCTACTTTTGAGTCTGGAACTTGCTTATCTGGACTTGCAGTCTCTAACCTTACTTTAACTTGCAAAGTGCTGTGGAAATCTACGCCATAGAGTGCACAGTCATACGGTTCAAAAGTTAAGTATGTAAACACACTTTCAACTTTGCCCCATTGGTGGCGATAGATTGCTTGAGAAACTGGGATGAAACTTGGTCAGAAGAGGCACTGTACTGTCCCCAACCACTGACAAATTTCAAAACATCCCATAACTGGTTCTATGGGCTGCCATAGACTAACATGGCTGAAGAAAAACTAAAGAGGGTGCCATTTCTGGGGAAATTGTGAGGTATGCTTGCGTCGGTTGAAGATGGGTTCGTTTTTGTACTTATAAATACCAAGTATGCATACTTAGTATTTAAGAAGATTGCATAGATTAAAAATCATACATTTGTTACTTATACTTATTTCCCTTAGTGTACAAGGTAATGGTGATGGGCTATGTTGCAGCCTTACAAAGTTGAAACAGGTGCATCAAAACGAAGAAATTGGGCAATCCTGTGTAAAAATTGTCCTAACCTATATTATTTTTCTTCTAGTGATATATTTGATCATTTACTCATATTGCATTTCATTAATAAAGAACCGTCTTTGAAACAAGCTGATTCCAACAACGTTGTCACTGGAAGTATCAGCTGGAATCGTGATTCAAACAGTAGCCTACCATCTGCAAGGTGAAAATATGCCCCCAAAACTTGAATAAGCTTGAAATGTATTTCTGGAAAACTGGCTAATATAACGTTCAGAGTGATCATTGACTCATGACTAGCGGGTCATGTGACCGGCTGTCTGCAATTCTGGGAATTGCAGGAGCTAACCAGTCAAAGGGGATATAAAATTACAGGCTGCGTAATCGTGTGTTGGTTTTGTGATGTTGTGATAACGGCGTATAACTAGCACTGTGGGCTTGTGGGATGCCCGAACTACAGCAAATATATATATTTTTTTTATCGGCTAATGATTCGTTAGTCCCATGTTTGAATACATGCAAAAATGCTTTTATTTATCCCAAGTTTATCTGCTTTTGAAAACATAGCTTATTGGCTATTTGGTCAGCAACAATACTCTGGTAGGTTGTTGCATTTAAACAATGCTCAATTGGTACTAAGGAGCCCAAAGTGTGCCAAGAAAATATCCCCCACACCAGTACACCACCACGAGCAGCCTGAAACGTTGATACAAGGCAGGATGGATCCATGCTTTCATGTTGTTCACGTCAAATGCTGACCCTACCATCTGAATGTCGCAGCTGAAATCGAGACTCATCAGACCAGCCAACATTTTTCCAATCTTCTATTGTCCAATTTTAGTGAGCCTGTGTGAATTGTAGCCTCAATTTCCTGTTTTTAGCTGACAGGAGTGGCCTTCTGCTGCTGTAGCCCATCTGCTTCAAGGTTTGACGTGTTGTGCGTTCAGAGATGGTGTTCTGCATACCTTGGTTCTAGGCATGGGCCGGTAGATTTTGACTGTATGATAACTTTGAGGAATAATTGTGCAGAACACAATACATTTGATTTTTAAGCAACATATAGCCCACATTGTTTGAACTGCAATAAACATGTCAAGTGGAATAGTTCAATTTTTAGTTGTTTTTTTTTACAAAAAAGAATACATGATTATTGTTTTAATTGAACTTATACATACATACAGATGGTGGAAAACCTCAAAGGGGTCATTCACTGCAAAACCGAGTTGACTTAGTCATAGTTGAATAAAGACAGTTCGGTGGGTAAACTGGACATACAGTGGACCTCAAAGTCCATTGACACCAGAGGTGGCACCACAGGTCCAAAAGTGGTAGGGCAAAATTTGGGAACCTTCCGCACTGACGTTATATAGCAGTAATGAGTTGTTGACTGGGGTGGTCGATGGTCTCTCCTGGGGCCGGGTTGGCTGTAGCTAGGAGATCACTGTGACTGACGGGTGCATTCACTTGTTGCAGTCAGCGTTTGAAGTACTGCATTATTGACAACAGAGTAAACGGGCTGAAATTTGGATTTCTAAGTATTCTATCAACTTGTTCAATTGCAAGAAGACTTTTTGTTGTATTCAGTTGCAAAAGTTTTTTTTGTTTAATATAAATACATTAAATGCACTCAATGCTCCGCTGGGTCGAAAGTGGTGGGGCGGGGCCCTACCACTTTGAAAAGTAGTGGGGCAAATGCATGCTTGCCACACATGTGCCAGTGGCTCTGATTGACACCGCTTTCCTATGCAAATCTCACAATTTGAAACTGCTGCTGTAAAACGGTCGGTGGCTCCACCTTTTTTGGCGCTTGTTTGTATCTTTGTCATGCCCCAAAATGTGCTGCGCTCTGCTCTGTGTACTTCCAGGGAATTACAAAGAAGAACGTTTTTCAAGGATATTGAAAATGGACTACGGTCATAAATGCAGTGTTACAAGCTGTACAGGGGATGCTGACACTTTTCAGAGTCTTCCAGGGGATCCAAACAGTCGACGGGCTGTGATGTTTGTCTATGAGAAGATCCCTCAATTACACAATTGCTCGGACCATTTTACCGAGGACAGTTTTGAAAACCTGGGAGAATGTAAAGCCGGATTTGCTATAAAGCTGTTGCTGAAAAGAGGTGCTGTTCTGACCTTATGTTCATCACAACTGCAAGCTGTAGTATGATTTTGTCGCCAAGTTATTGGCTGTGTTTCCCAGATTCGTTAAGAAGCTCTTAACGCTAAGTTAACTCGCTTACTCTTATCTCCCAAATAAACGTACCTGTACGTTGATTTTTTTTTTACCAAAAAAATCCACCCGGTACGTTCTTATTTTGGACGATACGTTTATTTTTGGGGGGGAAATCAAGACATAATTTTAGAAAATTCCATGCATTTTTTTTCGGAAAGGAAGATACATTTTAACACTGATGTGAAAACGTTAGCTACTTTAGCTAGCTAGCTACTGGCAAGTAGCTTACATTAGCTAACGACATTAGCTACCAACTGAAGGTTGTCAGTGCAAGCTAGTAAATGTTAGCCTCATTATGGCTCTGATGTTATGCTGATGCTTTCTAAAGTTACCAGCCAATCAGAATTTCCACTAGCCAAATTCTTCCCGGGGAAAATAAGAACAATTGAGTTTCACTGAATACATTTGATCATTTTATTAACATTGTTGGCATGAAAAACACAGAAAATTAAGTAAAATGAAGCACAGAAGTATGATGCAAGGGTATGTGAAATCACCAACACGTGACTAAGTAAGGACACGATTTATTGTAAATGGCTAAAACGTCCATTCGCATCATGCACTGCCATTGACTCCTGCCCATGCATTTACACAGGGCTGCCAACTTTTGCAAAAACCTTGGAGTGAGATTTGGTATTGGTGCTCCCCCCCCCCCCCCCCCACCCACTTTTTTGTCTACCAAACAGGGTGGATGCAGCCTTTTCTGGGGTATCATGATTACAGAAAGGGATCGTATTATTATTTATATTGATACATTTTTTTGAGACTGCTAACGATCAGAATGTTAATCAGGCACGGAGCCAGACTTTGTAAACATTCTGGGTTTAGCCCAAACCTAGGACGTATGGGTTTGATGTGATGCAAGATGGGAACCACCACATGTAATGCGAGCGCACAGCGCGTGACCAAAACATTTTGCCCATTATTTGAGCGCAAAATTGTTTAATTGAGCTTTATGTAAAATAAACATAGACCGTTTTCAATTGGTAAAACCTTTTCTAGTGATGCCATCACTCTGGCCCTGCTCCCATCCATCCTCGCTGACGTGTATCGTGGTACGCCCCCCCGGCCCAGCGGTAGCCTGAGAAAACGTTTTGGAAAAGACGGGCTATAGACCCAACCAACTCGATTTGGGAGGGGAGAACTCCCTCACATGGTACAATCCATGGAGAGGCTGAGGTGTCAGAATGCGGAACGTGTGTAGCCTACTTTAAAAGAAGATAGATAATACTAATGTGACAAATGTCAACAACAAAAAGTCCTTGACCTGACCAAAAGTGAAGCGGAACTATCCCGGAACTATCCCGATTCTCCCGATTACCCACCACGGCCCTGTTACAACGTTAACGTTGCCTTTGCCTTTTCAGCGTGAGATATAGAAGGTGTGGCGTGAGAGCGTGTGAAATGGTTGAAATGCGTGTCTCACGGCCAATGCGTGAGTTCGCAGCCCTTGTTTACAGTAATGTTTTGTCCTAAGCAGGCTTTAATTAAACTGACCTAGCGTTAATATACTCTTTATTAAGAACAGTGTATTTACATTACACTAGACTGTGTCACTAAGCATCATAATATTTTTTATGCGTAGACTACATGCGGCAATCCTTACAAAACATCACAACATTTTCATTGTCAAACACAAGCCATTCCCGACCCGTCAGCCATTTGGCATTACATTTTATTTTCTTAGTTTCTCTAGTGCTATCAATATCTTCATCCCCTGCCTTGTTCCTCTTCTCGCCCCCAGAACTTTGTCCTAACCACCGCCGTATTAGGTTAACTTTTACTTTACTACTCTAGCTAGCTCTTATTACCTCCTATGATCCGCTGTGCTTCGTTTGACTCCTTCCTTGGGTTTTCTGGTGGACGCCCCGTTCGTTTCCACGGTTTCTCGCGCCGGTTTCACTTCAACTGCGTGCAGCCAATGGCGTATAAAACGTTATCACGTAGCATTACGGCACAGTGTTCATAGGAAACTCAGGAAGTACTGCCAGGGGGATAAATGACCGAGAACCATGCCGAGAACAGAGCCTTATGTTTCATTCATGTAATGCCTCATGTATCACCGGCCAAACTGGCTAGTGAGTTTTTATTAACACCCGCCAAAATGAATTTGAACCCGCATTTGGCGGGTGTTAATTTAGAACCCTGGTCACAATCTATAGACCAGTGGTTCTCAACCGGGGGTACGCGTACCCAGTCCAGGGGAAGGCAGTCCAGGGGGTACGTAATATTTTTAAAGATTAGCATCCATTAGCATCCATTCAAAAATCTTTTAAAAATATTTATTATACGGGTCTTCAGAACGTTCCAAAAAAGTTCTGTTGATTTGTATGGGCCATATGTAGGTTAAATGTCTGCGTTCGCAGGTCTGTAATTTCTTGATATTCATCGCTGCGAAACGTTTATGACCGCTGTCATTGGCAACGGGTTTTGTGCTTCTAATTCACATCTTTCATATCATTCCGCAATTAGTCCGGTCATTTAACGTAACGGAAAGTCATTGAAACTTGAAGTCAGAAGGTGGGTTGCTACGCACAAAGTTTTACCAATTGAAAAATGGTGTGCTCAAAGAAAAGGAAAAAATTGGGTTGCGCGCTACGCATTAACTATTGATCTTCCAAACTAGCATCACATCTAACTCAGAATGTGCATGCATTAGCAGGGCAGGGCAGCTGTGGTGGCGTATATGGGGGCCGGTTCTGGTGGGCGGGTCTGGATCAAAATCCACGGCCTAAACTACAAGTGTTTAAGTTTTTTCCTAGCAATAGTATATTTGTAGGGCTGTCATGATAACTACTTTTTCTTGTATATTGCACAAAAATTAATTGTGATAAACGATATTATTGCACACACTTCAATTATAATTTTCTGTCCATTTTATGCCACTGATTACATAATGCCCCCCCCCCCAAGGCGAGTTTTCACGGGTGTTCGCGCGTCTGTCGCTTCACTCCATCATCCCTTACGGTGCGTTCACACTGCAGCGACGCGATGCGAGCGACAACATGTATTCCATTCATTTTCTATGGAGCCAGGCGAATCGCTTGCGTGGTGCATTGTGGGTAGCGTGGCGACGCGACAGAGTTGAGATTTTTCAACTTTATGCAAATGAGGAGCGATTTTCGCTAGCGATGGCCAATCGGAGTGTTTTCTTGTTTCTTGTAACGTAGCAACCATGGTAAACATCTCTAGCTGTCTAAGTTTCAAGGTGGAGGAGAAACTAATAGTTTGTGTGGCTGCTTACCCAGTCCTGTACGATACATAGCTGTATTCGTACAGAGATGTTAATTTTTAAAAAACGAAGCATGGCGCAAGGTTGCCGAAGTTGTTGGTGCTTGTACTTTCTAATTCAGTTAAGTGACATTACGTAACTTTGTTCTGTAGTAACTAGCTAGCTAGCTAGCCCGGCTGGAACTCCTTATCGTATTGACAGATTAGCAGAGACTGAGGAATATAGTAAAACGTTTTTTACACATGTCAACGTGTATGTCTATTAAACTGTTTTGTATTTTGTATACAAGTTGTATTTTGATCGATGTTGCGAGTACGTAAACCCAAGTCTGCACACTTTAGGACTACAACAGTGACTTTAGAGAACTACATTCTACATGAATCTGTTTGAAACGCCCCCGAGCGTGGTGAACTGTGGGAAGGCGAGCGATGGCAAGCAATTCGCATCGCTGCAGTGTGAACGCACCGTTATTGTTTACAACATTAACAGGGCTACTTGGTTGGCGTTGTCTTTTCAGCTTGAGATATACAAGTGAAATGGTTGAAATGTGTGTGTCTCACAAGTTTGCAGCATATTTGTAAATGCTGGTTTTTCGACCTTGTTTAATGGCTGCATCTCGTTGGCTATATAGTGAGTTACGCTATCCGTGAGTGTGCGCCATTTCGCACTCACTGTAGCTCCCTTCGCAACAAACGTACACAGGTCGGTTCTTTCGAATAGGCGTTTATTGTTTTGCTCTTCTGCTCTTCAGGCATTCACGTCACGCCGTGAGAACTATGTGAACGAACATAGTAAGCACGTCAAATACATTTTCTAAAACTGGTTGTTCCCATCCGTGATTGTGATTGGCTATATCGCGTTCCATGCCGTTGTAAAATCCAGCATAACCTCACAGGTTGTCCTCATAACATTCTTTAACCTTCCCTATTACTGCGCATCGAATATTTCAAATTGAAAAAGACGGCAAAGATGTCCATCTGGCTGTTGTGTGGCAACGATTTATGTAGGAACTATACTTTGTAGTAGCGGAAGAATGACGGTTTATTATTAAACTATTTTGTTTCTTATTGTTTTTATTGATGAAACCATATTAAATATTTGTAGTAACAGTTTTAGAAAAGCAATAAGCCCCGCGAGTCTGTGGTTTACGCTGATTTTAGAACAGGTAAGGGGGTTTTCAAAAATACAAATTGCGCTTAGCACCAAATATAAATAAAGCTTCAAATGCAAGATAATATACCTCATTGGCTGCTTGTCTCGAAAAGAGGTTCCTAAATCTGTTTAACTGTTGTTATTCTTCTTGGCCTTAACAAAAGTGTAACTCTGTAAGCTTAATTGGCAGAGCGCTGAAACGTGCTTGATTTCTTTGGTCTATTAACAAATTACACAGCGGTGGAAACCACAACATAGAACTTTAGTTCTGAGAGGAACAAAAAACACAATAAATAAATCTAACTGTTACATAACATTCATTTTAACCAATAAGTTTCCTATGTATTTACTGTATGAGATTTGAACATAAATTTTGCACTAATTATGCATCGTAACACAGCACATATTTAAACAACATTTACACTCACGTTTGTATTTGCACTGTCGGGAAAAGGCATCTGTAACAGAACTGTATGGAAGACCCCTTTCCAGCTCCAGCTGCAGTTGTTGTTCACAGGTTGAAAAACTGGGTGGGATAGTTATGTATTGCTAGGTGAGATATTAGGTTCGTTGCCTCTTATCGTTTCCACTGTTTTTAAACAAAGTCGACATACCGGCTCTATTTTGGCTCTCATCTCATTCGGATTAAAGACAAAATGATCCCACACCGGAGCTGAAGATTGCGGCTTTGAAACCAGGCTTTTGAAGTCCATTTTTACTTGTTCTTCCTAACTAGCTGACTGTCACGAAACAGAATACTTCCTATCACAGTGAGTTCACGCCTTCTTTTCACCTGTCGGTGTCCGCTCTGTGTGTGTGGAGACGCTAGTCCCACCTACGCTTTCGACACAGAAAGCAGACAAGATGACTCAGGCAGCGGGATTGACTGAAATGTTGGTGACATTCGTTCTTATGTAAAAATTAATGTAATAATTATTTTTTATTATAAAAATTATCAATTGCAATATCGCAGCACCAAAAATTATTGCGCTCATTTCCATATACCGTGTGATAATTCAATATATTGACTATCGCGACAGGCCTATATATTTGCTGTCCATTATTTATTCCTGATTGATAGTGACAGTAAAAGATGTGCACTTACACTGGTAGGAACACATTTTGATAGCATATGGACACAGTTACTTTTATTCTGGGGGTTACTTTTATTAGATTTTGAGGATTTGTCCAGGGGGTACTTTCAAAATCAAATCAAATGTATTTGTATAGCCCTTTTCACACGCAAACATATCACAGAGGGCTTCACATACGCCCATAGAACTGCCCCTCAACCAACCTAAACCCTCAAGGTACTTTTATTCCGGGGGATACTTTTATTTGGGCGACAAGAGTTCTAAGAGCGTTCTTAGAATGCTCCTAAGAAGCTCTTTGGCCAGTGTTTGGCTTTGCCCATGCAGTGAAACGCCGAAGAAGAGTAAAGCGAGTGGGGATGCTAGTTTGGCGACGCAGACGTGGAATCTGAACAGTGCTTCTAAGTTTTTTCCTCTCCAAAGTACGTTCACTGTGCAATAAAATGGACGAACATCAGCTACTGATGGTGAAAAACAGCGACTTTCTTTCATCTTTGGTTTTGTGCTTCACGGAGACATGGCTATGCGATTTGATCCCGGACATCGAATTACATCTGGCAGGCTTTCAACTTGTGAGAGCTGACCGGGACACTGCACTCATAGGCAAAACCAAAGGTGGTGGTATTTGTTTCTACGTCAACAGTGGCTGGTGTGTAGATGTGACAGTGATTCTGCAAAATTGTTCTCCGGATCTGGAATAATTTTTTATAAACTGTAAACCTTTTTACTCGCCACGAGAATTCGCGTCACTTATTTTGGTCGGAGTTTACATGCCACCGGGTCCACAGGTCAAAGAGGCCCAACGCATGCTCGCCGACCAGATTCTGAGTGTGGAGCGAGCAAACCCGGATTCCCTTGTTATCGTACTCGGCGACTTTAACAAAGGTAATCTCAGCCACAAACTCCCTAAATACAGACCATTCATCAAATGCCCAACCAGAGAAGAGAACACTGGATCACTGCTACACTACAGTCAGCAGAGCCTACCACTCCGTCCCTCGTGCAGCACTGGGTCACTGTGACCATACCATGCTCCACCTGATTCCTGCACACAGGCAGAAATTAATGTGAGGACCAGTGTTGGGTGTAACGCGTTACTAAGTAATTAAATTACTTATTCACTGAAAAAGTAAAGTAAGGGATTACTGTTCATCTTTAGGTAATTTAATTAGTTACTTGCGTAGTATGTACTTGCGTTACATACCTACTATAAATTAGTCAAACAGTTCTGTATAAATCAATATTGAATTAAAATCTAAATGTGTAAAAGTGAACGCGCCTCTTTAAAATCGTTAGCTGTAGTGAAGTTGCACGGGAGACTCGAGTTTTTGCTGCATAAGCGTGAGCTCTAGCGGTTTGAAGTGGTAGATGTAGGACTTGGTGGAAGCAAGTAGCTCTAGCTGTTTTACCAAATGGAAATATTCCAAATACTTTACCTTTTTGTCACAGGTTAACAAGAACATTAAGTCCAAGCTATGTCCTGGGGAGAAAAACGATACGCACAAGTAACCTACTGAAGCACCTCACAAGGCAGCATCGACTAACAGTTTTCAGTGATCCATGTTCATCAGAATCAGAAAGGGTTTTAATCGCCATGAAAGTTTGCACAGACTAAGAATATACTTTGGCATCGACAGATAACACCTCAGCAACACCTGTTAAGCAGGCAAAACTTGATTTTACATCGCCAGTGCAAAAAGTGTTTGAAGGCGAGCTTAAAATGATTGCAAACGAGATTGCAGGAAGAGATGCTACGTACTGTAGAATCCTGTGATGTCATCTTTAACTTAAAGTTAAGCTTTTGTGTTATGCACATATTGTTTGGTAACTAAAGATGAAAGAAGGTTACACGTGTTACTAAAATGTCAAGTATTAGTAGGCTATGTTTTAAAAAGGTAAAAGGCTAAACTGTTCCAAGTTTGACTTGTATTTAATTATTGAAAGACTTTCCCTTCTGTTGTCTGTCCAGTCAAGGTTTATAGGGATTGTAAGAAGTAATGCATTACATTACGTATTCAGTAATTAAATTACTTTTCAGACAGAGTAATTACAAAAGTAATTTAAATACAATATGGATTTAGTAATTAGTAATAAATTACTTTTTTGAAGTAACTTACCCAACACTGGTGAGGACATCAAAACAGTGGACCAGTGAGGCTATGGAGGATCCGCGGCCGTGCTTGGACTACTGACTGAGATATGTTCACAACTGCTACCAATAGAATTGATTAACTCACAAAGGCTGTGACATCATATATCAGCTTCTGTGAGGACTGCTGTATTCCAACACGCACCAGGGTGAACTTCAATGCCAAGCCCTGGTTCTCAGCAGAGCTCAGAAGGTTGAGGTCAGAGGAGGAAGCATTTAGGAGTGGGGATAGACCGATTCAAGGAGTCAAAGAACAGGTTTAGCAAGGCGGTGAGAGAGGCTAAACGACTGCACAGAGACTGAAGCGTTGGTCCTCTGTTAACAACTCTGCTTCTGTCAACATGCCAAAGACAATGATGGTGCACTTCTACTCAGCAATCATTTAGTCCATCCTCACCTCTTCCATCACCATCTGGTACGCTGCTGCCACTGCCAAGGACGAGCAGACTGCAGCGTATCATCCGCACTGCTGAGAAAGTGATCGGCGGCGATCTGCCTACCCTCGAGGACCTGCACGCCTCGAGGACTCTGAGGCGTGCGAGGAAGATTGTGGCCGAACCCTCCCACCCTGGTCACTCCCTGTTCCAGCTACTCCCCTCTGGCAGAAGGCTGCGGTCCATCAGGACCAAAACCTCACGCCATAAGAACAGTTTCTTTCCATCTGTTAAAGGACTCCCATTGACATTCATTCACTTATTTAACTATTATAAGTCCATCTAATGGCAATTACAGTATGCATAAGCCACCTTCTCAGTATCTGATGCACTATGCTGACCACTCGCGCTGCTTATTGTTATTCTCATTTTTATATATATTTTATTTTATATTTTAATTGTTGTATTCTTAGATTGTTTAGTTCTTAGAAATAGTTAAACTTTTGTACTTTCACTTAATTTAAGATTCGTATATGTTTAGTGTTTGGCACCTCCCTGCCACAGAAATTCCTTGTTTGTATAACAGACATGACGAAAAAAAACTATTCTGATTCTGTTATTGCACAACTTATAACAACGGCATATCACATAAGACGGACCAGCCGTTCGCCTCGTCCCCCGAGCTATTAAGCTGTAGCATAAGGATGGTATTGACTTGGGTACTCAGTATCATACTGAGGAAATGCTATGGAAGCTTTTATATATTAGCATTGAGGGACGAGAGGTTTCACCCAGGCCGAGTTGTGCAGAGATGACTGTCAGCAGGGGAGAGAGCACGTCATGTTTGAGGTTAAAAGTAAATTGTTTTGCTGACTTACCTATACATCATAAAACATTTCAATTTATTTGGCTAGTTCACCCCTACAACAGTAGCCTAGCCTACTGTATATGAATGAATGAATGAATGAATGAATGAATGAAAGACTGATCTAACAAAACAATATTAAACTCGGAGGAAATGTGGGAATTGGGTTAAACTGAAACGAGGATATGATTGTATGAGATAGCAGTTTGTCATCCGACTACACTTTCAAAATCCACGATGGGACTGAGCTTGTATACCTTTGGTGACTTTTTATAGTACAAAATCGCTGTCAATCCAAAGGAGATGCAGGGACATGAAGTTTGCAGTTTTGCACAAAAACACAAACTTGGCCGTTAAATATAAGAAAAGCTCCTTTACTTCAATAATTATTTACTTAATTTGTAGACTGTCACTGTCAACGTCATTACTCAATTGCAATATAGAGATCAAATTCACAATGTATAACCTATTAGTGAGATAGCTACAGACTGTGACATAGCCTAGGCTACTGTCATATAGAAAGATTGTAGGCTAAATTTTACAGGGGCATTGTGTAAAACTTTGAATTTGTATAGAATGCCTATAGACCTTTTTTGATGAACATTCTAGAATTTCCGTTAAAGTTTGGCCAGAGCCCGTTTAAGGAGACCCTGTCCTCTCCCTATTAAGCCCCATGTTACCGAATTTGGTTGCATTTCCACCAGAGTTCCACTAGGGGTGATCGCGGGCGAGTGCAAAATGAATGGGAGTCTATGGAGTTAGCAGGCAAAATGTGTCTCTTTCGCCTGATTGTCATTGAGAAATCAGGATCAGATTTGATTTTAGTTTTTGCATGTTTAACATGGATTTTTTTGTTGAAAGTTGAATGAATGAGTACTTATGTCCGTTGGATTTCTTATAGGATGAGTCGTTGTTGTCCATAACACGCTGGCATTCTGCTAATGAATGCTGATTGGTTAGTGAAGGACTGACTACGAATCAGAATGTCAGCACATTAGCAACATTAGCAACAACATTAGCAAGCCAAAACTCTTTCAATCATGTGTATTGACAGGGCCTAACCTGTCGGCTGTGTTGTCATGCCTTGAGAGAAAAAAGGAAGTGATCAGAGCTTGCCGTAAAGCAGTATCTCTGGTGCGATGGTCTCGTACGATGTGTATGACGTCATTGACATTTTAAATGGCTTTTTAGAACAAAAAAGCGACTTGAAAAAAATGTAACACCCAGCAGTGTGTATTTTTTTTGCCTCCCCTTTCGAATTCAGAATTCAAATTACTACATAAAAAATTTATATCCTGAGAAAAGTGGATTTTGAGGGGTATAGCTCCAGACTTCATTCATTCTGCTCTTGCTCGTTAGTGCCCTCATATGGAACCAAAGTGGAACTGCAACCAGTTCAGAACCCGGAAGTTTCCCGGGGTGTCAGTTATCCCCATATCAGACATTCTCTGGTTTGGGTCTTGAAAGCTTCCAGTTTCAGACGCGCAAATGATTGTTTTGATGGAGTTTAGAAGCATAAGAAGTGAGCAAGTTTTTAAACAATGTCAATCCTGTTGCTGTGTTCGGCTATTTGTTGAGACAATGGGATGACTGGTTTGCTGCTGTAAAGAATAGCTTACTCGTAGTTCTTTGAAAAGGTTGTTTGGGGTGCCATAACTTATCATGGAAGGGAATTTCAAATCATGTCTTGCATCAGTGGCAATGTGTCCTGGCTTAGGTTACTGAAATGAATTTGCGCAACAGGCAAGAGATCCACCTGAACAATAAATATACTTAATTAGAGCTGACTCGGCTGTGAATCTGACCTACCATGCGTAGTCTAAGCTACTGCTGACTCTCATATCCACTTGTTTTTTAACCTCCGACCATACACTGGGTTCAGAAATAACAGATGGGCGATGTAAAAACAGCAGATTATATTGAACATCTATCGGTGTGTTTATTAATTACTGCAATTTCACAGCAGTTTTTCAACAATTAACCACAAAATAAACATATAGGCTACCCGCTGGTGCTCCACACACCTCCCCGTTGTCTAGGTCTTTTTAATCCGTGTCTGTCTTAATATGTACATTGCAAGCATCAAACTTTTGTAGGCTTCTGTAGCCTCTTTACTGACTGTAAATGCACTCTATCAAATATTTTGGTAGGTATTGGTAGTCTAGCTACTATTTGAAATAGTTGTAGACATCAGCATAGATTAGCTGTAGCTCTACCGTAGGTAGCCTATCAATTTCAGATCAGCTGAAAATAAATTATAGCCTAAAATAAATGCTCGGGTTTCCCAGATTCGTTAAGAAGCTCTTAACGCTAAGATCTTAACAACATTCTAAGAGCGTTCTAGAGCGCTCTTAGAACGTTCTTAAGAAGCTTCTTAACAAATCTGGGAAACCCGGCCAATAACATTCTGATCCAGTGGGTCAGTTAGGGGACACTATTCGAAGCATCGCTGCTATTCACAACCAGTTAATTGATGGTAATATGCGCTAGTCATGATAACTCTAACGTAGCTACTGACTAATGTACAAAACGCGCTAGCCGGATGTAGTTCATGGCCTTACAGTCTAAACTGATTTGTTGTTTACGTTTCAAAAAAGGTCTATTGTAAAAATATTGCCATAACTCTACAATACAAATGATTTTTTTTTGTATTGTGCTATATTGTTCCACAATATATTACACCCCTAACAGCTATCAATACAGTCAATGATCATTTTATAATCAACAGTGTAAAATACTGCACTCAGGTCCAGGAGAACCAGGACAGAAAGAGAGAGTCTGCGTCGGAGGCCAGCTGTTAGTCATTCACTATATTAGCGAGTGCTGTTTCTGTAATGTAAAGTCCAATTGATTAGAGGAAGTGTCCAGTGAGCTGGATCCAAACACCTTTTTAAATTGACAAAAATACCAATGCCATACATTCTCCCTTACACAAAAGGTGTAGCAATAACCTCGTTTAACGTAATAATAAGGAATTAATGAATTGCCAGCCCAATTCTGGCCCACGGTAACAAACTGTTTCTGTCAAAATATATTCATATTAAACTTGCAAGCTGTTGTGGACAAGCCTGGCTCTTTTTCAAATAGAAATACCTCGATTTAAGGTGTGTTAGCGTTGCATATAAAAAAAAGTATGCTGGAGAAATTATTAAGTTAAATAGTTTGATATATTTGAAACTAACTAATGATTAAACATGTTACTAACATGCATTATGCTTAATACGAGTTTGGATCTGTTTTTTGTATTTTCCATACTGTTTCTGTTTTGTGTACAATGGGGGTAGGAATTAAAACCTATTGGTCAGGTGTTCAAATGTCCATAAATTGCTTCAATCAATGACACAAGTAGGCAATCTACCTAGCCAACTCATGGATAAGTACTGTTGTCCTGCATTCTGTTGGTTGGCTGTGGCATGTCTGCTGTAAAATGACGTACTGACAATAACATTACTTTGTGTGTGTTTGTGTGAATGCATAGTCCTCAGGGGCTCTGGAGCAAGAGATCCGTGAGAGGGCTACTGTTCTCCAGACAGAGTTTGAGAACGTTGTCCATGCCAACGAAGAAAATGTCCAACTGGCAAAGAAAGGTCTTGTTCTCTCACTTACTCTTTCTTTCAGTATAACAGCTGTGAAAACACAAAGGCCATTTTAGTAAATGTAGTATTCATATTTTATTTAACCTGCTTTTTTGTTATTCCTCCTTTCCAGCAACAGAATACCTATTCTGCAGCTTTAGACAGTTTTACCTATTTTAAAAGATCAATCATGACATGCAATTAATAACTTGTAACTGATTGTCAAGAGTGGTGGTACCCAACTATGTGGAACCACTACCCCTGGTGTGGCGCTGCTCTGTTGTTTAAATGTAATTACATTTAGTTAATTTACTTTCTTGTATCCCTTCAGCCCTGCAGTCTTTTGTGCGAGCATACACTGCCTATCCTTCCAGCGTGAAGCACATCTTCCACATACGCACCCTCCATCTGGGTCACGCTGCGAAGAGCTTCGGCCTGCGAGATGCACCACAAGGCCTGACACAGGAGTGTTCAGCTCACCATGCCAAAGGCTCTGGGAAGGCTAGGAACCAAGCAAAAAGACATGACAAAATCCAGTGGTGAGCTTTCAGAGAGCATTCAATCGGAAATGCAATACCACCTACATCCACCTGGGCCGTTGCCTCAAGCCTAGGGGTGGGGGTCTGTCTGTGATACATCTGTTTTCAATTGTTAAAATAACATTCCTCACAAATAAAGGTTTGTATTAGGATTTATTATGACATTAGAGATTACAAGTAAACAATGGTTTTAAACCAGCCACTGCACCGCTGTACGCAACACTGTCACTGGTAAGAAAAACTATTCCACCGCTGTTCAACATAAACTTTAGGAAGCCAAACGGCGACAGAACATTTTCGGCGTCGCAAAGGTGAGGAATACAAAGAAAAATGCATGTTGCCTACAGTGAAACAAGTTGGTGGCAGTATCCTTATGACACCAGCTGCATGAGTGCTGCTGGTGTCAGGGAGCTGCATTTCATTGACGGCATCATGATTTCACAGATGTACTGCTCTATACTGAAAGAGAATATGCTACCATCACTCTGTGCCCTTGGTTGTCTTGCACTTTTCCAACATGACAATGATCCTAAACACACATCGAAGGCCACTGTTGGATTTCTGAAGTAAAACCCTTGAACAGTCATACTGACAAGGTACTAGAAAAGTGCTTGAATTATTTAAACACAATATACATGAATTTACAAGTCATTTTGAAGTGTTCATTTTTTTTCTCTATTAAACATGAATACAGCCTTTTAGCTCAAAATTAACGCCTCAGCCCATCCCCCCTCCTGCTAATTAAATTATAGCACCATCCGTTTTTTCTGGTATTCTTCGGTTTGCATTATAGCATACGATCATGCTCTCAATTCATTTAAGTGTTTTTCAAGCACAATAAGAGCCAAAGTAGAAATCAATGGTTCTGAAGAAGCATTAACACACGCACCCGACTCACACACACTGAAAGAAAAGCCGCTTCTTCTCAGACAGTGCAGTGTGCCATGCAGTACCGTATTGAGTAGGCCTACTTGAGGACAGAACAATAACATGTCAAATGACCATTTTTGGGGAGTATCCCCATAAGCACAGTCTTAAATGAGTTTCAAAGTCTTATATGAAGGTGAAGAGCTGGAAGAAAACCGGATTTGTGTCAGATCCGCGACATGTGCGTCAGGTCTTATAAACCCACTGTTGTCCGTCTCATTAATGTTAATCAAAGAACAAAAGAAAAAGAGAATCACTCGCTGCTCTTGATTGAATAACATTTGTAGCTTTAATATGGATTAATTTAAAGTAAATAAAGTATGTTTGATAAATGATATATCTATTGTAGTCCTTTAAAAAAAAACAAAATAGTGCTTGAAAAGTCCTTGAAAGTCCTGGAAATTCATTATACATTATCTGTACGAATCTTGTTTTTTGGAACGTTTCAATTTGCCAGGCGGTTCACTACTTACTCCTCCTACTGAGCCTAAGAGTCAGACCCTGAAGAAGAAAGTGCCCATTGTTCAATAATAATATTATGTTCACCTCACATCAGCCCTATAAAGAATTCAGAGTATTTTGGGGGGGAATGTATACTGAAAAGTATTTATGGATTTGCGTTAAATTGAATTGACGTAGCCTAAATGTCTAAACAATATGCAGTCAGTATAGATCTCATCTTATGACTGAAGTCAGCCAGGATCATGATTTCCACATAATATCGTAAGCTTAGCAGAAGAACAATACAATGCATTGAGTTACTCATGTTATCTACTCTACAAACCAATTATGTGAAACACTGAGACGGGTATTTAACATCTTATAAAATGTCTCACATATTGTGAATGCTTGCTGCAAAGTAAGCTACAGTCTGTAGAGACCAGTGGTGGCCAATCACTTTTCAGTGGTGGACACTCCCTGGACATGCCCCTGATCCCACCCCTTTGAGCTATTCTCAGTGTTGGGAAGTAACAAGGTCAGTTACTTTATGAAAAAAGGAAGCAATTTCTCCTGTGGTAAGCGTTGTTAGATTTGGATAAAGTTTAAAGAGCTCTAATTAAATCATATTTTGACATACCAAGGTAAAATTGTGCAGGGTACTTCAATGTAATCTTGAAGCCAATAAGGTTTGAAAAACCATCAGTCAAAATTATATTTGATTTATTGACACAAAGATATTGAGGCAAGGTGGACTTTTACATAAATTCACCCCTTTCAGCCATTTTGTATTGCATTTTTTATTCAATTTCACCCAATATAAAGACATGTATTCTACACATCTGTTACACATTTCAAGTCGATTCGATCTATGGTTCATGAGGAGAATGGTTTTAAAGGTTGTACCAAATTTGGACAGTACAGCAAACTCTGTCATGGCGGACCTTATGGGTCCTTTCGGCTTTTTTGTTCCCCATGAGAAATAAGACATGCATACCAATTTTCTTTTCCATTTGAAGAAATGGGGCGCAGAGGAAATCACAAACTTATAGCGCCACCTACGGGCATATGTGAACCATTAGCAGTCAGGGAGTAGTGAGTGACCGGTTGTATCATTGGACCAAATTTGACAACATTGGGTTGAGGACTTTGAGATATTGAGCCATTTCATGGAGAAGAGGAAAAATAATAATAATAATAATTCTAACAAAAACAATAGGTTTCTTTGCACCGGTGGAACCCTAAATATATATGAGAGAACAATGGTTGTGGTCGCCGAAGGTGACTTTTAAATTCAGTCTCGTCACATTAAGTGACTATTCTGTGCCACTACTAGCTCGCTAGCCCAGCCAACACACAACTGGTTGTGTGGCCGGTGGCGTAACATGTACTGTAATCTTGCAAAAATAAAATATATATTTTAATCAGTACCATTATATAATATATTAAGTCATGCTACATCTAGCCAGGACGGACTATGTCTCGGCTGGCCTGAGAACGCCTCGGGGTCTCCCAGGAAGAGCTGGTGGAAGTGGCCGGGGAGAGGGAAGTTTGGGCCTCCTTGCTTAGGTTGCCCCGGATAAGCGGTAGATGACGAGACGAGACATCTAGCCAGCAGATCATTTCTTGCATGATGTGTGTAAAAGTGGAATTTTGACACGCACCATAAGGATAATGTAAATGACTAAAAGTAACACTTTCTCTCCTTTTTTCCCCTTAGGAATCATAAACTTAGTGCTAAAGAGCGAATGTCGACTCTCCTGTGCTCAGAATTCTCCAGTGGGATTTAAGAAGACTCAAAAACAAAGAAGCAGCTGCAGCATACATAAGACGAGCATGGTACGGAAGAAAAAAAGGGAGGAGGAAGAGTTTAAAGAGAAGATAGTAGGGGAGTCTGATTGGCGCTAAAGTGGCTAACTTTCCCAACACCGGCAACCAGCTGGCAGGCACACTTCTCCAACTTTAAAACCACCTTGTGGCTCCTTGACCTGTCTTCCTTTTCCATGGCTCCTACACGCGTAACCCCTGATTTCATTTGTGTTTTGTACTGTACAACCAAAGCAGGTACTTGACCTTACAGATGTCTTTCTGTAATATGTTTGTCATCGGAAGGTGAGGTGGCCTCAGGTGCATACAGGACCAATGAGTTGCAATTAAACCATAGTCTACCATATTTACTTTGGTCCGTTTGTCGTTTTTCTGCTGTTTGTATGTTTGGACTCCCATTTTCCTGATAGTTATTGTTGTCCAGATGTTACCTAGCTTTCAAAAAGTTGTTGTAACAGACACTTTTATCCAAAGCGACATACAGAGGGGATACGCAGGGAATCCCCTCTGTATGTCATGATGACTGTGACAGGGAATCTACAGACATAAAATAATTATCAAATAAATCATTTAGATTTTATATATTTGCTAGATTTAGCAAATTGTTTTTGCATAGGGAGGAAGCCAGGAGGGGCTGAAAAAGCCAGGTTGAAAAAAAAGGCATTGGAGCAGGATGCTGCCAAATGTAACAAGCTTACCGATTTATTTTCAAGAGGACACATACAGTCAATACCACAACTGGTATTGAGAGAAATAGCTCTTAATGATTAGCATTAGGAATATAATTATTTGGCTAATATCGTAGGGTTGTCAACCTATTCGCAAGCAAAATATTACATTTAATTACAATATTAGCCTTGGTGTACAACAAAAAAGTAGGCCGGTCTTGGGCCTGAAAGCAAAATATTACATTTAATTAAAATATTTGACCTTTT
Organism: Hypomesus nipponensis; assembly: GCF_054491055.1. Taxonomy (NCBI): domain Eukaryota; kingdom Metazoa; phylum Chordata; class Actinopteri; order Osmeriformes; family Osmeridae; genus Hypomesus; species Hypomesus nipponensis. The sequence continues at coordinate 1,857,836 of NC_140384.1, read as the reverse complement.
GTATCACCCAATATATGATACAAAAAAAGTGGGCCGGTCTTGGGCCTGAAACTCCCAGGCTGATAAGTGGTCCCAATCCGGCCCTGCATTACACTGTTGGTTGAAGACAGAGGTAAAGTTTCATATTTGAGTTTCAACAGACATTCATATTAGTACCTCCGTTCAGGCTCCGCATCATATTTAGGAATCGGGGTAAAAGAGTTGACAGTCCGAATGTTTCTTCAATATCTTTGTCAAAATTTACCATACAAACTTCAAACTTGTTGCACATTCTTCTACTACTGACTGACCAATTTGTCCAACCTTTTTTGGTGATAATGTTGATTATTGATTAACCCATAGCCAATAAATTAACAAAACACATTTTCAAGTATTTCCTCAATATCTTTATCAAAAATGAACAAAGAAACTACACACTTGTTGCACATTATTCTAATATTAGCAGACCAAGTGGTCCTAGTTTTGGTTTGGTGATAAAGTTGATTATTGATTAACTCATAAAGCCAATAAATCTATAAAAACACAAATTTTCCAGTATTTCATCAATATATTTGTCAAAAATGAACATCAAACTTCAGACTTGTTTCACATTCTTCTACTCTTGGCTGACCAAGTTGTCCAACCCTTGGTTTGGTGATAAATTAGATTATTGATAAATCCATATTCAATAAGTCAATAAAAAAAACAATATTTCAGTTTTTCCTCTCTTTGTCCAAAATGAACATAGAAACTACAAACTTGTTGCACATATGTCAGCCAATTTATTCTCTTTCCTGTTTAACATGCAATCCTTTGGATACAAATTAAGAATACAAAGTATAGAACATTTGGGTACTGGATTCAAGGTCATCTGAGAAATGCATTTTATAACTTAATTCCCGAACTGATACCAGGTAGAACATGGCTATATACTCAGTAAGTAATCTGAAACTGGACTGTAAAAGGAAGCCGTGTTTGTTTCCTTGATGTTACCAGGCTCATTTTCAACTGTTCATTCCCTTTTTCATGCAAGAAACACAGACTTTTATTTTCTGTTGTTGCAACGTTACCATAGTATAACATGATGAACACAGAGGTTATATTTATACAAACTTCAATATTTAAAATGTATATTCACACACCCTCTTACTATAAAACACAAAACCCTTCAAAAGATCTGTAATATTAGTTTGTACAATCTCCTTAAGACTTATGAAAAGTAGTTAGACTTTGTAACATGCTCTGATATCTTGAAATATGCATCCAAGAATGCCCTCCCTATGCTCTTTTCCAAGCCAGTGGCTCCATTCGATAAACCTTAAGTTCATCTTTAACACCTCTGTCAAGTTTCCCCTGTATCTATAGATGTCCTCTTTGTAACTTCGCCATGCCCGTTCAATGTGCTGTGTATGAGCACCGCTCCCAGGGTGGACAAAATGTGTCTGGTGATTCACCTGATAGTGAATGTAACCATCATGTGACAGTCTGTTGTAGGCAGCCCAACAATCACTAATCACTTAACTACCATGTCTAACATATTTTTGGATTATTGGAAGCAGTCGCCTCTTGGAGCGTGTTTTTACAAGTTTTAAGACAGGAAGTCTGCGGGGACCTCTTAACTGCTAACATATCGAAGACCAATGAACGTCTTCGCCAGGTGTGTCCACCTTGTCCACGTCCATGCTGAAAAAATACATATTTTTTATTGTTTAAATAATTTGGGGTTGTCTATCTCCTCAAGTTACTTATAATAATACCTGATGTCACTGTATTTGTACTACAATACTTATACTGACAGAGATTACAATTTAATTTACAAACCAAGACCTTACCTTTCTTTTGTGTCTGAATTTGCTGAAGATGTCCTCCCTCCAATCCTCATTTGCCGTCTTCTCTCCAGTCGCTTGACTACTTCACCACAGATTTCAAAAGTGTAGTCACCCTGGTCAGTGATTTGCTGCTTCCACATACTCCATCCCCTATCATGTCCACCTGTCTCTCTCAAACCCTGTGACAAACCAAGACACAACATACTAAACACACAATCACATTATCAATAAATTCTATCTGATTGTAATAACACATCTCTGATGAAGCATTATATTAACTGACAACAAACTATCAAATGAGCATTTCATATAGGCTAATAAACAGCAAATGACAGGTCTGCAAACGCCTTTGTAAACCGAAATTTGCTAAAACGTTTGTTAACCGAGAAACTGTTAAGGAATGTGTTGCTGGGTAGTGGAGAATAATACAAGGTTAAATATCGGACCAGGTTACTTGTAGTTTAATGTAATGTAAGTAATGATGCAATCACAAGATACACAATGAAAACAACACACCAGGATGTTCGTAGTCTAATACAATGAATCAGATGATACAACAGCAGTCTCACAGAAACAGATTCTCAGAATAGAACAAACGAAGGCCTTCATTGAGAAAGTGGTCGTGACAGAGATCAAAGAGAGTTCTGCCCAGTCCAAGTTTTGTCTCCCTGTCCTCGGGAGACAGGTCTCGTACCCCCTAGAGAGGGAGTGCCTTTGATGGGTGATTGGTCAGAAGACCATAGGGTGGGGATGTGATAGTCCAATTAAATGTCCAGGGCATTCACGGTGGCACAAGGTGGGCAGTCCAGGGATCTGGTGTTGGAGTGGGAGGGGGGCAAAGAAGACCCACAGGTCTACTCAGGGAGGGGGGCAGGGAGGGGGGCAGACAAGACACAGGTCTGAGGTAATCCAAGGGAGGGGGGGGCTCCAAGGAAGGGAGTAGATCGCCCCAAGGTCCTGATGGCGTACAGGGAGATGGGAGCTGCGCCTCCAGGGAAGAGGGGGGGGTCGTGTCTCCTGGAGAAGGGGGTGAGGCAGACCAGGCCAGGGTCGATGATGTATGGGGAAAGGTGGGGCAGGGTCTCCAAGGGAATGCAGGAGGGGTAGGGTCAATGATGTATGGGGGAAGGTGGGGCAGGGTCTCCAAGGGAAAGGGGGCCTCAGTACAGAATATATCCAAAGTTGCTCAGACCAGCTGGTCTAAGCCGTCCTTAAACGGAGAAGAGTTACAGTCCCAGCATCACCTTATCTCCCAAGTTGACACTTTTACTCTCAATAGCTGAGAAGCCCTATTGTGCTCGCACCAGTCTCTGAGCATCTCAAGCTCTCCTCCTGTCTGACCTTGGCATGTTTGCACACCCCAGAGTTACATTGACGCACACACCTCGCTGCACACATTCGTCTCAGCCTGGCCTCACTTGCACAGAATGCATCCTGTTGCATGATCTGATTAGTTATTTGTTAATTCAATTGATTATAATTGGATACATGTTTTAGTAGTAAGCATTATGTGAAATGGGTATACATACATATACAAGGTAGTGATTGGTATAGTAGCATCGATAAGCAGTATGTTATCATTCCTTCACAAAACGTAGGACCGTTTTAACAAATCAAGGCGACAAAGCGTTTGCTTTTGTATATTGTATAGTATATTGTACTTGTATTGCAAGCATATCTAGAGCCAGAGACTCGCGAGTCAGAGACGTTCACTTTTTAAACCGTCATTTATCTTCACAAAGAAGGAGCAGTCGTTGTTAGGTAAGTAAATGAAAGTAGAAAAATATCAAAACGTTTTGAGATCAGTAGCCTATACAACAATGTGTAAAGTTACTGTAATAAGCTAGGTTTGAATGAACGTTATGCTACAGAGCTAGCGCAAAGGGACCACAACAGGTTTGTTCGACACTGGACATTTTACAAAAATGTAAATGTAATTTAAAATAATAACATTTTCAGGACTACACTGCCTATTTCTCGTCACATTAATTCAGATGCTGATTTACAAGTACCGTTTAGCTGAAATATGAAAAGTAAAAAATTACAGTTGTGAGGTTTGTCCGCCTCACTTGACATCTTGCAATGACTTCTGGGGAATCAGAAACGTTCTGTATGGTGTTCATTTTAGGACAGACTCAAACGAAAAGGCGTCAAGTCTCTATGGAAGGCCTAGTGGGCAAGTATTAAGACGCCCCCGTGTGTTAACCACGCGTAATTAACGCCGACTTGGCATGCAAAGTCATCTCAACCACGCGTAAAAAACGCCGACTTCCATACAAAGTCGGCGTCTTTTTCGCCTCGAATTGACGCGTGTCAAGTGACACGTTGCCATTTACACACGTTAATTACGTCTCAAACTTTGAGACGTGTCAAAAGCACGCGTCTAAAAAAACGCGTGCATTGAACGTGTTACGTGACACGTTGCCATTTACACACGTAAATTGCGTCTCAAATTTTGAGACGTGTCGAGCAAACCACACAAAATTAACGCCTGGTTTGGCACAATCAGCGTCTGGTTTTCCAAAATTAGAGTCTGCTTGCTTGAATCTCCGATGGGAAATTATGACAACAATTGTAACATCTAATACGTAAGTCAAGTAGGTCTAGGGATGCTCGTGCGAGCTACTATGAAATGCAATGTTGGTTAGCTAGTTAGCTATTAGTATGAAGTTGGTGGTCACACTTGCAATACTTGAAAGGGGTGCAGACTAGAGACAAATAAATGCAGTAATATCAGGCTGGCTGGCTGGCTTGGAGCTTTGTGAACTTTCCTTGCACTGCGATTGCGTTGCCTCAGTATTGTGCGCGATTTGGTTTCACTGCCAACATTCCTTAATGTAAGAGGCAATGTGCAAACTCAGTTGGTGGCAAAATACAACTGTTGTTACTATTCATGTCAAGTGTATTTTATTGTCATTTTTAATTACTTATGGTTGTACAAACAAAACAGAGTTTCTCCAGGACCATGATGCCATATTAAAAAAACATGACAGTAAGGTACCAGGGTCAACGTATATGTAGCCTACAGTGACAGGGCAGTATGTACACTGACAGGAAAGTATGTACAGTGACAGGACAGTATGTACAGTGACAGGGCAGTATGTACAGTGATTGGAGGTAGCAGTTATGAAGTGATAGGTTCTCGTGCCAATATATTGTGATGCCAATTTGTTGAGCGGTCATCTTTCTTGTATAGACTTAGAAAAGTGAAATACACACGGTGAGATAAATAAAGGTTCATCGGCTGTCCTTCACATTCACACACTGTTGTCTTTATACTTAACAGATCATCTATGATGTCCCAAAGGCCCAACTCATTTCAGGTCAACTTATGGCAGCAACCTTGCAGGTGGGTTTCACTGTGCAACCAGTCCAAACCAAGCTGCTGCTGGGCCAAGGGATGATTTTAATGGCACACTGGGACTTGTAGATTACCTGAAATAAATATTTGTCTTTCTGCTGTGTAAGATGTAGGCCTAGTGCTTTTAACTTGAGTTGAATGCTGTTAAACACTGCCATGGTCATCAAACACTAGCCATGGCTCTACTTCAGAAAGGATACTGTTCACAGCTGTATGAGTCAATAGGACATTACCATTACCTGAATGACTTGTAGTGACCGGGAGGCTATGCCTGTTGTGATGATAGTATATAAACCAGATTGTTGCCTTTATGTGCACTGTTTGAGTCTCCTTTCTCTGTCTTCTGTTGCTGTGTCTTTGGTTCTGTTGCAGGTTGGCAGGCAGGTAGAGGAGCTGTGATTGCTGCAGGGGCACAGCTGTGACCTGTGCCTTGGTCCTTAATAAGCTGTGCCCTAACAAGCTGGGTCTCTCCATTACTAGCAGGAACATCATCACTGTTTACTTTTTAGTTTGTAATGATTCTCTATACTTGCACTGATCCCACATCCATTCCCTACACTACTAATTTACATGACCGTCACATACAACCGTTTTTTTGCAAGCACTTTCTATTGAATAAATACGCTGTTATCCATGTTCATGTGGCTTGCCACTTTCTTCATTTACTTCTGGAGCAATAAAGTATCAATCTAATCTTTCTATGAACCCGGTTAACACAAAATATCGTACACTGCTAATCGTCAGCTAACTAAATAGTAGGCGAATAGACAATCAAGCTTGATATGGTATAGTCATGAACTAACACTGTTCAAAGATGTCCAACCCAAGTTCTCAATGTCTGCAGAAAAACACAAAAGAGCAGAAACCTGCTCTCGCAATGCAGTGTTAGGCTACTAATAAAATAATTGTGATAACTTTCATTTATCTTCACAGTTCCCGCTCACTAGGGATAATTTTCCATAACAAATAACGCAATGCGTCCTCTACTTTTATGAGGTGACCTGACGCTCAGGTAATTGACCCTTTAGTGACACCATCTATATGGGTAACACCATTTTCATTATCTGGGAAATCATACTCTAATCTTTTGTTACATTTCCTTCTCATGTAATACACTTTCCCCTACATTCAGCCTAATAACATACTCCAAACTAACACAATGTACCATCATTAGGCTACAGTGTCTTGGTAAAGGGTGAAAAATACTAGATTTTAACTAAGCTTCCATTCAGGATTACGACTGCAGATGCATTGATTAAAGAGAAGTTTAAAGAATTATAATAGACATTTTTGTAAGTCCAACGGTAATATCTGTAGGTTGCCACCTACACTCAGAAGCCAATTGCTACTAAGAAACCCTTTTAAAATCAAGCACTCTAAAAGTAAGGTTATACAATTTAATTTGATGTCTTTAATTAATTCAATTATGCCTTACGTGTCATGGTGTGTGGTGGGGTAGGACCCAAACGCAGGAGAGTAGCCATACATTGCCTCAAACAAAGGGTTTATTCTTTTAAACGGGAAACAGCCAGGGTCAGTAGCGGTGTTAGCACATTTGGCGCCCTAGGCAAGATTTTTCACCAGCACCCACTCTTATGCCGCCCTAGGCGGCTGCCTATGTCGCCTATAGGAAAGACCGGCACTGGACAGGGTACTCACATTAACAAGGGTAAGGACAAGACAAAGACTGGACACAAAACAGGAACCTAAAATACAAAGAACCAAACAAGACACAGGTGGACAAGATAATACAAACAAGAACTGAAACCACTCAACGAGACACAGGTGAAGACAATGGCAGACACAAGGACACGGTAGGCCAGGGCAAAACCAAAAACGGGGGCACGGCTGTGGCCGTGACATTATGCCTGTCCAAAGGTGGGTGACTGTATTATACCAGACTTCATGTACTGTTTGTACAGTTGTACATGGGTTGTGTGTATGGGCAGTCTCAGGGTTATGTCACAGGTGTTGGCCTCTGGGAACACCCTTGGTGCTGGGGGAGGACCAGGGGGACAGAAAGATAGTCAAAATATAGTATTTTCCTTAGAGTAGAGGTGCTAGACATGTCGTAAATGGATACAGGTCACTATACAGATGTTGAATGTATTCATTAACACAAGATGGTAGCCTACACTAAACCTTTCAAAGTGCCAATACACACATCTGTATAAGCCCGGCATGAGGTGTGTAGCCAACCAGTGCTTGTTTAATGCTGTCATAACTGGATTCATAAGAAGATTAGATAAGAAGTTCAGGAAGTGACAAGCCACGGTAATAAGAATAAACATGTATTTATTTAATAAAATGTGCTTACAAAGAAACGGTTGGTAAATTAGTAGTGTAGGGAATGGGTGTGGGATCAGTGCAAGTGTTGAGTGTAAAGAATCATTACAAACTAAAAAGCAAACAGTAATGATGTTCCTGCTTGTAATGGAGACCCAGCTTGTTAGGGCACAGATTATTAAGGACCAAGGCACAGGTCACTGGTGTGCCCCTGCAGCAATCACAGCTCCTCTACCTGCCTGCCAACCTGCAACAGAACCAAAGACACAGCAACAGAAGACAGAGAAAGGAGACCCAAACAGTGCACATAAAGGCAACAATCTGGTTTATATACTATCATCACAACAGGCATAGCCTCCCGGTCACTACAAGTCATTCAGGTAATGGTAATGTCCTATTGACTCATACAGCTGTGAACAGTATCCTTTCTGAAGTAGAGCCATAGCTAGTGTTTGATGACCATGGCAGTGTTTAACAGCATTCAACTCAAGTTAAAAGCACTAGGCCTACATCTTACACAGCAGAAAGACAAATATTTATTTCAGGTCATCTACAAGTCCCAGTGTGCCATTACAATCATCCCTTGGCCCAGCAGCAGCTTGGTTTGGACTGGTTGCACAGTGAAACCCACCTGCAAGGTTGCTGCCATAAGTTGACCTGAAATGAGTTGGGCCTTTGGGACATCATAGATGATCTGTTAAGTATAAAGACAACAATGTGTGAATGTGAAGGACAGCCCATGAACCTTTATTTATCTCACCGTGTGTATTTCACTTTTCTAAGTCTATACAAGAAAGATGACCGCTCAACAAATTGGCATCACAATATATTGGCACGAGAACCTATCACTTCATAACTGCTACCTCCAATCACTGTACATACTGCCCTGTCACTGTACATACTGTCCTGTCACTGTACATACTTTCCTGTCAGTGTACATACTGCCCTGTCACTGTTGGCTACATATACGTTGACCCTGGTACCTTACTGTCATGTTTTTTAATATGGCATCATGGTCCTGGGGAAACTCTGTTTCGTTTGTACAACCATAAGTAATAAAAAATGACAATAAAATACACTTGACATGAATAGTAACAACAGTTGTATTTTGCCACCAACTGAGTTTGCACATTGCCTCTTACATTAAGGAATGTTGGCAGTGAAACCAAATCGCGCACAATACTGAGGCAACGCAATCGCAGTGCAAGGGCAGTTCACAAAACTCCAAGCCAGACAGCCAGCCAGCCAGCCTGATATTACTGCATTTATTTGTCTCTGCACCCCTTGTTATATCATAGTATTGCAATTGTGATCCCCAACTTCATACTAATAGCTAACTAGCTAACCAACATTGTATTTGATAGTAGCTCGCACGAGCATCCTAATACCTACTTTAATTACGTATTAGATGTTACAATTGTTAATTTCCCATCGGAGATTCAAGCAAGCAGACTCTAATTTTGGAAAACCAGATGCTGATTGTGCCAAACCAGGCGTTATTTTCGTGTGGTTTGTTAGACACGTCTCAAAATTTGAGACGCAATTTACGTGTGTAAATGGCAACGTGTCACGTGACACGTTCAAAGCACGCGTTTTTTTAGACGCGTGCTTTTGACACGTCTCAAAGTTTGAGACGTAATTTACGTGTGTAGTAAATGGCAACGTGTCACTTGACACGCGTCAATTCGAGGCGAAAAAGATGCCGACTTTGTATGGAAGTCGGCGTTTTTTACGCGTGGTTGAGACGGCTTTGCATGCCAAGTCGGCGTTAATTACGCGTGGTTAGCACACAGGAGCGTCTTAATACTTGCCCACTAGGCCTTCCATATATAAATGGCAACGTGTCACGTGACACGTTCAAAGCACGCGTTTTTTTAGACGCGTGCTTTTGACACGTCTCAAAGTTTGAGACGTAATTTACGTGTGTAAATGGCAACGTGTCACTTGACACGCGTCAATTCGAGGCGAAAAAGACGCCGACTTTGTATGGAAGTCGGCGTTTTTTACGCGTGGTTGAGACGGCTTTGCATGCCAAGTCGGCGTTAATTACGCGTGGTTAGCACACGGGGGCGTCTTAATACTTGCCCACTAGGCCTTCCATACATGAGTAGCTCACGGTGTTCCGTGCACTGTATTATTTAACGCATGGTGTAATGTTTGCTTCTTTCCACCAGGGGTCCAACAGATGGAAACATGTTTAACTGACAACCACAACGATAAAACACTTAAAGACACTTGTTAGACACATTTATATGTGTTTACATTTACATTTATTCATTTAGCAGAAGCTTTTATCCAGAGCGACTTCTAAGAGAGAGCTTTACAAAGTGCATAGGTCACTGATAACAACAAGATAGCCCTCAAAACACTGCGGGCATAGCTAAAACATGAAGCACATATTGTGAACAACCAAAAATAAGTGCCAATGGAAAGAAGCATAAGAGCATGTAGTTAAGCAAGTTACAATTAAACAACATGAATCGATATAAGTGCAAGTGTTCCCGTAGAAAAGTACAACAATTTAAATCAGTTACCACTAACCAACAAGTGTCTAAGAGTCTTTGATCCTTAAGGAAACTAACATTGGGTCCAGCAAACCATTTTTAAGTGTTTATACTCATAATATAATATACACAATAAGCATATGTATAATATTATATGAATAATAATAATATGTATAATAACTTAATATACATTATTAACATTAAGTAAGTAGGCTAAATATTAAACTGTTGAAACGCTGAACATTTTTAAAACATCAAACAGAACTGGGTTAAAATAGCCAAACAGATATACAAACATAGCAATCGTATATATATACAAAGATAGCAAACATATATACAAAGTGCTGTATCTCACTGAGGAAGCACTTGGGTGAGTCCCAATCCCCTGCTGGCACACTTACAATCCCCAAACAAGTGAGGTGGAACCAGAGCTCACGATGTTTGCACTGGACCCACTTGTGGATGGCATCCTCCTCACCTGCCTCCTCACTTGAGGGAGGGGATAGGCTATGGCAGACAGCGCAGTGTACGCCAAGCTCCTCCACTACTGCCATCTGCCTCTCCTTCTCTGCTCTCTTCCTCTCCTTTTCCTCCCTCTTCCTCTGGGCCTCTTCCTCTGCGCCTTCTCCCTCTTCCTCTGCACTTCTGCCAGCCTCTGAAGCTGACCATCCTCCTCCTCTTCCTCCTGTCATACCAGCAGCTCGTTGTACTGGTCGCTGGTGACGACCCGAGCACCAAGTGGTGGCCTCCTCTTCACCACTGGTAGCCGCTGGTCTTGGCGGTTGGCCATCACAGGGGGCATTAAAATGTCTCCCCACTTGGCTGAGACCAGACCTGCTCGCACCAAAGGATTGGATTGAGCAGGTCGATGGCAGGGGGGGCAAGGCCGGTGGTGGTCGCCGTGGTGGGGGCTGGGCCGGGGGCTGGGCCGGTGTTGGTTGCCGTGGTGGGTGCAGGTCTGACTTTGGTCAGCTGGGTCTTATCATAGACTTCCCAGTTGCAGGGGAAGAGGCCTGTCCTCCTGAAGGCTGCCTTAGGCCAAGCCTTTTTAATGAGAGAGGAAAAGTTTCCCCTCTCACCAGGCCAAGGCGGACAGCATCCCGGTCAAAAATCCTCTTCAGAGGACAAAACACCCCCACATCCAGTGGCTTCATCATGTGAGTAGTGTGCGCAGGGAGGCACACAACCACCTCCATGTTCTCCCTGCAGAACTGGATGGCTTCCCTGTTGTTGTGGGGTTCTGCCCGGTCTACCACAAGGAGCAGAGGCCTCTGTGGGGGGGCATGTTTGATAAAGTGGCCTAGCCACTTCAGCCACAGGCCACTGTCCATATAGCCCTTTTCTGACTTGCAATAGATAGGGTTTGGTAGGGTTCGGATTTATACGATTCCGATGCCGAACCGGTACTTTTAAAACGATTTCGATTCCTAAACAATCCCTAAACCGATTGTTGAAAAACAATCAAAGTAATCAAAGAAAGGCTCTTTTATAGTTTTGTATTTAATGGAATTTTTTTAAATGTAACAATATATTAACGTTTTGAAGTAACCTATAATAAGTAAACCTAAGTCACCTAACACACAACTACAATAATTTAACAATAAATAACAGTTACACTATTAACATATAACAACAAAATACATGTTGAGTTTGTATGCTAACTAAACCAGCTTCAAACTTCAGTATTTATTTTGCAGAAAAATGACCATATTTGCCTTCTCTGGCAAGATACGTCTCCTGACTTATGGCATGTCCTGCACAGGAGAAAACTCGCTCAGACAGTGTCGAAGAGGCCTGTACACACAGGTATGAATTTGAAAGGGCAAACAAATTGGGGAGGCTGTCCCGGGATCAGGGACTGATGTCCGCAAGCTGTCGAACACGGTGCATCTCTCTACTTGAAGAAGTATTCGGTGTGTCGCAGCATGTATCAATACATTCGACGTGCTTGCAGGTAATCGTTTTGAAAAATGTTTTGCATTTTGCGAGGCTGTGAAATACAGCCACACTCTCGACTGCTTCGCTTAGGCATTTTAAATGCACTAAAAGCTAGCTAACATAGACGGGCAGAGCAAGTGTAATGTTTACTAGCGATCACGTGCAGTGAATGGCTAATATGCTTAACGTCCCTCCGTGAGACTCTGACCATCTCCAGTGCGTAAACCTTTATGGTGGCCCGCCTCGATGGCCACCCATGGTCTGCCATCCACAGGGCACACTTGATGAGCTCCTTCTCCTCATACTCCCCACACCAACCTGACCATCACTCTGATGGTCAGGTTGGTGTGGGGCCCATGGGTGTACTTTCCAGTCACCCATTATGTTAACGTTTCCTGAGGTAATAATAATAAAAAAATGGTCTTATTGGATAGTTTTGATAATGATTGTAAAGGAATACATCGGCATCAAATAAAAATAACATCAGTTTGACGTAATTCAATACATAATAATACATTTATATTGGTTTCACTCAAAAAGACGCGCCATGACGGTCAATTTTCTGGCGGTGATTCTATCATTACACCATCGCGGAATCAAGACTATAATAAGTCATTTTAAAACAACAGAATTGTATGAAATGATACGTAAAAACATACTTAAATATGTTGTTGTTTAATGTAGACATTTGTAAGTTGATAAAACAAGGTTTAGATAGCAGTTTCCCGAACTAAAATATGGCTCCGGCTAGCTAACTGCTATGCAAATTCCTCTCCCGGCACCATTTTGATTCGACGGTAGGGGGAGCTTCGCGATTTACTGTGCTCTTGTTGACAGCAGATGTCCAACTGATGTCAATTTGATTTAGCTGGAAGCGGGAGAAAATTAACATTGTAACAGTATCGATTACACAATTAGCCCGGCAGTAATATTTATTGTCTGGCGTGTTTTAGGTGATGTGTACGGAACACCGTGAGTAAAAGTTGTGCACGGAACACCGTGAGTCTACAGTATCAGTAGTGGTAGTAGTTGTGTTGTGGTGCTCTTAGTCTTTTAATGAGACGAGTTGACTGAATCGCTTGTCTTGTGTCTCCACCAGAGCCATAGAAAAAGAGAGTTGCGACACGCTTTGATCTCGCCGACACGTGATCACGTGGTTCATGTAGCTCGCTGTAGTTCCAAAAAGCCCCACTGTTGTCAACTTTTTTGAATGGTTTTCAATGGAGCTGGCCAACGGAAGTCGCTTTCTCAGGCAAATTACGAATGAAACAGGCTTGCATGAAGAAATCCGATATTCTGGCTATCTTCAACTGACTCGTATCTACATAACGCAGTCCTCTCTGACGTTTTTGGTGTAAAATGGAGTAAACTACAACATTGTGAAAACTCACTGCCAGTGAAACGCAGGAAAAAAGCTAGAGCTTTTTTGTGACGTGATTCCGGTAGCTCGCTGTTGTTAAAAAAACCCCCACTGCTGTCAACCTGTTTGAATGGTTTTCGGCGGGACAGACAGCAGCACCATCTCATTTCACGGATATTTTCGGTATATTAACACAATGTCAATTGGTTACTGGTGTGTTGTATCATGTATGTCTGCTACTTTATTAACATGTATGTATAACATTAATTTATAATACATAACGCAATATTGTGAAGCAGAGCTAGAAATGGCTATGCTAGCTACCATACTTTACGAACTGTACATACCAAACAGTAGCCTAATGAGGACTAAATTGTTCCACTTAACGTTTAACATTCGACTGTTGAAGTAACTGGTATTTTTTAAATTCATCATTCCACTTACAATTTACCACATTAACAACACTTATATCTGTAGTACTTGATGCAAGTTGAATCAAACCATGATCACCAGCAACTGTTCAAAAGATAAAAATAGAACAGAATATACAAGGCAACCAACTGCAATTCAATAAAACATTTTATTGTTTACTGTACAAAATGTCCAGTGTTCTTCCGATCCGTTTGTTTGTAGTGATCCAGTGATCTAAATGTCTGCTGTTCACAAACCTCAGCCTAGGCACACACACAATTATTATAGTGGTTGAAATGCAGTATAAAATGTCCAATGATTGAGCTCCTGCACTTCATTTGATCCTAGAAAAAGTGTTGCTTAGCTCTGCATTAGATACTAGCCCTAGTCTAGCTCTAACTGCAATTAGAATCTAACAAGTCATAATCTTACGATAAATTGTATCCAAAGCTGGCTATATGAAATACTACTAATAACAATTGATATGTGTTGGTCGTCGTCGTCGTCGTCATCTACCGCTTGTCCGGGGATCGGGTCGCGGGGGCAACGACCTAAGCAGGGAGGCCCAGGCTTCCCTCTCCCCGGCCACTTCCACCACCTCTTCCTGGGGGACCCCGAGGCGTTCCCAGGCCAGCCGAATGACATAGTCCCTCCAGCGTGTCCTGGGTCTTCCCCGGGGCCTCTTCCCAGTGGGACGTGCCCGGAACACCTCACCAGGGAGGCGTCCAGGAGGCATCCTAATCAGATGCCCAAGCCACCTCAGCTGGACGCGGAGGAGCAGCGGTTCTACTCTGAGCCCCTCCCGGATGACCGAGCTTCTCACCCTATCTCTAAGGGAGAGCCCGGACACCCTGCGGAGAAAGCTCATTTCGGCCGCTTGTATTCGCAATCTTGTTCTTTCGGTCACTACCCATAGTTCGTGACCATAGGTGAGGGTAGGAACGTAGATCGACTGGTAAATAGAGAGCTTCGCCTTTCGACTCAGCTCCTTCTTCACCACGACGGACCGATGCAGAGCCCGCATCACTGCGGACGCCGCACCGATCCGCCTGTCGACCTCGCGCTCCATTCTTCCCTCACTCGTGAACAAGACCCGAGATACTTGAACTCCTCCACTTGGTTCAGGATCTCCTCCCCGACCCGGAGATGGCACTCCACCCTTTTCCGGTCGATAACCATGGCCTCAGATTTGGAGGTGCTGATTCGCATCCCAGCCGCTTCACATTCGGTTGCGAACCGCTCCAGTGAGAGCTGAAGGTCACGGCCCGATGAAGCCAACAGGACCACATCATCTGCAAAAAGCAGCGACCCAATCCTTAGGTCACCAAACCGGACCCCCTCAATACCCTGGCTGCGCCTAGAGATCCTGTCCATATAGGTAATGAACAGAATCGGTGACATAGGGCAGCCCTGGCGGAGTCCAACCCTCACCGGAAACAAGTTCGACTTACTACCGGCAATGCGGACCAAACTCTGGCACCGGTCGTACAGGGACCGGACAGCCCCGATCAGGGAATCCGGTACCCCGTACTCTCGGAGCACCCCCCACATGAGCCCCTGAGGGACACGGTCGAACGCCTTTTCCAAATCCACAAAACATGTGTAGACTGGTTGGGCGAACTCCCATGTACCCTCCAGGACTCCGCGGAGGGTATAGAGCTGGTCCACTGTTCCACGGCCAGGACGAAAACCACATTGCTCCTCCTGAATCCGTGGTTCGACAATCCGGCGGACCCTCCTCTCCAGGACCCCTGAATAGACTTTCCCAGGGAGGCTGAGGAGTGTGATCCCCCTAAAGTTGGAGCACACCCTCCGGTCCCCCTTTTTAAAGAGGGGAACCACCACCCCGGTCTGCCAGTCCAGAGGCACTGTCCCCGATGTCCACGCGATGTTGCAGAGTCGTGTCAACCAAGACAGCCCTACAACATCCAGAGCCTTAAGGAACTCCGGGCGGACCTCGTCCACCCCAGGGGCCCTGCCACCGCGGAGCTTTTCAACCACCTCGGCGACCTCGGCCCCAGAGATAGAAGGGCCCCCCCGATGTCCCCAGACTCTGCCTCCACGTCGGAAAGCGTGTTGGTGGAATTAAGGAGGTCTTCAAAGTATTCCTTCCACCGATCCAGGACGTCCCCCGTCGAAGTCAGCAGCGCACCGTCCCCTCCGTATACAGTGTTGACAGAGCACTGCTTCCCCCTCCTGAGTCGCCGGATGGTGGTCCAGAACCTTTTTGAAGCCTTTTGGAAGTCATTCTCCATGGCCTCGCCGAACTCCTCCCATGCCCGGGTTTTTGCCTCCGCGACCGCCAAAGCCGCGTTCCGCTTGGCCTGCCGGTACACATTAGCTGCCTCAGGAGTCCTACCAGCCAATAAAGCCCGATAGGCCTCCTTCTTCAGCTTGACGGCATCCCTCACCTCCGGAGTCCACCACCGGGTCCGAGGGTTACCGCCGCGACATGCACCGACCGCTTGCGGCCGCAGCTCCGGTCAGCTGCTTCAACAATGGAGGCCCGGACCATGGCCCATTCGGACTCAATGTCCCCGGCCCCCCCCGAGACATGATCGAAGCTCTCCCGGAGGTGGGAGTTGAAGCTCCTTCTGACAGAGGGTTCCGCCAGCCGTTCCCAGCCGACCCTCACATTACGTTTGGGCCTGCCAGGCCTGACCGGCGTCCTCCCCCACCATCGGAGCCAACTCACCACCAGGTGGTGATCAGTTGACAGCTCCGCCCCTCTCCTCACCCGAGTGTCCAAGACATGCGGCCTCAAGTCCGACGACACGACTACGAAGTCGATCATCGAACTGAGACCTCGGGTGTCCTGGTGCCAGGTGCACATATGGACACCCTTATGCTTGAACATGGTGTTCGTTATGGACAAGCCGTGTTTAGCACAGAAGTCCAACAACAGAACACCACTCGGGTTCAGATCGGGGGGGCCGTTCCTCCCAATCACGCCCCTCCAGGTCTCACTGTCATTGCCCACATGAGCATTGAAGTCCCCCAGGAGGACGAGGGAATCCCCGGGAGGAGCGCTTTCCAGCACCCCCTCCAGAGACTCCAAAAAGGGTGGGTACTCTGAGCTGCCGTTTGGTGCATAAGCACAAACGACAGTGAGGACCCGTCCCCCCACCCGAAGGCGGAGGGAGGCTACCCTCTCATCCACCGGGGTGAACCCCAATGTACAGGCACCGAACCGGGGGAAACAAGTATTCCCACCCCAGCTCGACGCCTCTCACCAAGGGCAACTCCAGAGTGGAAGAGAGTCCAGCCCCTCTCAAGGAGACTGGTTCCGGAGCCCGTGCTGTGCGTCAAGGCGAGGCCGACTATATCTAGCCGGAAACTCTCTACCTCGCGCACCAGCTCAGGCTCCTTTCCCGCCAGCGAGGTGACATTCCACGTCCCTAAAGCTAGCTTCTGCAGCCGAGGATCGGACCGCCAAGGCCCCCGCCTTCGGCCGCCGCCCGTCTCACACTGCACCCGACCCCCATGACCCCTCCTGCGGATGGTGAGCCCACTGGAAGAGGGTCCCACGTTGTCTCTTCGGGCTGTGCCCGACCGGGCCCCATGGGAAAAGGCCCGGCCACCAGGCGCTCGCCATCGAGCCCCACCCCCGGGCCTGGCTCCAGGGGGGGGGCCCGGTGACCCGCTTCCGGGCAGGGGCAACTGAGATCCATTGTTGTGTTTCTTCATGGTTGGTTTTTTGAGCCACGCTTTGTCTGGTCTTTCACCTGGAACCTGTTTGCCTTGGGAGACCCTACCAGGGGCATAAAGCCCCCGACAACATAGCTTCCAGGATCACTAGGACACGCAAACCCCTCCACCGCGGTAAGGTGGTGACTCATGGAGGGGTTTGGTTATGTGTTGGTTGAAATATATAAAAAATGCAGGATTTTCATCAATTTACCAGCTAACTTGCTTCGGATCCTTTAATCTGCCATTCATTGTTGCTAGCTCTACTAACTAGGCTAATATGAGAAGACTAACTTTGTATGCCAATGAACACCAATAACTAGAACTAATTTCACAGACTATAACCAAACCAACGGACTTCTGGTTATGATACACGTGCTCTCTAGCTATAGCTTCAGTAAAAATGTTGCTTAGCTCTACGTTAGATAGCTAGCTAGCTACTAGAATTACAGTTTAGCTCTAACTGCATTTAGAATCTAGCACGCTATAATCTTACGATAAATTTGATCTAAAGCTGGTTATATGAAATACTACTAATAACAATGGATATGTGGTGGTTGAAATATAAAAAAATGCAGGATTTTCATCAATTTACCAGCAAACTTGCTTCGGAGACACTGAAAATGAATGGGGTTCAACGGTGGAAAATACAATGTTTGGAACTATAGGTCGCGTGAGACACGCTTTACTTCCGCATTCCTCAATAACAATGGGAGTCTATGGAAGTGTCGCAACTCTCTTTTTCTATGGCTCTGGTCTCCACTAATCAGCTAATACCAATCACCTGTGTAAGAGACTGGCGCTTGTTTGTGTGGTTGCCACGGTGATGGTGCAGCTATGGCTGCTAATGTGCTGAAGGCAGAGACTACCAGAAATCTAGCAAGAATCCACACCTCAAACAAGTTAACATAGATGCAAAACTATACGTCCAATCCAAAAAATAAAGATATTTTCCGAGACCCAAGACTCTGCCGAAACCAGATATGTCCTTTATATGGCTGTGCGTTCAGAAATACGACTATAACGGCAGTTTATAAATCTTGTTATTTTTTGTTTTCTGTGACGAATTTGTCACCACATTTGCATTGGACTCTGTGGGTCGAGAGTTGGACTTTGTCTCGCTTTTGTGGGGCTCTGAACAAATGTGTAAGTCTTTTGGATTCCACAGACAACTGTCTACAACCAGCACAAAATTAGCTATCTATTGATCCAAAAACGAAGCATGAAGAGCGAAAATTGTGGCAATGCTGGCAAACTAGAAATATGTTTTCAACGACACCCGAAGCTTCCCTCCCGCTCTAAGCGATTCAGTCTGCACTCTGGGCTTTCTCGTAAACACCCATGTAAATCTCAGAAACGGTTTGAAAAAGTCATGAAACGTAATCAGTGATATTGAAAAAAGTTGAATAGATATAAAAAAGCTGAATTAAAAAAAAATAGTTTATGGTTTTCTCAACGTTTTAAAGTTTAAATGGTGGCTCTAGCTGAAAGATTGAGGAAGAAGAAGGATTTGGAAGTTGAAGAAGTTTTAAGAAGTTTGAGAGGATTTGAAAGAAAACTCCATTGGAAACCCATGTTAAAAATATTATGTATATTGATTTATATTAATTCACCACAAGAGGTACAAAGCTGAAAAGTCATAGAAGTCATAGCCTGAAACTGCTGAATTTTTTGATAGCTGAACGGTTTTAATAGCTGAAGATTTGAAGGCGCTGATAGGTGCCACGGAAGAAATAGAATAAGAGGAAGTTGAATAAAGATTCAAAGAACAATACTTGGAATGCTGAAGCAGCATTCCAACAATAAGTTGAATAAAGATTCAAAGAACAATACTTGGAATGCTGAAGCAGTATTCCAACAATAAAGATTCAAAGAACAATACTTGGAATGCTGAAGCAGCATTCCAACAACAAGTAGCATTTGGGGCAAATGAGGTCTGCATATGAACCGCCCCAATATAAGCAGTAGAATTTAGAAATATAGGTTACGTAATTAACGTCGCAGTTACGGTCTGGCAAAGTCGGAAAATGATGTCGCTAGGAGGTTGCGGTTACGGACTGGCAACGTCACAAGATTACGTTGCGGCAACCTTCTGGCGTCCCACAGATGCACGGTCCCGCAACGTCGCCAAACATGTTTGGTCATCGCGTGACGTTGCGACAACATAAGGGCAATGTGTTAGCTTGGTACATGCCAAACATCGTAAATGCATTGAAAACGCTATTCAGGAGCTGAAAGGCACTGTACAGCAATGAAAAAATGAAAGTCTCCAAGACGAATTCTGAAGACAATATCTTGTCAGTACTATGTGGATAGTATGAAATACAGTTGTTTTCAGTCAGTTTGGCCTGTTTTATAGCCTGACATTGTCATACTAATTCTAGTCAGAATATAAGTGTGAAAACTGTCCATTGGGCTGCGACTACGGGCGTGTTTCAACCAAACTCGTAAAACAAATGCCTCTACGCTCAATTGGATAGACCTATAACCAATCAGAGCAACGTAATATGTTGTTTGTTGTAAACGAATTCAACCCAAGGGCTCTTTCGCGACGTTGTTGATTATGTTACTGTTGATCATCTGTCCATTATCGTATAAAGTCCGCCCTGGCAATTTCATTGGTCCGCCCAGATCCTGGTTTTATGTAGTTGTTCCCAATACGAGACCCTCCAGACCCAACTTCCCGACCCAATTTTTTTGTTGGCAAGGAGAAGTTGGGCTGGCTGCCAGGCTACCTGTTTTAGGCATTCACCTGGAAGTTTTCAACAAAACCATGCAAAAGCATTGAAAATGCTACTTGGGAGCTGAAAAGTACTTTAGAGCAATAAAGAAATGAAAGTCTAAAAAATGGAATATAATAGCTAAACATCTACACAAAACAACTTTTTCATGTATAAACAGCCACAGAAGCATGTTATAACACTTCAAACATCAAGAAAACAATACAGACAGAAGTTACATGCAAAACTTTGTAAATGCATTGAAAACGCTATTCAGGAGCTGAAAAGCACTTTAGAGCAAAGAAAAAATGAAAGTCTCAAAAACGGAATATAATGGCTAAACATCTACACAAAACACCTTTTCAATGTATAAACAGCCACAGAAGCATGTTATACCACATCAAACATCAAGAAAACCATTCAGACAGAAGTTAAATGCCAAACTTTGTAAATGCCTTGAAAACACTATTTAGGACCTGAAAAGCACTTTAGAGTAATAAAAAAATGAAAGTCTCAAAAACAGAATCTAAGGGCTAAACATCTTCACTGAACACCTTTTTCATGTATAAACAGCCACAGAAGCATGTTATAACACTTCAAACATCAAGAAAACAATACAGACAGAAGTTACATGCAAAACTTTGTAAATGCATTAAAAACGCTATTCAGGAGCTGAAAAGCACTTTAGAGCAATAAAGAAATGAAAGTCTAAAAAATTGAATATAATGGCTAAACATCTACACAAAACAACTTTTCCATATATAAACAGCCACAGAAGCATGTTATAACACTTAAAACATCAAGAAAACCATTCAGACAGAATTTAAATGCCAAACTTTGTAAATGCCTTAAAACGCTATTCAGGAGCTGAAAGCACTTTAGAGCAATAAAGAAATGAAAGTCTAAAAAATGGAATATAATGGCTAAACATCTACACAAAACACCTTTTCTGTGTATTAACAGCGCATTTTAGAGCAAAGAAAAAATGAAAGTCTCAAAAACGGAATATAATGGCTAAACATCTACACAAAACACCTTTTCAATGTATAAACAGCCACAGAAGCATGTTATACCACTTCAAACATCAAAAAACCATTCAGACAGAAGTTACATGCGAAACTTTGTGCGAAACGCTATTCAGGACCTGAAAAGCACTTAAGAGCAATAAAAAAATGAAAGTCTCAAAAACAGAATCTAAGGGCTAAACATCTTCACTAAACACCTTTTTCATGTATAAACAGCCACATAAGCATGTTATAACACTTCAAACATCAAGAAAGCCATTCAGACAGATGTTACATGTGAAACTTTGTAAATGCATTGAAAACGCTATTCAGGAGCTGAAAAGCACTTTAGAGTAAAGACAAAATTAAAGTCTCAAAAACGGAGTATAATGGCTAAACATCTACACAAAACACATTTTCCGTGTATCAACAGCCCACAGAAGCATGTTATAACACTTCAAACATCAAGAAAGCCATTCAGACAGAAGTTACATGCGAAACTTTGTAAATGCATTGAAAACGCTATTCAGGAGCTGAAAAGCACTTTAGAGCAAAGACAAAATTAAATTCTCAAAAACGGAATATAATGGCTAAACATCTACACAAAACACCTTTTCTGTGTATTTACAGCCACAGAAGCATGTTATAACCTTAACACATCAAGAAAACCATTCAGACATAAGTTACATGCCAAACTTTGTAAATGCATTGAAAACGCTATTCAGGAGCTGAAAAGCACTTTAGAGCAAAGAAAAAATGAAAGTCTCAAAAACGGAATATAATGGCTAAACATCTTCACAAAACACCTTTTCAATGTATAAACAGCCACAGAAGCATGTTATACCACATCAAACATCAAGAAAACCATTCAGACAGAAGTTAAATGCCAAACTTTGTAAATGCCTTGAAAACACTATTTAGGACCTGAAAAGCACTTTAGAGTAATAAAAAAATGAAAGTCTCAAAAACAGAATCTAAGGGCCTAAACATCTTCACTAAACACCTTTTTCATGTATAAACAGCCACAGAAGCATGTTATAACACTTCAAACATCAAGAAAAAAATACAGATAGAAATTACATGCAAGACTTTGTAAATGCTTTGAAAACGCTATTCAGGAGCTGAAAAGCACTTTAGAGCAATAAAGAAATGAAAGTCTAAAAAATTGAATATAATGGCTAAACATCTACACAAAACACCTTTTCTGTGTATTTACAGCCCACAGAAGCATGTTATAACACTTCAAACATCAAGAAAGCCATTCAGACAGAATTTAAATGCCAAACATTGTAAATGCCTTAAAACGCTATTCAGGAGCTGAAAGCTCTTTAGAGCAATAAAGAAATGAAAGTCTAAAAAATTGAATATAATGGCTAAACATCTACACAAAACACATTTTCCGTGTATCAACAGCCCACAGAAGCATGTTATAACACTTCAAACATCAAGAAAACCATTCAGACAGAAGTTACATGCAAAACTTTATAAATGCATTGAAAACACTATTCAGGAGCTGAAAAGCACTTTAGAGCAAAGAAAAAATGAAAGTCTCAAAAACGGAATATAATGGCTAAACATCTTCACTAAACACCTTTTTCATGTATAAACAGCCACAGAAGCATGTTATAACACTTAAAACATCAAGAAAAAAATACAGACAGAAGTTACATGCCAAACTTTGTAAATGCCTTCTTAAAATGCTATTCAGGACCTGAAAAGCACTTTAGAGTAATAAAGAAATGAAAGTCTAAAAATTTGAATATAATGGCTAAACATCTACACAAAACACCTTTTCTGTGTATTTACAGCCACAGAAGTATGTTGTACAACTTCAAACATCAAAAAACCATTCAGACAAAAGTTAAATGCCAAACTTTGTAAATGCCTTGAAAACGCTATTCAGGAGCTGAAGAGCACTTTAGAGCAATAAAGAAATGAAAGTCTAAAAAACGGAATATAATGGCTAAACATCTACACAAAACACCTTTTCTGTGTATATACAGCTACAGAAGCATGTTATACTACTTCAAACATCAAGAAAACTATTCAGACCGAAGTTACATGCCAAACTTTGTAAATGCATTGAAAACGCTATTCAGGAGCTGAAAAGCACTTTAGAGCAATACAAAAAATGAAAGTCTCAAAAACAGAATCTAAGGGCTAAACATCTTCACAAAACACCTTTTTCATGTATAAACAGCCACAGAAGCATGTTATAACACTTCAAACATCAAGAAAGCCATTCAGACAGAAGTTACATGCGAAACTTTGTAAATGCATTGAAAACGCTATTCAGGAGCTGAAAAGCACTTTAGAGCAAAGACAAAATGAAAGTCTCAAAAACGGAATATAATGGCTAAACATCTACACAAAACAACTTTTCCATATATAAACAGCCACAGAAGCATGTTATAACACTTCAAACATAAAGAAAGCCATTCAGACAGAAGTTACATGCAAAACTTTGTAAATGCATTGAAAACGCTATTCTGGAGCTTGAAAAGCACTTTAGAGCCATAAAAAATGAAAGTCTCAAAAAGTGAATCTAAGGGCTAAAGATCTACAGAAAACACCTTTTCAATGTATAAACAGCCACAGAAGCATGTTATAACACTTAAAACATCAAGAAAACCATTCAGACAGAATTTAAATGCCAAACTTTGTAAATGCATTAAAACGCTATTCAGGAGCTGAAAGCACTTTAAAGCAATAAAGAAATGAAAGTCAAAAAAACGGAATATAATGGCTAAAGATCTACAGAAAACACCTTTTCTGTGTATATACAGCTACAGAAGCATGTTATACTACTTCAAACATCAAGGAAACCATTCAGACGGAAGTTAAATGCCAAACTTTGTAAATGCATATTAAACGCTATTCAGGAGCTGAAAAGCACTTTAAGAGCAAAGACAAAATTTAAGTCTCAAAAACGGAATATAATGGCCAATTATCTACACAAAACACCTTTTTAATGTAGAAACAGCCAAAGAAGCATGTTTTAACACTTAAAACATCAAGAAACCCATTCAGATGGAAGTAAAATGCCAAACTTTGTAAATGCCCTCTTAAAACGCTATTCAGGACCTGAAAAGCACTTTAGAGTAATAAAGAAATGAAAGTCAAAAAATTGGAATATAACGGCTAAATATCTACACAAAACACCTGTTCTGTGTATTTACAGCCACAGAAGTATGTTATACCACTTCAAACATCAAAAAACCATTCAGACAGAAGTTACATGCGAAACGTTGTAAATCCATTGAAAACGCTATTAAGGAGCTGAAAAGCACTTTAGAGCAATACAAAAAATGAAAGTCTCAAAAACAGAATCTAAGGGCTAAACATCTTCACTAAACACCTTTTTCATGTATAAACAGCCACAGAAGCATGTTATAACACTTCAAACATCAAGAAAGCCATTCAGACAGAAGTTACATGCGAAACTTTGTAAATGCATTGAAAACGCTATTCAGGAGCTGAAAAGCACTTTAGAGCAAAGACAAAATTAAAGTCTCAAAAACTGAATATAATGGCTAAACATCTACACAAAACACCTTTTCTGTGTATTTAAAGCCACAGAAGCATGTTATAACACTTCAAACATCAAGAAAGCCATTCAGACAGAAGTTACATGCGAAACTTTGTAAATGCATTGAAAACGCTCTTCAGGAGCTGAAAAGCACTTTAGAGCCATAAAAAAATGAAAGTCTCAAAAAGTGAATCTAAGGGCTAAACATCTACAAAAAACACCTTTTCAATATATAAACAGCCACAGAAACTAGTTATAACACTTAAAACATCAAGAAAACCATTCAGACAAAAGTTAATTGCCAAACTTTGTAAATGCCTTGAAAACGCTATTCAGGAGCTGAAGAGCACTTTAGAGCAATAAAGAAATGAAAGTCTAAAAAACGGAATATAATGGCTAAAGATCTACAGAAAACACCTTTTCTGTGTATATACAGCTACAGAAGTATGTTATACTACTTCAAACATCAAGGAAACCATTCAGACGGAAGTTAAATGCCAAACTTTGTAAATGCATTGAAAACGCTATTCAGGAGCTGAAAAGCACTTTAAGAGCAAAGACAAAATTTAAGTCTCAAAAACGGAATATAATGGCCAAACATCTACACAAAACACCTTTTCAATGTAGAAACAGCCACAGAAGCATGTTTTAACACTTAAAACATCAATAAACCCATTCAGACGAAAGTAAAATGCCAAACTTTGTAAATGCCTTCTTAAAACGCTATTCAGTACCTGAAAAGCACTTTAGAGTAATAAAGAAATGAAAGTCTAAAAATTTGAATATAATGGCTAAACATCTACACAAAACACCTTTTCTGTGTATTTACAGCCACAGAAGTATGTTATACCACTTCAAACATCAAAAAAACATTCTGACAGAAGTTACATGCGAAACGTTGTAAATGCATTGAAACGCTATTCAGGAGCTGAAAAGCACTTTAGAGCAAAGACAAAATTAAAGTCTCAAAAACGGAATATAATGGCTAAACATCTACACAAAACACCTTTTCAATGTATAAACAGCCACAGAAGCATGTTATACCACTTCAAACATCAAAAAACCATTCAGACAGAAGTTACATGCGAAACTTTGTGCGAAACGCTATTCAGGACCTGAAAAGCACTTAAGAGCAATCAAAAAATGAAAGTCTCAAAAACAGAATCTAAGGGCTAAACATCTTCACTAAACACCTTTTTCATGTATAAACAGCCACATAAGCATGTTATAACACTTCAAACATCAAGAAAGCCATTCAGACAGATGTTACATGTGAAACTTTGTAAATGCATTGAAAACGCTATTCAGGAGCTGAAAAGCACTTTAGAGCAATCCAAAAAACGAAAGTCTCAAAAACAGAATCTAAGGGCTAAACATCTTCACCAAACACCTTTTTCATGTATAAACAGCCACAGAAGCATGTTATAACACTTCAAACATAAAGAAAGCCATTCAGACAGAAGTTACATGCGAAACTTTGTAAATGCATTGAAAACGCTATTCAGGAGCTGAAAAGCACTTTAGAGCAAAGAAAAAATGAAAGTCTCAAAAACGGAATATAATGGCTAAACATCTTCACTAAACACCTTTTTCATGTATAAACAGCCACAGAAGCATGTTATAACACTTAAAACATCAAGAAAAAAATACAGACAGAAGTTACATGCCAAACTTTGTAAATGCCTTCTTAAAACGCTATTCAGGACCTGAAAAGCACTTTAGAGTAATAAAGAAATGAAAGTCTAAAAATTTGAATATAATGGCTAAACATCTACACAAAACACCT
This sequence comes from Hypomesus nipponensis, assembly GCF_054491055.1. Lineage (NCBI taxonomy): Eukaryota > Metazoa > Chordata > Actinopteri > Osmeriformes > Osmeridae > Hypomesus > Hypomesus nipponensis. Next base: position 1,831,442 of record NC_140384.1, on the reverse strand, counting down.
TTTCTGTGTATTTACAGCCACAGAAGTATGTTGTACAACTTCAAACATCAAAAAACCATTCAGACAAAAGTTAAATGCCAAACTTTGTAAATGCCTTGAAAACGCTATTCAGGAGCTGAAGAGCACTTTAGAGCAATAAAGAAATGAAAGTCTAAAAAACGGAATATAATGGCTAAACATCTACACAAAACACCTTTTCTGTGTATATACAGCTACAGAAGCATGTTATACTACTTCAAACATCAAGAAAACTATTCAGACCGAAGTTACATGCCAAACTTTGTAAATGCATTGAAAACGCTATTCAGGAGCTGAAAAGCACTTTAGAGCAATACAAAAATTGAAAGTCTCAAAAACAGAATCTAAGGGCTAAACATCTTCACAAAACACCTTTTTCATGTATAAACAGCCACAGAAGCATGTTATAAGACTTCAAACATCAAGAAAGCCATTCAGACAGAAGTTACATGCGAAACTTTGTAAATGCATTGAAAACGCTATTCAGGAGCTGAAAAGCACTTTAGAGCAAAGACAAAATGAAAGTCTCAAAAACGGAATATAATGGCTAAACATCTACACAAAACAACTTTTCCATATATAAACAGCCACAGAAGTATGTTATAACACTTCAAACATAAAGAAAGCCATTCAGACAGAAGTTACATGCGAAACGTTGTAAATGCATTGAAAACGCTATTCAGGAGCTGAAAAGCACTTAAGAGCAAAGACAAAATTAAAGTCTCAAAAACGGAATATAATGGCTAAACATCTACACAAAACACCTGTTCAATGTATAAACAGCCACAGAAGCATGTTATAACACTTCAAACATCAAAAAAGCCATTCAGACAGAAGTTACATGCAAAACTTTGTAAATGCATTGAAAACGCTATTCTGGAGCTTGAAAAGCACTTTAGAGCCATAAAAAATGAAAGTCTCAAAAAGTGAATCTAAGGGCTAAAGATCTACAGAAAACACCTTTTCAATGTATAAACAGCCACAGAAGCATGTTATAACACTTAAAACATCAAGAAAACCATTCAGACAGAATTTAAATGCCAAACTTTGTAAATGCCTTAAAACGCTATTCAGGAGCTGAAAGCACTTTAAAGCAATAAAGAAATGAAAGTCAAAAAAACGGAATATAATGGCTAAAGATCTACAGAAAACACCTTTTCTGTGTATATACAGCTACAGAAGCATGTTATACTACTTCAAACATCAAGGAAACCATTCAGACGGAAGTTAAATGCCAAACTTTGTAAATGCATATTAAACGCTATTCAGGAGCTGAAAAGCACTTTAAGAGCAAAGACAAAATTTAAGTCTCAAAAACGGAATATAATGGCCAATTATCTACACAAAACACCTTTTTAATGTAGAAACAGCCAAAGAAGCATGTTTTAACACTTAAAACATCAAGAAACCCATTCAGATGGAAGTAAAATGCCAAACTTTGTAAATGCCCTCTTAAAACGCTATTCAGGACCTGAAAAGCACTTTAGAGTAATAAAGAAATGAAAGTCAAAAAATTGGAATATAACGGCTAAATATCTACACAAAACACCTGTTCTGTGTATTTACAGCCACAGAAGTATGTTATACCACTTCAAACATCAAAAAACCATTCAGACAGAAGTTACATGCGAAACGTTGTAAATCCATTGAAAACGCTATTAAGGAGCTGAAAAGCACTTTAGAGCAATACAAAAAATGAAAGTCTCAAAAACAGAATCTAAGGGCTAAACATCTTCACTAAACACCTTTTTCATGTATAAACAGCCACAGAAGCATGTTATAACACTTCAAACATCAAGAAAGCCATTCAGACAGAAGTTACATGCGAAACTTTGTAAATGCATTGAAAACGCTATTCAGGAGCTGAAAAGCACTTTAGAGCAAAGACAAAATTAAAGTCTCAAAAACTGAATATAATGGCTAAACATCTACACAAAACACCTTTTCTGTGTATTTAAAGCCACAGAAGCATGTTATAACACTTCAAACATCAAGAAAGCCATTCAGACAGAAGTTACATGCGAAACTTTGTAAATGCATTGAAAACGCTATTCAGGACCTGAAAAGCACTTTAGAGTAATAAAGAAATGAAAGTCTCAAAAAGTGAATCTAAGGGCTAAACATCTACAAAAAACACCTTTTCAATATATAAACAGCCACAGAAACTAGTTATAACACTTAAAACATCAAGAAAAACATTCTGACAGAAGTTACATGCGAAACGTTGTAAATGCATTGAAAACGCTATTCAGGAGCTGAAAAGCACTTTAGAGCAATAAAGAAATGAAAGTCTAAAAAACGGAATATAATGGCTAAACATCTACACAAAACACCTTTTCTGTGTATTTACAGCCACAGAAGTATGTTATACCACTTCAAACATCAAAAAAACATTCTGACAGAAGTTACATGCGAAACGTTGTAAATGCATTGAAACGCTATTCAGGAGCTGAAAAGCACTTTAGAGCAAAGACAAAATTAAAGTCTCAAAAACGGAATATAATGGCTAAACATCTACACAAAACACCTTTTCAATGTATAAACAGCCACAGAAGCATGTTATACCACTTCAAACATCAAAAAACCATTCAGACAGAAGTTACATGCGAAACTTTGTGCGAAACGCTATTCAGGACCTGAAAAGCACTTAAGAGCAATCAAAAAATGAAAGTCTCAAAAACAGAATCTAAGGGCTAAACATCTTCACTAAACACCTTTTTCATGTATAAACAGCCACATAAGCATGTTATAACACTTCAAACATCAAGAAAGCCATTCAGACAGATGTTACATGTGAAACTTTGTAAATGCATTGAAAACGCTATTCAGGAGCTGAAAAGCACTTTAGAGCAATACAAAAAATGAAAGTCTCAAAAACAGAATCTAAGGGCTAAACATCTTCACCAAACACCTTTTTCATGTATAAACAGCCACAGAAGCATGTTATAACACTTCAAACATAAAGAAAGCCATTCAGACAGAAGTTACATGCGAAACTTTGTAAATGCATTGAAAACGCTATTCAGGAGCTGAAAAGCACTTTAGAGCAAAGAAAAAATGAAAGTCTCAAAAACGGAATATAATGGCTAAACATCTTCACTAAACACCTTTTTCATGTATAAACAGCCACAGAAGCATGTTATAACACTTAAAACATCAAGAAAAAAATACAGACAGAAGTTACATGCCAAACTTTGTAAATGCCTTCTTAAAACGCTATTCAGGACCTGAAAAGCACTTTAGAGTAATAAAGAAATGAAAGTCTAAAAATTTGAATATAATGGCTAAACATCTACACAAAACACCTTTTCTGTGTATTTACAGCCACAGAAGTATGTTGTACAACTTCAAACATCAAAAAACCATTCAGACAAAAGTTAAATGCCAAACTTTGTAAATGCCTTGAAAACGCTATTCAGGAGCTGAAGAGCACTTTAGAGCAATAAAGAAATGAAAGTCTAAAAAACGGAATATAATGGCTAAACATCTACACAAAACACCTTTTCTGTGTATATACAGCTACAGAAGCATGTTATACTACTTCAAACATCAAGAAAACTATTCAGACCGAAGTTACATGCCAAACTTTGTAAATGCATTGAAAACGCTATTCAGGAGCTGAAAAGCACTTTAGAGCAATACAAAAATTGAAAGTCTCAAAAACAGAATCTAAGGGCTAAACATCTTCACAAAACACCTTTTTCATGTATAAACAGCCACAGAAGCATGTTATAAGACTTCAAACATCAAGAAAGCCATTCAGACAGAAGTTACATGCGAAACTTTGTAAATGCATTGAAAACGCTATTCAGGAGCTGAAAAGCACTTTAGAGCAAAGACAAAATGAAAGTCTCAAAAACGGAATATAATGGCTAAACATCTACACAAAACAACTTTTCCATATATAAACAGCCACAGAAGTATGTTATAACACTTCAAACATAAAGAAAGCCATTCAGACAGAAGTTACATGCGAAACGTTGTAAATGAATTGAAAACGCTATTCAGGAGCTGAAAAGCACTTAAGAGCAAAGACAAAATTAAAGTCTCAAAAACGGAATATAATGGCTAAACATCTACACAAAACACTAAACAGCCACAGAAGCATGTTATAACACTTCAAACATCAAAAAACCATTCAGACGGAAGTTAAATGCACAACTTTTTAAATGCCTTCTTAAAATGCTATTCATGACCTGAAAAGCACTTTAGAGTAATAAAGAAATGAAAGTCAAAAAATTGGAATATAACGGCTAAATATCTACACAAAACACCTGTTCTGTGTATTTACAGCCACAGAAGTATGTTATACCACTTCAAACATCAAAAAACCATTCAGACAGAAGTTACATGCGAAACGTTGTAAATCCATTGAAAACGCTATTAAGGAGCTGAAAAGCACTTTAGAGCAATACAAAAAATGAAAGTCTCAAAAACAGAATCTAAGGGCTAAACATCTTCACTAAACACCTTTTTCATGTATAAACAGCCACAGAAGCATGTTATAACACTTCAAACATCAAGAAAGCCATTCAGACAGAAGTTACATGCGAAACTTTGTAAATGCATTGAAAACGCTATTCAGGAGCTGAAAAGCACTTTAGAGCAAAGACAAAATTAAAGTCTCAAAAACGGAATATAATGGCTAAACATCTACACAAAACACCTTTTCAATGTATAAACAGCCACAGAAGCATGTTTATACCACTTCAAACATCAAAAAACCATTCAGACAGAAGTTACATGCGAAACTTTGTGCGAAACGCTATTCAGGACCTGAAAAGCACTTAAGAGCAATAAAAAAATGAAAGTCTCAAAAACAGAATCTAAGGGCTAAACATCTTCACTAAACACATTTTTCATGTATAAACAGCCACATAAGCATGTTATAACACTTCAAACATCAAGAAAGCCATTCAAACAAATGTTACATGTGAAACTTTGTAAATGCATTGAAAACGCTATTCAGGAGCTGAAAAGCACTTTAGAGTAAAGACAAAATTAAAGTCTCAAAAACTGAGTATAATGGCTAAACATCTACACAAAACACATTTTCCGTGTATCAATTGCCCACAGAAGCATGTTATAACACTTCAAACATCAAGAAAACCATTCAGACAGAAGTTACCTGCAAAACTTTATAAATGCATTGAAAACACTATTCAGGAGCTGAAAAGCACTTTAGAGCAAAGAAAAAATGAAAGTCTCAAAAACGGAATATAATGGCTAAACATCTACACAAAACAACTTTTCCATATATAAACAGCCACAGAAGCATGTTATAACACTTCAAACATAAAGAAAGCCATTCAGACAGAAGTTACATGCAAAACTTTGTAAATGCATTGAAAACGCTATTCTGGAGCTTGAAAAGCACTTTAGAGCCATAAAAAATGAAAGTCTCAAAAAGTGAATCTAAGGGCTAAAGATCTACAGAAAACACATTTTCAATGTATAAACAGCCACAGAAGCATGTTATAACACTTAAAACATCAAGAAAACCATTCAGACAGAATTTAAATGCCAAACTTTGTAAATGCCTTAAAACGCTATTCAGGAGCTGAAAGCACTTTAAAGCAATAAAGAAATGAAAGTCTAAAAAACGGAATATAATGGCTAAAGATCTACAGAAAACACCTTTTCTGTGTATATACAGCTACAGAAGCATGTTATACTACTTCAAACATCAAGGAAACCATTCAGACGGAAGTTAAATGCCAAACTCTGTAAATGCATATTAAACGCTATTCAGGAGCTGAAAAGCACTTTAAGAGCAAAGACAAAATTTCAGTCTCAAAAACGGAATATAATGGCCAATTATCTACACAAAACACCTTTTCAATGTAGAAACAGCCAAAGAAGCATGTTTTAACACTTAAAACATCAAGAAACCCATTCAGACGGAAGTGAAATGCCAAACTTTGTAAATGCCCTCTTAAAACGCTATTTAGGACCTGAAAAGCACTTTAGAGTAATAAAGAAATGAAAGTCTAAAAATTTGAATATAATGGCTAAACATCTACACAAAACACCTTTTTTGTGTATTTACAGCCACAGAAGTATGTTATACCACTTCAAACATCAAAAAACCATTCAGACAGAAGTTACATGCGAAACGTTGTAAATGCATTGAAAACGCTATTCAGGAGCTGAAAAGCACTTAAGAGCAAAGACAAAATTAAAGTCTCAAAAACGGAATATAATGGCTAAACATCTACACAAAACACCTGTTCAATGTATAAACAGCCACAGAAGCATGTTATACCACTTCAAACATCATAAAACCATTCAGACATAAGTTACATGCGAAACTTTGTGCGAAACGCTATTCAGGACCTGAAAAGCACTTAAGAGCAATAAAAAAATGAAAGTCTCAAAAACAGAATCTAAGGGCTAAACATCTTCACTAAACACCTTTTTCATGTATAAACAGCCACATAAGCATGTTATAACACTTCAAACATCAAGAAAGCCATTCAGACAGATGTTACATGTGAAACTTTGTAAATGCATTGAAAACGCTATTCAGGAGCTGAAAAGCACTTTAGAGTAAAGACAAAATTAAAGTCTCAAAAACGGAGTATAATGGCTAAACATCTACACAAAACACATTTTCCGTGTATCAACAGCCCACAGAAGCATGTTATAACACTTCAAACATCAAGAAAACCATTCAGACAGAATTTAAATGCCAAACTTTGTAAATGCCTTAAAACGCTATTCAGGAGCTGAAAGCACTTTAAAGCAATAAAGAAATGAAAGTCTAAAAAACGGAATATAATGGCTAAAGATCTACAGAAAACACCTTTTCTGTGTATATACAGCTACAGAAGCATGTTATACTACTTCAAACATCAAGGAAACCATTCAGACGGAAGTTAAATGCCAAACTTTGTAAATGCATATTAAACGCTATTCAGGAGCTGAAAAGCACTTTAAGAGCAAAGACAAAATTTAAGTCTCAAAAACGGAATATAATGGCCAATTATCTACACAAAACACCTTTTCAATGTAGAAACAGCCAAAGAAGCATGTTTTAACACTTAAAACATCAAGAAACCCATTCAGACGGAAGTAAAATGCCAAACTTTGTAAATGCCCTCTTAAAACGCTATTCAGGACCTGAAAAGCACTTTAGAGTAATAAAGAAATGAAAGTCTAAAAATTTGAATATAATGGCTAAACATCTACACAAAACACCTTTTCTGTGTATTTACAGCCACAGAAGTATGTTATACCACTTCAAACATCAAAAAACCATTCAGACAGAAGTTACATGCGAAACGTTGTAAATGCATTGAAAACGCTATTCAGGAGCTGAAAAGCACTTAAGAGCAAAGACAAAATTAAAGTCTCAAAAACGGAATATAATGGCTAAACATCTACACAAAACACCTGTTCAATGTATAAACAGCCACAGAAGCATGTTATAACACTTCAAACATCAAAAAACCATTCAGACGGAAGTTAAATGCACAACTTTTTAAATGCCTTTTTAAAACGCTATTCATGACCTGAAAAGCACTTTAGAGTAATAAAGAAATGAAAGTCAAAAAATTGGAATATAACGGCTAAATATCTACACAAAACACCTGTTCTGTGTATTTACAGCCACAGAAGTATGTTATACCACTTCAAACATCAAAAAACCATTCAGACAGAAGTTACATGCGAAACGTTGTAAATCCATTGAAAACGCTATTCAGGAGCTGAAAAGCACTTTAGAGCAAAGACAAAATTAAAGTCTCAAAAACGGAATATAATGGCTAAACATCTACACAAAACACCTTTTCAATGTATAAACAGCCACAGAAGCATGTTATACCACTTCAAACATCAAAAAACCATTCAGACATAAGTTACATGCGAAACTTTGTGCGAAACGCTATTCAGGACCTGAAAAGCACTTAAGAGCAATAAAAAAATGAAAGTCTCAAAAACAGAATCTAAGGGCTAAACATCTTCACTAAACACCTTTTTCATGTATAAACAGCCACATAAGCATGTTATAACACTTCAAACATCAAGAAAGCCATTCAGACAGATGTTACATGTGAAACTTTGTAAATGCATTGAAAACGCTATTCAAGAGCTGAAAAGCACTTTAGAGTAAAGACAAAATTAAAGTCTCAAAAACGGAGTATAATGGCTAAACATCTACACAAAACACATTTTCCGTGTATCAACAGCCCACAGAAGCATGTTATAACACTTCAAACATCAAGAAAACCATTCAGACAGAAGTTACATGCAAAACTTTATAAATGCATTGAAAACACTATTCAGGAGCTGAAAAGCACTTTAGAGCAAAGAAAAAATGAAAGTCTCAAAAACGGAATATAATGGCTAAACATCTTCACTAAACACCTTTTTCATGTATAAACAGCCACATAAGCATGTTATAACACTTAAAACATCAAGAAAAAAATACAGACAGAAGTTACATGCCAAACTTTGTAAATGGCTTCTTAAAACGCTATTCAGGACCTGAAAAGCACTTTAGAGTAATAAAGAAATTAAAGTCTAAAAATTTGAATATAATGGCTAAACATCTACACAAAACACCTTTTCTGTGTATTTACAGCCACAGAAGTATGTTGTACCACTTCAAACATCAAAAAACCATTAAGACAAAAGTTAAATGCCAAACTTTGTAAATGCCTTGAAAACGCTATTCAGGAGCTGAAGAGCACTTTAGAGCAATAAAGAAATGAAAGTCTAAAAAACGGAATATAATGGCTAAACATCTACACAAAACACCTTTTCTGTGTATATACAGCTACAGAAGCATGTTATACTACTTCAAACATCAAGAAAACTATTCAGACCGAAGTTACATGCCAAACTTTGTAAATGCATTGAAAACGCTATTCAGGAGCTGAAAAGCAATTTAGAGCAATACAAAAAATGAAAGTCTCAAAAACAGAATCTAAGGGCTAAACATCTTCACAAAACACCTTTTTCATGTATAAACAGCCACAGAAGCATGTTATAACACTTCAAACATCAAGGAAACCATTCAGACGGAAGTTAAATGCCAAACTTTGTAAATGCATATTAAACGCTATTCAGGAGCTGAAAAGCACTTTAAGAGCAAAGACAAAATTTAAGTCTCAAAAACGGAATATAATGGCCAATTATCTACACAAAACACCTTTTCAATGTAGAAACAGCCAAAGAAGCATGTTTTAACACTTAAAACATCAAGAAACCCATTCAGACGGAAGTAAAATGCCAAACTTGTAAATGCCCTCTTAAAACGCTATTCAGGACCTGAAAAGCACTTTAGAGTAATAAAGAAATGAAAGTCTAAAAATTTGAATATAATGGCTAAACATCTACACAAAACACCTTTTCTGTGTATTTACAGCCACAGAAGTATGTTATACCACTTCAAACATCAAAAAACCATTCGGACAGAAGTTACATGCGAAACGTTGTAAATGCATTGAAAACGCTATTCAGGAGCTGAAAAGCACTTAAGAGCAAAGACAAAATTAAAGTCTCAAAAACGGAATATAATGGCTAAACATCTACACAAAACACCTGTTCAATGTATAAACAGCCACAGAAGCATGTTATAACACTTCAAACATCAAAAAACCATTCAGACGGAAGTTAAATGCACAACTTTTTAAATGCCTTCTTAAAACGCTATTCATGACCTGAAAAGCACTTTAGAGTAATAAAGAAATGAAAGTCAAAAAATTGGAATATAACGGCTAAATATCTACACAAAACACCTGTTATGTGTATTTACAGCCACAGAAGTATGTTATACCACTTCAAACATCAAAAAACCATTCAGACAGATGTTACATGCGAAACGTTGTAAATCCATTGAAAACGCTATTCAGGAGCTGAAAAGTACTTTAGAGTAATACAAAAAATGAAAGTCTCAAAAACAGAATCTAAGGGCTAAACATCTTCACTAAACACCTTTTTCATGTATAAACAGCCACAGAAGCATGTTATAACACTTCAAACATCAAGAAAGCCATTCAGACAGAAGTTACATGCGAAACTTTGTAAATGCATTGAAAACGCTATTCAGGAGCTGAAAAGCACTTTAGAGCAAAGACAAAATTAAAGTCTCAAAAACTGAATATAATGGCTAAACATCTACACAAAACACCTTTTCTGTGTATTTAAAGCCACAGAAGCATGTTATAACACTTCAAACATCAAGAAAGCCATTCAGACAGAAGTTACATGCGAAACTTTGTAAATGCATTGAAAACGCTCTTCAGGAGCTGAAAAGCACTTTAGAGCCATAAAAAAATGAAAGTCTCAAAAAGTGAATCTAAGGGCTAAACATCTACACAAAACACCTTTTTCATGTATAAACAGCCACAGAAGCTAGTTGTATTACTTAAAACATCAAGAAAACCATTCAGACAAAAATTAAATGCCAAATGCCTTGAAAACGCTATTCAGGAGCAGAAAAGCACTTTAGAGCAATAAAGTAATGAAAGTCTAAAAAACGGAATATAATGGCTAAACATCTACAAAAAACAACTTATCTGTGTATTTACAGCCACAAAAGCATGTTATAACACTTCAAACATCAAGAAAGCCATTCAGACAGAAGTTACATGCGAAACTTTGTAAATGCATTGAAAACGCTATTCAGGAGCTGAAAAGCACTTTAGAGAAAGACAAAATTAAAGTCTCAAAAACGGAATATAATGGCTAAAAATCTACACAAAACAATTTTTCCATTTATAAACAGCCACAGAAGCATGTTATAACACTTCAAACATCAAGAAAACCATTCAGACAAAAGTTAATTGCCAAACTTTGTAAATGCATTGAAAACGCTATTCAGGAGCTGAAGAGCACTTTAGAGCAATAAAGAAATGAAAGTCTAAAAAACGGAATATAATGGCTAAAGATCTACAGAAAACACATTTTCTGTGTATATACAGCTACAGAAGTATGTTATACTACTTCAAACATCAAGGAAACCATTCAGATGGAAGTTAAATGCCAAACTTTGTAAATGCATTGTAAACGCTATTCAGGAGCTGAAAGGCACTTTAGAGCAATACAAAAATGAAAGTCTCAAAAACAGAATCTAAGGGCTAAACATCTTCACTAAACACCTTTTTCATGTATAAACAGCCACAGAAGCATGTTATAACACTTCAAACATCAAGAAAGCCATTCAGACAGAAAAGTTAAATGCCAAACTTTGTAAATGCCTTAAAACGCTATTCAGGAGCTGAAAAGCACTTTAGAGCAAAGACAAAATTAAAGTCTCAAAAACTGAATATAATGGCTAAACATCTACACAAAACACCTTTTCAATGTATAAACAGCCACAGAAGCATGTTATACCACATCAAACATCAAGAAAACCATTCAGACAGAAGTTAAATGCCAAACTTTGTAAATGCCTTGAAAACACTATTTAGGACCTGAAAAGCACTTTAGAGTAATAAAAAAATGAAAGTCTCAAAAACAGAATCTAAGGGCTAAACATCTTCACTGAACACCTTTTTCATGTATAAACAGCCACAGAAGCATTTTATAACACTTCAAACATCAAGAAAACAATACAGACAGAAGTTACATGCAAAACTTTGTAAATGCATTAAAAACGCTATTCAGGAGCTGAAAAGCACTTTAGAGCAATAAAAGAATGAAAGTCTAAAAAATTGAATATAATGGCTAAACATCTACACAAAACAACTTTTCCATATATAAACAGCCACAGAAGCATGTTATAACACTTAAAACATCAAGAAAACCATTCAGACAGAATTTAAATGCCAAACTTTGTAAATGCCTTAAAACGCTATTCAGGAGCTGAAAGCACTTTAGAGCAATAAAGAAATGAAAGTCTAAAAAATGGAATATAATGGCTAAACATCTACACAAAACACCTTTTCTGTGTATTAACAGCGCACTTTAGAGCAAAGAAAAAATGAAAGTCTCAAAAACGGAATATAATGGCTAAACATCTACACAAAACACCTTTTCAATGTATAAACAGCCACAGAAGCATGTTATACCACTTCAAACATCAAAAAATCATTCAGACAGAAGTTACATGCGAAACTTTGTGCGAAACGCTATTCAGGACCTGAAAAGCACTTAAGAGCAATAAAAAAATGAAAGTCTCAAAAACAGAATCTAAGGGCTAAACATCTTCACTAAACACCTTTTTCATGTATAAACAGCCACATAAGCATGTTATAACACTTCAAACATCAAGAAAGCCATTCAGACAGATGTTACATGTGAAACTTTGTAAATGCATTGAAAACGCTATTCAGGAGCTGAAAAGCACTTTAGAGCAATACAAAAAATGAAAGTCTCAAAAATAGAATCTAAGGGCTAAACATCTTCACAAAACACCTTTTTCATGTATAAACAGCCACAGAAGCTAGTTGTATTACTTAAAACATCAAGAAAACCATTCAGACAAAAATTAAATGCCAAATGCCTTGAAAACGCTATTCAGGAGCAGAAAAGCACTTTAGAGCAATAAAGTAATTAAAGTCTCAAAAACGGAATATAATGGCTAAACATCTACACAAAACACCTGTTCAATGTATAAACAGCCACAGAAGCATGTTATAACACTTCAAACATCAAAAAACCATTCAGACGGAAGTTAAATGCACAACTTTTTAAATGCCTTCTTAAAACGCTATTCATGACCTGAAAAGCACTTTAGAGTAATAAAGAAATGAAAGACAAAAAAATGGAATATAACGGCTAAATATCTACACAAAACACCTGTTCTGTGTATTTACAGCCACAGAAGTATGTTATACCACTTCAAACATCAAAAAACCATTCAGACAGATGTTACATGCGAAACGTTGTAAATCCATTGAAAACGCTATTCAGGAGCTGAAAAGTACTCTAGAGTAATACAAAAAATGAAAGTCTCAAAAACAGAATCTAAGGGCTAAACATCTTCACTAAACACCTTTTTCATGTATAAACAGCCACAGAAGCATGTTATAACACTTCAAACATCAAGAAAGCCATTCAGACAGAAGTTACATGCGAAACTTTGTAAATGCATTGAAAACGCTATTCAGGAGCTGAAAAGCACTTTAGAGCAAAGACAAAATTAAAGTCTCAAAAACTGAATATAATGGCTAAACATCTACACAAAACACCTTTTCAATGTATAAACAGCCACAGAAGCATGTTATACCACATCAAACATCAAGAAAACCATTCAGACAGAAGTTAAATGCCAAACTTTGTAAATGCCTTGAAAACACTATTTAGGACCTGAAAAGCACTTTAGAGTAATAAAAAAATGAAAGTCTCAAAAAGTGAATCTAAGGGCTAAACATCTTCACTGAACACCTTTTTCATGTATAAACAGCCACAGAAGCATTTTATAACACTTCAAACATCAAGAAAACAATACAGACAGAAGTTACATGCAAAACTTTGTAAATGCATTAAAAACGCTATTCAGGAGCTGAAAAGCACTTTAGAGCAATAAAAGAATGAAAGTCTAAAAAATTGAATATAATGGCTAAACATCTACACAAAACAACTTTTCCATATATAAACAGCCACAGAAGCATGTTATAACACTTAAAACATCAAGAAAACCATTCAGACAGAATTTAAATGCCAAACTTTGTAAATGCCTTAAAACGCTATTCAGGAGCTGAAAGCACTTTAGAGCAATAAAGAAATGAAAGTCTAAAAAATGGAATATAATGGCTAAACATCTACACAAAACACCTTTTCTGTGTATTAACAGCGCACTTTAGAGCAAAGAAAAAATGAAAGTCTCAAAAACGGAATATAATGGCTAAACATCTACACAAAACACCTTTTCAATGTATAAACAGCCACAGAAGCATGTTATACCACTTCAAACATCAAAAAATCATTCAGACAGAAGTTACATGCGAAACTTTGTGCGAAACGCTATTCAGGACCTGAAAAGCACTTAAGAGCAATAAAAAAATGAAAGTCTCAAAAACAGAATCTAAGGGCTAAACATCTTCACTAAACACCTTTTTCATGTATAAACAGCCACATAAGCATGTTATAACACTTCAAACATCAAGAAAGCCATTCAGACAGATGTTACATGTGAAACTTTGTAAATGCATTGAAAACGCTATTCAGGAGCTGAAAAGCACTTTAGAGCAATACAAAAAATGAAAGTCTCAAAAATAGAATCTAAGGGCTAAACATCTTCACAAAACACCTTTTTCATGTATAAACAGCCACAGAAGCTAGTTGTATTACTTAAAACATCAAGAAAACCATTCAGACAAAAATTAAATGCCAAATGCCTTGAAAACGCTATTCAGGAGCAGAAAAGCACTTTAGAGCAATAAAGTAATTAAAGTCTCAAAAACGGAATATAATGGCTAAACATCTACACAAAACACCTGTTCAATGTATAAACAGCCACAGAAGCATGTTATAACACTTCAAACATCAAAAAACCATTCAGACGGAAGTTAAATGCACAACTTTTTAAATGCCTTCTTAAAACGCTATTCATGACCTGAAAAGCACTTTAGAGTAATAAAGAAATGAAAGACAAAAAAATGGAATATAACGGCTAAATATCTACACAAAACACCTGTTCTGTGTATTTACAGCCACAGAAGTATGTTATACCACGTCAAACATCAAAAAACCATTCAGACAGATGTTACATGCGAAACGTTGTAAATCCATTGAAAACGCTATTCAGGAGCTGAAAAGTACTCTAGAGTAATACAAAAAATGAAAGTCTCAAAAACAGAATCTAAGGGCTAAACATCTTCACTAAACACCTTTTTCATGTATAAACAGCCACAGAAGCATGTTATAACACTTCAAACATCAAGAAAGCCATTCAGACAGAAGTTACATGCGAAACTTTGTAAATGCATTGAAAACGCTATTCAGGAGCTGAAAAGCACTTTAGAGCAAAGACAAAATTAAAGTCTCAAAAACTGAATATAATGGCTAAACATCTACACAAAACACCTTTTCTGTGTATTTAAAGCCACAGAAGCATGTTATAACACTTCAAACATCAAGAAAGCCATTCAGACAGAAGTTACATGCGAAACTTTGTAAATGCATTGAAAACGCTCTTCAGGAGCTGAAAAGCACTTTAGAGCCATAAAAAAATGAAAGTCTCAAAAAGTGAATCTAAGGGCTAAACATCTACACAAAACACCTTTTTCATGTATAAACAGCCACAGAAGCTAGTTGTATTACTTAAAACATCAAGAAAACCATTCAGACAAAAATTAAATGCCAAATGCCTTGAAAACGCTATTCAGGAGCAGAAAAGCACTTTAGAGCAATAAAGTAATGAAAGTCTAAAAAACGGAATATAATGGCTAAACATCTACAAAAAACAACTTATCTGTGTATTTACAGCCACAAAAGCATGTTATAACACTTCAAACATCAAGAAAGCCATTCAGACAGAAGTTACATGCGAAACTTTGTAAATGCATTGAAAACGCTATTCAGGAGCTGAAAAGCACTTTAGAGAAAGACAAAATTAAAGTCTCAAAAACGGAATATAATGGCTAAAAATCTACACAAAACAATTTTTCCATTTATAAACAGCCACAGAAGCATGTTATAACACTTCAAACATCGAGAAAACCATTCAGACAAAAGTTAATTGCCAAACTTTGTAAATGCCTTGAAAACGCTATTCAGGAGCTGAAGAGCACTTTAGAGCAATAAAGAAATGAAAGTCTAAAAAACGGAATATAATGGCTAAAGATCTACAGAAAACACATTTTCTGTGTATATACAGCTACAGAAGTATGTTATACTACTTCAAACATCAAGGAAACCATTCAGACGGAAGTTAAATGCCAAACTTTGTAAATGCATTGTAAACGCTATTCAGGAGCTGAAAGGCACTTTAGAGCAATACAAAAATGAAAGTCTCAAAAACAGAATCTAAGGGCTATACATCTTCACTAAACACCTTTTTCATGTATAAACAGCCACAGAAGCATGTTATAACACTTCAAACATCAAGAAAGCCATTCAGACAGAAAAGTTAAATGCCAAACTTTGTAAATGCCTTAAAACGCTATTCAGGACCTGAAAAGCACTTTAGAGTAATAAAGAAATGAAAGTCTAAAAAATTGAATATAATGGCTAAACATCTACACAAAACAACTTTTCCATATATAAACAGCCACAGAAGCATGTTATAACACTTAAAACATCAAGAAAACCATTCAGACAGAATTTAAATGCCAAACTTTGTAAATGCCTTAAAACGCTATTCAGGAGCTGAAAGCACTTTAGAGCAATAAAGAAATGAAAGTCTAAAAAATGGAATATAATGGCTAAACATCTACACAAAACACCTTTTCTGTGTATTAACAGCGCACTTTAGAGCAAAGAAAAAATGAAAGTCTCAAAAACGGAATATAATGGCTAAACATCTACACAAAACACCTTTTCAATGTATAAACAGCCACAGAAGCATGTTATACCACTTCAAACATCAAAAAACCATTCAGACAGAAGTTACATGCGAAACTTTGTGCGAAACGCTATTCAGGACCTGAAAAGCACTTAAGAGCAATAAAAAAATGAAAGTCTCAAAAACAGAATCTAAGGGCTAAACATCTTCACTAAACACCTTTTTCATGTATAAACAGCCACATAAGCATGTTATAACACTTCAAACATCAAGGAAGCCATTCAAACAGAAGTTACATGCGAAACTTTGTAAATGCATTGAAAACGCTATTCAGGAGCTGAAAAGCACTTTAGAGTAAAGACAAAATTAAAGTCTCAAAAACGGAGTATAATGGCTAAACATCTACACAAAACACATTTTCCGTGTATCAACAGCCCACAGAAGCATGTTATAACACTTCAAACATCAAGAAAACCATTCGGACAGAAGTTACATGCAAAACTTTATAAATGCATTGAAAACGCTATTCAGGAGCTGAAAAGCACTTTAGAGTAATAAAGAAATGAAAATCTAAAAATTTGAATATAATGGCTAAACATTTACACAAAACACCTTTTCTGTGTATTTACAGCCACAGAAGTATGTTATACCACTTCAAACATCAAAAAACCATTCAGACAGAAGTAACATGCGAAACGTTGTAAATGCATTGAAAACGCTATTCGGGAGCTGAAAAGCACTTTAGAGCAAAGACAAAATTAAAGTCTCAAAAACGGAATATAATGGCTAAACATCTATACAAAACAATTTTTCCATATATAAACAGCCACAGAAGCATGCTATAACACTTCAAACATCAAGAAAGCCATTCAAACAGAAGTTACATGCGAAACTTTGTAAATGCATTGAAAACGCTATTCAGTAGCTGAAAAGCACTTTAGAGCCATAAAAAAATGAAAGTCTCAAAAAGTGAATCTAAGGGCTAAACACCTACACAAAACACCTTTTGAATGTATAAACAGCCACAGAAGCTAGTTGTATTACTTAAAACATCAAGAAAACCATTCAGACAAAAATTAAATGCCAAATGCCTTGAAAACGCTATTCAGGAGCAGAAAAGCACTTTAGAGCAATAAAGTAATGAAAGTCTAAAAAACGGAATATAATGGCTAAACATCTACAAAAAACAACTTATCTGTGTATTTACAGCCACAAAAGCATGTTATAACACTTCAAACATTAAGAAAGCCATTCAGACAGAAGTTACATGCGAAACTTTGTAAATGCATTGAAAACGCTATTCAGGAGCTGAAAAGTACTTTAGAGCAATAAAGAAATGAAAGTCTAAAAAACGGAATATAATGGCTAAAGATCTACAGAAAACACCTTTTCTGTGTATATACAGCTACAGAAGCATGTTATACTACTTCAAACATCAAGGAAACCATTCAGACGGAAGTTAAATGCCAAACTTTGTAAATGCATATTAAACGCTATTCAGGAGCTGAAAAGCACTTTAGAGCAAAGACAAAATTAAAGTCTCAAAAACTGAATATAATGGCTAAACATCTACACAAAACACCTTTTCAATGTATAAACAGCCACAGAAGCATGTTATACCACATCAAACATCAAGAAAACCATTCAGACAGAAGTTAAATGCCAAACTTTGTAAATGCCTTGAAAACACTATTTAGGACCTGAAAAGCACTTTAGAGTAATAAAAAAATGAAAGTCTCAAAAACAGAATCTAAGGGCTAAACATCTTCACTGAACACCTTTTTCATGTATAAACAGCCACAGAAGTATGTTATACCACTTCAAACATCAAAAAACCATTCAGACAGAAGTTACATGCGAAACGTTGTAAATGCATTGAAAACGCTATTCAGGAGCTGAAAAGCACTTAAGAGCAAAGACAAAATTAAAGTCTCAAAAACGGAATATAATGGCTAAACATCTACACAAAACACCTGTTCAATGTATAAACAGCCACAGAAGCATGTTATACCACTTCAAACATCATAAAACCATTCAGACATAAGTTACATGCGAAACTTTGTGCGAAACGCTATTCAGGACCTGAAAAGCACTTAAGAGCAATAAAAAAATGAAAGTCTCAAAAACAGAATCTAAGGGCTAAACATCTTCACTAAACACCTTTTTCATGTATAAACAGCCACATAAGCATGTTATAACACTTCAAACATCAAGAAAGCCATTCAGACAGATGTTACATGTGAAACTTTGTAAATGCATTGAAAACGCTATTCAGGAGCTGAAAAGCACTTTAGAGTAAAGACAAAATTAAAGTCTCAAAAACGGAGTATAATGGCTAAACATCTACACAAAACACATTTTCCGTGTATCAACAGCCCACAGAAGCATGTTATAACACTTCAAACATCAAGAAAACCATTCAGACAGAATTTAAATGCCAAACTTTGTAAATGCCTTAAAACGCTATTCAGGAGCTGAAAGCACTTTAAAGCAATAAAGAAATGAAAGTCTAAAAAACGGAATATAATGGCTAAAGATCTACAGAAAACACCTTTTCTGTGTATATACAGCTACAGAAGCATGTTATACTACTTCAAACATCAAGGAAACCATTCAGACGGAAGTTAAATGCCAAACTTTGTAAATGCATATTAAACGCTATTCAGGAGCTGAAAAGCACTTTAAGAGCAAAGACAAAATTTAAGTCTCAAAAACGGAATATAATGGCCAATTATCTACACAAAACACCTTTTCAATGTAGAAACAGCCAAAGAAGCATGTTTTAACACTTAAAACATCAAGAAACCCATTCAGACGGAAGTAAAATGCCAAACTTTGTAAATGCCCTCTTAAAACGCTATTCAGGACCTGAAAAGCACTTTAGAGTAATAAAGAAATGAAAGTCTAAAAATTTGAATATAATGGCTAAACATCTACACAAAACACCTTTTCTGTGTATTTACAGCCACAGAAGTATGTTATACCACTTCAAACATCAAAAAACCATTCAGACAGAAGTTACATGCGAAACGTTGTAAATGCATTGAAAACGCTATTCAGGAGCTGAAAAGCACTTAAGAGCAAAGACAAAATTAAAGTCTCAAAAACGGAATATAATGGCTAAACATCTACACAAAACACCTGTTCAATGTATAAACAGCCACAGAAGCATGTTATAACACTTCAAACATCAAAAAACCATTCAGACGGAAGTTAAATGCACAACTTTTTAAATGCCTTTTTAAAACGCTATTCATGACCTGAAAAGCACTTTAGAGTAATAAAGAAATGAAAGTCAAAAAATTGGAATATAACGGCTAAATATCTACACAAAACACCTGTTCTGTGTATTTACAGCCACAGAAGTATGTTATACCACTTCAAACATCAAAAAACCATTCAGACAGAAGTTACATGCGAAACGTTGTAAATCCATTGAAAACGCTATTCAGGAGCTGAAAAGCACTTTAGAGCAAAGACAAAATTAAAGTCTCAAAAACGGAATATAATGGCTAAACATCTACACAAAACACCTTTTCAATGTATAAACAGCCACAGAAGCATGTTATACCACTTCAAACATCAAAAAACCATTCAGACATAAGTTACATGCGAAACTTTGTGCGAAACGCTATTCAGGACCTGAAAAGCACTTAAGAGCAATAAAAAAATGAAAGTCTCAAAAACAGAATCTAAGGGCTAAACATCTTCACTAAACACCTTTTTCATGTATAAACAGCCACATAAGCATGTTATAACACTTCAAACATCAAGAAAGCCATTCAGACAGATGTTACATGTGAAACTTTGTAAATGCATTGAAAACGCTATTCAAGAGCTGAAAAGCACTTTAGAGTAAAGACAAAATTAAAGTCTCAAAAACGGAGTATAATGGCTAAACATCTACACAAAACACATTTTCCGTGTATCAACAGCCCACAGAAGCATGTTATAACACTTCAAACATCAAGAAAACCATTCAGACAGAAGTTACATGCAAAACTTTATAAATGCATTGAAAACACTATTCAGGAGCTGAAAAGCACTTTAGAGCAAAGAAAAAATGAAAGTCTCAAAAACGGAATATAATGGCTAAACATCTTCACTAAACACCTTTTTCATGTATAAACAGCCACATAAGCATGTTATAACACTTAAAACATCAAGAAAAAAATACAGACAGAAGTTACATGCCAAACTTTGTAAATGGCTTCTTAAAACGCTATTCAGGACCTGAAAAGCACTTTAGAGTAATAAAGAAATTAAAGTCTAAAAATTTGAATATAATGGCTAAACATCTACACAAAACACCTTTTCTGTGTATTTACAGCCACAGAAGTATGTTGTACCACTTCAAACATCAAAAAACCATTAAGACAAAAGTTAAATGCCAAACTTTGTAAATGCCTTGAAAACGCTATTCAGGAGCTGAAGAGCACTTTAGAGCAATAAAGAAATGAAAGTCTAAAAAACGGAATATAATGGCTAAACATCTACACAAAACACCTTTTCTGTGTATATACAGCTACAGAAGCATGTTATACTACTTCAAACATCAAGAAAACTATTCAGACCGAAGTTACATGCCAAACTTTGTAAATGCATTGAAAACGCTATTCAGGAGCTGAAAAGCAATTTAGAGCAATACAAAAAATGAAAGTCTCAAAAACAGAATCTAAGGGCTAAACATCTTCACAAAACACCTTTTTCATGTATAAACAGCCACAGAAGCATGTTATAACACTTCAAACATCAAGGAAACCATTCAGACGGAAGTTAAATGCCAAACTTTGTAAATGCATATTAAACGCTATTCAGGAGCTGAAAAGCACTTTAAGAGCAAAGACAAAATTTAAGTCTCAAAAACGGAATATAATGGCCAATTATCTACACAAAACACCTTTTCAATGTAGAAACAGCCAAAGAAGCATGTTTTAACACTTAAAACATCAAGAAACCCATTCAGACGGAAGTAAAATGCCAAACTTGTAAATGCCCTCTTAAAACGCTATTCAGGACCTGAAAAGCACTTTAGAGTAATAAAGAAATGAAAGTCTAAAAATTTGAATATAATGGCTAAACATCTACACAAAACACCTTTTCTGTGTATTTACAGCCACAGAAGTATGTTATACCACTTCAAACATCAAAAAACCATTCGGACAGAAGTTACATGCGAAACGTTGTAAATGCATTGAAAACGCTATTCAGGAGCTGAAAAGCACTTAAGAGCAAAGACAAAATTAAAGTCTCAAAAACGGAATATAATGGCTAAACATCTACACAAAACACCTGTTCAATGTATAAACAGCCACAGAAGCATGTTATAACACTTCAAACATCAAAAAACCATTCAGACGGAAGTTAAATGCACAACTTTTTAAATGCCTTCTTAAAACGCTATTCATGACCTGAAAAGCACTTTAGAGTAATAAAGAAATGAAAGTCAAAAAATTGGAATATAACGGCTAAATATCTACACAAAACACCTGTTATGTGTATTTACAGCCACAGAAGTATGTTATACCACTTCAAACATCAAAAAACCATTCAGACAGATGTTACATGCGAAACGTTGTAAATCCATTGAAAACGCTATTCAGGAGCTGAAAAGTACTTTAGAGTAATACAAAAAATGAAAGTCTCAAAAACAGAATCTAAGGGCTAAACATCTTCACTAAACACCTTTTTCATGTATAAACAGCCACAGAAGCATGTTATAACACTTCAAACATCAAGAAAGCCATTCAGACAGAAGTTACATGCGAAACTTTGTAAATGCATTGAAAACGCTATTCAGGAGCTGAAAAGCACTTTAGAGCAAAGACAAAATTAAAGTCTCAAAAACTGAATATAATGGCTAAACATCTACACAAAACACCTTTTCTGTGTATTTAAAGCCACAGAAGCATGTTATAACACTTCAAACATCAAGAAAGCCATTCAGACAGAAGTTACATGCGAAACTTTGTAAATGCATTGAAAACGCTCTTCAGGAGCTGAAAAGCACTTTAGAGCCATAAAAAAATGAAAGTCTCAAAAAGTGAATCTAAGGGCTAAACATCTACACAAAACACCTTTTTCATGTATAAACAGCCACAGAAGCTAGTTGTATTACTTAAAACATCAAGAAAACCATTCAGACAAAAATTAAATGCCAAATGCCTTGAAAACGCTATTCAGGAGCAGAAAAGCACTTTAGAGCAATAAAGTAATGAAAGTCTAAAAAACGGAATATAATGGCTAAACATCTACAAAAAACAACTTATCTGTGTATTTACAGCCACAAAAGCATGTTATAACACTTCAAACATCAAGAAAGCCATTCAGACAGAAGTTACATGCGAAACTTTGTAAATGCATTGAAAACGCTATTCAGGAGCTGAAAAGCACTTTAGAGAAAGACAAAATTAAAGTCTCAAAAACGGAATATAATGGCTAAAAATCTACACAAAACAATTTTTCCATTTATAAACAGCCACAGAAGCATGTTATAACACTTCAAACATCAAGAAAACCATTCAGACAAAAGTTAATTGCCAAACTTTGTAAATGCATTGAAAACGCTATTCAGGAGCTGAAGAGCACTTTAGAGCAATAAAGAAATGAAAGTCTAAAAAACGGAATATAATGGCTAAAGATCTACAGAAAACACATTTTCTGTGTATATACAGCTACAGAAGTATGTTATACTACTTCAAACATCAAGGAAACCATTCAGATGGAAGTTAAATGCCAAACTTTGTAAATGCATTGTAAACGCTATTCAGGAGCTGAAAGGCACTTTAGAGCAATACAAAAATGAAAGTCTCAAAAACAGAATCTAAGGGCTAAACATCTTCACTAAACACCTTTTTCATGTATAAACAGCCACAGAAGCATGTTATAACACTTCAAACATCAAGAAAGCCATTCAGACAGAAAAGTTAAATGCCAAACTTTGTAAATGCCTTAAAACGCTATTCAGGAGCTGAAAAGCACTTTAGAGCAAAGACAAAATTAAAGTCTCAAAAACTGAATATAATGGCTAAACATCTACACAAAACACCTTTTCAATGTATAAACAGCCACAGAAGCATGTTATACCACATCAAACATCAAGAAAACCATTCAGACAGAAGTTAAATGCCAAACTTTGTAAATGCCTTGAAAACACTATTTAGGACCTGAAAAGCACTTTAGAGTAATAAAAAAATGAAAGTCTCAAAAACAGAATCTAAGGGCTAAACATCTTCACTGAACACCTTTTTCATGTATAAACAGCCACAGAAGCATTTTATAACACTTCAAACATCAAGAAAACAATACAGACAGAAGTTACATGCAAAACTTTGTAAATGCATTAAAAACGCTATTCAGGAGCTGAAAAGCACTTTAGAGCAATAAAAGAATGAAAGTCTAAAAAATTGAATATAATGGCTAAACATCTACACAAAACAACTTTTCCATATATAAACAGCCACAGAAGCATGTTATAACACTTAAAACATCAAGAAAACCATTCAGACAGAATTTAAATGCCAAACTTTGTAAATGCCTTAAAACGCTATTCAGGAGCTGAAAGCACTTTAGAGCAATAAAGAAATGAAAGTCTAAAAAATGGAATATAATGGCTAAACATCTACACAAAACACCTTTTCTGTGTATTAACAGCGCACTTTAGAGCAAAGAAAAAATGAAAGTCTCAAAAACGGAATATAATGGCTAAACATCTACACAAAACACCTTTTCAATGTATAAACAGCCACAGAAGCATGTTATACCACTTCAAACATCAAAAAATCATTCAGACAGAAGTTACATGCGAAACTTTGTGCGAAACGCTATTCAGGACCTGAAAAGCACTTAAGAGCAATAAAAAAATGAAAGTCTCAAAAACAGAATCTAAGGGCTAAACATCTTCACTAAACACCTTTTTCATGTATAAACAGCCACATAAGCATGTTATAACACTTCAAACATCAAGAAAGCCATTCAGACAGATGTTACATGTGAAACTTTGTAAATGCATTGAAAACGCTATTCAGGAGCTGAAAAGCACTTTAGAGCAATACAAAAAATGAAAGTCTCAAAAATAGAATCTAAGGGCTAAACATCTTCACAAAACACCTTTTTCATGTATAAACAGCCACAGAAGCTAGTTGTATTACTTAAAACATCAAGAAAACCATTCAGACAAAAATTAAATGCCAAATGCCTTGAAAACGCTATTCAGGAGCAGAAAAGCACTTTAGAGCAATAAAGTAATTAAAGTCTCAAAAACGGAATATAATGGCTAAACATCTACACAAAACACCTGTTCAATGTATAAACAGCCACAGAAGCATGTTATAACACTTCAAACATCAAAAAACCATTCAGACGGAAGTTAAATGCACAACTTTTTAAATGCCTTCTTAAAACGCTATTCATGACCTGAAAAGCACTTTAGAGTAATAAAGAAATGAAAGACAAAAAAATGGAATATAACGGCTAAATATCTACACAAAACACCTGTTCTGTGTATTTACAGCCACAGAAGTATGTTATACCACTTCAAACATCAAAAAACCATTCAGACAGATGTTACATGCGAAACGTTGTAAATCCATTGAAAACGCTATTCAGGAGCTGAAAAGTACTCTAGAGTAATACAAAAAATGAAAGTCTCAAAAACAGAATCTAAGGGCTAAACATCTTCACTAAACACCTTTTTCATGTATAAACAGCCACAGAAGCATGTTATAACACTTCAAACATCAAGAAAGCCATTCAGACAGAAGTTACATGCGAAACTTTGTAAATGCATTGAAAACGCTATTCAGGAGCTGAAAAGCACTTTAGAGCAAAGACAAAATTAAAGTCTCAAAAACTGAATATAATGGCTAAACATCTACACAAAACACCTTTTCAATGTATAAACAGCCACAGAAGCATGTTATACCACATCAAACATCAAGAAAACCATTCAGACAGAAGTTAAATGCCAAACTTTGTAAATGCCTTGAAAACACTATTTAGGACCTGAAAAGCACTTTAGAGTAATAAAAAAATGAAAGTCTCAAAAAGTGAATCTAAGGGCTAAACATCTTCACTGAACACCTTTTTCATGTATAAACAGCCACAGAAGCATTTTATAACACTTCAAACATCAAGAAAACAATACAGACAGAAGTTACATGCAAAACTTTGTAAATGCATTAAAAACGCTATTCAGGAGCTGAAAAGCACTTTAGAGCAATAAAAGAATGAAAGTCTAAAAAATTGAATATAATGGCTAAACATCTACACAAAACAACTTTTCCATATATAAACAGCCACAGAAGCATGTTATAACACTTAAAACATCAAGAAAACCATTCAGACAGAATTTAAATGCCAAACTTTGTAAATGCCTTAAAACGCTATTCAGGAGCTGAAAGCACTTTAGAGCAATAAAGAAATGAAAGTCTAAAAAATGGAATATAATGGCTAAACATCTACACAAAACACCTTTTCTGTGTATTAACAGCGCACTTTAGAGCAAAGAAAAAATGAAAGTCTCAAAAACGGAATATAATGGCTAAACATCTACACAAAACACCTTTTCAATGTATAAACAGCCACAGAAGCATGTTATACCACTTCAAACATCAAAAAATCATTCAGACAGAAGTTACATGCGAAACTTTGTGCGAAACGCTATTCAGGACCTGAAAAGCACTTAAGAGCAATAAAAAAATGAAAGTCTCAAAAACAGAATCTAAGGGCTAAACATCTTCACTAAACACCTTTTTCATGTATAAACAGCCACATAAGCATGTTATAACACTTCAAACATCAAGAAAGCCATTCAGACAGATGTTACATGTGAAACTTTGTAAATGCATTGAAAACGCTATTCAGGAGCTGAAAAGCACTTTAGAGCAATACAAAAAATGAAAGTCTCAAAAATAGAATCTAAGGGCTAAACATCTTCACAAAACACCTTTTTCATGTATAAACAGCCACAGAAGCTAGTTGTATTACTTAAAACATCAAGAAAACCATTCAGACAAAAATTAAATGCCAAATGCCTTGAAAACGCTATTCAGGAGCAGAAAAGCACTTTAGAGCAATAAAGTAATTAAAGTCTCAAAAACGGAATATAATGGCTAAACATCTACACAAAACACCTGTTCAATGTATAAACAGCCACAGAAGCATGTTATAACACTTCAAACATCAAAAAACCATTCAGACGGAAGTTAAATGCACAACTTTTTAAATGCCTTCTTAAAACGCTATTCATGACCTGAAAAGCACTTTAGAGTAATAAAGAAATGAAAGACAAAAAAATGGAATATAACGGCTAAATATCTACACAAAACACCTGTTCTGTGTATTTACAGCCACAGAAGTATGTTATACCACGTCAAACATCAAAAAACCATTCAGACAGATGTTACATGCGAAACGTTGTAAATCCATTGAAAACGCTATTCAGGAGCTGAAAAGTACTCTAGAGTAATACAAAAAATGAAAGTCTCAAAAACAGAATCTAAGGGCTAAACATCTTCACTAAACACCTTTTTCATGTATAAACAGCCACAGAAGCATGTTATAACACTTCAAACATCAAGAAAGCCATTCAGACAGAAGTTACATGCGAAACTTTGTAAATGCATTGAAAACGCTATTCAGGAGCTGAAAAGCACTTTAGAGCAAAGACAAAATTAAAGTCTCAAAAACTGAATATAATGGCTAAACATCTACACAAAACACCTTTTCTGTGTATTTAAAGCCACAGAAGCATGTTATAACACTTCAAACATCAAGAAAGCCATTCAGACAGAAGTTACATGCGAAACTTTGTAAATGCATTGAAAACGCTCTTCAGGAGCTGAAAAGCACTTTAGAGCCATAAAAAAATGAAAGTCTCAAAAAGTGAATCTAAGGGCTAAACATCTACACAAAACACCTTTTTCATGTATAAACAGCCACAGAAGCTAGTTGTATTACTTAAAACATCAAGAAAACCATTCAGACAAAAATTAAATGCCAAATGCCTTGAAAACGCTATTCAGGAGCAGAAAAGCACTTTAGAGCAATAAAGTAATGAAAGTCTAAAAAACGGAATATAATGGCTAAACATCTACAAAAAACAACTTATCTGTGTATTTACAGCCACAAAAGCATGTTATAACACTTCAAACATCAAGAAAGCCATTCAGACAGAAGTTACATGCGAAACTTTGTAAATGCATTGAAAACGCTATTCAGGAGCTGAAAAGCACTTTAGAGAAAGACAAAATTAAAGTCTCAAAAACGGAATATAATGGCTAAAAATCTACACAAAACAATTTTTCCATTTATAAACAGCCACAGAAGCATGTTATAACACTTCAAACATCGAGAAAACCATTCAGACAAAAGTTAATTGCCAAACTTTGTAAATGCCTTGAAAACGCTATTCAGGAGCTGAAGAGCACTTTAGAGCAATAAAGAAATGAAAGTCTAAAAAACGGAATATAATGGCTAAAGATCTACAGAAAACACATTTTCTGTGTATATACAGCTACAGAAGTATGTTATACTACTTCAAACATCAAGGAAACCATTCAGACGGAAGTTAAATGCCAAACTTTGTAAATGCATTGTAAACGCTATTCAGGAGCTGAAAGGCACTTTAGAGCAATACAAAAATGAAAGTCTCAAAAACAGAATCTAAGGGCTATACATCTTCACTAAACACCTTTTTCATGTATAAACAGCCACAGAAGCATGTTATAACACTTCAAACATCAAGAAAGCCATTCAGACAGAAAAGTTAAATGCCAAACTTTGTAAATGCCTTAAAACGCTATTCAGGACCTGAAAAGCACTTTAGAGTAATAAAGAAATGAAAGTCTAAAAAATTGAATATAATGGCTAAACATCTACACAAAACAACTTTTCCATATATAAACAGCCACAGAAGCATGTTATAACACTTAAAACATCAAGAAAACCATTCAGACAGAATTTAAATGCCAAACTTTGTAAATGCCTTAAAACGCTATTCAGGAGCTGAAAGCACTTTAGAGCAATAAAGAAATGAAAGTCTAAAAAATGGAATATAATGGCTAAACATCTACACAAAACACCTTTTCTGTGTATTAACAGCGCACTTTAGAGCAAAGAAAAAATGAAAGTCTCAAAAACGGAATATAATGGCTAAACATCTACACAAAACACCTTTTCAATGTATAAACAGCCACAGAAGCATGTTATACCACTTCAAACATCAAAAAACCATTCAGACAGAAGTTACATGCGAAACTTTGTGCGAAACGCTATTCAGGACCTGAAAAGCACTTAAGAGCAATAAAAAAATGAAAGTCTCAAAAACAGAATCTAAGGGCTAAACATCTTCACTAAACACCTTTTTCATGTATAAACAGCCACATAAGCATGTTATAACACTTCAAACATCAAGGAAGCCATTCAAACAGAAGTTACATGCGAAACTTTGTAAATGCATTGAAAACGCTATTCAGGAGCTGAAAAGCACTTTAGAGTAAAGACAAAATTAAAGTCTCAAAAACGGAGTATAATGGCTAAACATCTACACAAAACACATTTTCCGTGTATCAACAGCCCACAGAAGCATGTTATAACACTTCAAACATCAAGAAAACCATTCGGACAGAAGTTACATGCAAAACTTTATAAATGCATTGAAAACGCTATTCAGGAGCTGAAAAGCACTTTAGAGTAATAAAGAAATGAAAATCTAAAAATTTGAATATAATGGCTAAACATTTACACAAAACACCTTTTCTGTGTATTTACAGCCACAGAAGTATGTTATACCACTTCAAACATCAAAAAACCATTCAGACAGAAGTAACATGCGAAACGTTGTAAATGCATTGAAAACGCTATTCGGGAGCTGAAAAGCACTTTAGAGCAAAGACAAAATTAAAGTCTCAAAAACGGAATATAATGGCTAAACATCTATACAAAACAATTTTTCCATATATAAACAGCCACAGAAGCATGCTATAACACTTCAAACATCAAGAAAGCCATTCAAACAGAAGTTACATGCGAAACTTTGTAAATGCATTGAAAACGCTATTCAGTAGCTGAAAAGCACTTTAGAGCCATAAAAAAATGAAAGTCTCAAAAAGTGAATCTAAGGGCTAAACACCTACACAAAACACCTTTTGAATGTATAAACAGCCACAGAAGCTAGTTGTATTACTTAAAACATCAAGAAAACCATTCAGACAAAAATTAAATGCCAAATGCCTTGAAAACGCTATTCAGGAGCAGAAAAGCACTTTAGAGCAATAAAGTAATGAAAGTCTAAAAAACGGAATATAATGGCTAAACATCTACAAAAAACAACTTATCTGTGTATTTACAGCCACAAAAGCATGTTATAACACTTCAAACATTAAGAAAGCCATTCAGACAGAAGTTACATGCGAAACTTTGTAAATGCATTGAAAACGCTATTCAGGAGCTGAAAAGTACTTTAGAGCAATAAAGAAATGAAAGTCTAAAAAATGGAATATAATGGCTAAAAATCTACACAAAACAGCTTTTCCATATATTAACAGCCACAGAAGCACGTTATAACACTTCAAACATCAAGAAAGCCATTCAGACAGAAGTTACATGCGAAACTTTGTAAATGTATTGAAAACGCTCTTCAGGAGCTGAAAAGCACTTTAGAGCCATAAAAAAATGAAAGTCTCAAAAAGTGAATCTAAGGGCTAAACACCTACACAAAACACCTTTTGAATGTATAAACAGCCACAGAAGCTAGTTATATTACTTAAAACATCAAGAAAACCATTCAGACAAAAATTAAATGCCAAACTTAGTAAATGCATTGAAAACGCTATTCAGGAGCTGAAAAGCACTTTAGAGCAATAAAGTAATGAAAGTCTAAAAAACGGAATATAATTGGCTAAACATCTACACAAAACACCTTATCTGTGTATGTACAGCCACAAAAGCATGTTATAACACTTCAAACATCAAGAAAGCCATTCAGACAGAAGTTATATGCCAAACTTTGTAAATGCATTGAAAACGCTATTCAGGAGCTGAAAAGCACTTTAGAGCAAAGACAAAATTAAAGTCTCAAAAACGGAATATAATGGCTAAACATCTACACAAAACACCTTTTCAATGTATAAACAGCCACAGAAGCATGTTTTAACACTTAAAACATCAAGAAAACCATTCAGACGGAAGTTAAATGCCAAACTTTGTAAATGCCTTCTTAAAAAGCTATTCAGGACCTGAAAAACACTTTAGAGTAATAAAGAAATGAAAGTCAAAAAATTTGAATATAATGGCTAAACATCTACACAAAACACCTTTTCTGTGTATTTAAAGCCACAGAAGCATGTTATAACACTTCAAACATCAAGAAAGCCATTCAGACAGAAGTTACATGCGAAACTTTGTAAATGCATTGAAAACGCTCTTCAGGAGCTGAAAAGCACTTTAGAGCCATAAAAAAATGAAAGTCTCAAAAAGTGAATCTAAGGGCTAAACATCTACACAAAACACCTTTTTCATGTATAAACAGCCACAGAAGCTAGTTGTATTACTTAAAACATCAAGAAAACCATTCAGACAAAAATTAAATGCCAAATGCCTTGAAAACGCTATTCAGGAGCTGAAAAGCACTTTAGAGCAATAAAGTAATGAAAGTCTAAAAAACGGAATATAATGGCTAAACATCTACAAAAAACAACTTATCTGTGTATTTACAGCCACAAAAGCATGTTATAACACTTCAAACATCAAGAAAGCCATTCAGACAGAAGTTACATGCGAAACTTTGTAAATGCATTGAAAACGCTATTCAGGAGCTGAAAAGCACTTTAGAGAAAGACAAAATTAAAGTCTCAAAAACGGAATATAATGGCTAAAAATCTACACAAAACAATTTTTCCATTTATAAACAGCCACAGAAGCATGTTATAACACTTCAAACATCAAGAAAACCATTCAGACAAAAGTTAATTGCCAAACTTTGTAAATGCCTTGAAAACGCTATTCAGGAGCTGAAGAGCACTTTAGAGCAATAAAGAAATGAAAGTCTAAAAAACGGAATATAATGGCTAAAGATCTACAGAAAACACATTTTCTGTGTATATACAGCTACAGAAGTATGTTATACTACTTCAAACATCAAGGAAACCATTCAGACGGAAGTTAAATGCCAAACTTTGTAAATGCATTGTAAACGCTATTCAGGAGCTGAAAGGCACTTTAGAGCAATACAAAAATGAAAGTCTCAAAAACAGAATCTAAGGGCTAAACATCTTCACTAAACACCTTTTTCATGTATAAACAGCCACAGAAGCATGTTATAACACTTCAAACATCAAGAAAGCCATTCAGACAGAAAAGTTAAATGCCAAACTTTGTAAATGCCTTAAAACGCTATTCAGGACCTGAAAAGCACTTTAGAGTAATAAAGAAATGAAAGTCTAAAAAATTGAATATAATGGCTAAACATCTACACAAAACAACTTTTCCATATATAAACAGCCACAGAAGCATGTTATAACACTTAAAACATCAAGAAAACCATTCAGACAGAATTTAAATGCCAAACTTTGTAAATGCCTTAAAACGCTATTCAGGAGCTGAAAGCACTTTAGAGCAATAAAGAAATGAAAGTCTAAAAAATGGAATATAATGGCTAAACATCTACACAAAACACCTTTTCTGTGTATTAACAGCGCACTTTAGAGCAAAGAAAAAATGAAAGTCTCAAAAACGGAATATAATGGCTAAACATCTACACAAAACACCTTTTCAATGTATAAACAGCCACAGAAGCATGTTATACCACTTCAAACATCAAAAAACCATTCAGACAGAAGTTACATGCGAAACTTTGTGCGAAACGCTATTCAGGACCTGAAAAGCACTTAAGAGCAATAAAAAAATGAAAGTCTCAAAAACAGAATCTAAGGGCTAAACATCTTCACTAAACACCTTTTTCATGTATAAACAGCCACATAAGCATGTTATAACACTTCAAACATCAAGGAAGCCATTCAAACAGAAGTTACATGCGAAACTTTGTAAATGCATTGAAAACGCTATTCAGGAGCTGAAAAGCACTTTAGAGTAAAGACAAAATTAAAGTCTCAAAAACGGAGTATAATGGCTAAACATCTACACAAAACACATTTTCCGTGTATCAACAGCCCACAGAAGCATGTTATAACACTTCAAACATCAAGAAAACCATTCGGACAGAAGTTACATGCAAAACTTTATAAATGCATTGAAAACGCTATTCAGGAGCTGAAAAGCACTTTAGAGCAAAGACAAAATTAAAGTCTCAAAAACGGAATATAATGGCTAAACATCTACACAAAACACCTTTTCAATGTATAAAAAGCCACAGAAGCATGTTTTAACACTTAAAACATCAAGAAAACCATTCAGACGGAAGTAAAGTGCCAAACTTTGTAAATGCCTTCTGAAAACGCCATTCAGGACCTGAAAAGCACTTTAGAGTAATAAAGAAATGAAAATCTAAAAATTTGAATATAATGGCTAAACATTTACACAAAACACCTTTTCTGTGTATTTACAGCCACAGAAGTATGTTATACCACTTCAAACATCAAAAAACCATTCAGACAGAAGTAACATGCGAAACGTTGTAAATGCATTGAAAACGCTATTCGGGAGCTGAAAAGCACTTTAGAGCAAAGACAAAATTAAAGTCTCAAAAACGGAATATAATGGCTAAACATCTATACAAAACAATTTTTCCATATATAAACAGCCACAGAAGCATGCTATAACACTTCAAACATCAAGAAAGCCATTCAAACAGAAGTTACATGCGAAACTTTGTAAATGCATTGAAAACGCTATTCAGGAGCTGAAAAGCACTTTAGAGCCATAAAAAAATGAAAGTCTCAAAAAGTGAATCTAAGGGCTAAACACCTACACAAAACACCTTTTGAATGTATAAACAGCCACAGAAGCTAGTTGTATTACTTAAAACATCAAGAAAACCATTCAGACAAAAATTAAATGCCAAATGCCTTGAAAACGCTATTCAGGAGCAGAAAAGCACTTTAGAGCAATAAAGTAATGAAAGTCTAAAAAACGGAATATAATGGCTAAACATCTACAAAAAACAACTTATCTGTGTATTTACAGCCACAAAAGCATGTTATAACACTTCAAACATTAAGAAAGCCATTCAGACAGAAGTTACATGCGAAACTTTGTAAATGCATTGAAAACGCTATTCAGGAGCTGAAAAGTACTTTAGAGCAATAAAGAAATGAAAGTCTAAAAAATGGAATATAATGGCTAAAAATCTACACAAAACAGCTTTTCCATATATTAACAGCCACAGAAGCACGTTATAACACTTCAAACATCAAGAAAGCCATTCAGACAGAAGTTACATGCGAAACTTTGTAAATGTATTGAAAACGCTCTTCAGGAGCTGAAAAGCACTTTAGAGCCATAAAAAAATGAAAGTCTCAAAAAGTGAATCTAAGGGCTAAACACCTACACAAAACACCTTTTGAATGTATAAACAGCCACAGAAGCTAGTTATATTACTTAAAACATCAAGAAAACCATTCAGACAAAAATTAAATGCCAAACTTAGTAAATGCATTGAAAACGCTATTCAGGAGCTGAAAAGCACTTTAGAGCAATAAAGTAATGAAAGTCTAAAAAACGGAATATAATTGGCTAAACATCTACACAAAACACCTTATCTGTGTATGTACAGCCACAAAAGCATGTTATAACACTTCAAACATCAAGAAAGCCATTCAGACAGAAGTTATATGCCAAACTTTGTAAATGCATTGAAAACGCTATTCAGGAGCTGAAAAGCACTTTAGAGCAAAGACAAAATTAAAGTCTCAAAAACGGAATATAATGGCTAAACATCTACACAAAACACCTTTTCAATGTATAAACAGCCACAGAAGCATGTTTTAACACTTAAAACATCAAGAAAACCATTCAGACGGAAGTTAAATGCCAAACTTTGTAAATGCCTTCTTAAAAAGCTATTCAGGACCTGAAAAACACTTTAGAGTAATAAAGAAATGAAAGTCAAAAAATTTGAATATAATGGCTAAACATCTACACAAAACACCTTTTCTGTGTATTTAAAGCCACAGAAGCATGTTATAACACTTCAAACATCAAGAAAGCCATTCAGACAGAAGTTACATGCGAAACTTTGTAAATGCATTGAAAACGCTCTTCAGGAGCTGAAAAGCACTTTAGAGCCATAAAAAAATGAAAGTCTCAAAAAGTGAATCTAAGGGCTAAACATCTACACAAAACACCTTTTTCATGTATAAACAGCCACAGAAGCTAGTTGTATTACTTAAAACATCAAGAAAACCATTCAGACAAAAATTAAATGCCAAATGCCTTGAAAACGCTATTCAGGAGCTGAAAAGCACTTTAGAGCAATAAAGTAATGAAAGTCTAAAAAACGGAATATAATGGCTAAACATCTACAAAAAACAACTTATCTGTGTATTTACAGCCACAAAAGCATGTTATAACACTTCAAACATCAAGAAAGCCATTCAGACAGAAGTTACATGCGAAACTTTGTAAATGCATTGAAAACGCTATTCTGGAGCTGAAAAGCACTTTAGAGAAAGACAAAATTAAAGTCTCAAAAACGGAATATAATGGCTAAAAATCTACACAAAACAATTTTTCCATTTATAAACAGCCACAGAAGCATGTTATAACACTTCAAACATCAAGAAAACCATTCAGACAAAAGTTAATTGCCAAACTTTGTAAATGCCTTGAAAACGCTATTCAGGAGCTGAAGAGCACTTTAGAGCAATAAAGAAATGAAAGTCTAAAAAACGGAATATAATGGCTAAAGATCTACAGAAAACACATTTTCTGTGTATATACAGCTACAGAAGTATGTTATACTACTTCAAACATCAAGGAAACCATTCAGACGGAAGTTAAATGCCAAACTTTGTAAATGCATTGTAAACGCTATTCAGGAGCTGAAAGGCACTTTAGAGCAATACAAAAATGAAAGTCTCAAAAACAGAATCTAAGGGCTAAACATCTTCACTAAACACCTTTTTCATGTATAAACAGCCACATAAGCATGTTATAACACTTCAAACATCAAGAAAGCCATTCAGACAGAAAAGTTAAATGCCAAACTTTGTAAATGCCTTAAAACGCTATTCAGGACCTGAAAAGCACTTTAGAGTAATAAAGAAATGAAAGTCTAAAAAATTGAATATAATGGCTAAACATCTACACAAAACAACTTTTCCATATATAAACAGCCACAGAAGCATGTTATAACACTTAAAACATCAAGAAAACCATTCAGACAGAATTTAAATGCCAAACTTTGTAAATGCCTTAAAACGCTATTCAGGAGCTGAAAGCACTTTAGAGCAATAAAGAAATGAAAGTCTAAAAAATGGAATATAATGGCTAAACATCTACACAAAACACCTTTTCAATGTATAAACAGCCACAGAAGCATGTTATACCACTTCAAACATCAAAAAACCATTCAGACAAAAATTAAATGCCAAATGCCTTGAAAACGCTATTCAGGAGCAGAAAAGCACTTTAGAGCAATAAAGTAATGAAAGTCTAAAAAACGGAATATAATGGCTAAACATCTACAAAAAACAACTTATCTGTGTATTTACAGCCACAAAAGCATGTTATAACACTTCAAACATTAAGAAAGCCATTCAGACAGAAGTTACATGCGAAACTTTGTAAATGCATTGAAAACGCTATTCAGGAGCTGAAAAGTACTTTAGAGCAATAAAGAAATGAAAGTCTAAAAAATGGAATATAATGGCTAAAAATCTACACAAAACAGCTTTTCCATATATTAACAGCCACAGAAGCACGTTATAACACTTCAAACATCAAGAAAGCCATTCAGACAGAAGTTACATGCGAAACTTTGTAAATGTATTGAAAACGCTCTTCAGGAGCTGAAAAGCACTTTAGAGCCATAAAAAAATGAAAGTCTCAAAAAGTGAATCTAAGGGCTAAACACCTACACAAAACACCTTTTGAATGTATAAACAGCCACAGAAGCTAGTTATATTACTTAAAACATCAAGAAAACCATTCAGACAAAAATTAAATGCCAAACTTAGTAAATGCATTGAAAACGCTATTCAGGAGCTGAAAAGCACTTTAGAGCAATAAAGTAATGAAAGTCTAAAAAACGGAATATAATTGGCTAAACATCTACACAAAACACCTTATCTGTGTATGTACAGCCACAAAAGCATGTTATAACACTTCAAACATCAAGAAAGCCATTCAGACAGAAGTTATATGCCAAACTTTGTAAATGCATTGAAAACGCTATTCAGGAGCTGAAAAGCACTTTAGAGCAAAGACAAAATTAAAGTCTCAAAAACGGAATATAATGGCTAAACATCTACACAAAACACCTTTTCAATGTATAAACAGCCACAGAAGCATGTTTTAACACTTAAAACATCAAGAAAACCATTCAGACGGAAGTTAAATGCCAAACTTTGTAAATGCCTTCTTAAAAAGCTATTCAGGACCTGAAAAACACTTTAGAGTAATAAAGAAATGAAAGTCAAAAAATTTGAATATAATGGCTAAACATCTACACAAAACACCTTTTCTGTGTATTTAAAGCCACAGAAGCATGTTATAACACTTCAAACATCAAGAAAGCCATTCAGACAGAAGTTACATGCGAAACTTTGTAAATGCATTGAAAACGCTCTTCAGGAGCTGAAAAGCACTTTAGAGCCATAAAAAAATGAAAGTCTCAAAAAGTGAATCTAAGGGCTAAACATCTACACAAAACACCTTTTTCATGTATAAACAGCCACAGAAGCTAGTTGTATTACTTAAAACATCAAGAAAACCATTCAGACAAAAATTAAATGCCAAATGCCTTGAAAACGCTATTCAGGAGCTGAAAAGCACTTTAGAGCAATAAAGTAATGAAAGTCTAAAAAACGGAATATAATGGCTAAACATCTACAAAAAACAACTTATCTGTGTATTTACAGCCACAAAAGCATGTTATAACACTTCAAACATCAAGAAAGCCATTCAGACAGAAGTTACATGCGAAACTTTGTAAATGCATTGAAAACGCTATTCTGGAGCTGAAAAGCACTTTAGAGAAAGACAAAATTAAAGTCTCAAAAACGGAATATAATGGCTAAAAATCTACACAAAACAATTTTTCCATTTATAAACAGCCACAGAAGCATGTTATAACACTTCAAACATCAAGAAAACCATTCAGACAAAAGTTAATTGCCAAACTTTGTAAATGCCTTGAAAACGCTATTCAGGAGCTGAAGAGCACTTTAGAGCAATAAAGAAATGAAAGTCTAAAAAACGGAATATAATGGCTAAAGATCTACAGAAAACACATTTTCTGTGTATATACAGCTACAGAAGTATGTTATACTACTTCAAACATCAAGGAAACCATTCAGACGGAAGTTAAATGCCAAACTTTGTAAATGCATTGTAAACGCTATTCAGGAGCTGAAAGGCACTTTAGAGCAATACAAAAATGAAAGTCTCAAAAACAGAATCTAAGGGCTAAACATCTTCACTAAACACCTTTTTCATGTATAAACAGCCACAGAAGCATGTTATAACACTTCAAACATCAAGAAAGCCATTCAGACAGAAAAGTTAAATGCCAAACTTTGTAAATGCCTTAAAACGCTATTCAGGACCTGAAAAGCACTTTAGAGTAATAAAGAAATGAAAGTCTAAAAAATTGAATATAATGGCTAAACATCTACACAAAACAACTTTTCCATATATAAACAGCCACAGAAGCATGTTATAACACTTAAAACATCAAGAAAACCATTCAGACAGAATTTAAATGCCAAACTTTGTAAATGCCTTAAAACGCTATTCAGGAGCTGAAAGCACTTTAGAGCAATAAAGAAATGAAAGTCTAAAAAATGGAATATAATGGCTAAACATCTACACAAAACACCTTTTCAATGTATAAACAGCCACAGAAGCATGTTATACCACTTCAAACATCAAAAAACCATTCAGACAGAAGTTACATGCGAAACTTTGTGCGAAACGCTATTCAGGACCTGAAAAGCACTTAAGAGCAATAAAAAAATGAAAGTCTCAAAAACAGAATCTAAGGGCTAAACATCTTCACTAAACACCTTTTTCATGTATAAACAGCCACATAAGCATGTTATAACACTTCAAACATCAAGGAAGCCATTCAAACAGAAGTTACATGCGAAACTTTGTAAATGCATTGAAAACGCTATTCAGGAGCTGAAAAGCACTTTAGAGTAAAGACAAAATTAAAGTCTCAAAAACGGAGTATAATGGCTAAACATCTACACAAAACACATTTTCCGTGTATCAACAGCCCACAGAAGCATGTTATAACACTTCAAACATCAAGAAAACCATTCGGACAGAAGTTACATGCAAAACTTTATAAATGCATTGAAAACGCTATTCAGGAGCTGAAAAGCACTTTAGAGCAAAGACAAAATTAAAGTCTCAAAAACGGAATATAATGGCTAAACATCTACACAAAACACCTTTTCAATGTATAAAAAGCCACAGAAGCATGTTTTAACACTTAAAACATCAAGAAAACCATTCAGACGGAAGTAAAGTGCCAAACTTTGTAAATGCCTTCTGAAAACGCCATTCAGGACCTGAAAAGCACTTTAGAGTAATAAAGAAATGAAAATCTAAAAATTTGAATATAATGGCTAAACATTTACACAAAACACCTTTTCTGTGTATTTACAGCCACAGAAGTATGTTATACCACTTCAAACATCAAAAAACCATTCAGACAGAAGTAACATGCGAAACGTTGTAAATGCATTGAAAACGCTATTCGGGAGCTGAAAAGCACTTTAGAGCAAAGACAAAATTAAAGTCTCAAAAACGGAATATAATGGCTAAACATCTATACAAAACAATTTTTCCATATATAAACAGCCACAGAAGCATGCTATAACACTTCAAACATCAAGAAAGCCATTCAAACAGAAGTTACATGCGAAACTTTGTAAATGCATTGAAAACGCTATTCAGGAGCTGAAAAGCACTTTAGAGCCATAAAAAAATGAAAGTCTCAAAAAGTGAATCTAAGGGCTAAACACCTACACAAAACACCTTTTGAATGTATAAACAGCCACAGAAGCTAGTTGTATTACTTAAAACATCAAGAAAACCATTCAGACAAAAATTAAATGCCAAATGCCTTGAAAACGCTATTCAGGAGCAGAAAAGCACTTTAGAGCAATAAAGTAATGAAAGTCTAAAAAACGGAATATAATGGCTAAACATCTACAAAAAACAACTTATCTGTGTATTTACAGCCACAAAAGCATGTTATAACACTTCAAACATTAAGAAAGCCATTCAGACAGAAGTTACATGCGAAACTTTGTAAATGCATTGAAAACGCTATTCAGGAGCTGAAAAGTACTTTAGAGCAATAAAGAAATGAAAGTCTAAAAAATGGAATATAATGGCTAAAAATCTACACAAAACAGCTTTTCCATATATTAACAGCCACAGAAGCACGTTATAACACTTCAAACATCAAGAAAGCCATTCAGACAGAAGTTACATGCGAAACTTTGTAAATGTATTGAAAACGCTCTTCAGGAGCTGAAAAGCACTTTAGAGCCATAAAAAAATGAAAGTCTCAAAAAGTGAATCTAAGGGCTAAACACCTACACAAAACACCTTTTGAATGTATAAACAGCCACAGAAGCTAGTTATATTACTTAAAACATCAAGAAAACCATTCAGACAAAAATTAAATGCCAAACTTAGTAAATGCATTGAAAACGCTATTCAGGAGCTGAAAAGCACTTTAGAGCAATAAAGTAATGAAAGTCTAAAAAACGGAATATAATTGGCTAAACATCTACACAAAACACCTTATCTGTGTATGTACAGCCACAAAAGCATGTTATAACACTTCAAACATCAAGAAAGCCATTCAGACAGAAGTTATATGCCAAACTTTGTAAATGCATTGAAAACGCTATTCAGGAGCTGAAAAGCACTTTAGAGCAAAGACAAAATTAAAGTCTCAAAAACGGAATATAATGGCTAAACATCTACACAAAACACCTTTTCAATGTATAAACAGCCACAGAAGCATGTTTTAACACTTAAAACATCAAGAAAACCATTCAGACGGAAGTTAAATGCCAAACTTTGTAAATGCCTTCTTAAAAAGCTATTCAGGACCTGAAAAACACTTTAGAGTAATAAAGAAATGAAAGTCAAAAAATTTGAATATAATGGCTAAACATCTACACAAAACACCTTTTCTGTGTATTTAAAGCCACAGAAGCATGTTATAACACTTCAAACATCAAGAAAGCCATTCAGACAGAAGTTACATGCGAAACTTTGTAAATGCATTGAAAATGCTCTTCAGGAGCTGAAAAGCACTTTAGAGCCATAAAAAAATGAAAGTCTCAAAAAGTGAATCTAAGGGC
This sequence comes from Hypomesus nipponensis, assembly GCF_054491055.1. Classification (NCBI taxonomy): domain Eukaryota; kingdom Metazoa; phylum Chordata; class Actinopteri; order Osmeriformes; family Osmeridae; genus Hypomesus; species Hypomesus nipponensis. The sequence continues at coordinate 1,790,516 of NC_140384.1, read as the reverse complement.
TAAACATCTACACAAAACACATTTTTCATGTATAAACAGCCACAGAAGCTAGTTGTATTACTTAAAACATCAAGAAAACCATTCAGACAAAAATTAAATGCCAAATGCCTTGAAAACGCTATTCAGGAGCAGAAAAGCACTTTAGAGCAATAAAGTAATGAAAGTCTAAAAAACGGAATATAATGGCTAAACATCTACAAAAAACAACTTATCTGTGTATTTACAGCCACAAAAGCATGTTATAACACTTCAAACATCAAGAAAGCCATTCAGACAGAAGTTACATGCGAAACTTTGTAAATGCATTGAAAACGCTATTCAGGAGCTGAAAAGCACTTTAGAGAAAGACAAAATTAAAGTCTCCAAAACGGAATATAATGGCTAAAAATCTACACAAAACAATTTTTCCATTTATAAACAGCCACAGAAGCATGTTATAACACTTCAAACATCAAGAAAACCATTCAGACAAAAGTTAATTGCCAAACTTTGTAAATGCCTTGAAAACGCTATTCAGGAGCTGAAGAGCACTTTAGAGCAATAAAGAAATGAAAGTCTAAAAAACGGAATATAATGGCTAAAGATCTACAGAAAACACATTTTCTGTGTATATACAGCTACAGAAGTATGTTATACTACTTCAAACATCAAGGAAACCATTCAGACGGAAGTTAAATGCCAAACTTTGTAAATATATTGTAAACGCTATTCAGGAGCTGAAAGGCACTTTAGAGCAATACAAAAATGAAAGTCTCAAAAACAGAATCTAAGGGCTAAACATCTTCACTAAACACCTTTTTCATGTATAAACAGCCACAGAAGCATGTTATAACACTTCAAACATCAAGAAAACCATTCAGACAGAATTTAAATGCCAAACTTTGTAAATGCCTTAAAACGCTATTCAGGAGCTGAAAGCACTTTAAAGCAATAAAGAAATGAAAGTCTAAAAAACGGAATATAATGGCTAAAGATCTACAGAAAACACCTTTTCTGTGTATATACAGCTACAGAAGCATGTTATACTACTTCAAACATCAAGGAAACCATTCAGACGGAAGTTAAATGCCAAACTTTGTAAATGCATATTAAACGCTATTCAGGAGCTGAAATGCACTTTAAGAGCAAAGACAAAATTTAAGTCTCAAAAACGGAATATAATGGCCAATTATCTACACAAAACACCTTTTCAATGTAGAAACAGCCAAAGAAGCATGTTTTAACACTTAAAACATCAAGAAACCCATTCAGACGGAAGTAAAATGCCAAACTTTGTAAATGCCCTCTTAAAACGCTATTTAGGACCTGAAAAGCACTTTAGAGTAATAAAGAAATGAAAGTCTAAAAATTTGAATATAATGGCTAAACATCTACACAAAACACCTTTTCTGTGTATTTACAGCCACAGAAGTATGTTATACCACTTCAAACATCAAAAAACCATTCAGACAGAAGTTACATGCGAAACGTTGTAAATGCATTGAAAACGCTATTCAGGAGCTGAAAAGCACTTAAGAGCAAAGACAAAATTAAAGTCTCAAAAACGGAATATAATGGCTAAACATCTACACAAAACACCTGTTCAATGTATAAACAGCCACAGAAGCATGTTATAACACTTCAAACATCAAAAAACCATTCAGACGGAAGTTAAATGCACAACTTTTTAAATGCCTTTTTAAAACGCTATTCATGACCTGAAAAGCACTTTAGAGTAATAAAGAAATGAAAGTCAAAAAATTGGAATATAACGTCTAAATATCTACACAAAACACCTGTTCTGTGTATTTACAGCCACAGAAGTATGTTATACCACTTCAAACATCAAAAAACCATTCAGACAGAAGTTACATGCGAAACGTTGTAAATCCATTGAAAACGCTATTCAGGAGCTGAAAAGCACTTTAGAGCAAAGACAAAATTAAAGTCTCAAAAACTGAATATAATGGCTAAACATCTACACAAAACACCTTTTCAATGTATAAACAGCCACAGAAGCATGTTATAACACTTCAAACATCAAGAAAACCATTCAGACAAAAGTTAATTGCCAAACTTTGTAAATGCCTTGAAAACGCTATTCAGGAGCTGAAGAGCACTTTAGAGCAATAAAGAAATGAAAGTCTAAAAAACGGAATATAATGGCTAAAGATCTACAGAAAACACATTTTCTGTGTATATACAGCTACAGAAGTATGTTATACTACTTCAAACATCAAGGAAACCATTCAGATGGAAGTTAAATGCCAAACTTTGTAAATGCATTGTAAACGCTATTCAGGAGCTGAAAGGCACTTTAGAGCAATACAAAAATGAAAGTCTCAAAAACAGAATCTAAGGGCTAAACATCTTCACTAAACACCTTTTTCATGTATAAACAGCCACAGAAGCATGTTATAACACTTCAAACATCAAGAAAGCCATTCAGACAGAAAAGTTAAATGCCAAACTTTGTAAATGCCTTAAAACGCTATTCAGGACCTGAAAAGCACTTTAGAGTAATAAAGAAATGAAAGTCTAAAAAATTGAATATAATGGCTAAACATCTACACAAAACAACTTTTCCATATATAAACAGCCACAGAAGCATGTTATAACACTTAAAACATCAAGAAAACCATTCAGACAGAATTTAAATGCCAAACTTTGTAAATGCCTTAAAACGCTATTCAGGAGCTGAAAGCACTTTAGAGCAATAAAGAAATGAAAGTCTAAAAAATGGAATATAATGGCTAAACATCTACACAAAACACATTTTCCGTGTATCAACAGCCCACAGAAGCATGTTATAACACTTCAAACATCAAGAAAACCATTCAGACAGAATTTAAATGCCAAACTTTGTAAATGCCTTAAAACGCTATTCAGGAGCTGAAAGCACTTTAAAGCAATAAAGAAATGAAAGTCTAAAAAACGGAATATAATGGCTAAAGATCTACAGAAAACACCTTTTCTGTGTATATACAGCTACAGAAGCATGTTATACTACTTCAAACATCAAGGAAACCATTCAGACGGAAGTTAAATGCCAAACTTTGTAAATGCATATTAAACGCTATTCAGGAGCTGAAATGCACTTTAAGAGCAAAGACAAAATTTAAGTCTCAAAAACGGAATATAATGGCCAATTATCTACACAAAACACCTTTTCAATGTAGAAACAGCCAAAGAAGCATGTTTTAACACTTAAAACATCAAGAAACCCATTCAGACGGAAGTAAAATGCCAAACTTTGTAAATGCCCTCTTAAAACGCTATTTAGGACCTGAAAAGCACTTTAGAGTAATAAAGAAATGAAAGTCTAAAAATTTGAATATAATGGCTAAACATCTACACAAAACACCTTTTCTGTGTATTTACAGCCACAGAAGTATGTTATACCACTTCAAACATCAAAAAACCATTCAGACAGAAGTTACATGCGAAACGTTGTAAATGCATTGAAAACGCTATTCAGGAGCTGAAAAGCACTTAAGAGCAAAGACAAAATTAAAGTCTCAAAAACGGAATATAATGGCTAAACATCTACACAAAACACCTGTTCAATGTATAAACAGCCACAGAAGCATGTTATAACACTTCAAACATCAAAAAACCATTCAGACGGAAGTTAAATGCACAACTTTTTAAATGCCTTTTTAAAACGCTATTCATGACCTGAAAAGCACTTTAGAGTAATAAAGAAATGAAAGTCAAAAAATTGGAATATAACGTCTAAATATCTACACAAAACACCTGTTCTGTGTATTTACAGCCACAGAAGTATGTTATACCACTTCAAACATCAAAAAACCATTCAGACAGAAGTTACATGCGAAACGTTGTAAATCCATTGAAAACGCTATTCAGGAGCTGAAAAGCACTTTAGAGCAAAGACAAAATTAAAGTCTCAAAAACTGAATATAATGGCTAAACATCTACACAAAACACCTTTTCAATGTATAAACAGCCACAGAAGCATGTTATAACACTTCAAACATCAAGAAAACCATTCAGACAAAAGTTAATTGCCAAACTTTGTAAATGCCTTGAAAACGCTATTCAGGAGCTGAAGAGCACTTTAGAGCAATAAAGAAATGAAAGTCTAAAAAACGGAATATAATGGCTAAAGATCTACAGAAAACACATTTTCTGTGTATATACAGCTACAGAAGTATGTTATACTACTTCAAACATCAAGGAAACCATTCAGATGGAAGTTAAATGCCAAACTTTGTAAATGCATTGTAAACGCTATTCAGGAGCTGAAAGGCACTTTAGAGCAATACAAAAATGAAAGTCTCAAAAACAGAATCTAAGGGCTAAACATCTTCACTAAACACCTTTTTCATGTATAAACAGCCACAGAAGCATGTTATAACACTTCAAACATCAAGAAAGCCATTCAGACAGAAAAGTTAAATGCCAAACTTTGTAAATGCCTTAAAACGCTATTCAGGACCTGAAAAGCACTTTAGAGTAATAAAGAAATGAAAGTCTAAAAAATTGAATATAATGGCTAAACATCTACACAAAACAACTTTTCCATATATAAACAGCCACAGAAGCATGTTATAACACTTAAAACATCAAGAAAACCATTCAGACAGAATTTAAATGCCAAACTTTGTAAATGCCTTAAAACGCTATTCAGGAGCTGAAAGCACTTTAGAGCAATAAAGAAATGAAAGTCTAAAAAATGGAATATAATGGCTAAACATCTACACAAAACACATTTTCCGTGTATCAACAGCCCACAGAAGCATGTTATAACACTTCAAACATCAAGAAAACCATTCAGACAGAATTTAAATGCCAAACTTTGTAAATGCCTTAAAACGCTATTCAGGAGCTGAAAGCACTTTAAAGCAATAAAGAAATGAAAGTCTAAAAAACGGAATATAATGGCTAAAGATCTACAGAAAACACCTTTTCTGTGTATATACAGCTACAGAAGCATGTTATACTACTTCAAACATCAAGGAAACCATTCAGACGGAAGTTAAATGCCAAACTTTGTAAATGCATATTAAACGCTATTCAGGAGCTGAAAAGCACTTTAAGAGCAAAGACAAAATTTAAGTCTCAAAAACGGAATATAATGGCCAATTATCTACACAAAACACCTTTTCAATGTAGAAACAGCCAAAGAAGCATGTTTTAACACTTAAAACATCAAGAAACCCATTCAGACGGAAGTAAAATGCCAAACTTTGTAAATGCCCTCTTAAAACGCTATTTAGGACCTGAAAAGCACTTTAGAGTAATAAAGAAATGAAAGTCTAAAAATTTGAATATAATGGCTAAACATCTACACAAAACACCTTTTCTGTGTATTTACAGCCACAGAAGTATGTTATACCACTTCAAACATCAAAAAAACATTCAGACAGAAGTTACATGCGAAACGTTGTAAATGCATTGAAAACGCTATTCAGGAGCTGAAAAGCACTTAAGAGCAAAGACAAAATTAAAGTCTCAAAAACGGAATATAATGGCTAAACATCTACACAAAACACCTGTTCAATGTATAAACAGCCACAGAAGCATGTTATAACACTTCAAACATCAAAAAACCATTCAGACGGAAGTTAAATGCACAACTTTTTAAATGCCTTTTTAAAACGCTATTCATGACCTGAAAAGCACTTTAGAGTAATAAAGAAATGAAAGTCAAAAAATTGGAATATAACGGCTAAATATCTACACAAAACACCTGTTCTGTGTATTTACAGCCACAGAAGTATGTTATACCACTTCAAACATCAAAAAACCATTCAGACAGAAGTTACATGCGAAACGTTGTAAATCCATTGAAAACGCTATTCAGGAGCTGAAAAGCACTTTAGAGCAAAGACAAAATTAAAGTCTCAAAAACTGAATATAATGGCTAAACATCTACACAAAACACCTTTTCAATGTATAAACAGCCACAGAAGCATGTTATACCACATCAAACATCAAGAAAACCATTCAGACAGAATTTAAATGCCAAACTTTGTAAATGCCTTAAAACGCTATTCAGGAGCTGAAAGCACTTTAGAGCAATAAAGAAATGAAAGTCTAAAAAATGGAATATAATGGCTAAACATCTACACAAAACACCTTTTCTGTGTATTAACAGCGCACTTTAGAGCAAAGAAAAAATGAAAGTCTCAAAAACGGAATATAATGGCTAAACATCTACACAAAACACCTTTTCAATGTATAAACAGCCACAGAAGCATGTTATACCACTTCAAACATCAAAAAAACCATTCAGACAGAAGTTACATGCGAAACTTTGTGCGAAACGCTATTCAGGACCTGAAAAGCACTTAAGAGCAATAAAAAAATGAAAGTCTCAAAAACAGAATCTAAGGGCTAAACATCTTCACTAAACACCTTTTTCATGTATAAACAGCCACATAAGCATGTTATAACACTTCAAACATCAAGAAAGCCATTCAGACAGATGTTACATGTGAAACTTCGTAAATGCATTGAAAACGCTATTCAGGAGCTGAAAAGCACTTTAGAGCAATACAAAAAATGAAAGTCTCAAAAACAGAATCTAAGGGCTAAACATCTTCACAAAACACCTTTTTCATGTATAAACAGCCACAGAAGCTAGTTGTATTACTTAAAACATCAAGAAAACCATTCAGACAAAAATTAAATGCCAAATGCCTTGAAAACGCTATTCAGGAGCAGAAAAGCACTTTAGAGCAATAAAGTAATGAAAGTCTAAAAAACGGAATATAATGGCTAAACATCTACAAAAAACAACTTATCTGTGTATTTACAGCCACAAAAGCATGTTATAACACTTCAAACATCAAGAAAGCCATTCAGACAGAAGTTACATGCGAAACTTTGTAAATGCATTGAAAACGCTATTCAGGAGCTGAAAAGCACTTTAGAGAAAGACAAAATTAAAGTCTCAAAAACGGAATATAATGGCTAAAAATCTACACAAAACAATTTTTCCATTTATAAACAGCCACAGAAGCATGTTATAACACTTCAAACATCAAGGAAGCCATTCAAACAGAAGTTACATGCGAAACTTTGTAAATGCATTGAAAACGCTATTCAGGAGCTGAAAAGCACTTTAGAGTAAAGACAAAATTAAAGTCTCAAAAACGGAGTATAATGGCTAAACATCTACACAAAACACATTTTCCGTGTATCAACAGCCCACAGAAGCATGTTATAACACTTCAAACATCAAGAAAACCATTCGGACAGAAGTTACATGCAAAACTTTATAAATGCATTGAAAACGCTATTCAGGAGCTGAAAAGCACTTTAGAGCAAAGACAAAATTAAAGTCTCAAAAACGGAATATAATGGCTAAACATCTACACAAAACACCTTTTCAATGTATAAAAAGCCACAGAAGCATGTTTTAACACTTAAAACATCAAGAAAACCATTCAGACGGAAGTAAAGTGCCAAACTTTGTAAATGCCTTCTGAAAACGCCATTCAGGACCTGAAAAGCACTTTAGAGTAATAAAGAAATGAAAATCTAAAAATTTGAATATAATGGCTAAACATTTACACAAAACACCTTTTCTGTGTATTTACAGCCACAGAAGTATGTTATACCACTTCAAACATCAAAAAACCATTCAGACAGAAGTAACATGCGAAACGTTGTAAATGCATTGAAAACGCTATTCGGGAGCTGAAAAGCACTTTAGAGCAAAGACAAAATTAAAGTCTCAAAAACGGAATATAATGGCTAAACATCTATACAAAACAATTTTTCCATATATAAACAGCCACAGAAGCATGCTATAACACTTCAAACATCAAGAAAGCCATTCAAACAGAAGTTACATGCGAAACTTTGTAAATGCATTGAAAACGCTATTCAGGAGCTGAAAAGCACTTTAGAGCCATAAAAAAATGAAAGTCTCAAAAAGTGAATCTAAGGGCTAAACACCTACACAAAACACCTTTTGAATGTATAAACAGCCACAGAAGCTAGTTGTATTACTTAAAACATCAAGAAAACCATTCAGACAAAAATTAAATGCCAAATGCCTTGAAAACGCTATTCAGGAGCAGAAAAGCACTTTAGAGCAATAAAGTAATGAATGTCTAAAAAACGGAATATAATGGCTAAACATCTACAAAAAACAACTTATCTGTGTATTTACAGCCACAAAAGCATGTTATAACACTTCAAACATTAAGAAAGCCATTCAGACAGAAGTTACATGCGAAACTTTGTAAATGCATTGAAAACGCTATTCAGGAGCTGAAAAGTACTTTAGAGCAATAAAGAAATGAAAGTCTAAAAAATGGAATATAATGGCAAAAAATCTACACAAAACAGCTTTTCCATATATTAACAGCCACAGAAGCACGTTATAACACTTCAAACATCAAGAAAGCCATTCAGACAGAAGTTACATGCGAAACTTTGTAAATGTATTGAAAACGCTCTTCAGGAGCTGAAAAGCACTTTAGAGCCATAAAAAAATGAAAGTCTCAAAAAGTGAATCTAAGGGCTAAACACCTACACAAAACACCTTTTGAATGTATAAACAGCCACAGAAGCTAGTTATATTACTTAAAACATCAAGAAAACCATTCAGACAAAAATTAAATGCCAAACTTAGTAAATGCATTGAAAACGCTATTCAGGAGCTGAAAAGCACTTTAGAGCAATAAAGTAATGAAAGTCTAAAAAACGGAATATAATTGGCTAAACATCTACACAAAACACCTTATCTGTGTATGTACAGCCACAAAAGCATGTTATAACACTTCAAACATCAAGAAAGCCATTCAGACAGAAGTTATATGCCAAACTTTGTAAATGCATTGAAAACGCTATTCAGGAGCTGAAAAGCACTTTAGAGCAAAGACAAAATTAAAGTCTCAAAAACGGAATATAATGGCTAAACATCTACACAAAACACCTTTTCAATGTATAAACAGCCACAGAAGCATGTTTTAACACTTAAAACATCAAGAAAACCATTCAGACGGAAGTTAAATGCCAAACTTTGTAAATGCCTTCTTAAAAAGCTATTCAGGACCTGAAAAACACTTTAGAGTAATAAAGAAATGAAAGTCAAAAAATTTGAATATAATGGCTAAACATCTACACAAAACACCTTTTCTGTGTATTTAAAGCCACAGAAGCATGTTATAACACTTCAAACATCAAGAAAGCCATTCAGACAGAAGTTACATGCGAAACTTTGTAAATGCATTGAAAACGCTCTTCAGGAGCTGAAAAGCACTTTAGAGCCATAAAAAAATGAAAGTCTCAAAAAGTGAATCTAAGGGCTAAACATCTACACAAAACACCTTTTTCATGTATAAACAGCCACAGAAGCTAGTTGTATTACTTAAAACATCAAGAAAACCATTCAGACAAAAATTAAATGCCAAATGCCTTGAAAACGCTATTCAGGAGCAGAAAAGCACTTTAGAGCAATAAAGTAATGAAAGTCTAAAAAACGGAATATAATGGCTAAACATCTACAAAAAACAACTTATCTGTGTATTTACAGCCACAAAAGCATGTTATAACACTTCAAACATCAAGAAAGCCATTCAGACAGAAGTTACATGCGAAACTTTGTAAATGCATTGAAAACGCTATTCAGGAGCTGAAAAGCACTTTAGAGAAAGACAAAATTAAAGTCTCAAAAACGGAATATAATGGCTAAAAATCTACACAAAACAATTTTTCCATTTATAAACAGCCACAGAAGCATGTTATAACACTTCAAACATCAAGAAAACCATTCAGACAAAAGTTAATTGCCAAACTTTGTAAATGCCTTGAAAACGCTATTCAGGAGCTGAAGAGCACTTTAGAGCAATAAAGAAATGAAAGTCTAAAAAACGGAATATAATGGCTAAAGATCTACAGAAAACACATTTTCTGTGTATATACAGCTACAGAAGTATGTTATACTACTTCAAACATCAAGGAAACCATTCAGACGGAAGTTAAATGCCAAACTTTGTAAATGCATTGTAAACGCTATTCAGGAGCTGAAAGGCACTTTAGAGCAATACAAAAATGAAAGTCTCAAAAACAGAATCTAAGGGCTAAACATCTTCACTAAACACCTTTTTCATGTATAAACAGCCACAGAAGCATGTTATAACACTTCAAACATCAAGAAAGCCATTCAGACAGAAAAGTTAAATGCCAAACTTTGTAAATGCCTTAAAACGCTATTCAGGACCTGAAAAGCACTTTAGAGTAATAAAGAAATGAAAGTCTAAAAAATTGAATATAATGGCTAAACATCTACACAAAACAACTTTTCCATATATAAACAGCCACAGAAGCATGTTATAACACTTAAAACATCAAGAAAACCATTCAAACAGAATTTAAATGCCAAACTTTGTAAATGCCTTAAAACGCTATTCAGGAGCTGAAAGCACTTTAGAGCAATAAAGAAATGAAAGTCTAAAAAATGGAATATAATGGCTAAACATCTACACAAAACACCTTTTCTGTGTATTAACAGCGCACTTTAGAGCAAAGAAAAAATGAAAGTCTCAAAAACGGAATATAATGGCTAAACATCTACACACAACACCTTTTCAATGTATAAACAGCCACAGAAGCATGTTATACCACTTCAAACATCAAAAAACCATTCAGACAGAAGTTACATGCAAAACTTTGTAAATGCATTGAAAACGCTATTCAGGAGCTGAAAAGCACTTTAGAGTAAAGACAAAATTAAAGTCTCAAAAACGGAGTATAATGGCTAAACATCTACACAAAACACATTTTCCGTGTATCAACAGCCCACAGAAGCATGTTATAACACTTCAAACATCAAGAAAACCATTCGGACAGAAGTTACATGCAAAACTTTATAAATGCATTGAAAACGCTATTCAGGAGCTGAAAAGCACTTTAGAGCAAAGACAAAATTAAAGTCTCAAAAACGGAATATAATGGCTAAACATCTACACAAAACACCTTTTCAATGTATTTCAATATATAAACAGTCAATAAATCAGTTTTTGATGTATTTTAAGTGCTATGTGTCATTCATCCTGATTAAGGGGTTAGTTGTCTCATATATATAAAAAGTGTGTTTTAGAACTGCAATTTGAATGTAAAGCAGGAATTGTGCTTGTAGCAGAATTGGTTCAGGGGGTTGATGCATGAGTTACATGTTGTGGTCATTGTGTCTCAAGTACCAGTATTTGTGACAAAAATGTATTTGTGTGTAAACAATTGACAAAAAGTGTAATAGCACTGGTAGGCTACTTAGTTACTTTGCAAGAGTTCTAGGAATAAAGTATAGGAGGAATAGGAGAAAAACAATCCCGAAGTCAGAATTTGAGAAACTTTGGTCGGTTTATTAAACCTGAAAATATATATTTAGCAAATATATACATCTTAATTTTTTGTTTTTTTGTTTTGTTTTTTAACACCATGCAATGCACAAACACATGAATTAAAAACATAACTATATACAATACTTTACTATTTACACATAACTATTATATACAGTATTATAAAATTTAAGGAACTTTGGTCACTTTATTAAACCTGAAAGTATATATTTAGCAAATATATACATTTATCTTTTTTTTGTTTGTTCAATTTTTTTTAGAACACCATGCAATGCACAAACACAGAAATTAAAATATCAATATCAACTATATACAATACTTAACTATTTACACATAACTATTATATACAGTATTTTACAATTTATTTACCACTGGCAAGACTGGTCAACTGGTCTTTCCACTCTGCCAGGGTGAGTCCTGAGGCTGGACAGTACCACCGCCCCTTCAGCTGGGTGTGACCAGTACTTTTGTTTTTTCCCTGCCCACACTGCTTGCAAATGTACTGGTAGGTATCCCTGAACTTCTTCCGTGGAGGTTCACCCCTATTCAGGAGCTGAAAAGCACTTTAAGAGCAAAGACAAAATTTAAGTCTCAAAAACGGAATATAATGGCCAATTATCTACACAAAACACCTTTTCAATGTAGAAACAGCCAAAGAAGCATGTTTTAACACTTAAAACATCAAGAAACCCATTCAGACGGAAGTAAAATGCCAAACTTTGTAAATGCCCTCTTAAAACGCTATTTAGGACCTGAAAAGCACTTTAGAGTAATAAAGAAATGAAGGTCTAAAAATTTGAATATAATGGCTAAACATCTACACAAAACACCTTTTCTGTGTATTTACAGCCACAGAAGTATGTTATACCACTTCAAACATCAAAAAACCATTCAGACAGAAGTTACATGCGAAACGTTGTAAATGCATTGAAAACGCTCTTCAGGAGCTGAAAAGCACTTAAGAGCAAAGACAAAATTAAAGTCTCAAAAACGGAATATAATGGCTAAACATCTACACAAAACACCTGTTCAATGTATAAACAGCCACAGAAGCATGTTATAACACTTCAAACATCAAAAAACCATTCAGACGGAAGTTAAATGCACAACTTTTTAAATGCCTTTTTAAAACGCTATTCATGACCTGAAAAGCACTTTAGAGTAATAAAGTAATGAAAGTCTAAAAAACGGAATATAATGGCTAAACATCTACAAAAAACAACTTATCTGTGTATTTACAGCCACAAAAGCATGTTATAACACTTCAAACATCAAGAAAGCCATTCAGACAGAAGTTACATGCGAAACTTTGTAAATGCATTGAAAACGCTATTCAGGAGCTGAAAAGAACTTTAGAGAAAGACAAAATTAAAGTCTCAAAAACGGAATATAATGGCTAAAAATCTACACAAAACAATTTTTCCATTTATAAACAGCCACAGAAGCATGTTATAACACTTCAAACATCAAGAAAACCATTCAGACAAAAGTTAATTGCCAAACTTTGTAAATGCCTTGAAAACGCTATTCAGGAGCTGAAGAGCACTTTAGAGCAATAAAGAAATGAAAGTCTAAAAAACGGAATATAATGGCTAAAGATCTACAGAAAACACATTTTCTGTGTATATACAGCTACAGAAGTATGTTATACTACTTCAAACATCAAGGAAACCATTCAGACGGAAGTTAAATGCCAAACTTTGTAAATGCATTGTAAACGCTATTCAGGAGCTGAAAGGCACTTTAGAGCAATACAAAAATGAAAGTCTCAAAAACAGAATCTAAGGGCTAAACATCTTCACTAAACACCTTTTTCATGTATAAACAGCCACAGAAGCATGTTATAACACTTCAAACATCAAGGAAGCCATTCAAACAGAAGTTACATGCAAAACTTTGTAAATGCATTGAAAACGCTATTCAGGAGCTGAAAAGCACTTTAGAGTAAAGACAAAATTAAAGTCTCAAAAACGGAGTATAATGGCTAAACATCTACACAAAACACATTTTCCGTGTATCAACAGCCCACAGAAGCATGTTATAACACTTCAAACATCAAGAAAACCATTCGGACAGAAGTTACATGCAAAACTTTATAAATGCATTGAAAACGCTATTCAGGAGCTGAAAAGCACTTTAGAGCAAAGACAAAATTAAAGTCTCAAAAACGGAATATAATGGCTAAACATCTACACAAAACACCTTTTCAATGTATTTCAATATATAAACAGTCAATAAATCAGTTTTTGATGTATTTTAAGTGCTATGTGTCATTCATCCTGATTAAGGGGTTAGTTGTCTCATATATATAAAAAGTGTGTTTTAGAACTGCAATTTGAATGTAAAGCAGGAATTGTGCTTGTAGCAGAATTGGTTCAGGGGGTTGATGCATGAGTTACATGTTGTGGTCATTGTGTCTCAAGTACCAGTATTTGTGACAAAAATGTATTTGTGTGTAAACAATTGACAAAAAGTGTAATAGCACTGGTAGGCTACTTAGTTACTTTGCAAGAGTTCTAGGAATAAAGTATAGGAGGAATAGGAGAAAAACAATCCCGAAGTCAGAATTTGAGAAACTTTGGTCGGTTTATTAAACCTGAAAATATATATTTAGCAAATATATACATCTTAATTTTTTGTTTTTTTGTTTTGTTTTTTAACACCATGCAATGCACAAACACATGAATTAAAAACATAACTATATACAATACTTTACTATTTACACATAACTATTATATACAGTATTATAAAATTTAAGGAACTTTGGTCACTTTATTAAACCTGAAAGTATATATTTAGCAAATATATACATTTATCTTTTTTTTGTTTGTTCAATTTTTTTTAGAACACCATGCAATGCACAAACACAGAAATTAAAATATCAATATCAACTATATACAATACTTAACTATTTACACATAACTATTATATACAGTATTTTACAATTTATTTACCACTGGCAAGACTGGTCAACTGGTCTTTCCACTCTGCCAGGGTGAGTCCTGAGGCTGGACAGTACCACCGCCCCTTCAGCTGGGTGTGACCAGTACTTTTGTTTTTTCCCTGCCCACACTGCTTGCAAATGTACTGGTAGGTATCCCTGAACTTCTTCCGTGGAGGTTCACCCCTATTCAGGAGCTGAAAAGCACTTTAAGAGCAAAGACAAAATTTAAGTCTCAAAAACGGAATATAATGGCCAATTATCTACACAAAACACCTTTTCAATGTAGAAACAGCCAAAGAAGCATGTTTTAACACTTAAAACATCAAGAAACCCATTCAGACGGAAGTAAAATGCCAAACTTTGTAAATGCCCTCTTAAAACGCTATTTAGGACCTGAAAAGCACTTTAGAGTAATAAAGAAATGAAGGTCTAAAAATTTGAATATAATGGCTAAACATCTACACAAAACACCTTTTCTGTGTATTTACAGCCACAGAAGTATGTTATACCACTTCAAACATCAAAAAACCATTCAGACAGAAGTTACATGCGAAACGTTGTAAATGCATTGAAAACGCTATTCAGGAGCTGAAAAGCACTTAAGAGCAAAGACAAAATTAAAGTCTCAAAAACGGAATATAATGGCTAAACATCTACACAAAACACCTGTTCAATGTATAAACAGCCACAGAAGCATGTTATAACACTTCAAACATCAAAAAACCATTCAGACGGAAGTTAAATGCACAACTTTTTAAATGCCTTTTAAAAACGCTATTCATGACCTGAAAAGCACTTTAGAGTAATAAAGTAATGAAAGTCTAAAAAACGGAATATAATGGCTAAACATCTACAAAAAACAACTTATCTGTGTATTTACAGCCACAAAAGCATGTTATAACACTTCAAACATCAAGAAAGCTATTCAGACAGAAGTTACATGCGAAACTTTGTAAATGCATTGAAAACGCTATTCAGGAGCTGAAAAGCACTTTAGAGAAAGACAAAATTAAAGTCTCAAAAACGGAATATAATGGCTAAAAATCTACACAAAACAATTTTTCCATTTATAAACAGCCACAGAAGCATGTTATAACACTTCAAACATCAAGAAAACCATTCAGACAAAAGTTAATTGCCAAACTTTGTAAATGCCTTGAAAACGCTATTCAGGAGCTGAAGAGCACTTTAGAGCAATAAAGAAATGAAAGTCTAAAAAACGGAATATAATGGCTAAAGATCTACAGAAAACACATTTTCTGTGTATATACAGCTACAGAAGTATGTTATACTACTTCAAACATCAAGGAAACCATTCAGACGGAAGTTAAATGCCAAACTTTGTAAATGCATTGTAAACGCTATTCAGGAGCTGAAAGGCACTTTAGAGCAATACAAAAATGAAAGTCTCAAAAACAGAATCTAAGGGCTAAACATCTTCACTAAACACCTTTTTCATGTATAAACAGCCACAGAAGCATGTTATAACACTTCAAACATCAAGAAAGCCATTCAGACAGAAAAGTTAAATGCCAAACTTTGTAAATGCCTTAAAACGCTATTCAGGACCTGAAAAGCACTTTAGAGTAATAAAGAAATGAAAGTCTAAAAAATTGAATATAATGGCTAAACATCTACACAAAACAACTTTTCCATATATAAACAGCCACAGAAGCATGTTATAACACTTAAAACATCAAGAAAACCATTCAGACAGAATTTAAATGCCAAACTTTGTAAATGCCTTAAAACGCTATTCAGGAGCTGAAAGCACTTTAGAGCAATAAAGAAATGAAAGTCTAAAAAATGGAATATAATGGCTAAACATCTACACAAAACACCTTTTCTGTGTATTAACAGCGCACTTTAGAGCAAAGAAAAAATGAAAGTCTCAAAAACGGAATATAATGGCTAAACATCTACACAAAACACCTTTTCAATGTATAAACAGCCACAGAAGCATGTTATACCACTTCAAACATCAAAAAACCATTCAGACAGAAGTTACATGCGAAACTTTGTGCGAAACGCTATTCAGGACCTGAAAAGCACTTAAGAGCAATAAAAAAATGAAAGTCTCAAAAACAGAATCTAAGGGCTAAACATCTTCACTAAACACCTTTTTCATGTATAAACAGCCACATAAGCATGTTATAACACTTCAAACATCAAGGAAGCCATTCAAACAGAAGTTACATGCAAAACTTTGTAAATGCATTGAAAACGCTATTCAGGAGCTGAAAAGCACTTTAGAGTAAAGACAAAATTAAAGTCTCAAAAACGGAGTATAATGGCTAAACATCTACACAAAACACATTTTCCGTGTATCAACAGCCCACAGAAGCATGTTATAACACTTCAAACATCAAGAAAACCATTCGGACAGAAGTTACATGCAAAACTTTATAAATGCATTGAAAACGCTATTCAGGAGCTGAAAAGCACTTTAGAGCAAAGACAAAATTAAAGTCTCAAAAACGGAATATAATGGCTAAACATCTACACAAAACACCTTTTCAATGTATTTCAATATATAAACAGTCAATAAATCAGTTTTTGATGTATTTTAAGTGCTATGTGTCATTCATCCTGATTAAGGGGTTAGTTGTCTCATATATATAAAAAGTGTGTTTTAGAACTGCAATTTGAATGTAAAGCAGGAATTGTGCTTGTAGCAGAATTGGTTCAGGGGGTTGATGCATGAGTTACATGTTGTGGTCATTGTGTCTCAAGTACCAGTATTTGTGACAAAAATGTATTTGTGTGTAAACAATTGACAAAAAGTGTAATAGCACTGGTAGGCTACTTAGTTACTTTGCAAGAGTTCTAGGAATAAAGTATAGGAGGAATAGGAGAAAAACAATCCCGAAGTCAGAATTTGAGAAACTTTGGTCGGTTTATTAAACCTGAAAATATATATTTAGCAAATATATACATCTTAATTTTTTGTTTTTTTGTTTTGTTTTTTAACACCATGCAATGCACAAACACATGAATTAAAAACATAACTATATACAATACTTTACTATTTACACATAACTATTATATACAGTATTATAAAATTTAAGGAACTTTGGTCACTTTATTAAACCTGAAAGTATATATTTAGCAAATATATACATTTATCTTTTTTTTGTTTGTTCAATTTTTTTTAGAACACCATGCAATGCACAAACACAGAAATTAAAATATCAATATCAACTATATACAATACTTAACTATTTACACATAACTATTATATACAGTATTTTACAATTTATTTACCACTGGCAAGACTGGTCAACTGGTCTTTCCACTCTGCCAGGGTGAGTCCTGAGGCTGGACAGTACCACCGCCCCTTCAGCTGGGTGTGACCAGTACTTTTGTTTTTTCCCTGCCCACACTGCTTGCAAATGTACTGGTAGGTATCCCTGAACTTCTTCCGTGGAGGTTCACCCCTATTCAGGAGCTGAAAAGCACTTTAAGAGCAAAGACAAAATTTAAGTCTCAAAAACGGAATATAATGGCCAATTATCTACACAAAACACCTTTTCAATGTAGAAACAGCCAAAGAAGCATGTTTTAACACTTAAAACATCAAGAAACCCATTCAGACGGAAGTAAAATGCCAAACTTTGTAAATGCCCTCTTAAAACGCTATTTAGGACCTGAAAAGCACTTTAGAGTAATAAAGAAATGAAGGTCTAAAAATTTGAATATAATGGCTAAACATCTACACAAAACACCTTTTCTGTGTATTTACAGCCACAGAAGTATGTTATACCACTTCAAACATCAAAAAACCATTCAGACAGAAGTTACATGCGAAACGTTGTAAATGCATTGAAAACGCTATTCAGGAGCTGAAAAGCACTTAAGAGCAAAGACAAAATTAAAGTCTCAAAAACGGAATATAATGGCTAAACATCTACACAAAACACCTGTTCAATGTATAAACAGCCACAGAAGCATGTTATAACACTTCAAACATCAAAAAACCATTCAGACG
This sequence comes from Hypomesus nipponensis, assembly GCF_054491055.1. NCBI lineage: Eukaryota > Metazoa > Chordata > Actinopteri > Osmeriformes > Osmeridae > Hypomesus > Hypomesus nipponensis. The sequence continues at coordinate 1,772,263 of NC_140384.1, read as the reverse complement.
GAAGTTAAATGCACAACTTTTTAAATGCCTTTTTAAAACGCTATTCATGACCTGAAAAGCACTTTAGAGTAATAAAGTAATGAAAGTCTAAAAAACGGAATATAATGGCTAAACATCTACAAAAAACAACTTATCTGTGTATTTACAGCCACAAAAGCATGTTATAACACTTCAAACATCAAGAAAGCCATTCAGACAGAAGTTACATGCGAAACTTTGTAAATGCATTGAAAACGCTATTCAGGAGCTGAAAAGCACTTTAGAGAAAGACAAAATTAAAGTCTCAAAAACGGAATATAATGGCTAAAAATCTACACAAAACAATTTTTCCATTTATAAACAGCCACAGAAGCATGTTATAACACTTCAAACATCAAGAAAACCATTCAGACAAAAGTTAATTGCCAAACTTTGTAAATGCCTTGAAAACGCTATTCAGGAGCTGAAGAGCACTTTAGAGCAATAAAGAAATGAAAGTCTAAAAAACGGAATATAATGGCTAAAGATCTACAGAAAACACATTTTCTGTGTATATACAGCTACAGAAGTATGTTATACTACTTCAAACATCAAGGAAACCATTCAGACGGAAGTTAAATGCCAAACTTTGTAAATGCATTGTAAACGCTATTCAGGAGCTGAAAGGCACTTTAGAGCAATACAAAAATGAAAGTCTCAAAAACAGAATCTAAGGGCTAAACATCTTCACTAAACACCTTTTTCATGTATAAACAGCCACAGAAGCATGTTATAACACTTCAAACATCAAGAAAGCCATTCAGACAGAAAAGTTAAATGCCAAACTTTGTAAATGCCTTAAAACGCTATTCAGGACCTGAAAAGCACTTTAGAGTAATAAAGAAATGAAAGTCTAAAAAATTGAATATAATGGCTAAACATCTACACAAAACAACTTTTCCATATATAAACAGCCACAGAAGCATGTTATAACACTTAAAACATCAAGAAAACCATTCAGACAGAATTTAAATGCCAAACTTTGTAAATGCCTTAAAACGCTATTCAGGAGCTGAAAGCACTTTAGAGCAATAAAGAAATGAAAGTCTAAAAAATGGAATATAATGGCTAAACATCTACACAAAACACCTTTTCTGTGTATTAACAGCGCACTTTAGAGCAAAGAAAAAATGAAAGTCTCAAAAACGGAATATAATGGCTAAACATCTACACACAACACCTTTTCAATGTATAAACAGCCACAGAAGCATGTTATACCACTTCAAACATCAAAAAACCATTCAGACAGAAGTTACATGCGAAACTTTGTGCGAAACGCTATTCAGGACCTGAAAAGCACTTAAGAGCAATAAAAAAATGAAAGTCTCAAAAACAGAATCTAAGGGCTAAACATCTTCACTAAACACCTTTTTCATGTATAAACAGCCACATAAGCATGTTATAACACTTCAAACATCAAGGAAGCCATTCAAACAGAAGTTACATGCAAAACTTTGTAAATGCATTGAAAACGCTATTCAGGAGCTGAAAAGCACTTTAGAGTAAAGACAAAATTAAAGTCTCAAAAACGGAGTATAATGGCTAAACATCTACACAAAACACATTTTCCGTGTATCAACAGCCCACAGAAGCATGTTATAACACTTCAAACATCAAGAAAACCATTCGGACAGAAGTTACATGCAAAACTTTATAAATGCATTGAAAACGCTATTCAGGAGCTGAAAAGCACTTTAGAGCAAAGACAAAATTAAAGTCTCAAAAACGGAATATAATGGCTAAACATCTACACAAAACACCTTTTCAATGTATTTCAATATATAAACAGTCAATAAATCAGTTTTTGATGTATTTTAAGTGCTATGTGTCATTCATCCTGATTAAGGGGTTAGTTGTCTCATATATATAAAAAGTGTGTTTTAGAACTGCAATTTGAATGTAAAGCAGGAATTGTGCTTGTAGCAGAATTGGTTCAGGGGGTTGATGCATGAGTTACATGTTGTGGTCATTGTGTCTCAAGTACCAGTATTTGTGACAAAAATGTATTTGTGTGTAAACAATTGACAAAAAGTGTAATAGCACTGGTAGGCTACTTAGTTACTTTGCAAGAGTTCTAGGAATAAAGTATAGGAGGAATAGGAGAAAAACAATCCCGAAGTCAGAATTTGAGAAACTTTGGTCGGTTTATTAAACCTGAAAATATATATTTAGCAAATATATACATCTTAATTTTTTGTTTTTTTGTTTTGTTTTTTAACACCATGCAATGCACAAACACATGAATTAAAAACATAACTATATACAATACTTTACTATTTACACATAACTATTATATACAGTATTATAAAATTTAAGGAACTTTGGTCACTTTATTAAACCTGAAAGTATATATTTAGCAAATATATACATTTATCTTTTTTTTGTTTGTTCAATTTTTTTTAGAACACCATGCAATGCACAAACACAGAAATTAAAATATCAATATCAACTATATACAATACTTAACTATTTACACATAACTATTATATACAGTATTTTACAATTTATTTACCACTGGCAAGACTGGTCAACTGGTCTTTCCACTCTGCCAGGGTGAGTCCTGAGGCTGGACAGTACCACCGCCCCTTCAGCTGGGTGTGACCAGTACTTTTGTTTTTTCCCTGCCCACACTGCTTGCAAATGTACTGGTAGGTATCCCTGAACTTCTTCCGTGGAGGTTCACCCCTATTCAGGAGCTGAAAAGCACTTTAAGAGCAAAGACAAAATTTAAGTCTCAAAAACGGAATATAATGGCCAATTATCTACACAAAACACCTTTTCAATGTAGAAACAGCCAAAGAAGCATGTTTTAACACTTAAAACATCAAGAAACCCATTCAGACGGAAGTAAAATGCCAAACTTTGTAAATGCCCTCTTAAAACGCTATTTAGGACCTGAAAAGCACTTTAGAGTAATAAAGAAATGAAGGTCTAAAAATTTGAATATAATGGCTAAACATCTACACAAAACACCTTTTCTGTGTATTTACAGCCACAGAAGTATGTTATACCACTTCAAACATCAAAAAACCATTCAGACAGAAGTTACATGCGAAACGTTGTAAATGCATTGAAAACGCTATTCAGGAGCTGAAAAGCACTTAAGAGCAAAGACAAAATTAAAGTCTCAAAAACGGAATATAATGGCTAAACATCTACACAAAACACCTGTTCAATGTATAAACAGCCACAGAAGCATGTTATAACACTTCAAACATCAAAAAACCATTCAGACGGAAGTTAAATGCACAACTTTTTAAATGCCTTTTTAAAACGCTATTCATGACCTGAAAAGCACTTTAGAGTAATAAAGTAATGAAAGTCTAAAAAACGGAATATAATGGCTAAACATCTACAAAAAACAACTTATCTGTGTATTTACAGCCACAAAAGCATGTTATAACACTTCAAACATCAAGAAAGCCATTCAGACAGAAGTTACATGCGAAACTTTGTAAATGCATTGAAAACGCTATTCAGGAGCTGAAAAGCACTTTAGAGAAAGACAAAATTAAAGTCTCAAAAACGGAATATAATGGCTAAAAATCTACACAAAACAATTTTTCCATTTATAAACAGCCACAGAAGCATGTTATAACACTTCAAACATCAAGAAAACCATTCAGACAAAAGTTAATTGCCAAACTTTGTAAATGCCTTGAAAACGCTATTCAGGAGCTGAAGAGCACTTTAGAGCAATAAAGAAATGAAAGTCTAAAAAACGGAATATAATGGCTAAAGATCTACAGAAAACACATTTTCTGTGTATATACAGCTACAGAAGTATGTTATACTACTTCAAACATCAAGGAAACCATTCAGACGGAAGTTAAATGCCAAACTTTGTAAATGCATTGTAAACGCTATTCAGGAGCTGAAAGGCACTTTAGAGCAATACAAAAATGAAAGTCTCAAAAACAGAATCTAAGGGCTAAACATCTTCACTAAACACCTTTTTCATGTATAAACAGCCACAGAAGCATGTTATAACACTTCAAACATCAAGAAAGCCATTCAGACAGAAAAGTTAAATGCCAAACTTTGTAAATGCCTTAAAACGCTATTCAGGACCTGAAAAGCACTTTAGAGTAATAAAGAAATGAAAGTCTAAAAAATTGAATATAATGGCTAAACATCTACACAAAACAACTTTTCCATATATAAACAGCCACAGAAGCATGTTATAACACTTAAAACATCAAGAAAACCATTCAGACAGAATTTAAATGCCAAACTTTGTAAATGCCTTAAAACGCTATTCAGGAGCTGAAAGCACTTTAGAGCAATAAAGAAATGAAAGTCTAAAAAATGGAATATAATGGCTAAACATCTACACAAAACACCTTTTCTGTGTATTAACAGCGCACTTTAGAGCAAAGAAAAAATGAAAGTCTCAAAAACGGAATATAATGGCTAAACATCTACACACAACACCTTTTCAATGTATAAACAGCCACAGAAGCATGTTATACCACTTCAAACATCAAAAAACCATTCAGACAGAAGTTACATGCGAAACTTTGTGCGAAACGCTATTCAGGACCTGAAAAGCACTTAAGAGCAATAAAAAAATGAAAGTCTCAAAAACAGAATCTAAGGGCTAAACATCTTCACTAAACACCTTTTTCATGTATAAACAGCCACATAAGCATGTTATAACACTTCAAACATCAAGGAAGCCATTCAAACAGAAGTTACATGCAAAACTTTGTAAATGCATTGAAAACGCTATTCAGGAGCTGAAAAGCACTTTAGAGTAAAGACAAAATTAAAGTCTCAAAAACGGAGTATAATGGCTAAACATCTACACAAAACACATTTTCCGTGTATCAACAGCCCACAGAAGCATGTTATAACACTTCAAACATCAAGAAAACCATTCGGACAGAAGTTACATGCAAAACTTTATAAATGCATTGAAAACGCTATTCAGGAGCTGAAAAGCACTTTAGAGCAAAGACAAAATTAAAGTCTCAAAAACGGAATATAATGGCTAAACATCTACACAAAACACCTTTTCAATGTATTTCAATATATAAACAGTCAATAAATCAGTTTTTGATGTATTTTAAGTGCTATGTGTCATTCATCCTGATTAAGGGGTTAGTTGTCTCATATATATAAAAAGTGTGTTTTAGAACTGCAATTTGAATGTAAAGCAGGAATTGTGCTTGTAGCAGAATTGGTTCAGGGGGTTGATGCATGAGTTACATGTTGTGGTCATTGTGTCTCAAGTACCAGTATTTGTGACAAAAATGTATTTGTGTGTAAACAATTGACAAAAAGTGTAATAGCACTGGTAGGCTACTTAGTTACTTTGCAAGAGTTCTAGGAATAAAGTATAGGAGGAATAGGAGAAAAACAATCCCGAAGTCAGAATTTGAGAAACTTTGGTCGGTTTATTAAACCTGAAAATATATATTTAGCAAATATATACATCTTAATTTTTTGTTTTTTTGTTTTGTTTTTTAACACCATGCAATGCACAAACACATGAATTAAAAACATAACTATATACAATACTTTACTATTTACACATAACTATTATATACAGTATTATAAAATTTAAGGAACTTTGGTCACTTTATTAAACCTGAAAGTATATATTTAGCAAATATATACATTTATCTTTTTTTTGTTTGTTCAATTTTTTTTAGAACACCATGCAATGCACAAACACAGAAATTAAAATATCAATATCAACTATATACAATACTTAACTATTTACACATAACTATTATATACAGTATTTTACAATTTATTTACCACTGGCAAGACTGGTCAACTGGTCTTTCCACTCTGCCAGGGTGAGTCCTGAGGCTGGACAGTACCACCGCCCCTTCAGCTGGGTGTGACCAGTACTTTTGTTTTTTCCCTGCCCACACTGCTTGCAAATGTACTGGTAGGTATCCCTGAACTTCTTCCGTGGAGGTTCACCCCTATTCAGGAGCTGAAAAGCACTTTAAGAGCAAAGACAAAATTTAAGTCTCAAAAACGGAATATAATGGCCAATTATCTACACAAAACACCTTTTCAATGTAGAAACAGCCAAAGAAGCATGTTTTAACACTTAAAACATCAAGAAACCCATTCAGACGGAAGTAAAATGCCAAACTTTGTAAATGCCCTCTTAAAACGCTATTTAGGACCTGAAAAGCACTTTAGAGTAATAAAGAAATGAAGGTCTAAAAATTTGAATATAATGGCTAAACATCTACACAAAACACCTTTTCTGTGTATTTACAGCCACAGAAGTATGTTATACCACTTCAAACATCAAAAAACCATTCAGACAGAAGTTACATGCGAAACGTTGTAAATGCATTGAAAACGCTATTCAGGAGCTGAAAAGCACTTAAGAGCAAAGACAAAATTAAAGTCTCAAAAACGGAATATAATGGCTAAACATCTACACAAAACACCTGTTCAATGTATAAACAGCCACAGAAGCATGTTATAACACTTCAAACATCAAAAAACCATTCAGACGGAAGTTAAATGCACAACTTTTTAAATGCCTTTTTAAAACGCTATTCATGACCTGAAAAGCACTTTAGAGTAATAAAGTAATGAAAGTCTAAAAAACGGAATATAATGGCTAAACATCTACAAAAAACAACTTATCTGTGTATTTACAGCCACAAAAGCATGTTATAACACTTCAAACATCAAGAAAGCCATTCAGACAGAAGTTACATGCGAAACTTTGTAAATGCATTGAAAACGCTATTCAGGAGCTGAAAAGCACTTTAGAGAAAGACAAAATTAAAGTCTCAAAAACGGAATATAATGGCTAAAAATCTACACAAAACAATTTTTCCATTTATAAACAGCCACAGAAGCATGTTATAACACTTCAAACATCAAGAAAACCATTCAGACAAAAGTTAATTGCCAAACTTTGTAAATGCCTTGAAAACGCTATTCAGGAGCTGAAGAGCACTTTAGAGCAATAAAGAAATGAAAGTCTAAAAAACGGAATATAATGGCTAAAGATCTACAGAAAACACATTTTCTGTGTATATACAGCTACAGAAGTATGTTATACTACTTCAAACATCAAGGAAACCATTCAGACGGAAGTTAAATGCCAAACTTTGTAAATGCATTGTAAACGCTATTCAGGAGCTGAAAGGCACTTTAGAGCAATACAAAAATGAAAGTCTCAAAAACAGAATCTAAGGGCTAAACATCTTCACTAAACACCTTTTTCATGTATAAACAGCCACAGAAGCATGTTATAACACTTCAAACATCAAGAAAGCCATTCAGACAGAAAAGTTAAATGCCAAACTTTGTAAATGCCTTAAAACGCTATTCAGGACCTGAAAAGCACTTTAGAGTAATAAAGAAATGAAAGTCTAAAAAATTGAATATAATGGCTAAACATCTACACAAAACAACTTTTCCATATATAAACAGCCACAGAAGCATGTTATAACACTTAAAACATCAAGAAAACCATTCAGACAGAATTTAAATGCCAAACTTTGTAAATGCCTTAAAACGCTATTCAGGAGCTGAAAGCACTTTAGAGCAATAAAGAAATGAAAGTCTAAAAAATGGAATATAATGGCTAAACATCTACACAAAACACCTTTTCTGTGTATTAACAGCGCACTTTAGAGCAAAGAAAAAATGAAAGTCTCAAAAACGGAATATAATGGCTAAACATCTACACAAAACACCTTTTCAATGTATAAACAGCCACAGAAGCATGTTATACCACTTCAAACATCAAAAAACCATTCAGACAGAAGTTACATGCGAAACTTTGTGCGAAACGCTATTCAGGACCTGAAAAGCACTTAAGAGCAATAAAAAAATGAAAGTCTCAAAAACAGAATCTAAGGGCTAAACATCTTCACTAAACACCTTTTTCATGTATAAACAGCCACATAAGCATGTTATAACACTTCAAACATCAAGGAAGCCATTCAAACAGAAGTTACATGCAAAACTTTGTAAATGCATTGAAAACGCTATTCAGGAGCTGAAAAGCACTTTAGAGTAAAGACAAAATTAAAGTCTCAAAAACGGAGTATAATGGCTAAACATCTACACAAAACACATTTTCCGTGTATCAACAGCCCACAGAAGCATGTTATAACACTTCAAACATCAAGAAAACCATTCGGACAGAAGTTACATGCAAAACTTTATAAATGCATTGAAAACGCTATTCAGGAGCTGAAAAGCACTTTAGAGCAAAGACAAAATTAAAGTCTCAAAAACGGAATATAATGGCTAAACATCTACACAAAACACCTTTTCAATGTATTTCAATATATAAACAGTCAATAAATCAGTTTTTGATGTATTTTAAGTGCTATGTGTCATTCATCCTGATTAAGGGGTTAGTTGTCTCATATATATAAAAAGTGTGTTTTAGAACTGCAATTTGAATGTAAAGCAGGAATTGTGCTTGTAGCAGAATTGGTTCAGGGGGTTGATGCATGAGTTACATGTTGTGGTCATTGTGTCTCAAGTACCAGTATTTGTGACAAAAATGTATTTGTGTGTAAACAATTGACAAAAAGTGTAATAGCACTGGTAGGCTACTTAGTTACTTTGCAAGAGTTCTAGGAATAAAGTATAGGAGGAATAGGAGAAAAACAATCCCGAAGTCAGAATTTGAGAAACTTTGGTCGGTTTATTAAACCTGAAAATATATATTTAGCAAATATATACATCTTAATTTTTTGTTTTTTTGTTTTGTTTTTTAACACCATGCAATGCACAAACACATGAATTAAAAACATAACTATATACAATACTTTACTATTTACACATAACTATTATATACAGTATTATAAAATTTAAGGAACTTTGGTCACTTTATTAAACCTGAAAGTATATATTTAGCAAATATATACATTTATCTTTTTTTTGTTTGTTCAATTTTTTTTAGAACACCATGCAATGCACAAACACAGAAATTAAAATATCAATATCAACTATATACAATACTTAACTATTTACACATAACTATTATATACAGTATTTTACAATTTATTTACCACTGGCAAGACTGGTCAACTGGTCTTTCCACTCTGCCAGGGTGAGTCCTGAGGCTGGACAGTACCACCGCCCCTTCAGCTGGGTGTGACCAGTACTTTTGTTTTTTCCCTGCCCACACTGCTTGCAAATGTACTGGTAGGTATCCCTGAACTTCTTCCGTGGAGGTTCACCCCTATTCAGGAGCTGAAAAGCACTTTAAGAGCAAAGACAAAATTTAAGTCTCAAAAACGGAATATAATGGCCAATTATCTACACAAAACACCTTTTCAATGTAGAAACAGCCAAAGAAGCATGTTTTAACACTTAAAACATCAAGAAACCCATTCAGACGGAAGTAAAATGCCAAACTTTGTAAATGCCCTCTTAAAACGCTATTTAGGACCTGAAAAGCACTTTAGAGTAATAAAGAAATGAAGGTCTAAAAATTTGAATATAATGGCTAAACATCTACACAAAACACCTTTTCTGTGTATTTACAGCCACAGAAGTATGTTATACCACTTCAAACATCAAAAAACCATTCAGACAGAAGTTACATGCGAAACGTTGTAAATGCATTGAAAACGCTATTCAGGAGCTGAAAAGCACTTAAGAGCAAAGACAAAATTAAAGTCTCAAAAACGGAATATAATGGCTAAACATCTACACAAAACACCTGTTCAATGTATAAACAGCCACAGAAGCATGTTATAACACTTCAAACATCAAAAAACCATTCAGACGGAAGTTAAATGCACAACTTTTTAAATGCCTTTTTAAAACGCTATTCATGACCTGAAAAGCACTTTAGAGTAATAAAGAAATGAAAGTCAAAAAATTGGAATATAACGGCTAAATATCTACACAAAACACCTGTTCTGTGTATTTACAGCCACAGAAGTATGTTATACCACTTCAAACATCAAAAAACCATTCAGACAGAAGTTACATGCGAAATGTTGTAAATCCATTGAAAACGCTATTCAGGAGCTGAAAAGCACTTTAGAGCAAAGACAAAATTAAAGTCTCAAAAACTGAATATAATGGCTAAACATCTACACAAAACACCTTTTCAATGTATAAACAGCCACAGAAGCATGTTATACCACATCAAACATCAAGAAAACCATTCAGACAGAAGTTAAATGCCAAACTTTGTAAATGCCTTGAAAACACTATTTAGGACCTGAAAAGCACTTTAGAGTAATAAAAAAATGAAAGTCTCAAAAACAGAATCTAAGGGCTAAACATCTTCACTGAACACCTTTTTCATGTATAAACAGCCACAGAAGCATTTTATAACACTTCAAACATCAAGAAAACAATACAGACAGAAGTTACATGCAAAACTTTGTAAATGCATTAAAAACGCTATTCAGGAGCTGAAAAGCACTTTAGAGCAATAAAGAAATGAAAGTCTAAAAAATTGAATATAATGGCTAAACATCTACACAAAACAACTTTTCCATATATAAACAGCCACAGAAGCATGTTATAACACTTAAAACATCAAGAAAGCCATTCAGACAGAAGTTACATGCGAAACTTTGTAAATGCATTGAAAACGCTATTCAGGAGCTGAAAAGCACTTTAGAGAAAGACAAAATTAAAGTCTCAAAAACGGAATATAATGGCTAAAAATCTACACAAAACAATTTTTCCATTTATAAACAGCCACAGAAGCATGTTATAACACTTCAAACATCAAGAAAACCATTCAGACAAAAGTTAATTGCCAAACTTTGTAAATGCCTTGAAAACGCTATTCAGGAGCTGAAGAGCACTTTAGAGCAATAAAGAAATGAAAGTCTAAAAAACGGAATATAATGGCTAAAGATCTACAGAAAACACATTTTCTGTGTATATACAGCTACAGAAGTATGTTATACTACTTCAAACATCAAGGAAACCATTCAGACGGAAGTTAAATGCCAAACTTTGTAAATGCATTGTAAACGCTATTCAGGAGCTGAAAGGCACTTTAGAGCAATACAAAAATGAAAGTCTCAAAAACAGAATCTAAGGGCTAAACATCTTCACTAAACACCTTTTTCATGTATAAACAGCCACAGAAGCATGTTATAACACTTCAAACATCAAGAAAGCCATTCAGACAGAAAAGTTAAATGCCAAACTTTGTAAATGCCTTAAAACGCTATTCAGGACCTGAAAAGCACTTTAGAGTAATAAAGAAATGAAAGTCTAAAAAATTGAATATAATGGCTAAACATCTACACAAAACAACTTTTCCATATATAAACAGCCACAGAAGCATGTTATAACACTTAAAACATCAAGAAAACCATTCAGACAGAATTTAAATGCCAAACTTTGTAAATGCCTTAAAACGCTATTCAGGAGCTGAAAGCACTTTAGAGCAATAAAGAAATGAAAGTCTAAAAAATGGAATATAATGGCTAAACATCTACACAAAACACCTTTTCTGTGTATTAACAGCGCACTTTAGAGCAAAGAAAAAATGAAAGTCTCAAAAACGGAATATAATGGCTAAACATCTACACAAAACACCTTTTCAATGTATAAACAGCCACAGAAGCATGTTATACCACTTCAAACATCAAAAAACCATTCAGACAGAAGTTACATGCGAAACTTTGTGCGAAACGCTATTCAGGACCTGAAAAGCACTTAAGAGCAATAAAAAAATGAAAGTCTCAAAAACAGAATCTAAGGGCTAAACATCTTCACTAAACACCTTTTTCATGTATAAACAGCCACATAAGCATGTTATAACACTTCAAACATCAAGGAAGCCATTCAAACAGAAGTTACATGCGAAACTTTGTAAATGCATTGAAAACGCTATTCAGGAGCTGAAAAGCACTTTAGAGTAAAGACAAAATTAAAGTCTCAAAAACGGAGTATAATGGCTAAACATCTACACAAAACACATTTTCCGTGTATCAACAGCCCACAGAAGCATGTTATAACACTTCAAACATCAAGAAAACCATTCGGACAGAAGTTACATGCAAAACTTTATAAATGCATTGAAAACGCTATTCAGGAGCTGAAAAGCACTTTAGAGCAAAGACAAAATTAAAGTCTCAAAAACGGAATATAATGGCTAAACATCTACACAAAACACCTTTTCAATGTATAAAAAGCCACAGAAGCATGTTTTAACACTTAAAACATCAAGAAAACCATTCAGACGGAAGTAAAGTGCCAAACTTTGTAAATGCCTTCTGAAAACGCCATTCAGGACCTGAAAAGCACTTTAGAGTAATAAAGAAATGAAAATCTAAAAATTTGAATATAATGGCTAAACATTTACACAAAACACCTTTTCTGTGTATTTACAGCCACAGAAGTATGTTATACCACTCCAAACATCAAAAAACCATTCAGACAGAAGTAACATGCGAAACGTTGTAAATGCATTGAAAACGCTATTCGGGAGCTGAAAAGCACTTTAGAGCAAAGACAAAATTAAAGTCTCAAAAACGGAATATAATGGCTAAACATCTATACAAAACAATTTTTCCATATATAAACAGCCACAGAAGCATGCTATAACACTTCAAACATCAAGAAAGCCATTCAAACAGAAGTTACATGCGAAACTTTGTAAATGCATTGAAAACGCTATTCAGGAGCTGAAAAGCACTTTAGAGCCATAAAAAAATGAAAGTCTCAAAAAGTGAATCTAAGGGCTAAACACCTACACAAAACACCTTTTGAATGTATAAACAGCCACAGAAGCTAGTTGTATTACTTAAAACATCAAGAAAACCATTCAGACAAAAATTAAATGCCAAATGCCTTGAAAACGCTATTCAGGAGCAGAAAAGCACTTTAGAGCAATAAAGTAATGAATGTCTAAAAAACGGAATATAATGGCTAAACATCTACAAAAAACAACTTATCTGTGTATTTACAGCCACAAAAGCATGTTATAACACTTCAAACATTAAGAAAGCCATTCAGACAGAAGTTACATGCGAAACTTTGTAAATGCATTGAAAACGCTATTCAGGAGCTGAAAAGTACTTTAGAGCAATAAAGAAATGAAAGTCTAAAAAATGGAATATAATGGCTAAAAATCTACACAAAACAGCTTTTCCATATATTAACAGCCACAGAAGCACGTTATAACACTTCAAACATCAAGAAAGCCATTCAGACAGAAGTTACATGCGAAACTTTGTAAATGTATTGAAAACGCTCTTCAGGAGCTGAAAAGCACTTTAGAGCCATAAAAAAATGAAAGTCTCAAAAAGTGAATCTAAGGGCTAAACACCTACACAAAACACCTTTTGAATGTATAAACAGCCACAGAAGCTAGTTATATTACTTAAAACATCAAGAAAACCATTCAGACAAAAATTAAATGCCAAACTTAGTAAATGCATTGAAAACGCTATTCAGGAGCTGAAAAGCACTTTAGAGCAATAAAGTAATGAAAGTCTAAAAAACGGAATATAATTGGCTAAACATCTACACAAAACACCTTATCTGTGTATGTACAGCCACAAAAGCATGTTATAACACTTCAAACATCAAGAAAGCCATTCAGACAGAAGTTATATGCCAAACTTTGTAAATGCATTGAAAACGCTATTCAGGAGCTGAAAAGCACTTTAGAGCAAAGACAAAATTAAAGTCTCAAAAACGGAATATAATGGCTAAACATCTACACAAAACACCTTTTCAATGTATAAACAGCCACAGAAGCATGTTTTAACACTTAAAACATCAAGAAAACCATTCAGACGGAAGTTAAATGCCAAACTTTGTAAATGCCTTCTTAAAAAGCTATTCAGGACCTGAAAAACACTTTAGAGTAATAAAGAAATGAAAGTCAAAAAATTTGAATATAATGGCTAAACATCTACACAAAACACCTTTTCTGTGTATTTAAAGCCACAGAAGCATGTTATAACACTTCAAACATCAAGAAAGCCATTCAGACAGAAGTTACATGCGAAACTTTGTAAATGCATTGAAAACGCTCTTCAGGAGCTGAAAAGCACTTTAGAGCCATAAAAAAATGAAAGTCTCAAAAAGTGAATCTAAGGGCTAAACATCTACACAAAACACCTTTTTCATGTATAAACAGCCACAGAAGCTAGTTGTATTACTTAAAACATCAAGAAAACCATTCAGACAAAAATTAAATGCCAAATGCCTTGAAAACGCTATTCAGGAGCAGAAAAGCACTTTAGAGCAATAAAGTCATGAAAGTCTAAAAAACGGAATATAATGGCTAAACATCTACAAAAAACAACTTATCTGTGTATTTACAGCCACAAAAGCATGTTATAACACTTCAAACATCAAGAAAGCCATTCAGACAGAAGTTACATGCGAAACTTTGTAAATGCATTGAAAACGCTATTCAGGAGCTGAAAAGCACTTTAGAGAAAGACAAAATTAAAGTCTCAAAAACGGAATATAATGGCTAAAAATCTACACAAAACAATTTTTCCATTTATAAACAGCCACAGAAGCATGTTATAACACTTCAAACATCAAGAAAACCATTCAGACAAAAGTTAATTGCCAAACTTTGTAAATGCCTTGAAAACGCTATTCAGGAGCTGAAGAGCACTTTAGAGCAATAAAGAAATGAAAGTCTAAAAAACGGAATATAATGGCTAAAGATCTACAGAAAACACATTTTCTGTGTATATACAGCTACAGAAGTATGTTATACTACTTCAAACATCAAGGAAACCATTCAGACGGAAGTTAAATGCCAAACTTTGTAAATGCATTGTAAACGCTATTCAGGAGCTGAAAGGCACTTTAGAGCAATACAAAAATGAAAGTCTCAAAAACAGAATCTAAGGGCTAAACATCTTCACTAAACACCTTTTTCATGTATAAACAGCCACAGAAGCATGTTATAACACTTCAAACATCAAGAAAGCCATTCAGACAGAAAAGTTAAATGCCAAACTTTGTAAATGCCTTAAAACGCTATTCAGGACCTGAAAAGCACTTTAGAGTAATATAGAAATGAAAGTCTAAAAAATTGAATATAATGGCTAAACATCTACACAAAACAACTTTTCCATATATAAACAGCCACAGAAGCATGTTATAACACTTAAAACATCAAGAAAACCATTCAGACAGAATTTAAATGCCAAACTTTGTAAATGCCTTAAAACGCTATTCAGGAGCTGAAAAGCACTTTAGAGAAAGACAAAATTAAAGTCTCAAAAACGGAATATAATGGCTAAAAATCTACACAAAACAATTTTTCCATTTATAAACAGCCACAGAAGCATGTTATAACACTTCAAACATCAAGAAAACCATTCAGACAAAAGTTAATTGCCAAACTTTGTAAATGCCTTGAAAACGCTATTCAGGAGCTGAAGAGCACTTTAGAGCAATAAAGAAATGAAAGTCTAAAAAACGGAATATAATGGCTAAAGATCTACAGAAAACACATTTTCTGTGTATATACAGCTACAGAAGTATGTTATACTACTTCAAACATCAAGGAAACCATTCAGACGGAAGTTAAATGCCAAACTTTGTAAATGCATTGTAAACGCTATTCAGGAGCTGAAAGGCACTTTAGAGCAATACAAAAATGAAAGTCTCAAAAACAGAATCTAAGGGCTAAACATCTTCACTAAACACCTTTTTCATGTATAAACAGCCACAGAAGCATGTTATAACACTTCAAACATCAAGAAAGCCATTCAGACAGAAAAGTTAAATGCCAAACTTTGTAAATGCCTTAAAACGCTATTCAGGACCTGAAAAGCACTTTAGAGTAATAAAGAAATGAAAGTCTAAAAAATTGAATATAATGGCTAAACATCTACACAAAACAACTTTTCCATATATAAACAGCCACAGAAGCATGTTATAACACTTAAAACATCAAGAAAACCATTCAGACAGAATTTAAATGCCAAACTTTGTAAATGCCTTAAAACGCTATTCAGGAGCTGAAAGCACTTTAGAGCAATAAAGAAATGAAAGTCTAAAAAATGGAATATAATGGCTAAACATCTACACAAAACACCTTTTCTGTGTATTAACAGCGCACTTTAGAGCAAAGAAAAAATGAAAGTCTCAAAAACGGAATATAATGGCTAAACATCTACACAAAACACCTTTTCAATGTATAAACAGCCACAGAAGCATGTTATACCACTTCAAACATCAAAAAACCATTCAGACAGAAGTTACATGCGAAACTTTGTGCGAAACGCTATTCAGGACCTGAAAAGCACTTAAGAGCAATAAAAAAATGAAAGTCTCAAAAACAGAATCTAAGGGCTAAACATCTTCACTAAACACCTTTTTCATGTATAAACAGCCACATAAGCATGTTATAACACTTCAAACATCAAGGAAGCCATTCAAACAGAAGTTACATGCAAAACTTTGTAAATGCATTGAAAACGCTATTCAGGAGCTGAAAAGCACTTTAGAGTAAAGACAAAATGAAAGTCTCAAAAACGGAGTATAATGGCTAAACATCTACACAAAACACATTTTCCGTGTATCAACAGCCCACAGAAGCATGTTATAACACTTCAAACATCAAGAAAACCATTCGGACAGAAGTTACATGCAAAACTTTATAAATGCATTGAAAACGCTATTCAGGAGCTGAAAAGCACTTTAGAGCAAAGACAAAATTAAAGTCTCAAAAACGGAATATAATGGCTAAACATCTACACAAAACACCTTTTCAATGTATAAACAGCCACAGAAGCATGTTTTAACACTTAAAACATCAAGAAAACCATTCAGACGGAAGTAAAGTGCCAAACTTTGTAAATGCCTTCTGAAAACGCCATTCAGGACCTGAAAAGCACTTTAGAAAGAAATGAAAATCTAAAAATTTGAATATAATGGCTAAACATCTACACAAAACACCTTTTCTGTGTATTTACAGCCACAGAAGTATGTTATACCACTTCAAACATCAAAAAACCATTCAGACAGAAGTTACATGCGAAACGTTGTAAATGCATTGAAAACGCTATTCGGGAGCTGAAAAGCACTTTAGAGCAAAGACAAAATTAAAGTCTCAAAAACGGAATATAATGGCTAAACATCTATACAAAACAATGTTTCCATATATAAACAGCCACAGAAGCATGCTATAACACTTCAAACATCAAGAAAGCCATTCAAACAGAAGTTACATGCGAAACTTTGTAAATGCATTGAAAACGCTATTCAGGAGCTGAAAAGCACTTTAGAGCCATAAAAAAATGAAAGTCTCAAAAAGTGAATCTAAGGGCTAAACACCTACACAAAACACCTTTTGAATGTATAAACAGCCACAGAAGCTAGTTGTATTACTTAAAACATCAAGAAAACCATTCAGACAAAAATTAAATGCCAAATGCCTTGAAAACGCTATTCAGGAGCAGAAAAGCACTTTAGAGCAATAAAGTAATGAAAGTCTAAAAAACGGAATATAATGGCTAAACATCTACAAAAAACAACTTATCTGTGTATTTACAGCCACAAAAGCATGTTATAACACGAAGTTACATGCGAAACTTTGTAAATGCATTGAAAACGCTATTCAGGAGCTGAAAAGTACTTTAGAGCAATAAAGAAATGAAAGTCTAAAAAATGGAATATAATGGCTAAAAATCTACACAAAACAACTTTTCCATATATTAACAGCCACAGAAGCACGTTATAACACTTCAAACATCAAGAAAGCCATTCAGACAGAAGTTACATGCGAAACTTTGTAAATGTATTGAAAACGCTCTTCAGGAGCTGAAAAGCACTTTAGAGCCATAAAAAAATGAAAGTCTCAAAAAGTGAATCTAAGGGCTAAACACCTACACAAAACACCTTTTGAATGTATAAACAGCCACAGAAGCTAGTTATATTACTTAAAACATCAAGAAAACCATTCAGACAAAAATTAAATGCCAAACTTAGTAAATGCATTGAAAACGCTATTCAGGAGCTGAAAAGCACTTTAGAGCAATAAAGTAATGAAAGTCTAAAAAACGGAATATAATTGGCTAAACATCTACACAAAACACCTTATCTGTGTATGTACAGCCACAAAAGCATGTTATAACACTTCAAACATCAAGAAAGCCATTCAGACAGAAGTTACATTCGAAACTTTGTAAATGCATTGAAAACGCTATTCAGGAGCTGAAAAGCACTTTAGAGCAATAAAGAAATGAAAGTCTAAAAAACGGAATGTAATGGCTAAACATCTACACAAAACACCTTTTCTGTGTATATACAGCTACAGAAGCATGTTATACTACTTCAAACATCAAGAAAACCATTCAGACAGAAGTTATATGCCAAACTTTGTAAATGCATTGAAAACGCTATTCAGGAGCTGAAAAGCACTTTAGAGCAAAGACAAAATTAAAGTCTCAAAAACGGAATATAATGGCTAAACATCTACACAAAACACCTTTTCAATGTATAAACAGCCACAGAAGCATGTTTTAACACTTAAAACATCAAGAAAACCATTCAGACGGAAGTTAAATGCCAAACTTTGTAAATGCCTTCTTAAAACGCTATTCAGGACCTGAAAAACACTTTAGAGTAATAAAGAAATGAAAGTCAAAAAATTTGAATATAATGGCTAAACATCTACACAAAACACCTTTTCTGTGTATCTACAGCCACAGAAGTATGTTATACCACTTCAAACATTAAAAACCATTCAGACAGAAGTTACATGCGAAACGTTGTAAATGCATTGAAAACGCTAGCAGAGCACGTCCTTAAAAGGCAAACGCGTCCACTGCCGCAATGGGGCGGCCATGAATGCGCAAATATTCCAAGTGTGGTTAGGGTTCCATTCCTTGTCGGTGTCTCTGTCTGTGAGGGTTCAGGGCCCCGAAACGAGAAATGTGTCAACCTCAGCGCAACCGAAGACAGCTCCTGACATTTGCGAACGACTAAGAAACTCTATCTCATTCTGATTAAAAAGGGCGCTCGTAGTCGGCAGGATTCGAACCTGCGCAGGGAGACCCCAATGGATTTCTAGTCCATCGCCTTAACCACTCGGCCAAAAATGGGGCAAAAGGGACTGCTAGCGGGGGGCAAAAGGAAAAAAGAGGGGGGGGGGGGGAGAGAAAAAACGGAAAGAGAAAAGGAGAAAAACAAACAAATTGTCATGTTTTTTTCTCCACTCACATCCCCTTTAAAGTTCTTTTCACACACATGTGCGCTTATTTTCATCACTTTTATCAACGACATTGACACGTCGTCTCCTGCGGGATTCGATCCGATGAGGCTGTGCACCGTGTCAGCAATCACCAACACCATGCAATAACATTTTTTTTTTTTCTCGTATCACGTGTATATTGCTCGTATTACTAAGTGAATTGTGTGAATATTTTATGTATTGTTTAAGAGTAGCCAGAACCAAAATCAATGTGTGTCATAACATACTCAATAAATCAGTTTTTGATGTATTTTAAGTGCTATGTGTCATTCATCCTGATTAAGGGGTTAGTTGTCTCATATATATATATATATATAGCCCCTACAACATCAAACACTCATCCCCCCCCTCCCCTGCTGTGCTCCACTCTGTCCCTCTCCACAAACCAGGTGAGAAAAAAGGTCAGGAAGATCAAAGCCAGAAAGCCAGAAATGTATTGTCATTGGCAGAGGGATATTCCAGAATTGCTGAAATTTAATAGTTTTTCTCGATTGTTAACACACATTTTCTGAACGCATACCTCATACTTTCTACTCACAAATAAAAAACACACACACACAATGGGCTAAACCCCTCACTTCTCCTGTGTGTTCCTTGTGAAAACAAAAGATTTTCTTCATGAAAATTGAGCCAAATGCAGAGAATTGTGTGTAGCGTTTTGAAAAAAGTGTGTTTTAGAACTGCAATTTGAATGTAAAGCAGGAATTGTGCTTGTAGCAGAATTGGTTCAGGGGGTTGGTGCATGAGTTACATGTTGTGGTCATTGTGTCTCAAGTACCAGTATTTGTGACAAAAATGTATTTGTGTGTAAACAATTGACAAAAAGTGTAATAGCACTGGTAGGCTACTTAGTTACTTTGCAAGAGTTCTAGGAATAAAGTATAGGAGGAATAGGAGAAAAACAATCCCGAAGTCAGAATTTGAGAAACTTTGGTCGGTTTATTAAACCTGAAAATATATATTTAGCAAATATATACATCTTAATTTTTTGTTTTTTTGTTTTGTTTTTTAACACCATGCAATGCACAAACACATGAATTAAAAACATAACTATATACAATACTTTACTATTTACACATAACTATTATATACAGTATTATAAAATTTAAGGAACTTTGGTCACTTTATTAAACCTGAAAGTATATATTTAGCAAATATATACATTTATCTTTTTTTTGTTTGTTCAATTTTTTTTAGAACACCATGCAATGCACAAACACAGAAATTAAAATATCAATATCAACTATATACAATACTTAACTATTTACACATAACTATTATATACAGTATTTTACAATTTATTTACCACTGGCAAGACTGGTCAACTGGTCTTTCCACTCTGCCAGGGTGAGTCCTGAGGCTGGACAGTACCACCGCCCCTTCAGCTGGGTGTGACCAGTACTTTTGTTTTTTCCCTGCCCACACTGCTTGCAAATGTACTGGTAGGTATCCCTGAACTTCTTCCGTGGAGGTTCACCCCTAGCCATCAGTTCCTCGTTCTCCAGGGCAGCTTTTTTTTGTCTCCACGTACGTTGCCTTGGCTGGACAAAGGTGCCAGGTGGTGGAGGGGCCAGGGACTGTGGATGGTCAGCAGATGGCTGGAAGGGGGGAGGTGGCTGGAAGGGTGGCTGGTCCGAGGGCCAGGCAGGAAATGGTGGTGGTGGCGGCAGGTGACCCTGCTGGTACGAGGGCCAGGCAGGATATGATGGTGGTGGCAGGTGACCCTGCTGGTACAAGCCCCAGGCAGGAGAAGGTGGTGGTGGCAGGTAATCCTCCTGGTACGAGCCCCAGGCAGGAGATGGTGGTGGTGGTGATGGCAGGTGACCCTGCTGGTACGAGGGCCAGGCAGGAGATGGTGGTGGCAGGTAACCCTGCTGATACGAGCCCCAGGCAGGAGATGGTGGTGGTGGTGGTGGCGGCGGCGGCAGGTTACCATGCTCAAACGAGGCAGAGCCAGCAGAACCAGGCCATACATATGACCCAGGCTGGTAGTGCTGTGCCAAGGCAGATCCAACACTATGCCGAGGGCGTATCACTGCCTCACCCTCCCGGTTTTCTGGCTCCTCAAACTCCATGACCTCATGCCCATGCTGCACAGGAGCACCTGGAAGAGTCTGGGCTTCAGGGAGTGAGTCCTTGGCCAGTTCAAACCGTTTGGGGAGTACGGTGCCCTGCAGCAGCATGTCCCTGTCCTTCCTCTTATCCCTCCTAAAAGCAGCCTAAAAAACAAAAATGCATACAGTAGCTTCAGTTAGTTATTCAATACAAAGTAGCCTATCCTCCTATGTTTAGTATTTTCTAACAAGCAAGCAGGTGAAAGTTTTTCTTGCAGTTTAATAATATAATGTCATCATTGTATAGGAAAGGTACAAACGTAAAAAACAAGACTCACCAAGAAGAGACTGTTGTGTTGTTAACTGGTATCAGAACCACGTTGGTCTTCTCCAGAACAACCCTGCTGTCCTCCAGCAGCTGTTTCAGATGGCTGTAGGCCACCACAATGGACTGCGGGATGGGCAGAGTTCTACTCCTTGTGTCCTTGGGCCTGTTTCGTGCTTGCTGAAACTCTTTTAAAAGTCTCAGGCAAACACATTCGCTGACCCTGTGGACTTCGGGGTCCTGGGCTGCCTGCCCGTGAGTCATGAACAGTCTGTGGGAAAGAAGGATGATATGGTCCGGACTTTAAACAAGGCTGTAAACTAAGAAAAATGGTAATAGCAACCATATCAATGTCACCTGTGAACAGCCCAATTTGCCCCCCACAAACTAATATAATCACAAAATAATATTTGAAATTCACCATAAGTTTTTCAATCTTGGTTTGATGCAGTACAGCCTACTGATTCAATGATTTGTAATGAACCGAAATGATTATGAATTGTGTCAAATCACCTCTCTGCCGCCTGCTGTCCAGGAGCAGAGCCACTCGGCTTCCTGGGCGCTCTCCAAGGTCCTGCCACGGTCTTCTTCCTTGCTCTCTGGCCGAACCTCACAGGTTCCTTGTCCATAGCAGGAAGAGCCATGTAGAGATGGACAATGTCAGCCTCCTCTTTTGCCGACAAGGCAGTGATGGTTCGGTTCAGGCCAACCAGGTAGGCTGCCAGGTCATCAACCGCATCCCAGCCCAAGACACCTCTGGAGTCACATCGGCTCTTCTGAAAAGTGATAATCATGAAAAAAACATGTACATAAATGTGTCAATTTCTTTGAACTATTTGAGCAATGTTGACCTTTTTTCTCTCTCCATAAAACGTAATACTTGACGTTTTACTTGACAAACGTATGATACTTGTGGCATATCATTAGCGAACTTGTTACATATCTTGTTTTTGAGAAAGGTGTTACATTACCTGGTCTGATGTGCTGTCTTGTGTGTCGTCTTCCTCCACAATGATGTCCTCATCCAGGGATCGGGGTCCACTGTCACCCTCCAGTGTCACCTGGGCTTCCACGGCACATATTGGGGGATCAGGATCACCTTCCCTAAGGTCAGCTACCTGGCACACCGTGACGTCGGGTTCACCCCCGTCGTCCTCGAGCTCCTCTGTGGAGATATCTGGCAGCTGCTGTGGGACCAGCAGGTCGCCTCTATTGGACTGGGCCAACAGGTACTCCACTGCAATGCGCTCGCCTGTAACACAGTGTTTAAACACATAGTCAAAGAAGAGGAAAGGACACAAACACAGACACATCTCCTCCATGTACAGCACGATCTTCACTCCCACTCCCATGTCCTCTGAGGAGGGCTGGGGGTGGCAGAAAAAAGAAAAGTGGGAGAGGAAGTAATACTCAAATGGTCAGTGCTGATCTGAGAGCTATCTTACCAGTAGGTTTTCCAGGTGGGGTGAATTCTGGAACCAGAGAACAACCAAGGACCCGCTGGCTCATGCTGTTTAGGTGAGACATCAAGCGAACATCAAATGTCCTCAGGGTTGATGCCCCCACCACAGCTACAGCTTCCTTTGCCCGGTTCATGTTCCACCTCGATACCCCCTCCAGCATGTACATTTGTGTGTGCAATGCATTGCATCGAAAGCCTAAGAAACAAAATACTCAGGTTAGGTCAACCATTAATATGAAGTCAATAGATATTAACACCTATTAAATACAAAGTGACAGTTACATTGTTATTTGAATAATTCAAGTGCATACTATGTCATAACACCAACTTTTTTTTAACAGCATACGGCAAGTTAACATTTTAAATTTACCTGGAACGAAAGCACACTGGTGGCGGTGAAAACTCTCGAGGGAGGAGGACCCCCTCCCACACCTGAGGACGTCAAGGACTTTGCCACCCTTCTGCAGTGTCCCTGTCTTGGTGTACAACTCCACCCCTGCAGGGTCCTGGATGCACTCCAGGTGCTTCTGCTGCACCTCCCACACATGGTGCATGCTGTCAGGGTTCACCAGACGCAGCCCCGTGGTGTCAGTCAGCTCCCACATCGATTCGAGCAGCCCCGAAATCATGACCCGGATCTCCTCCATGGCACGGGTCCTCCGCCTGCAGTGCTTTGCCATTTCACCAGTGCTGATACTGGCCAAGAGCAGTGCCTCAGTGGGAGCATTTCCGCCATGGCTGCTCTTCCACTCCCCTTTCTTGGCCTCCTTAAGCCGCTGCACATCCTCCTGATCCCACTCAAAGATACAGGCAGAAAGTTTGGAGCAAAAGGTACCGTAGAGAGGGTGGTGCTCAGTAGTGAGGCCGCAGTTAAACCTTCGCATGAAGTGGAAGACGTCTAAACGGACGACCAACTTCCATGGTCGAAAGAGTCTCAGCACTGACGACACACCTGTGAAAGACAAACATTGATTATTACAGATGTGATCATCTATTTTTTGTGTAATATTTTTACATCATAATTAACTTAAGTTAATTACATACTGTAATCTGCAATGTATATTTCATAAAGTAACAATTTCAGCATCCCACCTGACTGGCTGCAGCAGTCCCAGTCAACATAGATAGCCTCAGGCTCAGCTTGTCCAGCATTCTCATAACGTGTGACGATGCCCTGGCACAACTCTTCCAGCCCTGCACCTTCACCTGTCGTCAGAACACTGTTCAGAACCTGGCCAAGCTCGTTGCCGATGTTGGACATCCATGCAGCGGTGTCCCCTATACTGCCAGCCAGCTTCTTGGTGATGTGAAAAACAAACAAAAACAGAACTTTCTAAAAAAACGGTACAAGCTTACTAAAATTAATACTATTTCATCATTGGGATGATAAAGTAAACTATTTATATCCATTCCAATTGGTTAACATCAGAGTAAATAAAAGTAATGCTAAAACCCTCACCTTCTTTGTAGAGTCCATCTTCAGAATGCTACCATAGGTAGAGGTGATCACCCCCTTCATCTCTTCCAGGTGGCTGAGGATGTCGTTAGAGTGGACCGTCTCAAACCACTGGGCAAGTGGAAGGGGCCTGAAGGGTGGAGGAGGAAGATGGCCAGCTGCAGAACAGACGAAGGTAGCCATCTTCAAATGAAGCTCACAGTCAGACAGGTAGCGGATGGTCTGACGTGCCCACTCCTCACTGTGTGCTTCCTCTACTGCAGACTGGAGGTAGGAGGAACTATTCCCACTGGTCCTTGGCTTCAGGAAAGTCATACACTTCCTATCCAGGGCTAGCTGTGTAGTGAGGACAGCGGGAAAGAGGCTTGTATGTGCCACATCCAGTTGAGCAAGGATTTCCTGGCTCCATGGGCAGACCGGCAGCATACACTTGCTGCAACGTGGATAGTCCCCTCCCACCAAGTAGTAGCGGGTATCCACATCTATCACCTCCCTCACCTTCGGGTAGATCCCGGAGTGGTGCATTTTCCGGTCACACCGCGTACATTTCAGAGGAATCCCCCACATCCTCATTGGTGCCCAGAGGAACATCCTCTGCCGGAAGTGCCACCCGGGCTCGGGAGGAGACGGTTTGTGCTGCAGTGGTGGATGAAACCAGCACGCCTCCATTTTCTGCCTCAGCTGACCTGTAGGCTCATAGAGGACCTTGGCAATCCACACCCGATCTGCTGGCTGTATAACCTTTTTGAATTGATTGGGGAGAAAAGCTTCCCAATCAATGGAAGCTGGCCTAAGTGGAGTTTGAGGAGTGTGGCGTGGCGTGCTGGAGCAACCTGTTGGAGGAGGGAGCAGAGATGTAGTTGGAGGCGGAGATGGTGTGGGCCTTGGAGACGGTGTGGCCGTTAGCCTTGGAGATGCTGTGGGCCTTGGAGATGGCGTGGGCCTTGGAGATGGTGTGGCCGTTAGCCTTGGATATGGTGTGGGCCTTGGAGATAGTGTGGGCCTTGGAGATGGTGTGGCCGTTAGCCTTGGAGATGGTGTGGGCCTTGGAGATGGTGTGGGCCGTGGACATGGTGTGGGCCTTGGAGATGGTGTGGGCCTTGGAGATGGTGTGGGCCTTGGAGATGGTGTGGCCGTTAGCCTTGGAGATGGTGTGGGCCTTGGAGATAGTGTGGGCCTTGGAGATGGTGTGGCCGTTAGCCTTGGAGATGGTGTGGGCCTTGGAGATGGTGTGGGCCGTGGACATGGTGTGGGCCTTGGAGATGGTGTGGGCCTTGGAGATGGTGTGGGCCTTGGAGATGGTGTGGGCCTTGGAGATGGTGTGGGCCTTGGAGATGGTGTGGCCGTTAGCCTTGGAGATGGTGTGGGCCTTGGAGATGGTGTGGTGGAGCTACCTGTTGAAGTTGGCGATGGAGGTTGAGCCAACCAGGATAAATAATGGAACTGTTCTATATGCTCCAACAGGCCAACAGAACCTTGGACCTTGGCCCCACAGGTGTCACATGTCTCCTCTACATGGCGGTCAGAAAGGTGCATGGAGAATTGTTCTGCCTCCACAACCTGATTGCACTGACAGCACTTTACTGTTCTGTCTGCACAGGAGCCTCCCCCTGCCTGCCTTGAGCCTTCTTAAAACATCAAGAAAACCATTCAGACAGAATTTAAATGCCAAACTTTGTAAATGCCTTAAAACGCTATTCAGGACCTGAAAAGCACTCTAGAGTAATAAAGAAATGAAAGTCTAAAAAACGGAATATAATGGCAAAACATCTACACAAAACACCTTTTCTGTGTATTTACAGCCACAGAAGTATGTTATACCACTTCAAACATCAAAAAACCATTCAGACTGAAGTTACATGCGAAACTTTGTAAATGCATTGAAAACGCTATTAGGAGCTGAAAAGCATTTTAGAGCAATAAAGAAATGAAAGTCTAAAAAATTGAATATAAATGCTAAACATCTACACAAAACACCTTTTCAATATGTTATAACACTTCAAACATCAAGAAAACAATACAGACAGAAGTTACATGCAAAACTTTGTAAATGCATTGAAAACGCTATTAGGAGCTGAAAAGCATTTCAGAGCAATAAAGAAATGAAAGTCTAAAAAATTGAATATAAATGCTAAACATCTACACAAAACAACTTTTCCTATATAAACAGCCACAGAAGCATGTTAAAACACTTCAAACATCAAGAAAGCCATTCAGACAGAAGTTACATGCCAAACTTTATAAATGCATTGAAAACGCCATTCAGGAGCTGAAAAGCACTTTAGAGCAAAGAAAAAATGTAAGTCTCAAAAACGGAATATAATGGCTAAACATCTACACAAAACACATTTTCCGTGTATCAACAGCCCACAGAAGCATGTTATACCACTTCAAACATCAAAAAACCATTCAGACAGAAGTTACATGCGAAACTTTGTAAATGCATTGAAAACGCTATTCAGGAGCTGAAAAGCACTTTAGAGCAATACAAAAAATGAAAGTCTCAAAAACAGAATCTAAGGGCTAAACATTTTCACTAAAAACCTTTTTCATGTATAAACAGCCACAGAAGCATGTTATAACACTTCAAACATCAAGAAAGCCATTCAGACAGATGTTACATGTGAAACTTTGTAAATGCATTGAAAACGCTATTCGGGAGCTGAAAAGCACTTTAGAGCAAAGAAAAAATGAAAGTCTCAAAAAATCTACGGGCTAAACATATACACAAAACACCTTTTTCATGTATAAACAGCCACAGAAGCATGTTATAACACTTCAAACATCAAGAAAAAAATACAGACAGAAGTTACATGCGAAACTTTGTAATTGCATTGAAAACGCTATTAGGAGCTGAAAAGCACTTTAGAGCAATAAAGAAATGAAAGTCTAAAAAATTGAATATAATGGCTAAACATCTACACAAAACAACTTTTCATGTATAAACAACCACAGAAGCATGTTAAAACACTTCAAACATCAAGAAAGCCGTTCAGACAGAAGTAACATGCGAAACTTTGTAAATGCATTGAAAACGCTATTCAGGAGCTGAAAAGCACTTTAGAGCAAAGACAAAATTAAAGTCTCAAAAAGGGAGTATATAGGCTAAACATCTACACAAAACACCTTTTCAATGTATAAACAGCCACAGAAGCATGTTATAACACTGAAAACATCAAGAAAACCATTCAGACAGAAGTTAAATGCCAAACTTTGTAAATGCCTTGAAAACGCTATTCAGGACCTGAAAAGCACTTTAGAGTAATACAGAAATGAAAGTCTAAAAAATTGAATATAATGGCTAAACATCTACACAAAACACCTTTTCTGTGTATTTACAGCCACAGAAGTATGTTATACCACTTCAAACATCAAAAAACCATTCAGACTGAAGTTACATGCGAAACGTTGTAAATGCATTGTAAACGCTATTCAGGAGCTGAAAAGCACTTTAGAGCAATAAAAAAATGAAAGTCTCAAAAACAGAATCTAAGGGCTAAACATCTTCACTAAACACCTTTTTCATGTATAAACAGCCACATAAGCATGTTATAACACTTCAAACATCAAGAAAGCTATTCAGACAGATGTTACATGTGAAACTTTGTAAATGCATTGAAAACACTATTCAAGAGCTGAAAAGTACTTTAGAGCAAAGACAAAATGAAAGTCTCAAAAAGTGAATCTAAGGGCTAAACATCTACACAAAACACCTTTTCAATATATAAAGCCACAGAAGCATGTTATAACACTTCAAACATCAAGAAAAAAATACAGACAGAAGTTACATGCGAAACTTTGTAAATGCATTGAAAACGCTATTAGGAGAAGAAAAGCACTTTAGAGCAATAAAGAAATGAAAGTCTAAAAAATTGAATATAATGGCTAAACATCTACACAAAACAACTTTTCCATGTATAAACAGCCACATAAGCATGTTATAACACTGAAAACATCAAGAAAACCATTCAGAAAGAAGTTAAATGCCAAACTTTGTAAATGCATTGAAAATGCTATTCAGGAGCTGAAAAGCACTTTAGAGCAAAGAAAAAATTAAAGTCTCTAAAAGGGAGTATATAGGCTAAACATCTACACAAAACACATTTTCCGTGTATTAACAGCCCACAGAAGCATGTTATAACACTTCAAACATCAAGAAAACCATTCAGAAAGAAGTTAAATGCCAAACTTTGTAAATGCATTGAAAATGCTATTCAGGAGCTGAAAAGCACTTTAGAGCAAAGAAAAAATGAAAGTCTCAAAAAGTTAATCTAAGGGCT
Organism: Hypomesus nipponensis; assembly: GCF_054491055.1. NCBI lineage: Eukaryota > Metazoa > Chordata > Actinopteri > Osmeriformes > Osmeridae > Hypomesus > Hypomesus nipponensis. The sequence continues at coordinate 1,743,497 of NC_140384.1, read as the reverse complement.
AAACATCTACACAAAACACCTTTTCAATATATAAAGCCACAGAAGCATGTTATAACACTTCAAACATCAAGAAAACCATTCAGACAGAATTTAAATGCCAAACTTTATAAATGCCTTGAAAACGCTATTCAGGACCTGAAAAGCACTTGAGAGCAAAGAAAAAAAGAAAGTCTCAAAAACGGAATATAATGGCTAAACATCTACACAAAACACCTTTTCAATGTATAAACAGCCACAGAAGTATGTTATACCACTTCAAACATCAAAAAACCATTCAGACAGAAGTTACATGCCAAACGTTGTAAATGCATTGAAAACGCTATTCAGGAGCTGAAAAGCACTATAGAGCAATACAAAAAATAAAAGTCTCAAAAACAGAATCTAAGGGCTAAACATCTTCACTAAACACCTTTTTCATGTATGAACAGCCACAGAAGTATGTTATACCACTTTAAACATCAAAAAACCATTCAGACTGAAGTTACATGCGAAACGTTGTAAATGCATCGTAAACGCTATTCAGGAGCTGAAAAGCACTTGAGAGCAATAAAAAAATGAAAGTCTCAAAAACAGAATCTAAGGGCTAAACATCTTCACTAAACACCTTTTTCATGTATAAACAGCCCACAGAAGCATGTTATAACACTTCAAACATCAAGAAAACCATTCAGACAGAAGTTAAATGCAAAACTTTGTAAATGCATTGAAAACGCTATTCAGGAGCTGAAAAGCACTTTAGAGCAAAGACAAAATGAAAGTCTCAAAAAGTGAATCTAAGGGCTAAACATCTACACAAAACACCTTTTCAATATATAAAGCCACAGAAGCATGTTATAACACTTCAAACATCAAGAAAAAAATACAGACAGAAGTTACATGCGAAACTTTGTAAATGCATTGAAAACGCTATTAGGAGAAGAAAAGCACTTTAGAGCAATAAAGAAATGAAAGTCTAAAAAATTGAATATAATGGCTAAACATCTACACAAAACAACTT